>NW_026522059.1:8125000-8750000 GCF_021234435.1 Artibeus jamaicensis
GTAGGGAAAAAAGAAAGAAAGAGAATGGGCCTCCCTACCTGAAAAGACCATAATAACTCACAAATGGAAAATCCACAGACCGAAGATGAAATTCTAAGGAAAATATCACCATTTGCTGACTCGGGCCTGTGCGAGTAGCTCAAGCAGACTTGACTGTCATCCGTCTTGTGTGGCAACAGTGGGGTGTGGGGGGGCCAGGTCAGGGGTCCTGCTTGTGGTAGAAGAAAGACCTGCCTGGAATGAGGAGCCCTGGGCCCCTGAGTCCTCTGCACCCAATGGGCTTTGATGAGATTGACTTTGGACTTGGTCATTTCACTTAGGAAGAATCTGCAAAGTAGGAATCATCCTTGTCACCAGCCTCAAGTCTCTCCGAGGGGAACATCTTTGAAACTGTAAAGTCTTGTGCATGTATGAAGTGTTAAAAGTAGTAACGAGCAGGGAACCAGAGCAATAATGCTCTGATTGTCACCCAGGGACAGAGGGTTGTTCTCCTTCTGCTGAATGAAACAAATGGTAGCTGTGGAGGGAAGTTTGACAGGCACAATGCCAAAGGTGCTAGAGCTAAACTACATGGGTGGAAAATTGGGCTCTACTATGGACTAGCTGTGTGACCTCGAGTTAATCACTTAACCTCTCTGTGCCCCGGTTTCCTCATTCATAAACAGTAGCGACTAATAGTCCCCACTTCAGAGCACCATTGTAAGGATTAAATGACCTGATTCACGGGACTCAATATGTATTAGCTATTATTATAAAACTGGTAATATAATAAATACTATATCATAAATAGTAAAATACTACTCACCAAGGTTTGGGCTATCTTTGAACAGAACACATTCAGCTCCTACAAACAGAAATGCTGTTGCAGAAGGAATGTACTAAAAATACTGGAAGTATCTGAAGATCTCAGAGGCAACCATTTTTAAGTAATTCAAAATAAACTCACTGAATAATCATTTAAGAGGCATTTTCATGAGCAACAGTAGGCAATATGCCTAATATAGTAAAACGTCCCTAATGTTCCATTGCTTCTCTCCTTCATCCTGACATCCCATGACTAGGTTGTGAGCACGGGTGATGGGTGTCACTATGGTAAGGCACTGGGGGAGGAAAGGGAGGAAGGGAGGAGGCCCTAAAAGCAACTACAGTCTGATGGGGACCTGTGCATCACACCTATAAATAGTTGCAATACCTCTGGGGACTCCGTGGGGGCTTCAGGAATGAGATGGCCCTAAAGGAATGGTAGAGCTGTAAGACGTGGCGCTGGGAGGGCTGGCTGTGCAAGGGGGCAAGGGCAGAAGGCAGAAGCCCAGAGGGAGTCCTGAGAAACGCAGGTGCAGAGGCAGGCTCCTGTCCCAACTGAGGACTCAGAATTCTTGGCTGAAGGGTTTGCACTGGATTCAGTGGGAACGTGAGAACCACAGATGCCTGTACCTGAGAGCAAGTGATGTGGGCAAAGTGAGCTTCAGGAAGGTGTGTCTTTGTGCAGGGTGGAGGATGGTGGGAACAGGGCAGGCTTGGAAGTGGGGACATGCCTTAGGAAGCAACCACAGCATCCAGGAGGTCTGACATGGGGAGCTAAACCCCACAGTGTGGTGGTAAAATCCCCTGAGTGATGACTATAGATGCCACAGGAGATGAACCGTCTGGAAGATGGTGGAATCACCTCATTCAGGAGAGCTGGGAAAAGCTGGGTGGGGATGTGTCAAAAAGGAGACACTTGGTCCCTTCCCTACCCTCCTCACCCATGGTTTCATTTTCCATGGTTTCGGTTACCTGTGGCCAACTGTGGACCAAAAATATTAAATGGAAGATCCCAGAAATAAACGATTCATGAGTTTTAAATGGCCTGTCAGTCTGAGTAGAGTGATGAACTCTCCTGCTGTCCCTCTCCATCCTGCCCAGGATGAGAATCATCCCTTTGTCCTACATCTCCACACTGGGCACTCTACCTGCCCATTAGCCTCTCAGTCCCTCGGTTATCAGATCAGTGGTCACAGTGTTACACCACCTGTCCATATGACCTTTATTTCACTGCATAATGGCCCCAAAGCACATGAGCAGTGATGCTGGCGATTCGGATCCACCAAAGAGATGCCAATATGTGCTTCCTTTAAGTAAAAAGGTGAGAGTTCCTAACTTAACAAGGCATTGTATCACCTCACACCATCACAAGAAGGGTGAGTGTAATACAGTTAGATGTGAGAGAGAGAGACCACATTCACGTAACTTTCATTACAGGGCACTGTTACCATCCTTCTATTGTGCTATTAGTTATTATGGGTAACTCCCTCCTGTGTCTAATTACAAATTCAGCTTTATCGTAGATATGTACGTGTAGGAAAAACCAGAGTGCACACAGGGATCGGTAAGCTCTGCAGTTTCAGGAACCCCCGGAAGGTCTTGGGACGTGTGTCCTGCGGATGAGGGGCTCTCTTACATTCTCAGCCAGAACCCGTGTCCCCAACCACCGCCAGTTTTCTGCGGCTGCTGTAACCAATCACGGCAGATTTAGAAGTTGCAACAGCACACACACTTTGATTTCCCCATAGTTTCACAGGTCAGAATCGAGAGGTGGCTTGGCTGGCTCTCTGCCCCAGACTGGATGCAAGGTGTCAGCTGCGTGGGAGGGGGGCTATGGGTGGGACCCACCAGCTTATCCATTCATGCCCTTGGCCAAATTAAGTTCCCTGCATTGTAGGATTCAGGTTTGTTTCTTTGCTGGCAGTCAGCTGGGGGCCACCTTTAGATAGTAGAGTCCTCCCTCCAGTCTTACATGTGGACCCCTACACTTCAGAGGCAGTACCAACACCCCAACTCCCCCTGATCCCTAGAATCTCTCTGACTCTCTGCATAAACCTTAATTATACCTGCAAAGTCCCTTTGCCATGCAAGGTCACCCTTTCATAGGCATCACCCCAGAGATTGGGAGGGTGGGGAACATTGTCGGGTGGCATTCTGCCTACCAGAGCTTCTCTGCATCTCCACAGGAAGCTGGTAGACATCTCACGAAAAATAATAAGGCGTGGTGAGCACAATTGTGGATGACAGCCCTGTGCTCTGAGGAATCCTGTGGAGGCACTTTGCCCAGCCTCGGGGAGGGAGCACAGGGGACAGGGAGATGTCAGGAGAGGTTTCCCAGAGGAAAAGTGAGATAATCTAACAGAACCTGAACACGAGCTGGAGTGAAGGGGGCTGCTTAGCCTACAGATTATTAGAGTAGCACGTTTAGAAGAAGCCAGGAACTGGAATAAACCCTGAGGAAACACGCCAGGTCTGACATGTGGACAGTGTTGCCGCAGCCAGCCACCTGGCACGCTAAGAACTGCTGTCGCCCCCCCCCCCTCCTGCAGGGGGTGATTCCACCCTTCCAAGAACCTTCCAGAAACAACACGGTGGACCTCCGTGGAAACCCTATCATGTGAAGGTGGGGAGCTGAATCTGCAGGTGCTGGCCTGGGAAGAGGTCTGTGACACAGGAAATGAAAATGACATGCTGACTAACTTATGTAGCAGAGTGCCAATTTCCCAAAAGAAAAAAGAAAGCAATCAAATTGTGAGCACCCACTGGTTTCTAAAAGCTAATTGTTAAATAGTCAAGAATTCAGCTACTGGTTTTTAAACCTTTGGTAGCCTGAAATCAGCCGTGGTGGGATTTCACCATGGAAATCAACAAACCTACAATTTGGGGCTTTTATTCCATCCTGAGAGGCTGAACAGTACACCACTGGGTTTGCATGAATTTCCAGATAACCGGGACTATTATCTCGGGAAGAGGTGGGATGGCTTTCACAGTGGGGTCGGTAAGCTCCCTTCCTTATATTATTTTTTAAATTGGTGCATGATTTTTCATTATTTCCCCGATATAAAAAATGCTGAACATAAAACAAAGGCCAGCCTGCTGTAGTCCCCATTTCCAAGGCTCTCTGCCCTACAGGTGACTGCAGCATCCTGAGCATGGCACTTGCCCCCAGCTGGGCCAGGTCCAGTGTGCTCTGATGTTCCTAGGCGGACAGGAACCTCCGCCCCACAGTAGGCTGCCGGTCACTGACCACACTGCTGGGAACCGGGCAGCCCAGGCCAGTTAGATGGCCGAGGTCCTCCCAGGAGGCGGGGCACGCCTCCTTTGGGAAAAGAGTTTCGTCAGCTGCAGACTGAAACGCAGACTTCAAGCCTCATCTGCTACCATCATTATGAATCATACATGGATTGCCAAGGAACAGGAGAGCCAGCCCTTGCCCTTGTGATGTTAGATCCAGAGGATTTTAACGGGGTGGTAGAGTTGGGGACCAACTCTATACCACACACAGCAACACCAACCACTCACCTGGCCAGTGGGAGGCTTTCTCATTCGTAATGCCCTGGGTAGCACACTCATTATAGCCCATGCAGCACAGGTCTGAGGAGGTGGGCTCCCGCCCAGCAGGCTGGATGGAGGCTGGTTCATAGACCAGCTGAGCCTCCCCCAGGCAGACACGCCCTGAGTTACCCTGCGCTCACTGTGTTTTCACCTGGCGAACAGCTCAGTGTCTTCCCTCTGGCGTTTCTCCTGCGCATCAGCTCAGAGCCACACTGCCGAGGGTTTCCAGGAGCCTCACGGTAGAGACAGAGGCCCAGGCGGACAGCTGCCCACCTCTTCGAGAGAACCTCCACTGAGCCCCCGCCCGGCTGCCTGGCACAGAACAGCTGGTCACGGCATGACTGCTGATCTGTGAGCCATTCAAATTCTCTGAACTTTTATCACATTTTTGTTTCTCTGTTCATTGCGCCTCGTTAACAATTTGCCTCCCATCCTTGTGTTTCATTAGGTAACCCTTTTTAACCACCACTGTGATGTTTAAACATCTGAATAATCCATACCCTGCGTGTGCTGCAGTTCTTGGAATGCAGTCCTGCATTCTCTGCAATTGCAGCTATTTCTGATTTTTCACTGTTATAAATACCGCTACAGCCAATATCTTTGTGCATAAGCACAACAGGATTCTGAGAAGTAACTCTGAAACACGCCTCCCTGTTTTCAGTTGTTACGAACTCCCAGAATAGGCACAGGTCGGTCACACACGGCATCATCCCTGACATGGGGAAATGAGAACCCCAGCGACGGAGCCCCTGTCTGACAGGCAACAGGCTGAGGACGCTGTCACCATAAAGGAGGGAGTGCGTGTCCAGGTCTATTTACTGAGCTGAAAACCTAAGGAGGAGGCAGCTAACATAATTCTTACTCTATCATGAACTAGACAGCAGAAATGTCGGGGTCTCATGAACCTACCCACTCCCTCTCTTACTATCCCCACTGCCCTGACATGGGCACTGTGTCCCATGTCCCAACACTGTGACATGGTCCCTCTCTCATGGCCTGGGAGGTGGCCATATGCAAAGTTTAGAAAAACAGCAGTCTCGGAGTGTGATCTAGGGTGGAGGCCTTCATCAAGAGCAGGACCTTGGACTTGAGGCCAGCTGAGTTTGCGCTGACTCCATCCGTCTTCTGACCTGCTAAGCCTCCGTTTTTCCATCTACAGGCAGGTGGGGTGATAGCCAGATGATGTCTCGAGTGCCCTTTCTATGAGGTTCTGAAGCCCAAGTAGACTGAAGGGAGCTGCCAACCCAAGAAAGGCAGGTGCCTACTCTCACCTGGACTGGCACCGCTGGTCCTTCAGATCCCACACAGCACTGGAGTTCTGATTCTGGAAATTTCTACTGTCTAGCCTAGATGACTGCATTGTGTCACCCATGTGGACAAATATGCCCAGTTCTCCCCAGCAGAATGCAAGTGAAGTGACTATATGCCACTTGCAGGACAAGGTACTTAAGATGTGGCTTCACCTTCTCTACCCTTCTTTGCCCCTCTGCCAACTGGATGGATTTCAAGGTCCTTGAAATATGGCAGACCAACCACAGGGAAGAGGCCTGTCTTCCAATGCACAAAGAAGCACCACCCACTGACCAGTACCCATCCCCCTTGGGATATTTTATAAGAAATAGACTTTAAATTCTTTGTGCTGAGTTACTAAATATTAAGGTTTTACGTGTTCCAGCATCTAAAGTTACTCGAATGAAACAGTCCCACCATATTACTGTGGATGCTAGAGGAGGAAACTGAGATGCCAAGTGGTAGATAAAACTTAACAGAATCACGATCCAGGAAAGTGCTGCTTCCCACTAGTTTTTCGATAGCTTGTCAAGTCCATGGTCTTTCCATAGTGCCCAGCTACCACCATACTGAGAGTTCTTCATGTGCTCTGAGAGTCCAGGTGAACAGGGTTCGGGGAAAATACTCTGAAAAGTACAAGGCACTCTAAAAATAACCACACTGCACTTGCCATCAGCCTTCCCATCCTGTCCACTGTCCTTTTTCTTAGCCAGATTCAGTCCGTCCAGAACTTGATTTCCCATGGAAACAGAGAAAGCCAATACAGTAGCGGACATCACTAACTGTTCTCAAAGCCTTCTCATTACTTTGAATGGAATAAAAATAAATAAGTAAATAAATCCTCTCCATCCCCTGGGTCCCTATCTGCTTTCTCTTCCATTCATTCTGAGCACCACCCACACACAGCCAGACATGGCCAGGTTGCTCACAGAAGCCAAAGAAGTTACCAGAAATGAGTCCTGCGTTTGACAGTGGGGCCAAAAGTGCAGCGGGGGGCATTTCAAGGTCCTCACTTCCCTGCTTGTAATTAGTCAGCTTCCAGCAATGATGAGATCTGAGGACATCACAAGACAGTGACCTTCTTGGGCAGCTCTAATGGGACAGCACCGACCATGAGACCCTAGGTTGTGAGCCTTGACTGACCGCTTCAAATCACTAGGTACCCTTCCAATTAGACATGAAGAAAGGTAGTCTGTCCAGTCACTCTCTGTGCATTTGTTGTATACCTACTGTGGGTCGCCTTGAAAAACTAGGTTTAATGAGACTCGTAGACATGTTTATTTCAGGTGCACGCATTTTCAGGGGCCCACTACTCTTGGGATTCCCGTTCCTCCCGGGACCGACAGCTATCACAGCAGTCATATTGGTCCATGATGATGTGCACTTAGACAGCTCTCTTTCCCAAAGGCTGTGAGGATGTCTGTCAAGGTCTGTGTGACCCAGTCTACATAGATTCTTGGGATGTGTTGCCTGAACTGAATTGAGCCAAAGGAAGGATAGAAGGGAGGGAATATAAGAATGAACAAAACTCATTGCCCAAGCCCAAGATGGTAGATAAATATTGAGAGTAGATAGGTAAGGAATTACAGAATTTCTGAAAACCTTGTCATTTCTTTTATCACATGTATTGAAAGATGGTTATTATTGTTATCAAAAGATTGAATTTTTTCCCTTCTTTCCCATCATTTGGTTAAAAAAAACAGTGTTTCCGTTAATGAAATCAGCAGATATCTCATATTTTATATGCTTTTGAGCTCTGTGATTTATTATTGGTATACTTCATTATTAGCTTGACTATGACATTTGATAAAATGCTGGTATGTATGAATCGTAGTTCAACCACATATTTATAATGTCTGGGACTATGTGGCTATGATTCAGTGGGAGAAATAATTTGGCACTGGTGACTAGCCTGCAAAAACCTAGTGTAAGAGCTTAACTATCTAAGTGAATAGTGAAATAAAAATAAAAAGAGCTTGGACCAACCTTAGCTTCCGTTTCCTAGATAAACCTGGCTGTGGATGTCAGACCCCCCGGCCCACACTGAGCACCTGAACCTCACCAGATGATTGGAAGGAAGAAGGACTCAATGCATGAGAGTGCTCAGTGCTTTGCCCAGTACAACAAGGACTCAATACAGACACATCTATCTTCTATTTTTATTATTATCACCACCATTATAATCATTACTGAGGTAGCGCCCATGGAGATGCCGTGCCAGAATAAGGCAAGAACTTAGCAAAAACTGGATCCATCACTTAGGCATTACAAGAGGTGATGGGGCAGCCCAGTGAGCACAAGGAAGCAGGATCCATTCGGGAGAATGAACCCCAAAGGGACTGCGGAGAATGGAGCAGAAGGGGGACAGTCCCCTCAGGAGCTCACTCAGCGAGCACACCAAGGCCTGCTGGAAGAACATTACCTAGTGGTGAGTGAGGAAGCGAAAGTAGTCAATGTTTGTAAGCTCCTGACATGCAGCAGATCCTTCAAGAGATGTTAGGTTTGCTCTTACTTTTCCCTTCTTAGATCAAGGAGTATCTGCTCTGAAATGGGAAAACAGGCCTATGTATAAAAATAAATCCACCTAAATGAAAATTTACATTAACTACAAAAGCCGAGTCATCATTAAAAATTCCTGAGAGGAACTGATGACGGTTCACTAATTAATTGGGTTCAGTGCTATCAAGCACCACTTAACGAGGGATTGCTCCTTAGAGGAGCAAATATGGTGACTATCACTTGGCTTATTTCTAATTTGCACTCCTCTGGGGAGAGCACAAGGCTACACGCTTAGGAATAAAGCCCTCCCTAATGTTTTCAAGGGCAAACAATTGCCAGCTTCCTTAGATAAAGGGAAGATGAGTCAGCCAAAGTCATTGTCAACCAGCAGGAACCATAGGCCACCTTTGTGTCTACAAGGAACAGACTTTAAGCATCAGATACAGGGATATGGATAGTGGAGTACAGAAATAGGTGAGTTTCCAATGAGTAAGAACATTTTCATGGTACTGCCTGGGCGGGAAAATACAAGGGAAATTGAGCTGAAGACTTCAGAACTAAACACACATGCAGGAAGCACAGTTACACACAAAAACCACACACTTATGACTTTTCCACTATAACATTAAAACACACTTTTTGTTTTAAAAAAATTACAAAGTAAAATCTCCCACTTTTTTGCATCTTCAAACCACATTTCCCCAAAATGTCTGTTAACAGGAAGTACATACCTTTCACAGAATTTCTCCCATGCATAGAGAAATATGCATTTGTGCTGCCTAAATTTGACAAAAGTGGGCCAATTCTGTACTAAATATACTATCACTATTCTTCCTCAATTAACCGATTATGGTCTGTCCAGAAGACATCTAGCCATGTAATATGAAAAATAGAGTCGTTTACTGAAGAAGATACAAGATAGAAGAAACACTATATACAGGACAATGACACCTCAGTCCCCTTCAAATTTGATGCAGATTTGTTGCTCTACTTGCTCAGTCACTTTGAATGCGATGACCACACAGTACACATGCTCACTCAGTGGCATCTACCGCCCCCACTGAGTAGTACAGTGAAGTCATCATTGTTCACACATGCACATTCCAGTCCACTCTCCTTGGCTGCCAGGTCACACTGATGTCATGAAACTGTTCTTGTTATATTAACAGTGGTTGGACATTTTCTGGACCGACTTTCATATATATATTTTTTTTGTGTGTACATACATGTATATACATATATACATGTATACATACACATACAATTTATCTTGGTTGTGTTTAAAATGCTTTACTATTCTTTTTGAAATAATTTCACACCCAAAAAAGGAGTTAAAAATACACTGAATTCTCATGGCCATGCAATTTCTGAATATTGCTATCTTGTATAATCACACTATACTTATCATATTTTATCAGGAAATGAACATTAATAATACACATGAAGGCCTGTATTATTATAAAACATACAAAATTTTAAAGCATTTTAGAACAAAGAAACAAAGTAAACACAAATAGGAGTTGTAACATTTTCTTGCACCCTGTTGTGGGTTAAACTGTAGCCTCTGAAGATGTATTGAAGGGCTCACCTCAATACCTGTGAACCTGACCTTACTGGGAAATAGGGTCTTTGCAGAAGTCATCAAGGGAAGACAGAGTCGTTGGATCAGGGTGGACCTCACCCTTACAAGAAAAGAGAAATTTGGACACAGACACCCAGAAAAGAAGATCATGTGAGGAGGGGAGCAGAAACTAGCATGGTCGAGTACAGGCTAAGGAAGGCCAAGGACTGCCAGCGTCCCCTGAAGCGAGGAGAGAGGAAGGGAAGGACTCCGCCTCAGCATTTTCAGACAGAACACAGTCTCGATGACACGGTGATATCAGGCTTCCGGCCTCCAGAGCCGAGAGAGGTGATTTCTGTTGTTTTTAGCCACATTGTTTGTGGCACGTCATTACGGCAGCCTCGCAAGCTAACACAAACCCCAATACATTGGCACCGCCCCCCGTGGAAGGCTCCGAGAAAAGATGAAAATGGTGACTGGAAAATGGAAGGCACAGCCAAAGCTGTGTTTTTGATACAGTGGGATCATCGCGTTGACCGTCATCACTGAGCATTCCCGAGGAGCGTCATGATTTGTAACATCACGCCGTGAGACACATCGCGTTTCAGCCTTGGAGTGACAGCAAGATTGTCAGGCAGGGGAGTTCGGACGAGGACGTGGTGGTCAGGCACCAGGGGGAGATCACAGCAGACACGCTCCGCAGCAAGCAGCAGCCGTGGTGAGTGTGAAGTGTGACAGGGAGCCGGCCCGAGGGCAGCGCCGGCAGCAGGCGGGTGCAGAGGAAACTCCCCAAGAAGCACGCGGCCCACGCTTTCTCCCCCGCCAGCCTCACTTCCCCCTGTCAGCATGAGCCAAGTTTATTTTGACAAGGCTGTTGTTTCCACCCACATGGGCACACACCCCTGCTGACACCGAGGAGCCCAGCCCACCCTGGGGACCAGTATTCATTGTGGAAAACCCAAAGCATCACCTCCACGAGTGGCAGATGAGCCCCCCGGGGCACACCCATGCTTGTGGGCAGACAGGGAGTGTACAATGCAGAGCTTCCCGGTAGGGGCTGCAGGTGGTGGTGGGAGGGGGGCAGCAGCACCGGGGGCCTCGAAGCAACGAGCTTGGAAAACCTGCGCCAAGCTCCACTGAGCAAAGGAGACAAGGCTAGGAAACACAGAAATACACCTTGTGTGTTAATGAGGCTTCACCATGGGGAGAGACAACACACCGGCTGCTTTTCAGATAAGAAGGAACCATTTACTGAAAAGGCAGAAGGGGGCCCCGAGGGATCCGAGAAGCAGTGGTCTGCACAGAGTGAGCACATCCCTTTAGGGAATGGGGTGTGCAGTGAGGTTATCAGAACTGAGAAACCTGGTAGACCCTGCTGAGTCCTGACTGGGGATGTCACCTCTGCGAGCAGCCAATGAAGCTGGTTCCCAGAGGGTGGGACCAAAAACCCCTGCAAACTGGAAGCCACTGCTGCTTTGGGGACCAAGGGCTGCTGCCAGGGGAAGAAGTGCTGCTATAGTGACAATGCCAGGAACAGCAGGCAAATCAGAAGGAGCGAGGCCGCCTTCTCCCCCAGCTCCCAGTCTCCCTTGGAGGCACAGATGAGGCCTCACTGGGCCAGCAGCCCTTCGGGACCACAGTGAGTGGCCACAGACTGGCCACTGCAACCTTTCTTTACACTGGCCATGCACAGGGGCAATCACCAAATTTACACACTAGCCAGACACAGACCCTGGGTGATCAGACAAGACACTGGCCATGTGTCCGGGCTCCTCACCAGCCTCACATGCCTTCCAGACCCCCCACCAATCTCTGCGGTCTGCCCATCAGGCCCATATCACTTATTTATAGTGCCTGCATGGCCCCTGTAGACAACTGAGTGAGATGCCTGGGAGAAGGGGAGGTGAGGTAGGGGATTCTGTGTTGTACGTGAACTTCATTCGCACTCAGTGCACATGAGGTTCCAGAAGGCATGTGTCTCGTCTACCCCATTAATCCCCCCACAAACTCCAAAACAGAGTGGATGAGCCGCTTCCTCAGTTGAGGGGGCAGGTCATGCGAGGCACTGCCCAGGTGATATCTATTTGGGAACAAGCAGAGAATTTTTTAAAAGATGGGTGCGCTCCTGATGGGGTAAGCCCAGGGGACTCCAGGAGTGTGGGGTGGGGAAGACAGTAGGTAGTTGGGGTGACGTGGGAGAGAGGACTGTAGAGAAGCCTCCCCCCATACTCCAGAGAAGCCAGACGAGAGACCGGCTAAGAGGCCAGAGAGGGCACACAGGCCTGGGACCACGAAGCCCTCCAATCTGCAAGCACTTCTGGGCAGCACGCGTTTCTGAGTGTCGGCCCAAGGGCATCCAACTCATCCTGGTTGCTGCTCCTGAGACCACACTGCCCACGGGGGCAAGTCCAGCGTTCTCAGTGTCTTGCTGTGCTCAGCCCATGTGGACTTTCACACCTTGCCATTCATTACCTTCTCTTGCCAACCAACCTGGGCGAGAAAACAGGTCTATTCAAAACTGTGTGGAGTGTGTTAAGGGATTAGAGCTGGACATCAGCAGGGACTCGTGGTTAGTTTGATATGGTACAGAAGAATACCTATGGGGATATGTTTACATATGTGTATTATACACGTGGGTTAGTATACATACACACATTTCATTGTTTTGTCAGTTGAGAAGGCCTAGAAAAATGATACCCCAGGAACAATGAGCACAACTAGCACCAGTATCTTGGCTTCTAAAACCATTCGGCAATCAAATGAATCAGAGCCCCTTGGGGAAATGAGCCAATTTAGGTCTGGGGAGGGTAATACTCAAGATGAGCCTGGAGCATCTTTTGGTGCCAGAAAGCTAAAAACAGCTAAAAAGAAAAAAACCCCACAATCATAAGGGCATATCAAAAGGACACAAGAGCCACCTGAAATTGTGCTCAATGGCCAAAGCTGGAAAAATCTGAGCTTCATAAACGAGTAAAGTCATATTGGATTGTAATCCAAAGTGTATAATATATATTCATGATTCATAAGTAAATAAATGGGGGAGAGAAATCTCACATGGATAAGAATTCTAAAGAGTGTGTGTAGATTCTCCAGTAAAGGAGAGCACACCCCCTGTAAGTACGGGGTGTATATGGTGACATCCTTCCAAGCATATGGTTGGGGGGATTTGGGCAGAGAGGGTATCATGACAGAGGAGAAATCTGACAAACAGAACCACAGCCAGGCAATCAAGGTGTACATCAACAGTGATCGGTCAAACACAATGATAGTAAAGAGTGTTGTACAATGTGAGGGAAACTGCGCTTTGCCTCTGTGCTCTTATTCCAAAGCCCCATCACCCCAGCATGATGAGAAAAGCATCAGGCAAATGCGAACAGGGGGCATTCTACAAATATGAGACCAGAACCCCTCAACACTGTCAAGGTCATCAAAAACAAGGGATGTCTGGGAAACTGTCACAATTGAGAGGAACCTCGGGAGACCCAGTGACTAAATGTCATACAGTGTACTGGGTGGGACCCTGGAACAGAAAAAGGCATCAGGTAAAAACTAAGGAAATCTTTAAAAAGTATGAACTGCAGCAAATAATAATGTCACGAATATTGATCATTAATTATAACAAATGTGCCACGCTGATTTAAAATGTCAGTAGCAGAGAAAACTACATGGGAGGGTGTATGGATCCATTCTAAATTACCTTCACAATTTTTCAGTAACATCTAGAACTGTTCTAAAAGTAAAGTTTGTGTTTAAAAACTGTGGAGAGTGTGTGTAGCAGAGTGGAAGCGTAGGGGGTGCAGGTAGGTAATGGTGACATCTGGAACACATTCTCCAATTTGCTCCTCATTACAACTAGCTCATACTGTTCCCAGTGAACTCACTTTAGCAGCCCAAACATGAAATTGGCATCCATGTGAAATGTATGAGCAGGGCAGGGTTTAGAAACCATGGTAGCCCTCCAGTCCCCTGCGTTCAATTATAGCTGGGGAAAATGAGGTTCAAAGACCCAAAGCAAATGGCTAATGAATATGTCAGCTCAGCACCCACTGGTAAAGCATCTGAGGTGTGTGTCTTTGAGGATTCATAGACCATAATATCACTGAGTCCTCGGAAAAGCCCGCTCTGCAGAGGAAGGATCTCAGGCTCAGAGCACTAAGAGTGGCAAGAGCAGGGACCTGGGCTCAGGGCTCAGGGCTCCTTCCCAGTGTCCTGTGCAATGCCCCCCACCCCCACCCCACAGCCAGTCACCTTCCCAGTTTCCTCCCATTCCAGCGAGGGCGGGATTGATGCTCAGGGAAGAAGGGAGCTCAGGGAGGATGGCACCTTAATTGTATTTTCTCTTTCTTTTTCCTTTTCTTATTTCTATTTTTATGAAAGGTTTCCTTAACCCAATGTTTTTAAAGCCCCCCCACTCTGATCTCTCACAAGTGTGAAGCCAGGGTACCTGGGCTCTGCAACAGCAGAAAAATGCAGTATGAGCCTTTGAGGGCAAACATCATACCTTGCCAGGACAGGTCAGTTTTCTAGTTTTACGGTTTCATCTTTGGAGGGAAAAAAAATTCTCAGGATGCCTCGCCTCCCAACAATGGATATTTTCATCATAAAGGCACCTACTATGACCAGCTCTGGGAGAATGACAAAAGGGGAGAGAAATGGGCTTGGAGCAGAAGACGGTGAAGTCCAGTGAAGACCAGTCTTCACTCAGCAGCAATGGGAGCTGCACCTTAGCTGTGCAGGGCTTCTCAAAGCCACCGTCCCCTGAGGGAGCCCCACTGTGCGCAATGTGGGGCTCTGTCCTGTATTGCATTGCACTGGAGAGAACCTGGAGCCCAAGCTGGGAGGTCACCTGGAGGGACTAGGAGGCGTCTCGGGATGATGGTAAGAGGCATTTAGAAACACACTACAGGATGGAGTGTCCTGGGATATGTAGCCCTTGCTTCACTTTAGCAAGTGGTCCTCTCATTAATAAAAGCTTTTAAATGTTAGCCTTGAGTTTAAAAAAGAAAAGAACTTGAAATGACATAGAAGCACATTATACCGGAATGTACTTCATACTAGTGCTTCACACTGAAGCACATACTAGTGCATTCCAGACACAGATTCCTGCCTCTGCTATCTTGGGCACATTGGTCCATCTCCAGCCTCTGATATGCTCCACAGCGTAAATGAGATAGTATATGGAAAGTGCTGGGAACATCATGAAAATACATCTGTGCAACTATGATTTCTACTGTTCCTACTGGGAGTGTTAATAGTGGTATTTTCATCACCATACTAGTACCCACCACCACCCATGCTCCTATAAGGACCATAATTTATGAGTGGTGCCTAATAAATAGTACTTGCTAGAATTTCCAACCTTAGCTATGCTGGGAGGCAAATGGGTAGGTTGACTGAAAGAATGCATGAGTAAAAAATGACCTTTGAAGAAGGCAATCAGGAGTCCTGAGCTGTCTCTTTCCAGGGGCCCGATGCTGTGGCCACGGGATATTCAGTAAGGACCTAATTTTGTCTGAACAAGGAAGAGAGGAAGAGTGAAAACCATCCCTAGGGCCCAGCATAGGAAACTCCTGAAAGTCAGGATCCAGACAAAACAGGCCAGCAGTAGCTCTCGTGGTGATTTGATTCAAACTCCTTGTTTTAAAGATGGGGTTAAAAGTGAAGGTTAAAAGTATCAGCCGACACTCACACTCAAAGAGTGGCTTTGAGGCTAAGGCCAGCAAACTGCCCCACATGGCCTGCACCGTGCATCCTCTATGTTTGTGGGCTCACATTACAGAGCAAGACATCAGAGGCTGCACAGCTTACCCAGTAGACATCTACTGTCCCACAGTCCTGGAGGCTAGATCAAGTTCTAGCTGATGCAGTTTCTAGTGAGAACTCTCTTCCTGGTTCACAGACAGACACTTTCTTGCTGTGTCCTCACACAGCAGAGAGAGAGAGAGAGAGAGATTGCTCTGTGGTGTCTCCTCTTACAAGGATGATTACCAGTGCTATCAGATCAGGGCCCTACCCTTGTGTTAGGAACACAGCCTATGAATCTGGGATGGGAGATGAGCGGGCACAGATGTTAAGCCTGTAACACTGCAAATACAGTTATTTGACTACACCGTCTCCCCCCGTATCTGCTCTGCTGTCTCCCCACAGCTGGCACAGCACCTGGCTCAGAGTGGGAAAGTGGCAGAGGACAGGCAGGGAGGGAACTGCTACAGCATGCCAGTCATCTGCCAGTCAACCCACAGGTGCTGGGGAGGTGGACAGGATGGGACAGACCCCGAGCCAGGCAGACAGCACAGCCCATTCTCAGCAGAACGTTTCCCCCAGGAGGCACAGCAGGCCGACAGATCCTCATCCTCAGAAAAAAACAAACAGAGCTTGGAGAGGGGCAAAGGGAGACAGCAGAGAATAAAGAAGAGGAGAAGGAAAGAGGGAGAGACAGATGAAGCAGTGAGGGGCAGCAAGGACAGAGTCCAGATGTGTCTGTGATAAGGGTGAGGTGGGTGCAAGTCTGGGTGCCTGGATCGCCAGCTAACAGGGAGGTCTCATCAATGCCATCGCTCGGAGTCTCCAATCCATTCATCTGTGAAGTATGGTGTCTTAGCTCAGGCTGCTATAAGATATCAGAGACTAGGCAACTTAAACAATAGCAGTTTATTTCCCACTGTTCTGGAAGCTGGAAGTACCAGATCAAGGTGTCGGCAGAGTCAGTTCCTGGTTTACGGAAAGCCATCTCTTGTGGCCTCTGATTGTAGAGACCAGAGAGAAGCCACTATCCGGTTTCTCTTCTCATAAAGTCATTAATCCCATCATGGAGGCTCCACCCTCATGACCTTGATCTAGTCACCTCCCAAAGGCCCCACCTCCTAGTGACATCACATTGGGGACGAGACACGCACATGCGGCGCATAGAAACAGGGCGCCATAAAGCCAGGTTGTCTCAGGATTTTCTTCAGAGCAAGAATGGGGACTTTTCTCCGCTTTCTTCCAGCTGCTGCACACCGTGGTACACGGCAGATGGAATACAAGAAAGGAGAAAGAACGAGAAAGAGAAAGTGCTCAGCAGGCAGTGGGCTTATGTTTCTCCCAAAGCAGATTGAGGCTTGAAGTTCTTTCTGAATCGTTTCTGCCTTGCTAGCCCAAACTCAGGGCCCTGCAATTCAGTCAATCCAAGGAAGCCTGGCCCAGCACATCCTGGGCGCCTGCCATGATGTCCAACACTGGGGCGAGGGTGAGGACAAGACCCAGAGCCTTCCCTCAAGATATTTCCAGTCCAGGGAGAAGCCAGATGCTGTTTCTGAAGACAGAACGAACCCACTGGGGAGATAATGGAAGATGAAGGTTCCGAAGTCCAGCCTTTAATATTAGCTTAATAACTGTTGGTCATAATAACTGAGGCACTCACTCATTCACTGTGTGGCCAGCTGCTAGACAAGTGGGACAGGAAGAAAGCCAGCAATGGTTTCGTATTTGGAGGTGACTCGGCCACCACTCCCCACTCTGCACGAGCTCATGGTAGGCACCACTGAGGAAGCTCAGTGTCCTCTGGTGTGACCAATTTTATCAGAAGAAACAAAATTAAGCACGCTTTCCCCTAGACTTACGTATTTCTCCTCTGCATTTGCTCTCATGTTTACACATTAATTATGCTGCCTACGCTACTAAAAATAAACTCCGAATCAAATGCAATGAGCCAAAAACCTCAATATGAAACCACAAGGAGTAATAACAAAATGAGCCAATACTAGAGGTGTATTAAAAAGACATTTCCGTTTCAAGTGTAGAGCTCTGAGTGGGCTGGAGTATTTTTTGTGTGAAGGACACCGAATACAGGAAGCAACCTTTACACACGTACCTGTGGCTAAAGACCTGGGCTGGCCCCTGGCCCCAGCAGGCAGGAGCCATCAGACACCCCCAGACCAAGGACCAAAAGGGGCAGCCACACAGGAACCAAGAGATGCTCAGGGGAGGCAGGGTCAAGAGAAGGGTCGAAGAGCAAGGTGGGGGATCAAAGCCAAGAAGCCAACCTTCTGTGCCTGTCCCAGGAGGGCCCTGGATGATAGAGTAACACTGAGAAGGTTGGGACCCAGACAGGTAAGCAGGTGGAAGAGGGGAGACCGGTCCATTCTGCAGCTGAGAAAAGAGAGCTTGGAAAGAAGTAAAGGACTTGCCCAGGGTCATGGAGGAGTGGAAAGTGGTGCTGGAGTGGAATCCAGGTTACCAGTGCCTCTGTTCCATAGCGGGAGGAGTCAAATGGCCCAGGCTCATTCACGGGAAAGGTGCAGGTGCCCTGCTATTGGCGTGCAGCCCAGGTGAGTTGATTTCTAAGCAGGGATGCAGAGGGACAGGTTCCCAGTGGGAGAGCCATGCCCTTAGGACGAGAAGAGCCACAGGCACAAGGACCAACGCTTGGCTCAGTGTCACAGCCCCCATCACAGACCAGCCTTGCCCCGAAAGTGTGCTGGACTGTGCAGCTCTGAATCTCAGCACCTGCCCCTGCTCTGCCTGTTCTCACAGCTGAATTCTAGGGACATTCCTCTCCCGTCATCCTCAGACAGACCTGCCAAGTTTCTCCTCCATTCACAGAATGCAGGTCACCCTGCCCACTTCTGCAGCCACAGCACCCAGAGACAGCTCTTCCAGCTTTCAGGTCCTCTACCGCAGTGACTATGGTCCCACCTACCCTTTCTCCCCAACGGGAACAGCTATTCCAGCCTTCCAGGCACTACAGGGAGTGGAGATCCTGGGCTGTTGCAGGTCTGCGTCTGCTCCTGCTCCCAAAGCCCACTGCCCAGGTTGGGAGCATGGACTCTAGGACCAGCTGAGCATCTGAAGGCCAAAAAAGGGCATGCAGCTTGTGCACAAGAAGTCCTGTCAGTGGTCCTCACTGCAGAAGAGTTCTGACACCAGAAGTGGGAAATTAGATACTGAAATGCACAGGAATGGGGAAGGCGTGCACAGAGGTGTAGAGTAGGCTAGAAAGGCTTCATAACTGCACAACTGCTAACAGGTTTTACTTGCATGTATCTTGCAAGGGCCTTAAGAGGCTGCACACAGGCCTCCCACACACCTGGTGAGCTTGGAGTGTGCTGTGTGTGCATCAGGCCCCCAATCTTGTCTGAAGGGCGAGGTCTCATGCTCTCCACCCCTGTGTGTCCTGCGATGACACAGGTACCACATTAGTCCGATTTTCTGCTCCCCTCCCAGTTCTGCCTTCCCTGGCTTTCTTCTTGCCAATCCACCTTTCTCCCCCACGTTTCTGTCCATGCATAGTTTTCAAGTTTGTGGTAGGCACCATTCTCCTTTTTTCACATTATTTAGTCTTCTCAACATCTCCTTAAAAAGAATCGCAACTGACCTCATTCCCTGCTCTAAATCTTTACAAACGCCCTTCTTTCATTCTCCCCAAGCTCTCTCTTTCCCTCCTTTCCAGTGACTCATTCGTTTGTTCTTTCAGTGTACACAATGGCAGACCCAACCCTGGGGTGTGGGGACCTAGGAGAGAGTCCTCGCTGGAACAAGCTCACCAGCAATGGGGGCAGAGGCAGGGGAGGGAAAAGAAACCACTTGGAGTAAAGGAGGCAGGTTGAAATCCCTGGCTGCAGTCGGGAGGAGGGAGAGGAGGAAGGAAGTGACCCTGCTCAGGGTGAGGGTCCGCATACCAGGGGCAAGGTGATTCACAGGCTTTAGCAACGCAAATGGCAGGTGAAAGGCAGAAAGAAGAACAGACTGGGAACTTCAACATACCCTGCTGCATGGAAGGACCTCTAAAAGGTACAAATCAATAAATTTAAAAGAAAAAAAACACTCTCATTTTGGCACATTTCCTCCTCACTGCCAAGCAGCATGCTAAGTGAGCTCCTTATCTCCACTGTCTCTTTCAATACCCACAACATCCTCCTGAGATAGGCACTAATAAGATCCCTATTTCACAAATGAGGACACCAAGGCTTAGAGAAGCTGAGTGACTGGCCTAAGGGGAAGCAAGTAGCCAGAGCAGAAGCTGCGTCTGCCTGGAGCCCTGGCCTTCCTGTCTCACCTCCGCCTCAGGCAGCCTCAGACCTTCGGGCCTGGAGCCAGCAGTTCCGGGAGGTGGGAAGGGAGGAATCGATCACCTGCTAGACGCCCCCAGAGGCCTTCTGACCTAATCACTAACCCCCAGAGCACTCTCCCGTGTCTCCCTGGTAGTGTCTAACAGGCCTTAACAGGACAGCTGGAGCACCCGACCCAGACAGGAGGGCAGAGGTGGGGGACTCCCTCGGCTGGACAGGAGACAGAGCTCCAGAGGTACAAGATATGGATGACCAAGCCGCCCCACCAGGCCCTGTGTATCAGGGTGAGGTGACAGAAAGCTGAAGTCCCAAGCACCATGGACCAGCAAAGGAAGCCAAACTGAGATGTCAAGAACCACAACCCCAGTGTGTTGCAGATCGCCAATTCCAAAAGCCATTTTTAGTCCCATAAGGCTTAAGAGGAAAAATTCCCTTACCTGACTTTTCCAGATCTCAAGGCATTATAATTTTAGTTCAGGGAACGCCAGTTCTCACATCCCTCTGAAGTGTTGAATGGATAAGTGTGGGTTTTTTTTCCAGATTAAAGGCACCTACCTCCAGGTAACAGGATTCTGGAAATACATAAGAAAAGGACAGAGAACTATTAGTATCAATGCCCACAGCGGGTATTTCATTCATTTAAATAATAAATTCATTTACTATGTGCTAAATGAGAAGCAGCAAAGAGCAGGCATTTACTGAGCAACTATGATGTGTCAAGGACTGTGATAAATATTTAAATACATTAGGCCATTTAATCCCATGAGATTGATTTTGATAGCTCTCTATATTTCAGAAATCAAATAAGAGGCTAGGCCAGACAGGATGGTCAGACCTTTCTGACTGCCAAGCCCTCACCCTTCTATCCCATTTCCCTTCCCCACTAAAGCCAGCACGCATGGGATTCCAGGAATTCTGGCCAGAGGGCACTGAGACACCTTCCTAATTACGTCATTCTGAGAATGGCCAGTCCCTGGTGCCTAAGGTGTGGGGATTGTGTAAACCCTGGGAGCTGTATCAGATTAACTTCACTGCAACTTTTATCTGCTCTGCGACCCACACTGTCATCCTGTAACATGCAATCAGTGAAAATCATGAATTACTCAGGGGACCCCCCCCAGCCTCAAAAAGTCACCAGGGATTCTTATCCTAACTGATCATTGAGACAGCTACATGAGGTGGCCAAAAGGGGTAAGGCAGTGTGGGGAACGGGGTGAGAGGGCCACCCCTGGTCTTACAAGTTCTGGGAGGACCACCTAAGATACCCTGGAGCAGGACCAATGCTCAGCAGGGTGAGCTCAGACACTGACTACCTCTCCTTCAAGGGATGCAGTGGCACCCCAGAATATCACCCTATCTCCTCACAACAGAGTGATCCTTCCAGGACTCCGCCCCCCCCCACACACACACACACACACAAACTCCACCAGATCTTGGAAGCCAAATCATGAAGAAGATGGAACTCCGTGAACACAGACTCAGAAGAAAAAAGACTGACCAGTTCAGAAGGGGAATTTGCCCTCAATTCTGGAAACAGCTAGAGAAAAATTCTTGCCCTGGCCCCAAGGACAGGGGCCAGGTGGCTTGAATTCCCCACCGTCAATTCCCTCCCTCCTCCAGGAAAAGTTGGCCACAATTTGCGTCCCTGAGGCCCTCTGGTTGCCCTATGCCTCCCTTGGATGTGCCAGTGTCACGGGGGCCAAACAACACTTCTCCCTTGGAGCACTGTCACTCGGACCCACCCAGTGCTCCTCCTTCAGAGTACCAGCTCCCAGCAGGAGAGAGGGGGGATGCCCCCTCGCTGGGAGAAGTCCCCTTGGCAGACAGTGTGCTCAGAAAGATGCCCTCCTCAGCACACCCAGCCTCCCAGGCTTCTCAGGCATTTTGCCTGGAAAAGAAAGGTGCTTGTTCCTTATTGTCAAAATGCATTGGCTTGATTACCCCAAAGGGCAGCCTCCCAGCTTCCTGGGGACTCTCTGTCAGGCTGCCTGAGTTAGCACCCCAGTTCTACTGAAAACATCTTTTTTTGGAGCCTGAGCAAGCTACTCCCTGATCCTCAGTTTCTCACCTTCAAGGTTTGTTCTGAAAGCAAGAACCTCTGCAGAGCTGAGCACGCGGCCTGGTACAGGAACACTTAGAAACGTTGGCGATTATGTAGACTTAAGCAAGTGTGGGGCCTTAACTTCTTAGTCTCCTTCAATTAGGGGGGCAAGGGCTCCCCTCCACCTCTCTCCCCACAATGACTCAGGCAGTGGAGGGGCTCAGTACATGAGCACAGGGAGCAAGTGAAGCTGATGAGAATGGAGCAAAAAGCCTGGAGTTTGAGTCCAAGGATCTCAGCTCTAGGTCTGATGTGACCCTCTTCCCATCTCCTAGGCATGCCCCAGGAGACCGTGCGTGCAAGCTGTGCTCTATACGCTGTAAAGACTAGAGAAATGTAACACATCCTAACAACAGCGCCATGGTCCTCCGTACAGGACACCTGGATGAGAAATATCCTCAGGGACTTTGCTGAGCACCTGCTGCAACCCCAGTAGGTGAGGCCAGAGTAGGAGCTCCAACCCCCTGTTACAAATGCAGAAACTAAAGCTCAGAGAGGCTGAGACTGCCCAACACCAAACAAATATGCGGCCGAAACACTGGTTTGTGAGCTCACTCCTCCTTGCAAAGTAAGCTGTTGCCAAAAAAGAACCTCCTTCTGAGGCAGCCAAACTGATTAATGTTTTTAATTAATGTTGCATGGAAATTAGGGAAGTAAAATGTCTAAGTTCCTCCCAGCAGCGGGCCCAGCCAGAGGCTCGCTGCCTAAGTGCAGGAGGTTTGGTGGGGAGGGGGGGGGGGGGCAGTTCTGGGCTGGCCAGGGTGGTCAGAGCGCAGCAGCTACAGCCCCACTTCCATGCACCGAGCCTGGCAGCAGCAGCAGCATCACTTCCCACCCGCAGAGCCAAGCCAGAGGGAAAGGAGGCTGGCCCAGCACAGAGTGCCAGGGCCAGCTCATCCTCAGGGTCTAGCCAGCCCAGCAGAAGAGGGAGCCTGGTGGGGGCAGCCACACCGCATGTGTCCGTGCCTGAGCCTGAAGGTGAGGTGGCTGCTGCTCCTACGCCCTCCTGCCTGACACACTGTCCCAAGGACAAGCCAGTCGCTGTTCTGTGGTTGACAGACACGCCCTGCACTTGCACCTGAACCAGGGGACCACGGGCTTTCTCAGGATGCTGACAATACTTCCCAGCACTGCGTTCTGATGAGTGAGGAGCCAAGTGCCCGTGACAGGTAGACTCTGAACCACCAGGGTCCCCGGAGGTGAGAAACAGATGGGGACCCAGACACCGGCCCCTTAGCCATTGTGTTCAGGGATCTTCCTTGTTCTGCCAGAGAATTCCCAGTGTGTCACATCTCAGAGCATCCACTCCTCTCCACGACCCGAAAGGCAGGGCACGGAATGTGACAGACAGATTGAATAATTAATCACCAGCTCTGCGGCGAGAGAGGCCCCCTCATCCCCAGGGCAGTGGCCTTGAATGCCACCTAAATGCTGCACAGGCAGTGGGGCAAATTGGGCACAGCCTGCAGCCAGGACTGGCCACCCACGGGCAGGGGCCCTGGGCTGCTGGGCAAAAGTGAGTGAGCCCACCATCAAATGAACGGCCACAGGGGATTCCTGACCTGAAAATCATCAAAATGCCAACCGCTTGCTACAAACAGACCGCAGAGATGGATGGAGGCACACGCCCAGGGGCAGAGGGCAGACTGGACCACCAGGAAGACCCCCAGAGTAGCACCAGCCTTGGGATGTGTTCACTCCCCCTGAGAAGGCCCTGGGAAAGGACAAACACACTGCAGGGTCAGCAAAGCCTGGCTCACATGCTTGCCCGACTAAGGCATCCAGCAAACCCAAGTGCACAGGCAGTGTGTGCAGACTCAGCACACACGTTGCCCGGGACAGGGCTAGTCCCTGTCAGCTAGCAGCTGTGCACCCTGGGCAGTCCACTTAACCTCTCTGATCACCATCTGTGAGTCAGGGCTGGTCTGAGCAGCTATCTTCCAGGAATGGGGTGAGGATGCTTACTTATTAGCACAATGCCTGGCTCACAATGAGTGCCCAATTCATACTTTGTTATTCTCAGGGTCTACTTGCTGTCATTCTTCCTATTGAGGGGCAAGCAGATTAGATAATACTGGATTTGAATCCCAGCTCTGCCACTTCCTGGGAATGTGACCACAAAGAGACCAATGGCTTGACCTCCTTACGCCTTTGTATGCTCACATGCAAAATGTGGGTGTGACCACCAGCCACAGTGGAGCGCCAAGGATCACAGGACACGTAGTAAAACAAGTGGTACAGTGTGAGCTTTCAAGATGAAGAACCCAACTCCAACTGAGGGACATTCTACAAAAGAACTGGCCTGGACTCTTCAAAAATGTGAAGTTCAAGAACAGCTAAGGAACTATTCCAGGATAAGGAGCCATGGCCACTAAGGACAGCAGTGATCTGGAAGCAGGAAAATCCCCGAGGACATTATTGGGATCACTGATGAAGCGGTGTGTGGCCTGTGGATTAGATAATACAATTGTAGCAATGCTCAATATCCCGAGTTTGAAGATATTTAGGGACAAAAGGGCACGTCTGTAACTTATTGTGAAATGGCTCAGGAGAAAATGGTGTGTGCATGCACGGATGTGTGCGGGCATGTGTGTGCATGTGGGTGAAGGAGGCCAGGCAGAGAGTGAGTTAACAATGGTGAATCTGGGTGCACAGATTTTTGCATCATCCTTGTCATTGTTCCTGCCAGTTTGAAATCCTATCCAGATCCAAGGTGACCCAGAGCCGAGGAGAAGGACAAGACCTAAGGGGCTGAGTATCCGCCACCCACACGAGCCAAAACACAAGCCTTTCTCACAAGAGCATGTCACCTTATGTAGAAACGTGATGATTTATTGTGTAGAAAACTACAAAGGATAAAACTGAAATTTAATTTGGACCACCACCCCTCCCGCCAAGAAAAAGACAGACAAATGGATGGCTCCCTCTGTTCCTGTGCCCCAGAACCGGGCTCGGAGGGCCCATACCCTTGCCAGCCATCAAGCGGGGCGCCAGGGGAGGCCCCGTGGAGGAGGGCAGAGGCAGCGTGGATAAAGGCAGCCAAGGCTGGTTTTCACAATGTGCCAGGCAGTACTGGGAGCGATGCCTGCATCTCCAGCCATTTCGTTCCTCCCAAGAACCCTGGGGGCAAATGCTACTGCTATTCCCACTTCGTGTTGCAGGAAACAGAGGCTAGAAGGAGGCTGTTGCCTGGCTTTTCCTCCAGAAAGTGGGTGATCTGGAATTTGAGCCCTGAGATTTTTCACAGGCAAAAGGGAAGCAGGCACTGTGGGTCGATGGAGCAGCCAGCATGTCCCCTGATGCTGACTGTCCAGACTGTCCCCTGATGCTGAGACCCCAAGCCCAGTACGGCTGAGGTCTCGATGCAGTGGGAAGCTGCAGGGTGCCGAGACCTCCCCCACTCCCTGTCCTGTGTTCCCTCACCAGGGCCACCAGCGCTGTACAGAGAAGCCGCTCAGAGATTGTTTAGAGATACACTCACCGGCATACATTGTCTTTTCAAAGGAGTTCCACAATACATCGATGATATTTGGGGGACCCAACAAATAGAGGATGCTGGTGTCACTGGGGAGGAGAGACAGGGTTCCGGAGACAGGGAAGGCTAGGAGTCTTCACTGAAAACTCTTGCATCCCTTCTGGGTTCTTATGAATGGCTTGTCTATGCAAAAAGTTTTCTTTTTTAACACAAAGAAGGAAAAAACAACTGGACCCGATGACTGTGTGGGCCTGCTCTGGTTGGGAAGCAGCGAGCAGTCCGGCCGGGCACTGCTAAGGGCCTGGTTTCCGTCCATCTCCCCACAACCTCCACCCCCCAAGTTGGGAGACTAGAATGATGAAAGACCCAGGAACAGCATCCCCCATCCTCCTGGAGGGTGTCAGACCCGGTCACCACGGGACCAGCCTGTAGATCCCTGAGACGCCAGAGCGACTCTTGCAGGAACATGGGAAAGCAGCCTGAAGTGCAGGTGCCTCATTTGCACTTCACATGTACCATGCTTCTTCAAACTGAAGATGAGACCCACCCACCACCCCCCCCCGCAAAAAGATAATCACTTACTGAAGGCTCAGATGACGGCGAACATTTTTTTTAGCAATAAGGCATTTTTTAATTAAGATCTGCACATTGTTTTTTAAGACATTATGCTATCGCACATTTAACAGACTACAGCAGCAAGTGGACATAACTAAATTTGTGTGGCCCGCTTTACTGGGACACTGGCTTTGCTTCAGTGGCCCAGAACTACACCAGGAGGGTCTCCGAGCTGCTCCTGTGACCCTAACTCAGGTCTCTGGCTCCAGTGTGTGCAGGGACTGTGCATGCTCTGGGCCCTGAGACAACTCAGGAGGAGGGTGGGGACGCTTATCATCCCCATTGCAGAGCTTGGGGAGCGCAGGCACGAGATGTTTGGGGAAGTGCCCACACTCTCCAAAAACGGCAGAAGTCTAGCTCCAAAAACTGGGCTCCTGAACCCTACACTTCCCCCAGGAGGGACAGCAAGGACCCACCACTGTCCAATGAAGAAAGGACTTGGAGTTAGAGATTCCCAGGCTCCTGGCCACGCTCCATTTAAACACAGCACAAGAGGGTTAGCAGTCAGCAGCAGCGCCCCGTGTGTGGACGGAAGGAGTTAACACATATGAAAATGCTTTGTAAACCGTGAAGTGTGGTGAAAATCCTCCCATCAAAACAGAGGGTACGGTGGCAGCTGTGGGAGGAAGGTGGCTTCTGGAGAGTCCACCTCACCAAGCGGCTTTCCCTGAAGCGTGGAAGCATTTCACCTCCACCTCAAACTTTCCTTTTTGACCTACTCTTACGTTCAGTTCAACTTTCCCTCACAAACATCCTCCCACCTCCCCTCCTACCCCGTAGCTGTTACATTATTAAATCAACCCCAAACACCTCCCTTCCTGCCAGCACAGGTCTTGTCACCTAGAACATCAAAGCCATGGCTTTCGGTAAAAACCTCTCGGATCTAAAAACAACCTGCCACATGCCAACCTGCGCAGCACCTTCTTGGTGACCCAGCCGGCTAGGTGAAACTGAACTATACGGGAAAACACTCTGTAGAGAGTCAAACACCTGCCCTTCTCTCCAAGGCCAGGTCCCCGGATAACCTAACAAGTCTCTTTCCCACCCGGAGCTTTACGCAAGGGAAGGGGACTGGATCCAGCAATTGCTAGGTCTCTTTCAGATCTAGAAATCACTGATGCCATCTCCTCTCTGCGCAGAGTGTCTACTTCCTGAACTACACTGACAGCTCATTTATATACGGGGGGGGGGGCGGCGGAGGAGGTGGCAGGGGATGGCCATGTGTTTGCATACACTGCTTAGACTCTGGGCTGTAGTTCTGGGTGACTCAGAAAGGAGAAAATGTATAGTTTTCCCACAGCTCAAAGGACTGGTGCCTCCATCTCCAATTACTCAATTGATGTAAAGTCACTGGGCCAATGGACCCCTGGGGAAGTTCCAGGCTACTGGGAGTTCAAACGTCAGTGAACATAAGTTAAGCAGGGAATTTCCCATAGCAGACAGGTGCACCAACAGGTGGGCCGGATGGAGATTCCCCTCCCCAAGAAAAATATCCCTTACCCGTTCACTCTCCATCTCATTAAGCCATCTCGTAAGGAGGGAAGGAAACTGTGCCCAGAGCTGGCTCAGGGCCACTGTCCAGGAAGTCACACCCCCAGAATGAAGCACCTCTTCCAGGAAGTCAGTGTTAAACCACCAACCATCACCAACCCCCTAGATGATAGAAGCTAAAAAAAATCATTGCTGAAATAGGAAGTATTTATTTAATGACTTAATCATGCCACTTCTGTAAAGCTTAGGTAATCCATCCCCCAAAATACAGGGGTGCCTACTGTACGCTGGTTCTGGGGATAAAACAGTGATCAAAGCCAAAATATCCATCTGCTCATCATCCAGAACAGTGGCTGAAAGTGCTGGTGAGTGATGACCTTCAAGACAATTATCTTGCTCAAGATCACATATCCTTCCGGGGGAAGGGGCACATATAATGATGGGCCCACCCTCCTCTCAATCCTGGACAATGCTGAAAGGTCATCCTAGCTCTAGGGCTCCCATGGGGTCGGCGGAGGCCTATTTGGGGACAATGTCACAGCTCCACTTGTCCCTCAGTCCCTCCTGATTCCTTCCCCCTCAGTTTCACAGCCATTGATCCCAAGTGCATTGCTTAAAAAACATCCTGCCTACTAATCTACATCTCAGCATCCGCTTGCCAGGGAGCCCAGCCTGCATCAGGAAGGTTCTTATGACTGACGCTCAGGCTTTGAGGTACCAGGATGAAGGCCCTAGCATCTGGATGGGAAACAGACCCTTCCTAGATGAGAACTGCTTCTTGTTGTACCCTACTGACAATAAGGCTGAAGCCCGAGTTCAAAGCTATGGTCAACGAATGAGAGCTGGGAAGCAGCAAACACCTGTAGTTGTTTTTAATGTGTGGAACAGTCCTGGGTCATCTTCCTCATTTTTGTTCCCTTAGCGCCTGTATAAGAAATGACCTTAAGAAAACATCTATTCAATAGCCAGATGATGAATGGATCGATGGACAAACACATGAAGTCACACCTAAAGCAGCCAGACAATAAATGAAAGGTAATGATGAGCAGGTATAGGTTAATTATGTGACTTACGTAAAGCGATGAAGATGACAGAAGGTGACCTGTGATCAGCACAGGAAACAAGAGAAATGAGACATCAGCATTAGCAAATTCCGCTCATCCGATACAGAGTAAATAACACCCTTGTCACAGACCGCCCAGGGATGGAAAGGGAGAAGCCATCCGGAACCACAGCATCCGTCACCATGAACATAGGCTGTGATGTCCCCATTACCAGCAGAGGCAGCAATTGACGGGAGATCCTGAGCATAGTACTATAGTTTGGGGGCTACAGCCTATAGTAATGGAAGCCAACGGGGTCCTGGAACAGAGGTGCTAAGTGACAGCTGGCCAGTCACCTAAGCTTCAGAACTGATGGAAGATTTCCTAAAGCATCCATTCCTTAAGTGGTTGGCAGTTGCTTCCGACCCCATGCTCTTGAAACAGGGGACAACTTGGGGGTGTGCCCAGAGCCTTCATTCTGAGAAGGCAGCCTCAGTGGCAGAATCAACACTGGAAAGCCCCAGACACTGGTCTCAGTCCCCCTAAAAAATATGTGTACCCTGGATGTCATCGTCACTCAGGCACCCACCCCACCCACTAAGTGTCCTCACTGTTTACGTCCTCACATGGGAGTGGTGAGGGAAAGAGAAATAGGAGCCTGGAGTTTGTGCAAACAAGAGTAAGTGATGAGGATGATGGGAAAGGGATAAAGTTTACAGGGAAAAATTATGAAACAAATGATGTCACTGTTAAGCAGTACAGTGTATTCTAAACAAACACAGATACCTTTGGCCTGTTACTACTCGTCCCTGAACTGGGAGATTCTAAAAGGCTAAATGCTGAGGCCATTAGAGGTGGTAGGCAGGGGTGACAACTCAAAGAACCAGCCTCCAGGGCCAGGCGGGATGGCTGGGAGTCGGGCTGAAGGCACAAGTCACAGAGAGGCAGTCCTGCTCAGAGTTTGAGCAGAGAGCCTCTGCTACTGCGAGCAACCTGGGCTGGACTGGAGGCTCCACCACTTCCTTCCTGTGAGACCTGGGCTAGGACAGCCACCTCCCTGAGCCCCAGCCTACCAGTGCGCCTGGAAGAACTGATGCAGAGCCACCTATGCAGAGCACCTGCATAGCAGATGCTGGTGCTGTTTGATCTGAGGTCCCAGGTAGAAAAACCATCCAGGGCTCCTTTTTCCAACTGCTCAAGAGTCTCCTGTAGGGTCCCTCCTGGGCACTCAATGCAGTTGGGGGTGAGGACAGCAGGGAGATCATAAGCCCATTTTAACTCAAACGGCTCTTCTTGAACTGTTATCTGTCTAAGGCCTGCACATAGATTTCAGTTATGCCCAAGGGCTTGAGGGCTTTGAGAAATTATGATAGTGTCAAACGTCCGTCCTTTTAATTTAATAAAGGAAAAAAAATGAAGCTTCCAGAAACCACACAGCAGGTCGGTGGCACGGAAGATGCAGCTGAGACCCCAACTCACACACGGATTATCATTTCAAAGGCTGGAGTCACTGGGCATCTGCCCTGAGGTATAATGCTCGAGGGGATGAGACTTCAACACTGTGGGCAAGTGAGTGGTGACCCCAGTTCCTTGGTACCCCAAATGGAAGTCCACAAGTCCTTGCCTCCAAAGTCTGGTTCAAAGAGCAAAAAGGGATGTCAAACGGAAAATGCAATCCAGGCAGAAGGGGCTTGACCGCCTCGACTTCCCTAATGGAGTGCAGTCTGCCCTGGATGACTTCCCAGAGTTGGGCTGGAGCTGAAAAAGGGGTCCTCGAGGCACAAAGGGGAATCAGTCCACAAACATCAGAAATACAAGAGGAGTAACTAAGGGGGAGAAACTAGCCCCTTCCTTGTCATGAAGTCACAGTTCCCAGATAACTTTCATGGGTCTTGTCCAAATGTATGCTTGGGTCTCGATCTGCCCACAGTGTGGATCCATCCAAGCAGTTACATGACTCCTCCCATACAGGGAGGACAGAAAAAGGACAAGACTCTTCACTAGAGAAAATGCTCTAAAGTGACCACAGGCAACTGTCAAGCCAAGAGTCAGCACAGGCAGAGGAAGGAAACCACAGCATCGCAGCACAGATCAGTCCTACGGAGATCGCCGGTGACAGCCAATCCTCTCCAGCCAACTCGGTGCCGGGCACTGGTGGACTTTCTGTGTGCTCACTAACCCTGAAAGACAGCTATATTGTCCCCAAGTGACAGATGGGTAAAATGAGGCTCTGAGAGTCCCCAAGACACGGCCAGATTTGAATGCATGTTGTGTGCCGTGTCCTGTGTGAATAGCAAGACCTGCATCACATACTCCTGTCTCCAAGCCCCTGCTGCTTCCCCAGATGCACACCCTTCTGTTTCTAAGGGGATTAGTGTGGTTAAGGTCGACTTTATTCAACTAGAAGACACAGACCGCCCAGCATGGGAGGCGTGCAAGGAACACCAATGCTGCCGTCAGAAAGTCCGTACAGGGGAGTCCTGTTCCAGGCAAGGATGGGAAGTCATGACCTCTGAGGTCTCCATAATATTCTGTAAGTCCAATTCCAATTATTCCCTCTGAGTGGAATTAAAGGCATTTCTACAAATCTTAAGATGTAAGCCTCAGTTTTCCTTAGGGACAACAAGGCTCTTTATATCCATCCTGGCTTCTCCCCATTAGCCTCAGCCCCCCCGAGGAGGAAAGTTCCAGCTCGGGGGGGCCAGGCAAGGACTCCAAGGCACCCGATGACAGACAGGCCAAGTTAAACAGGGCGAGAGGAGGCTCCGACCCCACAGGATGTGGTGAGTTGAAGCAGCAAGAGAAAATCAGAGAAAGCTATCTAGAAACACACAAACAGTACTGCCAGAAAAGAGATTTAGCAGGAACCTACAGGGGCTTTTCTTCTTTTCTTTTTTGTTATATAGCTAGGAAGCCCAAAAATAGTTGAAAGAGTTACATCTCAAAGCTTTCTGAAGAAAAATCCTGACTTGTTCACAAGACAAATTTAGGGGGACAAGTGTTGAGGCTGAAGTCATGAGGACTCTGAGAGCCAGCTCAGACTCCATGTCCAGATGCGAGCCAGGAGCCGGCTGCTCCATCCCAGCCTGCAGACTTCGAGCCAGCGTGCCTGGGAGCATTTCATACAAAGGCCCGATTTTGCAGCTCACTCATTTTAAGTCAAGGCCCAGTTGCAACTGGCTCAACTTGAAGAAGTCCGTGTGGAAGGTAATGAACCTGGCTGGCGCCAAAACCAGCATTCCCAAAAAGAGTCGGTAAACAAGCAGATGAAAAATAAAGTTTGGCCTCATTAAGGATTTTTTTAAGTATAAATTTAACAAGAGATCATTTGCATCTATTGAATTATAATTTTTCAGCTAATTATATACGGTGTTGATGAGGCTGCGGTGAAACTGGCATATTCAGGGGGGTGGTGGCAACCTCAACAACCTTATTTGAAAATAATTTGTTAGTATGGGTCAAGAGTCATGAAACTGTGCCTTTTGACTCAATACTTTGTCTGCCGAGAATGTGTCCAAAGGGTTTCCCAAGAAGAGAGGAGTAATACATGCAGAGATGTTCCTAGTACCCGTAAGTGTTACAGCAAATTACTGGGAAACACTCTACGGTGACAGAGAACTGGCTCGGCATATGATTTATTGACCTGATGAACCATTACACGCTCTTTAAAACTGATCATTAATAAGTGTTTTAACAAAATGGGAAAATGCTTAGGATTTAATGTCAGATAAAAGATTACATAATGTCCCCTACACCTATGCCTAAATGAAATGACGAGTTAATGTATGGGCAGGCATATCAGATATCTGAAAACCATCTGATTGGTTGGTTGGCAGCGGGGTGGGGGAGCGTTGAGTTCACTTGCTCATCCACTTCCATTCTGTGTATCCAATAAATGACAACAGTCTTGATGACGACAACGACGACGATGATGATGATTTTTTTATTATCGGTAAAACTTCAATAGTGTCTAGAAAAATTGGGCAGAACTCTAGGGCAGGAGTAACAGAACTTAATATGAGAAATGATAAAAAAAAAAAAAAAACTCTAGAGGCATTTGAAGATCAAGGCCAAGGAGTGTGATCTCTAGTCAGAGTTTGGAAAATGTAGCCCTTGGGTCCTGTATTAGCAACGTCAGCCAGCCTTCGAGGCCTCACGGAGCATCCGGCGGTATCTGATCATCTCAGCTGTGAGACTTGGCCTTCCTCCTCCTCAACACACCCACAGCGCTCAAACAGGAACAGAAAAACCCAATCTGTGCATATTTAAATGCCCACCTTCCGAAAACACAAAACTCTGCTGAGAGGCCTAGAGGAAATTTAAATACTGACTTTCCTAAACGAAGTCTTTTTCAAAAAGGCAACTTGGTCAGTTTCCACACGTGGTGCTTGGGGTCATATGGAACTTTCATTTTCTATAGGGGGGACCCAGATGGGATTTCCAGGGTGGACAGAAACCCTAACACACAGCCATCCCCACAGGCAGTCTGGGGTGGGGCAGTCGAATCAGGGGTCAACACTGTGGATTCCAACGTGACCTGTCCCGACTCCACTGCTACCAGCTCTAGAGCTTTGGACATGATAGTTCACCCTGTGGCCTCAGTTTTTGCATCCATGAAATGGGGACATTACAGACCCTTCCTCGTGGGGGCGTGGTGAGGATGACGAGAAATGTGTGCACTCAGCACAGCGCCTGGCAGCTGTGGGCACTCACAAACTGGTGGCTCCCTCCCTCATTCTCATTCCTCGTCTTCCCGCCTGATCAATTTGTCTCCTGGGTTTTTAGGAAGCAGTGGTGCACTCGGCGAGGACAGGGCACACGTGCAAATGACCTGAAGCAGCTCAGCCCCGGGTCACTTTAGGGTCAGCTGGTTGTTTCAAAAAGCACAGGTGCTCAGTCGCTCCCAGCAGTTGTGTCTGACTCTCTGGGGGATTGCGGTGGGGGGCCCTCGCACTGATATTTCTTAAAGCTGATTTCACTGTGCCACTGCCTGGGGCACCTCTGACCCAAGCCAGAAAAACCAGTCATTTCTCTGCCAGACCCCCAAGCTCCAGAGTATGAGGCAGCCTTGATTGATTTAGGCCACAGTTCAACAGTCCCTCTTAAAAGCCAAGCATTCTCAGTGACTGGCAAATGATGAGGGGTTCCCTCTCTGTCCTCCCTTCTGCTCAGCCCAGTGACTTCCTGCAAAGCAGTAAAGCAGGCCAGATGGAGTGACCTGCCCCCCAGGGCGGGAAGCACCTTGAGCGACACAGGCAGTAACAATGTTGTGCCGAGGGTGAACACCAGTCCCGGGGGCCGTCCCTGCCCAGCCCAACCTCCTTCCCACCTGTGAAATGCCCAGATCACACTTGTGAGCCTGAGCACCTGCGAAGTGGGTACAACCTCCCCTGCAGGGCTGCTGGGGCTGAGATGCCATGTGCCTAGTGCCTGGTCCCCCCAAAAAAGGCTCTCATCTAATGCGGCGAGTGCTGGGCTTGGTGTGAAGTTCCACTGAAGGGAGACAGGGGACCCCTCTTCCTCCCAGCACTTGAGCTTCCAGGCCTTGCTGAATTGATAAACTGATAATTCTAGGCTCTCAACAGAGTCTGGGAAAGCCCACACCTCAGGACAGGATGGAATTCCCATCTACATTACTCTCCAAGGGCTGCCATTACAAAGTGCCGCGGACCAGGCAGCTGAAAACAACAGAAATCTATTTGCTCACAGTTCCAGAGGCTGAAGTCCCAAATCAAGGTGTCAGCAGGGCCCCCTTTCTCAGGAGGCTGTAGGGAAGAACCCTAGCTCGCCTGTCTCCTAGCTTCTAGTTTGCTGGCAGTGCTTGGCATTCACAGAGCTTTGGTCTGTGTGTGTGTGTGTGTGTGTGTGTGTGTGTGTGTGTGTGTATCTGTGTCTCCTTTCTCTTACAAAAGTACCACTCACTGGACATAGAGCCTGCCTTACTCCAGTATGACCTCATCTTTAACTTGATGATTTTTGCAAAGACCCTATTTTAGAATGAGGTCACACTCACAGGTGTGGGGGTTAGGACTTAAACACACCTTTTGGGGGTAAACGAGCCAACCCCGGGTGTCTGCAGGACCTTCCACATGGTTCTGACAGCCCCAGAACATGTCCCCAGCTACCACTTGGAAAATTCTGTGCAATCCGTCAGCCCGTCCACCCATGTTCCTCCAACTGCCCTGTGCAGGGCACAGTTGCTGGCTGGGCATGAATGTGAACGAAGAAGGAGGGTGCAGAGAATGGCCAGGCTGTGCAAGGTCATAAGATTCCAGGGCCTTTGACCCCAAAGAGCCCTCACAAGGAAGCACCCAAGCACACCACAGGCATCGGTAAATGGGCGTTGTAGTCAACTGACCGGACCAACCCTTCCAGTCCATAAATGAGGCCTACCTGTGTGCTCAGATATTTTTCAATGACCTGCTGTGTGACCCCGGGCAAGTTACACAATCCCGTTAGTGAGGTCATTTCCTTATCCAGATCCTGAAACCTGTAATTAACAGGAGTCTTGAAGAATTCAGCATACTTTTCCTTTCTGTCTTCCAGGCAAGAGAAGGGCTGACCAGGTAACCTGTCCCTTCCTAAGGGGATGTGTCAAAGGAGGCTGGAAAAATGTGGCGGGAGTCCTCCCTCAGGTGGCCTTGCTCTCGGCAGGGCCACGGAACACGCTCTGGACCCAGCTGGATCAAGCCTTGTATTAGGGGCTGAACAGGCACATAAGACCTTGTGGTTCTGTCCAGAAAAGACACCTGATGAAGAATACCCCACCTTCTCAAGACACCTCCTACCCTAGCCTCTGTCATTCACCTTCCTTCCCACCAACAGTGTATTGCGAGCCTACTCCGTGCACCGAACTGGGAGCTGGGGATGGGGTAAGAGGAGCAGATGAAGGCCCAACATTCACAGCACTGATCCCAGCATCCTCCCCTCCCTCTACCATTTCTCCAAGCTCCCTCCCTGCACCAGGGAGTGTATTCCCTTCCTCCAGTTCATTCCTGATCTTCGACCAGAAAGAGGCTCCAGGTCTGTTTTCTCTCCAGAGAAAGGCCCTGCCCTCCTTCTGACCTCTTACTTTGTCCCAGTGGCTGACACCCAATCCTGTAAAAAGCATGCAGACTGCGATCAGCCTGCAGCCATGTCCCAGGAGCCACCGGAAACACTCCTCACCTGGGGAGCTGTCAGTCAATCCTCCAGAGCTGGCATCAGTGAATCCCACTGTGGGGATTTACTTCTGGAGATGAGGGGCTGGAGCTCAGGGCCCACTCAGGCGGCCAGCACACCTTCTGTAGCCCAGGGACCTGTACTAGATCAAAAGATCCGAGCAAGTCCCAGGGAGAGAAAGGGAGAAGACACTCTCATGTCTCTACCAGCAGGCTCTCCCTGCTATGAGCCTGAAAGAAAAAAGTGGTTTCTACCGAAGTCCCTCCTATAGCCCACTGTGGCCTGAACTTGACTCTCATGTCCCACCTGAACCAAGCCCAGAGCCTGAGAAGGGGCAATGAGCAGGTACAGTCCTGAGCCCCACCTGGAACTGCTCAGCATTGCCAGGGAGCCCACCTTGAACTAACAGTACCAAGCTCAGAACCAGGCAACCTGTGAGAGGCACAAACTGAGGAGCCAAAAAAGCCAGAAGTCCCCCCAGAACTCCAGACCTGAGCTGTCCGGTGGGGTGGCCCCTTGTGGCTATTTAAATTTGAAAAAACGAAAATGAATTCACATTAAAACTATCACCCCATTGTAAGTGCTCAGTAGCCACCTGTGGCTAGGGGTGAATGCATCGTCCTAAGCAGGGTTAGGACACAGACACTACACCCCCAAAGGAAGCTCTACACTGTACACCAGGGGCTTCCTTGGGATGTCCGGAAGGGCAGCAAGATCTGCCCCACTCCTTCTATGCCCCAGTGCATGCCCAGCTTCCCAGAGGTGTGGTGGGAAATGCCTCCCCAGGGAGAAGGCTCGTTGCTAAGAAATGAAGAAAAGCTCAGCAGGTTAGAGACCTAAGACCTGAGGTCCAGATGTGGCTCTGCCACTTACTGGGGGTGTGACCTCAAACAACTCATGTCACCTGTGAATGTCTCCGCTTGCTCAGCCTCTTTCGGCACCTTTTAGGACTACTAAGTGACTCAAAACCTAAACAACCCAACACCATAAAGTGCTGATATTAAAAAAAAAAAACCCTATTGTTAAAGTTTGCATTCTCCAAGATGCTATTATTATCCTGCTTTTCTCATTATGAAAACACCAGCTAAACCGAACCACCAGAATTTAATGGGCCTCTTAGTAATGAAATTTAATTTAATACAAACCAAGCAAGCTACCCTCTCGGCACGCCTGCAAAACCCCTGGAACTGGAATTGCAATTAGTCTATTTATTGTGACATTGTCTCTGGCTAGGTTTCCAGCCCTGACTCTGCAGTAACATCAGGGTGATCTCTCCAAAATGCAAATCCAATAACTTCGCTCCCTCCCTCTTCCCCTAAGGAGGCATTGCCAAGCAGACACAATGGAAGCTCTTCAGAGCCTCAAGCACAGATACCCAAGGTGACCCTGAGTAGCCTGCCCTTGCCTTGCTCTATGCCCCACACCAGATGCAGCTGACCCTTCCTATTCCCATGTGCGGCAGCCCCTCCCTGACGTATCCACCTGAGCAGCGCCTTCCTATGTGGGCTCAAAACCCAGAACAGGCATCACACATTTGGGGAAGTGCTCCTGCTTACATCCATGGGACCCTGACCCTGCCCCTCCTTGGTGATCCCTCAGTGAAAGCTCCTGATGGCACTGTCTGTCTCAGTAGTGGGTTCCTCCAAGCCCCTCACCTAGCCCAGGGCCTGGCACGGTGGAGACTTCCTGTTGGGGATCTCCAGTGGAATGAACAAAGCTCATTATGTAGACACAATGGAAAGGCAATCACCAGCAGAAACACTCAGCTGAAAAGGGGACGAAGGCAGCCGGGGGAACCACCTTCTGCAGGTGACCCTAACTGCGTGTGTGCTGCACCCGAGGCATCAGAAGGCAGGGAGAAGGAAAAGGATGGGCCCCTGGAACCCAGGACACCCCCCAAGGGGTGAGCAGAACCTCCTCTTCAGCAGCATCCCCCTGACTTTGCCAGGAAGATGCCATCTTCCCTAGTGACAAATGTGCTTGTTAGCCCCAACTTTCTATAGCAGTACTGGTGCCTTTAGGGGTTTCAATGGGACCACCCCCCCAAAAAAAGATACATCCCCTGAAACCTCGGAATATGACCTCATTTGGACAAAGGGTCTTTGGAGACAGAAATAGTGAAGGATCTTGAAAGGGGGCCATCCTGGCTTAGGATGGGCTCTAAATCTAACGGCAGGAGTTCTGCAAAGAGAAGAGGGGCAGGCACAGAGAAAGTGAAGACAGGAGAGACCTGAGGGATGCAGCCACAAGCCAAGAAACAACTGCAGCTACCAGAAGCTAAACAAAACAACGAATGATTCTCCTCTAGCGCCTTGAGGATGCGCAACCTTGCCAACACCTCGGGTCCACATTCTGGCCTCCAGAACCGTGACGGGATACATTTCTGGGGTTTTAAGCCACCTAGGCTATAGTCGTTGCTCCGGCAGCCACACTAAACTAATACAGGCCCTTTGTCACCAGTGTGGGGAAGCCAGGTGAGAACTCAAGAGGGAGGTCCGAAGCCCCATGAAGCCGAGTGCTTCCCAAGAACCTCAATCATGCCATTTCGGTCCCATTCGTGCACCGGGTTGTCGGCTGCTGTACCGTGCAAGCTGAGAGTGAGACTGGCATATAAAAGGCATAACCAAAAATTATTTCTAAGCAAATAAACCACCAGCCTCATGTTCTAACATCAAGGAGCAGGCTCGCCACGTTGGAAAAGGCACAGAAGTATGGGCAGGGTAACTGGGAGAGAGAAGCTCCTAGAAGATGCTGCTCCCCTAGGACCTGGCGTGGGCGCACCCTTCTGAGCCCACCCTTCCTCACCCTGTCGGCCTGTCCCATGGCCTCATGCTCATCCGGTTCCTCACACCTGCTCTTCTGAGCCCTCTGGCTGGGTTTCCCTCCGCTCCTGTGAGCTCCCTGCCAGTCACCCCACCCTCCCCCAGAGTGTCCAGAAGAATAAATAATCCCAGGACTGGAAAGAGAGACTCCAAAGATATTTTTAATCCAGCTGCTCACTCCAAAATGAGGGTCAGAGAAACAGAATGAACTGCCAGGATCGGGCCCCAGGGCACCCGGGCCCACGACCTCGAGGTCCCTGGGCTGTGTGCCCGGCCTGCATCCGGCCCAACATGAACTCTAGCTACATCAGCACCCTCCCCCAACAGATCGTTCCCTGACAGGTCCCTGTGCCTGAAATTGTGTCTGGCACACAGTAGGTGCAAGGTCTATATTTGTTGAATGAACATTTGTGAAATGAACTCAGAACTCAGAGCAAGTGTAGTCAAAGTCACTCATAATGTTGTAAAAACTGCTCCAAAGGGGGCTCCTTCTGAGTAGAAAAATAAAAATTTATCCAAAGGCAATAATTCCCTCTGGGTTTGTACTTCAGGGAACTTCTCTGCCACACTTTTCCTCTGAGAAGGCAGGAAGGGGTGAGAGGAGAAGGGATTGAAAGCTTTCCAACAACAACCATCCCGCAAAGAACAGCATTCATCCACCCACCAAACATTTACCAGGTCTCAGTAGGTCCGGGCACTGAGAAAGGCACAGGGACCCAGAGAAGGCAATGCCTGCCGCTGCCTGCGTGGACTGCATACCTGTCAGGGACAAGAGCAGGCGGGCAGGCGGTTAACCTGGTTACCGGTGCCCCATCTCTCCTGTCACTGACCAGGAACACTGCTGCCCGCCTCTTCTCCAGGCTAACTCCTTCCTTCCTTAACCACCCCAAGTCCGAGCTGTGGGACCCTGTGTGTGCTTAGGGTAACCTGTGCCCCCAACATAGCACGCAGACCCTCTGCTGTGATTACCTGATTCTCACCTAAATCTCCCCTCCCAGGAGACCAGAAGTTCCCTAAAATAAAAGAGCCTCCACCTACTTCTGGGCTCCCACAGTGCAGCACAGGGCCCGGTACAGGCTGGATTAAACTGTTGCAGGAGGAGGAGCAGCCTGCATTTTGAAGTATCCTAGAAAGGTAAAACAATGACAGGCCCATCAGGAGAAGGAAGAAAGGGAGGGAAGGAGGGAGGAGGGGAGGGGGGAGGGAGGGAGGGAAGGAGGGAGGGAGGGAGGGAGGGAGGGAGGGAGGGAGGGAGGGAGGGAACAGAAATGATGATCTATGCCTCAGTTTCTGCATCTGCAAAGTGGAGACAGACTCCAGGACCAGGGTGGACAGGAAGGAAGTGCCTGAGCCCTCCAGTGATAACCGCTCCCTCCCTCTCTCGCTGCAGCTCACTGGCTTCCCTATCAGGGCACATCCATCCAGCAGGCTCCTGTGTGATAGGCCCTGCTGCAAAGATCCTATCGCCCACCAACTGAACTTGAAAGCATCCTTATTGGTAGCACCTACCTCAAGGAAGGTCCGACCCCTAACTTCTCTTGGTAATCCTTTTATTGTGGGCCTGCCACCCACCCCATCTTATCTGCAAGGTCCCCAAGCTGTTGTCTTTCCAGGAAGGGTGTCTCCTATCTAAGGACCTCCAGGAGGCACAGGGAAGGGAGCACCCCCAAGGCCTGATCCCAGTTCCTGCTGCAAACCTGCCAACCTCTCACCGTGTGGCTGGGGACCAAGCAACCCATCTCTCAGGGGCTCAGTTTCCCCCGCTTACCCCTCTGCACAAGAAAGGGGGTAGGCTCAAGTGCCCTTAAGCTTGGGAATAATAATAGCAATAATAATAATAATAAAATAAATTTTTATTATCTCAGGGCCTGGGGTGGACAAGCCAAACTGGTGTCACTACAACTACGTTCATCTCTTCTACAAAAGAGGGGAACTGTCAAGCAGAACGAAATCAGGGATGTTTCCAGTAATTCTGTTACCTTGGGTTTGCTGCAGATGACAAAATCACCAATTTCTCAGCCCTTCTGAGAATTGCTTACTGAATGTGGGGAAAACCAGAATGGGGCAGACATACCCCAAGAAGGCAAGCATTAGGGGTGGGTGAGTGAAAATCAATTCCCCACTCCCGGGAACTGAGTCCAGCCTATAGGAATCTGCAGGGGCCTCTTCTGTATGTTGGTCTGGGGGCAGCAGGGAAGAAGCTGAACCGGTTGACCTCGGTCCTAACCTCCTCCAGCCATTCCTCATCTGGCTTGTTCTCAGCCTCCTTGAACTTCATAGGCCGGGCAGCTTTAGCGGAGAACGTCTGTGACGTCCTAAGGCAGTGCCTGGCACAGAACAGGTGTGCACAGAACAGGTGTGCACTTCCTCCCTCTCTTCCCTAAGGAGTGTGCAGTGAGCAGAGTCCTTTGGGTGCAGGCACAGGTCTTTTAACTTCTGTAGCTTCAGAATCTAGGCACATGTGGAAGATAACCACTGAATACAGTCACTGAATACATATTCAGGAAAGGCATGAATAAGATGAAAACACAGGCAGGAAGGCATCCAGGGACTGAAGTAACCTTCCCTCAAATGGCTAATCACTCAGGAGACGTCCCTGCTTCCCACCTCTCTTCCTCGCTTAGAGCCTCAGAGGTGCCCACCCACCCCACACCACAGGATACTCAGACTTCAGAGGAAGTGCAGGACCAGACCACTGCTGGCTCCAGTTCTAGTGCTGGGCTGGGGTTACCAGCTGGGCGAGCACGCACCACCTACTGAGCCCTCCAAGTCCCTGTTGTGATGGTACCTCCCTCATAGGGAATCACGTGGATGCTGTGAGTTAATGCACATGATGTTTGAGAACTGGGCATACAGCTACATGACACTGTCACTCAGAGAGATGGTATGCAGTCACAGTTCTGGAGTCAGTGAGCAGTGGAAGTCACTAGTCCTCCATTCTAGATCACAGAGGTCAAGATACACTTGAACTCTGGGCTTGGAATCCTAAATCCTTGGTCAAATCCTGGCTGTCCCCCATGGGGCCTTGGGCACGTGACTTTCCCTCTCGGGGCCTCCAGTTCCTCCTCTGGAAAAGAGATCTATAAAACCCTGCTCTGTGTGCCCCAGAGGATAGGATTAAATAAAACAAAAAGCACAAGCTTGCTAAGGCAGGGATCGTAGGCACTAAATAATTATATTCATTTAAATGAATGAATTACAAGCTCCCCTACCCAAAAATCAGCCAACCAGCCACTCAGTATGTTCCTGATCCCTTGCCTATGCCCCTCACCTCACCTCCAGGCACCCCCTGCCCTGTTAGGTGCCCTCAGTTTTGATCACTCAGCTGGGCCTCTCACGCCAGGGAATTAGAAATGGTGGCCAAGGTCTGAAACCTCGTGTACCCATGGGTGGCAGGGCTGCCCCTGCCCCGGGGCCTTGCCCTCTGGAACAAGGAGCAGCAGGTAACCTGGACACTACGTCCCGGACACTGCCTGCCTGTGTGCGACTTTAGGGATCACGGTGGCAACAGCTGCACAACACAAGCTGCCACTCTTAGAACAAGATAAGTGCTGGCTTCACTACATTGCAGGGCATGGACAACAAAGCCAGACTGCCAAGTGAAAGCTGTGTGTCCTTAGTCACATGTGTCAACCTCTCTGGGCCCCCATTTCCTTAGTTATAAAGGGGGATACGAGATGGCTAGCACCTGCCTCTGAGGGTTTCTGTGAAAACGAGTTCATTTCTGGACAGTGCTGGTGGCAGCAGTGTTGCTGTGTGGGTGAGCTATCCTCACCCTTAGACGAGGACCAGAGATCGGAGAAGGCATTCATGAGAGAGGTGGCGAGGGGGTCAGGAAAAGAGCATCGAGGCTTGATTTTTCCCTGGACATTCTCCCCCAGGGCACCAAACTCTGGAAAGGGAGCCGCGGCGTCTCTGGAGAGAGGTGGTTGTCACACCGGAAGATCAGGGGAAAGGGGAGGAGGCTGAGAGAGAAGGCAGGGCCACCGGGCACCCGCCACGGGTGCCACGCCCAGTATCACCCCACTGTGAAAGCATGACAGCATATTCTCATCCCTGTTCCATAGATGAGGCTCAGAGAGGCTGAACATCCTGCCTGCAGCACACAGAATATGGGGGTTTGGGGCCAAGTACGTTCAAGCCACTCTTTCCTATACTAGGGGGAGGGATGCCTTGGAAGGACTAGGCTCTGTGACCCTTAGCAAGTCACTGCTCCTGAGTCTCAGTTCCTTCTCCTGTAAAACGGAGATGGGGCCCTCCTGGCCTGCAGAGGAGGCATTTCAAACCACCTGACACCTGAATCCGAGGAGGGGTCCATATCACAAACTGTCACTATAAGCTTTCCCAGCACTTGGGAGCAGGGCATAGATTCTGCCACCCCAAAGCTGTGCAACTTTGGGCAAGTTACTTGATATCTCTGAACTTGCACTTCCCCATATGCAAAAATACAGGTGATAGTAACAATTAAGGTAAGATAAACAGCGGTTGCAAAAACTCTTGAATAACATTAAAACACCATGCAAGGTAGGCCAGTAATACTGGTTCATTTCTATACAGAGGAATATCACCATCATAATGGTGATGATGATAATAATAGTGCCCACCATAAGGATAAGGCCTATGAAATGACTACTCCTTTAAAAAGCCAACTGAGTAAACAAGAACAAATGTCTCCAAAGAGGTGGGTTCAGCTCAGGCTTAAAGCAGACCCTGTATTCATCTTTTGCAAAGAAATGTGGAACTTAATGAAAAAATTAAACTGAAGGGCTGTGTCTTCCCTTTGCCAGGAAAGATGGACGAGGCAGAGGTGCCTTCCCCTGCACAACTCCCTGCCTGTCCCTACAGTCTGGAAAGACAGACCAGGCTGTGTCCAGAGTAAACACAGTGGCCTGCTGCTCCCCACCCTGCCAGCCTACAGACAGCCTTTGATGGCAGTACATGGGGCAGGGGTGGCCCACTCCCAACCACAGCCATCACTCCAGCCTGCCAGCCAGGCCCAGCCCTGTCCTTCCTGGGGGACAGTACTAGGGCTCGCCCTGGAGAAGCTGGGTGCTGGGGCCAAAGCCAGAGTCCCCCCACTTGAACATGGGATCCAGACATCCTTCTCATATTCCATTTTAACACACTGTAATCACAACCTCTGTAAAGCGGTGGGTCAATTCACAGCTCTGGAGCCCACCTACACAGGTTCACATCTGGCCCTTGTGCAACTATCTGGGTGGGTGCCCTGGGCAAGTTAATAAGCCCCTTTGAGCTTGGATTTTCATCTGCAACATAGAGATTATGATAATATCTTGTGCACAATTCTAAAGTCTAAGAAGCTCTAGAGATCAGCACTTTGGGGTCATTTTGAACCTTGACCTGCACTAGCATGAGGCTAGTTACTGATTTTATGTTTGCAGCTTAGTAAGAAATTAATATATTTCCCTGTAAAAGTCTTAGGGCTTGGTTGGTGGCAGTGGCCCAAACACATGGTGTATGAGTCTGCTTGGGCTGTCCTGACAAACTGCCACAGACTGAGTGGCTTTAAGCATAGAAGTTCACGTTCTCAGAGTTCTGGAGGCGGGAAGATCAAGGTGCCAGGAGATTAGGTTTCTCCGCGGCCTCTCTCCTTGGCCTGCAGACGGCAGCCTTCCCGCTGTGTCCTCATCTGGTCTTTCCTCTCATGCACGCATCCCTGGTGGCCCTTTGTGTGTCCAGATTTCCTCTGGAGGATACCAGTCAGAGTGGATTAGGGCCGCCCTGATGATGGCCTCGTTTTAACTCAATCAGCTCTTTAAAGGCCCTGCCTCTAAATACAGTCACATTCTGAGGTGCTGGCATTTAGGGCTTCAACATACCAATGGGATGGAAGGGCACAGCTCAGCCACAACACATAGTATGATATGCGCACTGTGTTGCCTTCCTAAAAATCGCATAACATCATGAGTTCAGAAACTCATTGCAAAATGTTTTGAATACGGGATGGAGGACCTGGGGAACTGTCTCCATGGGGTCACGCTGAGGACAGAATGCACCAACACACATAAAGCACTGGCCCAGGCCACCCTGTGACTCTTTCCGCTGGGAGGGGCTTTGTGGGGTCAGAGGACACAGCACAGAACAAGCAGGTACATGCTGAGTCAGGCTCTGAGGATGCCCTAGCACCACTGGATACTACCTCACCGAAAAACGGCTCCACTAATTATAATACTGGCATGGCCACGCCTGGGGCAGATATCTCTGAGCATGATTCTCAAAGAGTGTTCTGAGGCTCACGAGTGACAGATGGTCACCTTGACCTCCAAAGGCAAACTTCTGCTCATGGGAGAAAATGATCTAGAAAACACAGCCATGATGCACAGACCAGATAAAAAACACAACTTGGGAGCAGACCGTGCCTGCCACTCTATGCTTTGTGACGCTGCTGACCTTCTCAACCTGAGCCTCCGTTGCCTCACCCGAAAATGGGGACATACATGCACCTTGCTTCATGGGATGGCTGTTAAATTTAAACAAGCCCATAGATTAAAAAGGCTTAGCACCAATCAGCACCCCCAAACATGCTCCTTCTAGGAGAGCAGGTTAACAGAAAATTGGCAGGTCTTCGAGATGCAGAGGAAGCATCAAACAGAAAGTGTAAGGAAACAGGGGGCTGGAAGGAGGGGATGGGTTTTGCAGCCGGGGGACATTTTTGCTGCGTAAGCTAGAACGACAGCATGTGTTAATACAGCCTCGGAGCTCAGGGAGCTCAAAGGGCTTTAACAGACGTGATCTCACTGGGATTTTTTTTTTATTAGCTTCTAAGGCAGGTTAACAGGTTCCTGCATCTCTGCTGAGACAGTGAAACTGTGGGCTCCCCCCAGCCTCCTCTGACACAGAGGCGGGGCGGGGGAGGGGGAGACTTTCTGAGCCTGCCTGGGCGGCAAAGACACAAGATCTGCTTCTTGATCTACAATCTGTCATGAGCCAGGCATCTCAAAAGGAAATTAATTTTTAAAAAATAAATTTCCTAGAGCAACCTTAAAAAAAAATTCTTTATTTGTTTTTCTAAGAAGCCAAGAGGGAAGGAAGCAGGGGGGTTGGGGTCAGAATCCTGGGTGTGTTTCCCAGTCTGTGCAAGGGCCCAAGCGCTCTCCCCCGGAGGGCTGTACAAAGGAGGACCAGCTGGGCTGACTGTCCGGGGAGCCGCTGCTGCTGCTGTCACTGTGCTCCTTGTTTCACACCCTTCCCCTCTCCTTCCAGCAGTCTTTGAGCTGTTAGCCCCACCCTGGGATACTATCTCCCTTTTGATTATTCTAAGACTGGCTTAAACTCTACCCACTGGCCTTGCCTGGGCTTCCTACCTGCAGCCCTGCTCCCAGGGCCACTGCAGGGGCCCAGGGGCAAGGACTGACTCAATCCCAAATGTTTCTGTGCAGGGAGCCCCTTGCTTCGGGATCAGTGAGCTCAGACAGCTACAGCATCGTCGGGTAGGAAGGGCAAGGGCCAGCTCCCAGGCAAATACTTCCCCTCTCTGCAGAAGCCTCAGTTCCCCCTTCAGTGGAAGGAGAGCTTCTATTCCCGTGTGATTGCTCAGCTGAATGAGATCACATCTGTGAAATAGTTCAGAAACTGTGAAAATGCTGAGCAAATGACAACCACCCATGCTCCCCCACTGTCGCCGAGGGAGGGTGCTCCTCTTCATCACCATGAAAGACAGGAAGGAAGGAGGGACTGGACACGAGGGAGCCACGGGCAGAGCCTGGTCCCAAGGCTGCATCCTGAGCCTTGGCTGTACGTGAAGCACACGAGGAGGCGGCTCTGGATGGGGCCATCAGGCCAGCTCACGGTCACTGAAGTTCCGCATGGCTCTGTGGCCAAGGGCCCAACACCTGGCCACACACGTGAGCCAGGGAACCTAGAAATGCCCGGTGCTCCAAATCCCCATCTGGAAAACAGGCACAATAAGAACCAAACATGCTGTGGGGTCTCTAGGAGTTAACCAGGTACCTGGCACACAGCAGTACCTGGTTAAGGTGAGCTACTCTGTCGTTAGTATTCACCTGGCAGAGCTGGCATCTTCGTCATAGGAGGGAAATTTAGGGACACCTTCCCCTGACATTTGTTGAGAGGATTAATTGACAAGATGCATTCGAGGTGCTCGGTACGGTATCTGACACATACTAAGTGCTCAATAAACGAGAGCTCTAATGATTTCAGTCGGAGAAAAAGTCCACGCATGAAGCTTTTCCAGGAACCCGGGCTGTCAGAGGAGAGGCCTGGCCTCACCCTGAACAGGGCGCATCTCCCTGGCCAGTGACTAAGGCCGGCACCCGGCAGGATTTGGCTGCTCCGGCAGGGCGGGGTTGGGCTGAGGCCTGGGCTGGCCCACATTCAGGGTGATGCATTTTTACCGTAAGGCCTAGGTCACTCCAGAGCCAGCGCTGGCTGCGCCATCCCCGTAGCCTGACACTCACTGGTCAGCAATGAGAGATGCTTCACAAAAGAGCAGGCACTCCGGGGCCCTAGCAACTCCGAACAGTGAGAAGGACAGAGCTGGGTAGGCAAGGACAGGCTCACAGGTGCGTGTCATTTAAGAAAAGCCACCGTCTATTTGCTTAACCATGTGAGGCAGGTCTGGGTGCCAGGCTGAGTTCTAGGACAGGAGCCAAAATCAATGAAAACCAGCAATGAGGGGGGAGAATAAATAGTGAGAGGAGGCTGACAGGGGCAGCCTTAAAGGAGGGGCTAGGACCCAAAAAAGGAGAAAGAGAAGAGAGACAGACCATCAGACAGACGTACACGCACAGCTCCTGAGGTCCACACGGCCCAAACTCAGTGCAAAAAGGCAAGTTCTGCTCACAGAGGGTCTACCTTCAACAGGCCTGACTGGCACATGCATTTATATACATTGTCTCATTTGAGCAGGAGCAAGGACAACACAGGAACCATGAATGTGAGCTCCAGACACCAGAGAAGGTCCAAATGCTAGGCTGGCCCCCTCCTCGCTGAGAAAACACAGCAGAAGCATTTAGAAAGTACAGACTGTTGGATTCCAGGACAAAAGAATCGTGAAAGGGCTTGTTCAGGACTGTATTTTCGCCCAGAGTATTTCAATACTGGACTTTGGAAAACTGCAACCATTTCTTTGCGACGACTAACTTCATGTGCCATCGCTTGCCCAATTCCTGTCAAAGAGGGAATAAGGGGGTAGAGATGAAAACCCAGGCATTCGTGGCTTTGAACTCGTTCAACCCAGCTGTGTGACTTTGATGTGTAAATTGAGGAAAAGACCCACTGAGCTGCTGTAAGGTGAACAGGCCTGGGCACCTGCCATGGGACAGGACTTCAAGGACAGGTCACCGCTTGTCATAAACAGGAGACACGTCATGAAAAAGCAATCACGGGCGTCACTTGGCAAGGGCCACGCTGAAGCCATCTTAACAAATACGTATTATATAAATGAAGAGAATCATTACCAGAGCTTCCTGCTTGGAGAAAGTGAGGAAAAAAGAATTCAAGAATAAGGTGACAATGTCAGAGAGACAGAATCATGATCTTGGGTCAAGTGCAGGCTGACCAGTACTATTAGGAGGTAGCTGGGACTCGCTTGACTGGGATTCTCAAAATGCCAGCAACGTGGCACCAACCGCAGACACTTTCAGATAAAAGAAAGGCACCGTGGCCAACCTCTGACCCCTGTGCACTGGCTCCGTGGACAGACTGCCAATCTGCATTGAGTTTTCTTGTCTCAAACAGGGAGATGGTAACATTCCCTTCCTTGTTTGCACAAAGCACTTCACAACACTGTCAAACATACAGTGAGTGCTCAATAAATGTGCGCTGGGTTGTTTAACTTTTAATTCGTACGTAATATTATTGCCACCATCCTGCTACAGGCTCTTTTCTTTCCTCTTCTTAGGAATCGACACTTTCTCAGAGATACATGGCATCTCACAAACCAATAAAGATGACCACACTTCCCTTCTACTGTGAGTGACAAGGTTACCTATAAATATCCAGGAGGCTTCAACAAGCTCCCACTGAGTTGAATTCAACTTCCCACAAGCCCTTACCCCTTGGCTGTGTTCTCCCACTAGACTACAGACCCCAAAAGGACAGCAAGCACATCTGTTTGCTTGCCATTATATCCCTCACACTCAGCGCAGTGTCTAACTTACATGAGGGACTCGATAAAACTGATGGAATCACTGGTACATAATCATTGCTGGACAAGTCTCGGTGAACACCTGGTAGCAGAAAGGCCAACCACCATGTTCTTCTCTCCGTGCACATCTAGCCTCCCAACTCAGGAAACGGTGGGCCTGTGCCCAGACAGACGAGCAGCCATTCAGCCTAAAGGTGTGGGCGGCAGGGTCTGCACCAGCATCCCAGCTGGCTCTGCCTCCGCAAAATGCTTTGCTCGACTTAACACCTCAGCACACATTCATGTGTGTTGCAAACTCTTTCTCCCATCCAAGCGACTATGCGGTTTGGGAGCTTCAGACTTTGCGTGCAAAGAGACAAACGAGGCCAAGGACCTCATTGGTGTCTCCCTGGGCCAGAGCTGACAAAGGGCAGCAGGAGCCCTGGAAGCCCACCTGGAACCCAGGCCTCTGGCTTCTACATCCAGCACCAGATAACATGCTCAATGGCTGCTGGTTAGTTAAAGGGGGAAAAACTGAATAAATGGAAGTAATGGTATAATAGTTTCTCCAAGAATTCAGAACTCTCTTTGGCTAAATGGCAGAGAAAACTGCTTTATGGTAGGTCCAAAACTTACACTCCTTAGCACCAAAACTGACTTAGAAAGGAGAATCATTTCAGACCACAACAGGTGAGCCCAGGGGGTGGAGCTGAGCAGGAGGGATGTGAGGATTCAGGAGGCCTTTAGGGTCTCTCCTCACACATGGGTATGTGTACATGAACAGGGGGCGCAGCCTCCTAGCCATCAGGGAAACCACCAGACACTGCATCTAACTCTCAGAAGGACAAAAAGGTGAGAATCGGAAGTACTGAAGGGGGCTGAGAAGGTGAGGAAAATGGGACTGTTATGTACAGCAAATGGGAGTGAAAATTGATGTGGTTGTTCATTTGCCTCGGAGGCAGCAATGTGACTTCAGAGTATAAACCCTAGAGGGGCACATACGTGTGCCCACAGGACATGAAGATGTCCTAGCAGCACTGTCTGTAAAATGGGAAAAAGAAAAGGAGAGGGGGAGGGGGGGAGGGGAGGGGAGGGGAGGGGAGGGGAGGGGAGGGGAGAGGAAAGGGATCCAACTCAGCATTATCAACAGGGGAGGAAGGATGCCCAGCCTTGAGAAATGCTCCAGGACTGTCCATTGTTGATTCTCTGATGACCTGACCTCACTGCCAGGTACTCACTTGTCCATTCCAGTTCATTTTCTTGTTCTGTCAGCCCATTGCTCTGTCCTCCAGGGGGAAATGGGACTCACGGATGAAAACAGAGTGCCAGACTCTCTGGAAGGCTCCTCAATGTCCTTTGCCCAGGAGAGGCTCCCGTTACAATGGGGCCTGGACCTCAGCCATGAGTCCAGGGAGGGGAGAAGCTGATTTCATCCCACTTAACCCAATTTGCTGTGCCCAGAAGGCGGCTAATGAGCAGCCTGCGCCCTCAGAGTCATCGATACCACTTTCCAAATCAAGTTACCAAATTGGTCTTAAAACTGCCTCAAAGGGGCCGGGCTGACTATTACCAGGGAGGCATCCTGCCTGCCATCTGGCCACAATTCCTGCTGCAACATCTCCTTCTCCACATCGGCAGCAGGGGGCAAGTGAGCCACCTTTGTCTCCACTTGGGGTCTCTCCTTCCCTCAAATGCCCGATCCCCCAGAATGGAACTAAAGACCCCATAGCGAATGTGGGACAGGTGTGGCATTGAGAGCCCTGAATGACAGGACCAGGTGAGAACCACGCCACAAGTGCAGCTCCAGCAGGTCAGGAGACCTGGAAAGCCAAAGGGGAAAGAAGAAATTCCCCCCACTCAACTATACCCAATTCCCAGAAAAGTTAACCAGATAAGACACCTTGGGGCTAGGGAGGTGGAAATCCAATTGAGAACTTGTTGTCCAATGGACAACAGAACCTCAATGGCCACCCTAAACAAGAATAATGGCAAGCAGTTTCTATCCATGTTGTCACTGAAGCTTCACAATACCGTGAGGTCTGTCCTCTTATTGTCCCCATTTCGCAGACAATGAAACTGAGCTTATCAAAGCCAAAGTTGAACCCAGGCCTTCTTCAAAGCCCTGTCTATCCTCAGCCTCTAAGGCACAATAGCTTTATCCTCGAGATCTCCATTCCCTTCTCTATAATTAAACATAAAAACAGGACAAGGAATGCCGCACAAGAGCCAAATACGCTTTCCTTTAGATGCTTTTTGTTACCAATCCTAAATATGGCACCTACTTTTGATGGAGAGCCGATGGAATGTGAGGCACTTGACCATCTTATCTTTCATCACATGAAAGTCCTGAAGGGCATGGAATTATTCTCTCTTTTATGGATGAAAAGAAAGTGGCTCCAAAATGTTGAGTAACAAACAGGCTCAAGGTCACACAGCAAGGAGTAGGAAGAATGCTCATCCTATGCATTTGGCATAAAATTCTCTTTAAGCACTTAATCCAGTATCTTTTTCCCCAAACCTGCTGTGTTCAGATTCAGCAGAAGAGACTACATCAACTGTCCTCACTGGGGAGATACCACAGATCTATCTCTAGACCAGTGGTCCTCAGCAAAGGGTGATTCTGCCTACCCACCAAGGGCACGTTTAGTGATGTGTGGACACATTTTGGATCATCACAACTAGGGACTAGGTTAGGGAGGCTGCTAAACATTCTACAATGCACAGGACAGCCCACAGAGTGAATTACCGAGGCTCAGAAACCTGCTCTCAAACCTTCACCTGTCTTTCCAGCTTCTTCATGATCTTCACTTCATACAAAGGACTTCTTGATTATTCAGTACAATAAAATTATACTTACTGATTAGCATGAAAACTTAACACGGATCACTCTTAAGGCTAATGTGCCCACTGAAGCCTCTCAAAGAGTTAGCCAGAAAGGACACATGGACTTGGACTCAATGCGTGAAATAATGATGCTAAGATCGCTGAAGAATTTGCTCCTGTGTCCCACCCCATGCTGGACCGAGGAGTGGTATCAGTGAGAAAGAAAACTCTGTGAAATGCAAGACTCAGGTGCCTTCTCCCCAGGGGAACACTGGTCATGTCACGGAGCCTCTGGATGGGTTGGGAAAGCCATCAGCTTGTTATTCCAGGGACATGTCTAGTTCCTCAAGCCCAAAGCCCCAAAATAGCACTTTTTCTTCCTTCAGAACCTCAGGAGAGGGTCTCCAGACAGAATAAAATAAGAGCAGGGAGACAGATCACAGGGCTGGCAGAGAAGGCCCCAAGTCATGCTTGGTTCCCAACAATAATGATCATAAGTGAGATGTCGGCTTATAGACTCTCACTGTTGGGTTCAGCAGCTTTGTTCTGATCTCATCAAGGGACAGCCCAGAACCTACACAGCACCCAGAGCAGAACCAATGCCCAGATTCAGAGCAAGACTGAATTCCAGCAGCACTTCTCCAGCAAAGGACAAAAAAGCTAGAGGCTCTGATACTTGAAGCAATCTGCATTAGAAGTGCCACCTGGGAAGACAAGTCAGAATCTGAACCCAGCTCTGCTCTAAACTCATCACTGGGTCACTGTCACGAATTCTGGGGACCTGAAGAAAGTCCTGTGTGCTCCCTGGGTGGGCCTCAGTTTCACTACCTGTAGAATAGGTAATAACTGCATCCACCAAGGGGGCTGTTACTGAGTCTTCAGGGAGAAGGTGAGTGGCATCAACTTTGAGGCACAAAGATGTAAATGAGGCACTTTCTCTCTACTTGCTGAGTAGTCACATAGAGGAGAAGAAGTATTCATGAGAAGTGGTTATGGGTTAAAGCAGAACTTTTGGTTATAGGCAGACAAACTGGGGAGGAACTGCCATCCCCATCACTTTAAGCAGGTCACATGGACTCTCAGAGACCCCACCCATATCCATCGACACAGATCAGACCTCACAAATATGGAGCTGGTAGGGGAAAGTGTACAGCCCAAGTGCCCCATGTGAGTCTGTTAAGAACTCTGGGACTTACAGAGTTGGGGTACAGAGCCACACTCTAAGGGCAGACAAAAGTCTGTGGATGTGGAATGGAGACCTGGGACTTCGGCTACCCTTGGGAAGGGAGTCATAGCGTCTCAACCCCCGAACATGGGGCCAAAAGGGTGGCTCCCTCCATACTTGGCTCCAAGAGCAAGAGGCCAAGAAAGTCAAGGAAATCAATCCCTGGAGAAACAGGAGGGACTACCACTTCCTAAAGGAGAAAAATCTATGTTCCAGAGCTGGGCTGGCACTGGACCAGGGGCCTGGCAAAGGAAGGGGGCACTTCCGGGCCAGCCAGACTCTGGGGCAGAGAATGACAGCAGAGAGCAAAGAGAAAACACACATTCCCCCAAATCATGATGACTAAGAGGTATATCATCAGAACGCTCACATAAACATTGTAATACCCAAACAGTAATAAGAATGACTTTTGAAGACTAATACTCAACAACAGGAAACTAGAACAGTAGGGAACCAGCTAAAGAGAACATGCTATTTCCACCACTAGAAAAAACAATAGTGGACATTCACTGGGGACTTACAACCCGCTAGCTACGGTTAGATGTACCTTCGACAGGTTAACTGGTGAATGTTGGAAACTTCGCAGGGCTCAGTTGAATATTTTAAGCACCTTACATGGGCCAGTTGACCTAATCTCTACAGCAAACTTTACAGTATGGTGGGCAGAATTACCCTTCCCTGCAAAAACAAAGAGATATCCCACATCCTCATTCCCAGAACCTGTTACTATGTTATGGTCCATGACAAAGGGAACGCTCCCATGTGATTCTGTTAAGGACCTCGAGGAGGGGATTATTCTAGATTATCAAGGTAGGCCTAATCTAACCATACTAGCACCAACATCCATACACTTTTCAGGGCTGGGATCAGAGAGGTAAGAAAGAAGAAGAGTTTGGAAGCAAGAAAGAAACTAGACCTGCAATTGATGGGTTTGAGCATGGAGGGAGAGAGCTACCAAACGAGGCATGTGGGCAGCTTCTTGAAACTGGGTACAGCTCTCAGCAGATAGCTAGTAAGAAAACAGGGACCTCACAGTCCTGCACCCACAAGGAACTGAATCCTACCAACAGCTGGCGTGAGAGCTGTAGACTCTCCCCTCAAGTCTCCAGAAAGGCATGCAGCCTGCAGACACCTGGATCTCAGCCCAGTGAAACCTGTGTCAACTTCTGCCCTAAAAAGCTGCCTGGTAATAAATGTGTGTTGTGTAAGTACTATGTCGATGTCAACTTGTTATGGCAGCCATGGAACACTCATTCACTGAGTGAAAAGCATGCAAAGCCACAGCTGGAGGGTAGGGTAGATGAACCAAGGTGTCCCAAGGCCACAACGACAGCAAGGGGCCAAGCTGGGACCTGAGGGCAGTCGGAGGGCGTCAGGCACTTCTGCCCTACCCCACGCCCGCCACCACCACCCTGTTCTACAGTCTCATGGCACAGTGGTTCTAAATCAAGTTCCCAGAGGGCAACATAGAGGCTGAATTTGGATTTACTCTACCTGGAGTTTGATGATTTTAAATACAGTTATTTCTAGTACTTGAAATGAAGAAAAAGAATAAAGTAATACAATTGCAACTTGTCTCAGGAAAACTAAGGGAAAGTTCTACTTTGCCTGGCCCTGGATGATGGCAGCAAAACTATGAGCCCAGAGAGACGGAAGTGCTTTCACAACAGTTGATAAGGGACTGCTTCCCAAGAAGACAGCTCTTATCCCACTGTCTGGACCCGTGCCCTGGGGCCACATCCCCCTACCATGCACCCCAGACCTTCCCAGAATGCAGGATCAGGCCAGGCCCAGCCAGGAGGCTCCCAGGCCCTGGCGCCACACATCCCAATTACTTCAGTCTAAATATTTTGAATATCGCCCTCAGGGAGATGGAGAGAAAGGGGAAAACAGTGCTTCCAGCAGGCAGGTGTTCTTGGATTTCCTTAAATAAGAGAAAACACTTCCCTGCCTAGGGCGTTTGAGCTTGGGGACATGTGTGGGAAATGTACAGATGCTTCGATTTAGCCTTGGGACTGTCTCTACCATTTCTTACTAGTATGTGGACAGGGGCCAAGGACAGCTGGGCACCTCCAGATAAGGCTCAGCTATGGCTATGAGTGCTTTGGGGAGTGCAGTATTCCCAGGGTCTTGGGGGCTTCAGGAGACCCCCATGTGGCTCAGCCTGATGCCTCTACATATGATCTTTCTCCCACCAGCTCTTCCCACTGTGTCACCCCATGTTCACCTCTGGGTTTTCTATGGTCTCCCCAACCCACGAAGCATTTGCTGGTGCACCTTCCCTTCCCAGACCAGAGTGCAGAGTCACAGTGCAGATGTGGAGGGCACTGCACAAACCCTCCAGCAGGGAACTCGGAACACGTGCTGCTTCAGTGAGAAGGAAGGTGAGGGAAGAATCAGTGAGGAGCTAAAACAGACCCAGCTTTTCCTCCTAGGTAACCACGAAGCCTTGGAAGAGACAAACATAAAGCAGGAGACCCCCTAGAACAACCCCTACAGTCTATCTAACCTCACTGATAGAGAGATAAAAGACCAGAAAAGAGAAAGAGCTTCTATCCAATCACACGGCCCCAAGCCACTGAAACCCGCCCAGCCTCAGTTTCCTCATATATCAAATGGGCATCATGCCCACCCCATCTACTCACCACGGGGAGGGGTTGCTCAAGGGAGGTGCACAATGGGAACATCCTCTATGATCTATGAGGTGTGTTCCGTGATGACAGCACCACCCAACACCTGCCACGTGGGGACCCCAGGATGAAATAACAATCTGCAATGAACTCAAGATACTGCACCTAGTAAAAGCAGCCTGAGATTTTCATTCCTTTCCAGGGAAGCTTAAACTTTTCCCAGTTATGCAGTTTGGGGAACAGATGGCCTTGCTTTTGAAAGGTATCATCTTTTAAAAACACTTCAAGAAAAAAAATATCGGAACCCCAAAGGAATCTTACATTCAACCTTTTGTGCTGCTGGGAAACATAACCACAGGGTAAAGCTTTCAGCTCCCATCACAAGCCCCTCCAAACTCTGGGGCATCTCTCGTTCATCTTGCACAACAGCCCTCCAGGAGCACATGATGGACGCAGCTGTTTGAAACAAATAAGCCTCATCTTTGGCCACGAAGAAACGTGATGTGACTCGGGCTTCTCCATCCCAGGACAAGGTTTCCTCAGGAGGCACTCACACTTGGTCACTGTCATCTCCTCTCAGTCCCAGCTGGTAAACCAAGGGCAGTGCCATTTCTGGATGATGGTGGGGGGCCACATTGATCCTGGACCCCCCACAACCACCCACCCCTATGCAAAGATACGATCATTCTCCAAATAGGGCTGCTCCTTATAACACCCCGGGGAGGTCACTTGAGGAGGTTACAAAGCCAAGGCTGCCAGGGGCTTCCACCTGGTGTGACAGAGACTGGGCATGGAAGACTAGAGTAAGAGCCTAGAGAGGAAGAACTGAGAGAATGGAACTGCAGCAATGAACCAAGTGGGCTTAGAGCTGGTCAGAGAATGTAAAAAGGGTCATAATTTGGAGTGACAGAACTTCCTGAGTTCAAACGCCAGCTCTGTGGCTTTCTCAGTGACACTAAAAATGTCTATCTCTCTCAGCATCAGGTTAGAACCAAAAATAACAATGAACTTGTCCGATGCTTAGAAAGATTACAATGGATCATGCAGCACAGAGCTTCAAGGTTTGCATTCAAGGACTTGTCACTTCCCTGGTCCCTGTTGTCACAGTGCGTCCAGTTTACCTGTAGAGGCCAACTGGGTGCCCGTAACCAAGGGACTGAACAGGGTGACTAAAGATCATCACCAAGCAAATGATGCAGACCGCCAGCCCGTGGGGGCTGGTGACTCGATCTGGATTTAAATCGGGGACAGGAGTCAGATAACTGTGGTCGTCTTCCTGATCTGCAAGTCTTTTCTGTGCAAAACTCTCCCAGTGCATGTGTATGAATGTAAATGAAGTTATACTTCAGCTGGTCCCTCTCATCTAGAAAATCCAACCAATGGCAAGCAGGTTTCCAGAAAGCACAGGCTGTTCTCTGGACAGTTGCCTGCAGAGGCAGGAGCTGAGGAGCGAAGAGCCGCCCAGGCTTTGCTTGGGGTGAGGCTCTACCCAAAGATGACAGGAGCCTCCCTTTCACGAGGAAGGGAGGGAGGAAGCAGCCTTGCCCTGCATACTGCAGGTGCTCAGCTGTGTTCACTGCCTCCTGTGGCCTCTGAGGATGGACACTCTTGAACCAGGGCACTGGGGGTCTGGCCCGTGCTAAGGACAAGAATGAGATGCAGACCTGCCAACAAGCCCGGTTCAGAGCATGACAGCATTGAAGCACCATAGGAAGTCAGGGGCCGCACCCAGCACGGCCTTCCTCATTTCTGAGAAAGACCATCAAAGCAAAGACAAGGTGGTTGCCAGGGTGGGGAGCTCCCCCCGACAGAGCAGAGGTCCAGCTGGGTACAGCAGCACTTCAGTTGTGTTCAGAAAAGGCACCATCTGCCCAGTGCTCATCCGAGACCACCGCTCCCTCAGACCCCCACCACAGCCGTTGGGCTACCCCTGACAAGATGCTCCCTCCTGGGTCAGCTGTGCCCACTGACGCCTCAGAATCACTCAGCTTCCGATTTGTTACCCCGGCTTCGGTCAAATCCACCAGGATGAGCATAATAGCCAAGATCGTTAGAGCACACTGCACACAGTCCTAAACCCTCCACAGACGACCTGATACTGTCTTGTTCACAATGACTCTTAGGGGTGAGTACTATCATCACCCCATTTTACAGGCGAGAAGACTGAGGCTTGGCACGTCTAAGCAACCTCCACCAGAAACCTGTGCTTTGTGCCACTGGGCCAAGCACCCCTTGCCCTCCCATGCCCTGTACGCCAGACCCCTGCGTTTCAATGTGACTTTGACATTTACCAACTGTGTGACCTGGGATAAGATGCTCCACCCCTCTGAGGCTTTACTTCCTCCTTTACAACTAGAACCATTACCACACCTGCTCCGTATTGCAGCTCAGAGCTGATGAATGAAAGTGCCCACTCCAGGGTGCAGCACAGAGTAGATACTAAAAATGGTAACTTTTCGATTGGTGTGTGGGTAGGTGAGACAAACACACAGACAGATGACTGGCCTGGCTTCTCTAAGAGGCAAGAAGTGGACCATCAGACATAAAGATCAGAGAGACACACCTTAAGACACCCACTGCTGTGGGGAGTCAGCCAGCACACCAATCATGCTGTTTTCTCTGTTCCCTGGGGAACAGGGAACTCAGGAGAACCTGGTTGGACACTAGAGTCTCCAGGTACAGCAAGGGGTACAACAAAAACCTGTCAAACATTGCTCTTACCCAACCGCCCCGGCCCCAGGGGTGACAAAGCAGAGAAGGCATAAGCAGTCACCAGTAAACAGTCCCACCCCAGCTTCAGGGCCCCCAGTAACTCTTTGCAGCTTCGGAAGCTCCTCATCACCTCAAAGTAGATCTGAATCCCAAGAAACCAAGTCACAGTCCTGTTCAAAGCTGTAAAGGGAACTTACAAACAATAGTCAGAAATAAGGAGGGGCTGTATTGGATGACGGAGGCAGTCTGGGATCATCCAGAGCCCAGAACTTTCTGGAGAGGAGGAAGCATGGGGTGAAGGGTTCAAGTGGCCCAGAACCTCAGTGGGTCGCACCCTACACCCCATCGGATTGGTGAATTAATAAACAGGACGAGAAGGGGCTGTCTTGTTTATAGCCCTTTGCTAAGGCAGGTACCTGGGGCCAAGTAAGTGTTGAATAAATTTTTGTTCAGTGAGTGCCTGAGAAGGCTCCTGCCCCCAGGAAACCGCCCCGTGCAGTTCTGCCGCTCAGCGACATGCCCAGTCGCTGGGAGCAGGCTCAGCTCTGTCCCCTGCAGCCCAGTCTTAGTCTGGTGACTAAAATGGTGACTGGTGGGCCACAGGAGGCTCAGGAGCACCAATGCCAGATTGAGAGCTTGCTCTGGCCTGGCCCCTTGCTGAGGGCTTCACATGCCCCTCTCAGCTGCTCCTCCTACCTCATGAGACACAGATAATCATTCACATTTCAGGGATGAACAGCCCAGGACTCTGAGAAGCTAGGCAGACAGGCTAAGGTCACTCATCTAGAAAGTAATGGAGGCAGGATTCACATTCAGCTCCGCCCATCCTCCAAGTCCAGGATCGTAGGTTGAGCTGGAAGTATGGCCAGGCCCAGGCCTAGGCCCAGAGAGAGCAGCAAACAAATTGAAACAGAACCCTCCATCTTGGGGTGACTGCACAGTGGGCAAAGGTCTACAGGATCTGTGCCCACCACACCCGGGAAGGCTTTCTTTCCCCTGTGCGACCTGGCATGACAGCACCAGCCCCTTACTGGTCTCCCTGTCTCCATCCCACCCCACACTCACAGGGGCTCTCCGTGGGAAAGCAGGGAGCAGGGATGTCTTCGTTCTAAACCCAGGACTCACTAGCACCCGGCACACAAGAGGCACTTAAATACTAGTGACCTTGAATTCCACAACTGATCAAGTCCCATCTATAAAATGGGGAAAAACAATACGAACTTCCAGGATGATGGAAAAACTCATGAAAACAACTGCTCACTAAGGTCCACGGTATTATAAATACATTGCTGATTCCCAACAACCTTTATGGTTGACAAACAGAAAGAGGAAAATTAATGTATAAATAATTTAGCACAATACTCCACATGCACTGGGGTGTATATACATGTACCCATGCATGTGTGTGTCTGTGCATGTGTAGTGTGTCTGTGCAAGTATGCATGAGTGCATGCATGCCCTAATTGAGATAGAAATGTTGTATGTGGCTGTTTTCTAATCAACGATGGGAGGAGGGACTCAGGTGCAGCTCTCGAAACTGTAGCTTGATATTCGCCAGGTGAACGTGGTCCACAGTCAGAGCTCATCTGCACACACTGCACCAGAGTCCCCGCAACAGACAGTGACGTGCCCACAGCGAGCTGCAACTCAGCAGCTTCTGTGGGGAAGTTGATGAGCTGGGGCTGGAAAGGAGAAAGCAGGGATGATCTCCACCAGAGCTCACCTTTGAGGTCTTACAGACATGGCAGAAAATGTGTGCAATAGAAATTTTTGCATGTCCTACACAGTCCCTGCCCCCTTGACATGATCCATCTCAAACTGAGCCTTCCTGATCCCACCATGCCTTCATCCATCCCACTGCCAGGAGACGGCCAAGAGGAAGGGGGCACCTAAATTGGATCTGTGGTGCTGTGCATGCCTGTTAGGAACAGGGGAAGGGTGAAAATATGGCCTGAGCAGCCTTCCTGGACCTCACCCACACCCTGGGGTCTCCTCACACCTGCGGCTGAACCCCCCTACTTGCAGCAAGTGCTGCAGTCGCGGCAGATGGGCTATGAGTGCACCCCATTCCAAGCAAAGATGCAGTCCCTGCTCCCAACACCTCTTCCCTTCAACGGCCCCCCATAGTGAAGTTCCCAGGAATGTGGAGAACATCCACCAGAGGAAGTGCAGGGATGAGGAGGGAGGAGCAAACGGGCTGACCGGCCCTGCGGAGTTTTCCAGAGGAAATGAGTAACTCGTCGTTAGGCAGTTACACATCGCCAAGCGAGGAAGTGGCATTGTCTGGGGACCAGCCGAGGGCCTTACATAACAGGCACCCCCCTCGCACTCTGGCCATGGCCGTATTTGGGGATCGGCATAAACATCTGACAAGCACTCTCCCCTGTGTAAACACTGGCTTTATTTGGGTGGTGGAAAGAGGTCTGGACCAGAGTCTCAGTTGGCTCAGTGCTAAGAAAGAAATTGACCCAGCCTCCGAAGCTCTCATCAGTTCTCATCAGCTCCCACTAAAGAGTGGCTGGGTGGCTCAGCAGTTAAGCCCAGGCTCAGGAGCCAGGCTGCCTGCTGCCACCCCCACCGCTTACCAGCTATGTGACCTGGGCAAGCTGTTCAATCGCTCTGTGCTTCAGCTGCCTTGTCTGTGAAACAGGGAAACTCCTGCACCTAAATCCTGGCCTGGCTAAGAACGGGCATCAGACACACACACAGTGCTCAGAACAGTGCTTCGTACCAAAGAAACTTCCAGTGATGTGGCAGGCAGGGTGCCGGGGATAAACACCAAGCTCCTCCCACCTCTCAATGGAGGTGTTATTGCAGCTTACACAATAACAGTGAAATAAAGGGTCCCAGGGGCCAGTGGCACAGTCTAGACAGGGTCCGGTGGCTGCGGAAAGGAGGAGCAGAGTTGTTACTTCCCCCGGGGAACCTCAGAAACAAAAATGGACAAGACCTCACTCGAAGAAGCCCCCTTCATTGGTTGGTTAGTTGAATTATTATTATTATTATTATTATTATTATTATTATTAATTAATTTTGTTTAGGGTTCCTTCTTTATTGAAATGTAATTGATAACACTACATTAGTTTTAGGTATACAATATAATGATTTGATATATGTGTATGTTGTGAAATTATCACCATAGTAAGTCTAGTTAACATCCATCAGCATACATAGTTACAATTTCTTAAAATCTGGAACACAAATTATTATTTTTAAATACAATCACAAACATAGAGACAAGTCGAAAGTACAGTGCAAATCCTTTTTCCCTACACTGTGTGGGAGCAGAGGGCTGGGTGATGCCCCATCACCCCAGAATACTTGGTAAAGCCAGAACATTCTACCAGGACATCTAGAAGTTGGCACCGACGTGTAACTAACCCCATTCAAGTTTCCCCAGTTGCCCATAATCAAGCTAGCTGTCACCACCCTTCACTCTCCTTGCATCCTTGGCCATTCCTCAGTCACTCCTTAATACTCATGACCTTGACGCTTCTACTCCAGGGCCATTATTTTGAAGCACATCCCTCCATTTGGGTTTGTCTGATATTTTCTCATGATTACATTCACGACAGGCGTCTTCATTAACTTGGGTTTTGCAGAGCGAGGTGGAGGGGAGGCTTCATTGCAAAGCAAGAGTTGGCAGGACGATTTCAGGGCAAAAGTCAAACATCTAGGTCAGTGGTGATGACAAGCTTCGCGCAATCATTTCTCATCGGGGCGGGGGACCTGGAGTCTGAGTTTATGACAGAGGGAGGGGCCAGGCCATCCGCAGTCTGTGCAGGACAACACAGCTGAGCGGAGAGATGCTGGCATTGTTCACTCGTGCCAGCTTTGCTTACAAATAAAAAACATTTTTAAAATAGAAAAACCTCAGAGTTCAGCTTAAAAAGACCTTTCATGCAGTGCCAGGCCTCTCCCTCCCCACTCCCCCGCCTCCTCGCCTGTCACAAAGTACAATACATATGTTTATCTTGCTTCTAAGAAGGGGGATATTAAAATACTTGAGGATTTTCCCCTCCTAACCCTGGCATGCTGGCTCCCACCGCCTGCACGGCCACATATAATGGAGTGCAAAAGCAGCAATTATGGCTTTTGCAAACACAGGGAACTTTCCTGAGGTTGGAAGTCACATCACTTGAAAGGCTGACTTTCTTCAAACTTCCAGGAACAGAGTGGCCCAGAGCCCATCTATTTAAAGGTCAGCCGAGCCCTGCTGTATTTGGAGGGCTGCCGCGGACACAAGCTTATTCTCGGCCTCTGTCCGCAGCCACCGCAGCGGCCCGGCTCTGAGCAGCCCTGTGTCCCTAACAAAGGGAAGAGAGGGAGCGTCAGGGCTAGAGGCAGGGCCAGAGAGAGATGGGAGACTGGACAGGACCCATCCGCATGCCCCTTGTCCACTGCGTCCATGGCCGGAGGTCGGGGCCAGCAGTAGGTGCTGGTGACTAACAGGGTGAACTCCTCACATCTCAGAATCAAGTCCAGGTCCCAGTTTTCAGGGACGTGATGCTTCTTTATGTCTCCCTGCTAACTCAGGTCTCTGGGTCCATCCTCTGGAGAAGCACACGGCAGACAGGTGGCAGGAGATGGCTCCTGTGCCCTCTTTATGAGGTCAGCAGAGGGGTGACAGCCTACCTCACCCACCAACCACACACAAAACCTTTTGAAAGTTTTTAACCCTTAGCTTGGTGTTCTCTTGCACAGCTCTGCATTTATATAAATTCATATGCTTATTCTGTATTTTCTTGTTCTTCCAATTGCCAGCCCATTCAGAGGTGCCCAGTACCAAGAAAACCCTGCTGACAGAGCACCTATAATGTGCATGGGCCCCTATGGGTGGGTGGCTGGCTCAGCTTCCCACCCCAAGGTCACCTAGTTGGTGGTGGACAGAGCCAGAATTCCAACGCCCACCGGTCCGTCTGTAGACATACTCTCTGATTTCTTCAGACCCTGCACACATGCCCCATGTTCATGAAGTCAGCAATGCAGTAAAGGGCAGATCCCATACTATCCCACCAGTAGGCTTCTGCTGGGACGTACTGATCCTTCCTGCCAGGCACCTGAGAGGGCTTCCAGGAGGAGGTGACCTTTGAATATTGGCATTGATGGGGCTCAGAGAGAAAAGGAAGAGCAACCCAGGAAGAAAGTACAATGTGAAGCCAGGAGGTCCCCAAAGGCCTGGATAGATGATCATAACTGGCTGTTACAGCTGAAGCCCTAAAGTGGGCAAGGGAAGCCAGGGGTCCCTTGGGTCCGTCCATGACCTCTATATACTGAGCATCAACTGGATGACAGTCACTGCACTACGTTGGCCACCCGAGTGATCCTGATCTTCAAACAATGTCAAGAAGCAGGTGACCAGTGCAGTCTTCAGGTAAGTCACCATCACTGGCTTCTGAGTAGGTGGCAGGGCTGGGGACCCCAGGGCCATCTGGTACCAAGGCCAGTGAGCCTCCCATTCAAGTGTCCTTTTCCTTCTGCCGAGGGCACTGTAGACACAGGAAAGGGTGCTCCTGGAGAATGAAGGGAGGGAAGGGAACGGAGGGGGCAGGAGGGGGGCAGGAGGGGAGCCGGGCCAGGACTCTGATTCAGCACAGACCTTCCCGGGTGACCCATCAGCCTGAAAAGGCTTTGAAACCAGAAACAGCAAAATGAAACACCCAGCGGGGCCAAGCCAGGAAGCTGGAGCAGAGACTCTCCAAGGCTACGCGTCACCAGAGGGAACCCAGGAAAGGGGCTTTGTCACCAGAGAGTGTCTTAGCCTGCTGTCCTCAGACAGATCCTGAGATGGGAATTCTTCTTTGCATGATTACAGGGAAGTCTTTTCAAGAGAAAGGAAGTGGGAGGCACAGAACAGGCAGTCGGGGGGCCGGTATTCAGCAAGGACATGGACTCGGCTGGACGACCAGCCTCAGCTTCTGAACCCCTGAGTCAGCAGGGCCTGGGGAGGGGTGAGCAACTTCCTGGATGAGGCAGCAAACCCCCAGAGAGGGGCCGCCAGAAGGGTTAGCAGCTGGAGGTGAGTGTGCTGTTCCGGTGCTGGGGACCTCGGGCCGAGAACATGGGCAGCGTCCACTGCGATTACTCACAATTAGTGACTAGGGGTGACCCGGAATGATAACAGCCCCCTTTTTGTTAACATTTCCTGCAGAGTCGGGCCGCCTAAGCCAGAGACGGGGCTGGGCCTGAGTCAGCCTCTCAAATGAGTACTGCCAACATCTGGGACTGTGAGGGACACAGCCGGGAAAAAACTACCCTGGGGACAAGAGAGCCAGACAGAGGCTCACGTCTGGTGGGAAGTGAGACAAGGACGCTTTGGAGAGTCACATCTCTTCTCTGCCCTCCATGCTAAAGAGAGCCAATGCAAACTTCATTCCCCATTCTCCCACCCCCTCAAAACCTAGCAGAAGGGCCTATGATAAAAGCATAGATGTGTCCAACAGATTACACAGAATCAGATGTTTTCCACCAATCACCAGATAGGCCAACTACTGCGCTTGGCATACAGTTAGTGCTAAACAAAAGCTGAGTGACCTGTCAGCTGTACACATTTTCACCTCTACCACATACTTGAAGTTACCCTTCTAGACCTTTTTCCCAGAACAATGGAGACTCGTAAGTGGGTTTTGCCTGAATCACATGATACTGCATCTGCCACATCTTGAGTTGTCAACGAAAGAGTTTCGTCGCATCCACAGGTGAATGGGTACACAAAGCAAGGTCCAGCCACACAACGGAACCTCACTCAGCCATAACAAGTAGTCAGGTATCGATACAAGTACAAGTTTCATGGGTAAAACCTGAAAACCTTATGCTCAGGGAAGTAAGCCAGGCACGAAAGATTATGCACAGGGTGCATCCACTTCTGTGAATTGTCCAGAAGTCAGAGCCACAGAGACAGACAATAATCAATCCGTGGTTTCCTGGGGCGGGAGAGTTGGCGGAGACAGCTGATGGGTACAGGGTTTCTTTTGAGGGATGATAAAAATTCATCCTAAAACAGATTATAGAGATAAAATTACACACTGTAGATAGGTGTTCTAGGGTACGTGCATTCTACCTCAGTAAAGCTGTTAGTGAAAAGAAAGAGGTTTGCTGTCACATGAAGGACAGTAGCACAGGTCATGGTAGATCCCAGCCACGGCTGGTAGCTTTGAGAATAAATACAGTGTGTTCCATCTGAACAATTCTGTGAGCACACAGACCCGTGTCCAAAACACAACCCCCCCCAAAACAGAGAAGACTCTACTGAAACCCAAAAGGCTTTCAGAATAGCTGCTGGCCTTCAACCTCCCCAAACGCCTCGCCATCCACCACCGCAACGGAGGGGCCACGCGGCGGACAGCCAGAAACTCTTATTTTGTCTCCTGCCCTGAGCCATCCCTAAACAGTGGGAGTTAAATATTTATAAAGCAGTCACTGTTTGTTTAAAGTTCCATCTGCACTTGCGAGGCCTGATGCAGGGAGAAGCTGGAGTGACGGCTGGTTATACAACACAGGGAAGCGCCTTGCAAAGGCACCTGACGGTTCCCAGGGCTCTGGCCTCACCTTCTCCCTTTTGTCAGCCCAGCTACTTCCTCCTCATCTTCCTCGTTCCCACACCCACTGAAGAAGACAAAAGCGCCCTCTTCACCCACAGCCTCAGGTCTCCTTGCTCTTCACATTGTGTGAGGGTTCCGGGGATAGTGGGATGCGGGGGGGAGAGGTCTTCCTTCAGAGTCCGCACCGCGCAGAAAGGGGAGTCTCCAAATTGGGGCGGGGATGGCGGGGACGCATGGTGGACGGGAAATGCATCCTCCTCATGCTTGTGCTGTTTATCAATGCCAAGCCCCAACCTGAACAGTGGACCCGCAGCTTCAACCTGCTCTGCCTCAGTTTCCCCATGCAGAAGATGATGAAAAGGCCCACCTGCTTCGCTGAGTCACTTGTGAGTGAATGAGACGGCCCCTGTAGGCATCTAGCACCTTGTCACCTGCTTCCGATTCCTAGCTCCCCTGTGACTCAGCTGTGACCGTGGGCAATTTTGGTCACTTGCCCCAGCCCTCTTCCGTGGCCTTATCAGCACATGAAAATAAATGAGGAAAGATCTGTTGTTAAATGACAGAACAACACTGCCAGAAACAGTCATCAGGGCCTATCAGTGCTGCTGGTAAACTCTAGGGCGGGGGCCCGCTAATACTTCCCCTGATCCTCCATGACTCCTTTGATGGCCGGGTCACCTCTGAGACTCGCTGAGGCTCAGGGATTGTACGTTCTGCTGCCCTGGGGACAGCTTGGCCACATTCTCCAATCCCTTCTTCCCACTGGGTGGGCAGCCCAGAGCCACAGACACACAGCTAAACAGGCAATGTCTCCTTTCTCAGGGGCCCTCCCTGCAAGGTGAGCTGAACCCAAGAAGGAATCTCTGATGTCTGCAGAGGCAGAGGGAAGGGAAGAGCTCAGAGAGGTGCAGATAAGGCAGAGAAGGGGACCAGCAGGAGCAAAGACCAGAACATGGAACCATATGGAAAAGAGGACCCAGAAAAAATTCACTTGGAGCCACTTAAACTAAGGTCCAGACCTTTACAGTGAGTAGGGCACGTGCATGCCATGGGCGGGGGGGACTTTATCTTGAAAACACAAACAACCCCCCCTTCTTCTATTCTCTCTACCCCCCTCACTAGGGCCCACCCTCTTCCTTGGGGGACTTTATCTTGAAAAAAATTTATAAAATATTTTATATTCATAAATTAATAATTTATCAGTCATATATTACAAATGCATAATATATAAATTATAAATATAAAATAAGGTTTGTCTGTCTCATACTTAAATCTGTGGCTGTCATTTCAAACGAGGCCCTAAGGACTCAGTGGCACACCAAGAACGAATCTAATGCCCGGGCTTTTCCTTGCCAATGTTCTCTCTCTCTCTCTCTCTCTCTCTCTTTCACTCACTCACACAGACACACACACACACACACACACACACACTCCCTTCACTCTTCATCATTAACAGGATCATTTTACAAAAGACCTTTCAGGGCATCACTAATTTTCCCAAGGCCCCTCTTAATTTTTTTGAATTTTTCTATCACTTTCTTTTGATTTGCCAAGAGGGTCTTCATCTCTTCTTCCCCTTCTCTGCTATCAGTGGTCTGGTCCTGCCCGAGTCCCTTGGTCTTCCCACAGCTGTAGGCAGGGTCCCTGCCTGCTTCTCTCTCCCCTGGAGCACAGGGGCAGTAAGGACCTGCCTCACCCTCTTGTTCCATCCACCAGTGCTCTCCTCCCATGGGGACAGGAGGTCCCACGAGGGCAGAGGCTTGGTCCACTCACTCGCCACTCCCTGTATCACTGCCCCCCCCATGTGTTGGGTGGTCCCTCAGTGCCTGGCACACAGGAGGTGCTGGTAAGCACACAAGATTCAAGCAAAGCACCTTCACTGGGGTCAGGAAACCCCACAGTCTAGGCAAAGGCATGCAAATTCTGGCATTTGACCTGCCGTGCAGAGAACAGCCTGTTACCCAGCTCCCCCACTGTCGCGCCACTGAAAAAGTGGGCAAGTAACAGGAGACACTTAAATACTCTCTCAGAGTTGCACGATCATTAGCCAATCAGAAGGCCAGGTCTCTCTTTGACCCACAAGCTGGAGATGCAACTTGCCTTTCCAGTCACATACATGCTCTCAATTCAATATCTACAAGTTGTAATTTCCACGTCTTTAAAATACAGCCGATCCTTGAATAACCCGGGAGTCAGAGGTGCCAACCCCCCAGCTAAAGATCCACATACAACTCTGGACTCCCCCTAAACGAGATGTCCCTGGGATCCATGGGGCACTGGTTCCAGGAGCCCCCACCACTACTGAAATCTGTGGATGCTCAGGTCCCCTGTGCCCACAGGCACAGATAAACGCCTGTAAAGTCTGCCCTGCATGCCTGCAGATTACAGACACAGCCAGGTAACAGGACAGGCGTCTAGTTTTAAAAACCCACCTGCACGTGGACCCTTGCACTTCAAACCCATGTCGTAAATGCTCCTGTACTTTTACAATTTTTTTCCCTATATATATTTTTTACAGCTGTTTTGCCCCAAGTGATTCGGTGACCACTTTTTTGCAAATCAGTGTTATCTGCTTTTGCCAAAGTACTAAATGTAGTTTTCACTCGAAACCCTCTTTTTATACTCAGTTTTCATCAGTTTATGTAATATTTAATTACCAATGCAATGAATATTTGGTAAAAGCCTTCTGGCACAGCAATATCAACAACTAACATTTAATGGGTGTTTACCACGTGCCTGGAAACACTTTCCTGAGCCTTTACGTGTATTAACTCACATAATGATCCTAATCACCCAGGAAGGTAGGCATTAGTATCAGTCAGATTTTACAACTACAGTGTATAGGCACAGAGAGGTTATTTAACGTGCCCAAGGTCACACAGCTAGCTAGTCGGGGGCAGAACAAAGCTTTGAATCCGAGGGAGCCTGGGGACCTGCTCGGTTTGCTGCACAAAGCGAATGAGCATCATCAGTTCACCCAGCGAGGGAGCCCAGCGGAGGTCAGTGAAGTGTCTGCAGTTCCTGCCCGAGACTGACAGCCATTTACACCGTCTGGCAATTAGTAAATGACTGATTGCTGTCGGATGTGGGTGGGCTGGACGTTAGCATGGGTTTATCAGCACGTATTTTCATTTTATGGTGGCTTTTGCTTCCCTGTGCAATCTGTCTGCAGGCACACAGACACAGAGGACCTTAATTCTGTGTGGCTGGACCACGACCTGCTGGTGGGGGAGGACGAGCAATGAGGCTGGGCTCAGAGGTACAAGCAAAGGTGTCGTCAGGTCAAGGGGTTTGGATTTAGCCCCATCCATAGATGTCCTTCTGTCCAGCGACTGGTCTGGCGCCTGCGCCTGACCAGCGGCAGGAGATGGAGGGAATCCCCAAACCGCCAGTGTGCACAATGGTCAGTGCAGCAGAAAAGGAGAAAAACCTGAGAACAGGATGGTGAGCTCACAGGGAGGCCTTGGGGGCTTTCCTGCCCCTTTCTGACCTCCCTAGAGACCCAGAACGCCCACACTGCTAGGTCTGGAAAGGCCAACCCATACCTGAACAGGTAAGGCCCAGAAAGGGTGAAGGCTCTGAACAGATTCTCTCCAGGCAGAGTGGAGCTGAAGCGCCTGACCTCTAGGCTCTCAGTTTAGTGTCCTTTCTACTACCTTGTGCCACAGTCTGCAGCAGTACCGGGAATGTCACCACTGGGCGGAGGGGCACAAACCCCCCAATTTCACAAAATGGGGGAGAAGTACTCAGCCTCCAAAGGCTGAAACCCAGACAAACTGACGCAGTGTCACTAAACAACCACCCTTCCAGCTCTTCCTAGGAAGAGGAAATGGCTTTGCCACCTGAATCCCTTCCACGAAGCAGACGTTGCCTCCCTATTTCTTGAAATAACTGGCATCAAAGAGGACCATTCGGCCCCTTGATATGCTGAGACGGTGCCATGCTAGAATGGGCGTGCTCTACGGCAGCCCAGGTGCTGCCCGAGGTGCGGTGGCAGGTGGCTTTTACAAAACAAACACACACACAAACGCTACCTTAGGCTGCACTGCTCCCAGTTTAAAAGTGGCCCCGTTCCTGTCCTCCACATACAGCTGTGCCACAAGGGCGGGGACACTAGCACACACTCAGCACATCCTGTGCATGGGGTACATATCGTTTCATTTCAATTCATCCTTAAACAGGCACCAGGGAAACCAACCCCCCCCCCATGCTAGGGAAGTGTTTAACCAATGGAGGAGACTCAGAAGGGACTTGGCATCTGCCTTCATCAACCTGAAAGCTGTCGTCATCTGTGAGAGGGCCCCTCTGAGATTCAGAACCCGCAGAGCTGGGAGAAAGCACCCATGATGCAGAAGAACATTCGAACCACCAATATAATCTTCCAGTGGCAGTGAGTACCCCATCAACAGAGGTATTCAAGGGCTGATTGGACAGACAGGTGGTCAGGATGCTATAAATGGAGGTTCAATTTATCTTATGGGTGTTAGGCGGGACTGCAGCAGGGATTCTGTGAATGAATCAAGTCTGAAGCATTTGCTGGCTGTGTTACTAATGAACACAGGAAAGGTTGTACGACCTGGTTTCAGGAACTAAACTTACTTAACCTGACTCTGTGCAAACACACACACGCACTGCATAGTTAGATGAGCTGTATGGATGGAACAAGCAAAGTCTCCTCTCTTCATCAGGCCATCTTTATGGAGAGCCTATTCTGTGGTGGATACTATATGAGAGCGTAGATAAATTACGCCCCAGTTCTAGTCCAGTCCCCTAGTGCCTGAAGTGCAGTGGGTCAAGTTCATCCACTAGTTTAGAAGACAACGAACATTCCTGAGGACCTACTGGGCTCTGGACAGTGCATAAAATAAGCTGTGAAGGCCCCAGGAGTTGATGGGAATATTCCCCCTGACAAATGGGGACGTAGAACAGAACGTGTTTACTCAGTCTGTGGAGAAGCCAGCACCCCGATTCAGCCAGCCCCAAGGGCACCCTCTTTCCATGACATGAGGGTGCTGCAATATAAAATCCGATACCAAAGGGAAGCTACTTTGCCAGGAAAGTCAGAACATGCCTGCTGCCTCCGCTCCGCGATCCAGACCTTCCGGGGTCATTCTGCCATTTCCTTGATATTTCACCAACGGCCCAGTTCCGTTCCGGTGACACTGCCAGCCCCGAATGCCGGCCAAAGGCGGGCCTGGTTTTGATAGCAGAGATGAAAGGCCACACTGCCGTGCGCATGAGGTCCGAACAAATGTCAACTGCTTTCATCAGGAAAACCCCAAATTACCCACTTTTACACACAGTCTTTCATCTCCCACAGGGCAAGCAGAGGCTGCTTATTAGAAGAGCTGCTTTGTCCACCATCTCCCTTGCGGGGGAAGGCGTAAATGCCAGCGTCACCCTCAGAATCACTGCACAGGCTCCACTCTGCCCTTTGCCGCAGGATGCTGACTAACCGGACAGAGAGGAGGTCTGTCCAGCCAGCCGCCACCACTGCACACAGAGGGCGCTGCCAACAGACGGGCGTCCCCGGGGCTGGCTGCAGGAGCACTGGGCCAGCCAAGCTACCGCCATGCGCCTCCCCCACACACAGGGCCTGCGGCCCCAGGAAACAGAGGTTTGGGACTGCGAGCAAGCATGGGCAGGAGTGCTGACCAGCCCTCTCTCTCCTCCTCCTTCCTTTCTCTCTCTGCTCTCCAGCAAAGCGAGCCACTGAGAACTTCCCAGCACAGATTCCACATCAAAGGGCGCCTCCAAGGCCCTGGGCACTGCTCCCCTGCAAGCAGGACAAGCCAGTCCTGACTCTGTCCCGGAAGGCAGGCCAGAGTCCTCTTCAAAGGGATCTGCAGGAATGGCAGCCGGCTCCCAGGTTCTGCACCCTGAAACTGGTTACATTTTTTTTCCACTTTTCATCCAATATCTATGTTCCACTCGTGACTATAAGCTCTTAAGACCAGGGGCCCTGGTTTAACCTCCTCTGTGTCTTCAGAACTTAATATAATGCCTGGTCCAGAAGGGCTGCTTAGTAAATGTGGGTGGGTAGGGGGAGAGAGATGGATGAATGGGTAGGTAGAGGATGGATAAGTGGACAGATGGAAGGTGGATAGATGGCTGGAAGTACAGACAGAAAAATGGGAATGAGACACAGAAGAGGTTGCAATTATGGACTATCAAATACACCCACCACCATACCTGCCAAAATCATGGAACTTTCAGACCAAAAACCCTTGCAAGATCCCGTCTCACCCTGCCCCTTGGTTTGCAGTTGTGAAAACTAAGACTCCGCCTTGAGCTGCCATGTGACTGAGGGTGAGCGGCTCCACAGTAACACCCAGGGCTTTTGGCAGCCTCAGTTGGAGAGAATGAAATGGGAACCACCCTGCTGTCAGAATCAAAACGATGCTGGTCCTCCCCTGACCTGTGCACTCAGAGGCACTGCTTCAGCTGCGCACTCCCAAAACCTGGCAGAATCAGGACGATGAGGCAAACAGGGATGAAGGAACGCAGTTGTAGGGCAAACTGGGGGTGACAGCCCGACAAATTTCTACCACGAAGGCCAGTCCCCCTGCTTCTGAATCACAAGGCTCTTCAGCAGGAGGAAGGAACAGGACTCACTGAGTGGTCTTCCTTTATCTCATCTACCTGCAGAACCAATTCCTGCTGCTAGAAGAGGAAAAGCAGCCAAAACCCAGAAACCAGAGTGAAACCGCCCATTTCCAGCTTGGTTATGAAGAATACAGACATATCAACTGACAATTTTCTGATGGCCTACTGTGCGTACAGTCCTGAGCTGAGCATATACAGGACAATCAGAAGCCCGAAATCCGGACCAAGCCCACAATTCCGGTATCAACGCCCCACTGCTCACTGGTTCTCCTGGTCTTGTGAGGAATCAGGGCTGAGCACTGGCCGTGTGCCCCTCTGCTGGGTTTTGGAGTTTGGGTCTCTTCTCTGCTGAGTATGTAAAAAGTCTGAGCATTATTCAAGGACTGATCACTCCAATTACTCGTGTCTAGTCTATATGGTGCTTTTTTATTCTCGAAGCAGTTCCCTGAGGTGGATACATTCAATCCGACCAACCACCAACAGCCCGACCAGGGCACGGATGTCCTCATGCTCTCTCACTGCCCATTTAGGGAAACTGCGGTACTGGGAGTTTAAGAGACTCGCCTGTGGTCCCCAGCAGAAGGTGACTCAAACCCTCATCTTCTGCTTTCTTTCAGCTACAACATTTTTCCTCCCTGTGAGGAACATGAGGGGTCTGTGTCGGGAAAGACCCTCGCAGGCAGGTGCCAAAGTGAGCCCGACCACGGAGGACGTGTGTACGTGGAAAGCGAAGGGCAGGCGTCTCAGAGAGAACACAGGGCTGAGCTCCCCAGAGTCAGTAGGGTGCACTCGTGGGGGTTAACACAGCTCCCGACACGGGCCGAGGATTTGAGGCAAAGCAACACCGAGCCTTCTGTGCTGCTGAGGGGTAGCACAGGAAAGCAACCAAGTCGGCATCAGGCAGACCCCGCTGTGCCGCGTCTGTCTGTGCCACTGTAACTCGTGTGCCCTAACTGAGGCCCCACCTTCTCATCTGTAAAATGGGAATGATGGGGCCTCCCATCCACAGAATTCGGTGGGATCAAGTGCCTTTCTTTCCTTGTCTCTCACCAAGGGGCTAATCAACCTTCTCCCCCAGGACGGCCATGGGTCAGCACAGGGGACACGTCAGTGCCAGAAGACGGGCCGTCCTTCCCGTGCTGGAGTGCCACAACCCACAGAGTGCTCGCCTGCATGAGCTTGGCAGCCCCTCCCACTAGACCACTTACTTGCTGAGGGAGGGATCTCTGGCGGAGAACTTAACTCCTCTGAGCCCCGTCTGTGAGATGGGAGTGCTGTTAACACAGTACCTATCACACAGGGTAGTTGTGAGCATGACATGAGTTAACACCTATAGGCCACTTAGAAGATGCCTGGCGCATGCTCAGAAATTCAGCTAGCTGTTACGCTCGTATACCTTCAGTAAAGCAAGCAGTGCCTCCCTAGTCTAAACTGCCCCTGCTCCGAGTCCTCTAACTGCAAGGATCTGAGGAAACTGGGGGTCCTCTCGAGGAAGGGGAGACACATCCCAAAGGGTGTTCCAATCCAGATCTCCTCCAAAAGCTAGTTAAGTCCTAACCCCCTCCCCATCCGCTACCTCCCTGCACTGAGCCGCACCCATTCTTTATCCATCCTGAAACCAGCGCCGCCCGAAAACCTGCGGTGAGGTTCGGTTAAAACAGTTAATGGAAAGGAAAGCTGCTCTTTCTGTCTTCGCCTAAGATAAGAGGAGTCTGAGGCCCGAAAGGAGCCAGGATGTCACCCACAGCCCTGACCTCTGGTCACACCACAGAAGCTCAACGTCCCCGAGCAGCACACGCTGCTCCAGGTGCAGCTGGGTTTAAGCTCTGGTTCTGCAGCTATACCTTTGAGCAAGTCTCCCAATCTCCCTGGGCCTCAGTTTCCTCCTCTGTAAAATGGGGAAAACACAGGGGTTGTAGTGCATGGTAAGAACCAAGGAGCCCCACACAGAGCCTAGTGCATAGTAGCCTGTTCCTGATGGCTGTAGTCTCCTCCAGGGATGCTGCAGTTGGTGGCAGCTGCAGTGACCATTCTGGGTGAATCTCAGCTCTAGGCTTGGCCCCGTGGAGGCTTTGCATAGTCAGCAGGTTAAGTGCTGGGAGTCGGAGCAGTGGCCCCTTGGCTCTGGTGTGCAGGTGGGAGAGACCGTGCTCAGGAGCCCTTGGCTGCACCCTCCTGGACAGCTTCTGACACCTGGACCCACGCAAATGACAGGCCTGTCAGTGCAACGTCCAGCACAAAAAAACGTGGCCGTCACCAAGGGGAGCTGGGAACAGGTTGGAAACAAAAGGGGGAGGTCACCCCCAGTTCTGGGAGTCCTTGCCTGTCCAGCCTCCTCTGCGCCACTGGGTGGTTCAGCACAGGTGGAAGGAGAGGGGTGTCAGGGTCTAGCCTGCTCCAGGCTCTCTGAGCACAGGCCTGGAACTGGGGAACTGTGAGGGGCTGGAGTAAAGCTCACATCCCCATCACTTGCCAGAATCCTCTTCAACTATAGTGTTTCGGTCAGAGCTTCCGCAAGCAAGCATGACCCAGCCCTCCCTCCTTCCCTCTCCATCTCCCATCTCCCTCTCTCTCGTCACTAAGGGTGATGTGGATGGCTCTTCCCCCTACGATCCAAGGCCCCTCTCATCAGACTCTAGCCAGCCAGGAAGCCAGCAGTCAGGCTGAGATCCATCTCAAGAGTCCAGACCATGGGAATTTCTAGCCAGCAGTCCCACCATGGGTTAGAAACTGAACCCTAAAGGATAGATGGACACAAGTGTGGGCACAAGTGATGAGGACCAGCACTCCAGACCACCCATCGTCCTGACAATATGAAGCCCAGGGCTCCTGAAACAACTGTGTGTAGAAGACTGAGATTTAGTTGTATTCCGTGGAGTTGGCTACAGGTCGTCTGGACACAGTTCCCAGAAGAAAAAAAGAGAAAGGGCAAATTCCAAAAGGATGACGCAGCCACAAAAACCAAGGCAGAGAATGGTATGAAGGACGCACGGCCACAGAGCACGTAAAATGGAATTTCCTCCTTAGTTCCGGGAAGGCATGGGACTCAACTCCAGGAGAGGGAGGCGGCTGGAGCCCCTTGAATGAGGCTCTTGTTCGAGGCTGGGAGAGGAGCTTAATCAGGGAGGAGCTTAATCAGGAAGGAGCTGAGTGCAGGCTCCTGCCTGGCTCCTCCTCGCTTGTCCGTCCTCTGTCCCCGACCCCCTCTGCACTATCTCCACGTTCCCTTGGCTTGGAAAATCCAAAATCTGCAATCACTAAGGTGATAACTTAGAAAGCAGGGTCTTTGGTGATTACTTTGTGGAAAAATAATGGAGATTCCACATTGTCTTTCTGCAGCCCAGGCTTCCTGAGCTAAATATGGTCATCTCAGTCACTGTGTAATAAACCAGGAATCTGTCCACAAAACAATACAGTCTGAACTGTTTGTAGTTTATTTTTCCTTTCTGCCAGCCCTGCCGGCCTCTTCCCCCTCCCCCATGGCCACAGACCTACATGCAGCCAATAGCACTGGGGTATGACTTCCGGAGACACTGCAGGGGAACAAGGAATGTAAATATAGCAGGCGAGTGTCATTTCCATCAGGTTCAAAGACCCAGCCTCCTGCAGGAGCCCCCCCACCCCCCACCGTGCATCTGGGCCCAGAGTCCTGGCATTAGGTGCAATAAGTTTGGAGGTTTCTAGGGTAGAGAGCCTGCAGCCTGTGGTGTAACAGGGTCAGGAGTCCCAGGGAAACCTGGAATCCTAGCCTAGACCTTACACACCTATCAGGTGAGAGTCAGGCAGCATTTACCCCTTGGGGTGCCTGGGGGATTATTTAAGTTCGGGCATATGGTTGACATTCCATAAAGGAAGAAATACACAAGCACCGTGCCATCGACAATGCCCTGTGACATCCGACAGAATGGACAGAAGCAAGACTCCAGCGCCCCACAGAAACATAAAGAAAGCACTGGCTTTTCCAGGAAGCATAACAAAGTCCCCGCTCTCCCCGCCCCCACCTCGCCACGGTCAGCCCAACACCGGAGAGAGCCCAAGACATCAGATGTGTCCATGGCCACTTCTCACCCACTCATCCCACCAAAGGGTCCACTCAGCAGAGCCTGAATCTCCCCTAAATTTCCCTTTCACCAGTATCTTTGTTGTTATCTAAACACTTATCCTTCTCAGGAAGATGAGAAATGCCAGTGCCGTCTGAATTCGAAACGCAATGTTAACTGGGAACCTCAAAGCCATGTGGAGGCATTTATCTTGGTGCTAACTAGAGAGCAAGTGAAACCCAGGAATGGCTTAATTAACCCTGCAAGCAGCAGCCGGGCATTTTTTTCTTGTCTTGCTCTCAAGCCTTTTGCAGGAAGGGCTGAACCCAGGTGGTCATTAGGTTGGTCCATGAAGGCAGGGTGAGAAGGGCATTTGGAAGAAGAAGGGCCCGGCCCATCCTGAGAGCCACAACAAAGTGCTGGTGTGATGTCTGCCAGCTCCTGACCATCTCTGATCCGCGGAAGGTCACGTGTAACATGGTGCCAGAATGATAGCCAAGATCCATGGAATCCATGGTGCGGGCTGGGTGCTGCGCTAATTGCTTCATTGGAGCATCTCATTTAAACCTCAACACCTCTCGCACAGAGGCTGCCTCCGTCTGCTGAGGCAGCTGTAACAAAATGCCAGAGACAGTCCTCCAACAGACATTTATTTCTCCCGGCTCTGCATGCTGGGGTGCCAGCGGATCCTGTGCACGGTGAGGACCTGATTCTTGGCTTGTAGACAGCTGTCTCCTTCCTGTGTGCTCATGGACCTTCCCTTGGTGTGCACCCATTAAGATTTGTCTTCCTCTGTACAAGGACACGACTCCCCATCACTGGGGCCACTCTCATGGCCTCACTTCTAACCTAACTACCTCCAAAAGGCCCCACCTCCAAATACCACTGCACGTGGGGTTAGGGCTTTATTACCAAATACCACTGTAAAGGGAGGCTGGCCACAGAAGGAAACTCATCCCTTGGGGGTCTCAGTGCTGTCTTGGGGTGGGGGGAGGTTTACTTTCAAACACAGCATTTGGACCAAGGTCTCTCCTGGTCCCAACCTGCAAAACCAGATCACCCACCAGAAGAAAGAAACCCTCAAATCCCCATGTTGCAGCCACAAGGCAAAGTACTGCCAACACTCCCTCCTCTTCTCTTCCCTCCATCGTACCCAAGCTGTCCATGGGCGCTGACCCCCACGCCCCTCCACCGCCTGTGGCCTCACCCACACCCTGCACACAGCTGGGGCCAAACACACACACACGACTGCTGACAACCCTTTACGGGTTGTCAAGCAGCTTCACCATCCTGCAGGAAGTGGTCTCACAGGTGAGGTGACAGCCACTGCGGTCTGCCCAGGAGCTGGACGGTCAGTGCTAAAACCAGGAAAGTCCCTGACTGCCCAGGACCTGTCAGTGCCCCTACCCACAGGAGCTGTCATTGTTACAAAGGTTACTGGGGGAGGGAAGCCTCCTCAGTGGAGGGTCACGGGACTTTTTTCAACACTCTATGCATTTCCATACATTCTGAATGTTCTCCAGGGTCCTCGTATTAGTTTTACTATTAGGGAAAACACTTCAGAAGAAAAAGAGGCAATTTCAGAGTATAAGCACAATTATTATCCCGCTGCCAAACCCACATGTTCCATTTCTAATCATATTTTTTTAGAGACAAAAACGATTCTCGGCTTTGCGTTTGTTTGACACCCTCTCGTTCTCTCGCTCCTCCCAGCTTTCCCATCCTCCCAGCGCCAGCCTCCTCCCATCCACTTCCTCTTCAGGCCGCCTCCATGCGGCCCCGCTGCCGACCCACTGCTGACCCACCTGCTTGGCTCTCAGGCTCCTGTGCTGCAGGCTTTGCTGGAAACCCCCATTCCTGGCTGAGACTGGCTTCTACAGTGGTCATGGTGACTCTTCGTCCCCCACCATGGGGACATTTGAGTAGCCGAGGTCCTCAGTAAGGGTGGGGCAGAATTCTACCCCAGCCCCCAGCTGTCAACCCAGCCCCCTCACCTTCATTCCTCCGCCACGTGCTCCTCGGCTCTCCACAGAGCACCCGCTCAGCCTCCTCCAGCTCCCCCACACTCCACCCAGCAATGGTCCCCAGGACCTTTAGAACCAGCCTAGTGACATCCACCCACCCAGGCTCAGATGCTTCTGTGCACCTCTCACGGTTATCCTTCAGCATCCATTTCTCTGCCACACCCATGGATTTTTCTCTCTGCTGACCAAGCGCTGCTTCAGCCGAGGGCACTGTAACACAGCTCTTTCTGCACCCTGACTCTGGTCCTGCCCTTGGTGCATGCCTCATTGCCCCCCCAGAATTCACCCCATTCAAGCATGCAATGAGCTGGCACTGGTGCCCAACACTGCTCACCCAGCCTAGGGATACAGCGGCCAGCATCACTCCCCCCCACCTTCAAGTTCACAGGCTCCCAGGGAGACGCCTCAGTAACCAGCTCATTCCAAAGGGTCAGCAGTGTGGCAACCTCCAGCAAGACTGCAAATGTGCTTTCGTTCCCTGTGCACTGTGCCCCGGGGGGCACCCACACATGCCCCTGGGGACGTGTGCAAGGAAGCTCACCCCGGCAGTGTTTACAACAGCAAAAACCTGGAGACAACCCAAAACCCACCACAGGGGCATGAAGGAACAAACAGGGCAGTGGCATCACCCAGGGGTCATGCACAATGAGCAGAGCCAGTCACAGTCACCACACACCTCCACTACATCACCTGCGTCAGAATTTTTAAACACACAAAACGCTGTAACAAGTGACCTCCAAACAAATCGGTAATAAAGGTGCAAGACCATGACCTATTACAGTCCAAGTGCAGGAGAGCAGCATGTCTATGAAAGGAAGAAAGTGGAATGGGAGCATTGGGCTCATGAACTTCACTTCACCTTTTTTTTAAAAATTTCTTCAGAAGCAATGATGCAAAGCCAACATGCCACATCCTTTAACATTTGTTAAATAAGGGTTAAATAACTTTGCAGCTTCTTGTTTTCCATTTCAATCTTGACAATTTGCATGATGCAAAGAAATGACCCCCAAACTGACCACAGGTTCTGCAGGCCCATCTGAAAGACAGAGGAAAGCAGAGGGCTGGGAATACTCAGACTGCCCCCCCCCCCCACTGCAGGGGAAGGTGGGCGCCTGCGTCTGGGACACGCCTCAGCAGCCTGCTGCTGCCTGGCCTGAACCCTGAGCAATGCGCTGGCCCCCACCCCCGGGGCCCCCAGCACGCCCCCTCACTGAGGAATCAGCCACAGCCATCCCGCCTGGCTCCTTGAAGCCAGCGCAGTCCAGCTCTCTCGCGGGCACTTTCCCAGAGGTGACTCATTTGGTCCTCTCAACAAGCGCGTGAGTGGCACAAGGCAAGGACCGCCACCTCATTGAAATATGAGCTGGAGCCTCCAAGAAGTCCCAGGAATTGCCTGAGCTGTCTCAATAACCAGAAAACAGGAGAGTCACAAAAGCAATGACTTGCAAATCTGACTTAGATTCAGGGTTTACTATGTGTCCACTTCAGAGGCAAGGACTCAAGACTGAGGCCGGGTTTCTCGCCTCATTTGATTTAATTTTCACAATAACCTGGCTTCACAGAAGAGTAAATAAAGGCCCAGAGAAGCCAAGCAGCCTCCCTACAGTCACACAGCCAGGACGCCCTGGATTTTTCCCCAACAACCTCTGGGGAACATTTCCTCAACAGAAAAAACCTTTTTCATGAAGAACACGAGCATCCTTCGAATATGCGACAGAGTTTGCAGGGCCCCAGGTGAGCTGAAAGCTGGGAGCTGGTCGGGCTAATGTTTATTTGTTTATGTCATCGCCTCCGGCTAAACCCAGTCCAGAACTTCTGAGTGACTCAGAAACCTCACCACCAGCAGCTGCTCTTTGGTTAGAGCCAGATAAGCCTTCAGGGGGAGGGTCAGCCCAGGGCAGTTCCTGGTAATCAGTGGAGCCGAGCCCCTCTCCTCAGAAAGTCCACCCATATGATGAGTGGCATTGATGGTGACAGATAGAAGGGAGCCCCCTACCCCCAGCAACTGCCCTGCAAAAAGACTTTGACAAGACAAAGAAAGGAGACAAAGCCTGCCCAACCCCATCGCAGGAAGTGACCGACTTCCCAGGGAGGACACAGGTGAGAGAGCGACCAGGACAGATAGGAACACACGCTCACGCAGGCCTTTGCCAGGAAGGGCCTATGAGCCCCGGGCAGAGTGTACTTGAAACTGTATCTATCGCCAAAAGCCCAGTCTCTACCCAGCGCTGAGGAAAGAGCCTCTTGGGCCCTAAGGTCAGAATAAATGAAAACTAGATTTGGTTTTTGTTGGTTGGTTGAAGGCAACTGGGTCTTCTTTCAAGCCTCGCCCCGGCCCTTTACTCTGCCCCTCCTTTGAAAAGCTGAGGGTCATCCCCACACAGGTCACACATTCTCCCCTTCTCCCTGCCCTGACCACCTCGGTTGTTCCCTACGCCTTTCTCTGGTCAACCAGGTACCTTAGGGGAGAGGTTCAAACCCACTCTGGCCCAGGCTTCCCGCCACCATCCTGCCCCGCTACGGAGAGAGTTCCAAGTGCAGAGTTGCCATAAATCTTCAATGGCTTCCAAACTCACTCAGGGATAAAAGGGGGTTGGAGAAGGGTAGGAGGTCACGCAGAGACCCTCCTGGAATCTGCTCCCTTCATTAACTTTGGAATTCCACGGGCCAGTGTTTTCTCAAGACTTCTGACACTCAGCCCTCACCCAGGAGGACGGGGCTGCAATCCTCATACCCTGGGGCTCCAGATGGAAAAGCCAGGCCTCAGCCTCCTGTGGACTGAGGGAGGGAGGAGGCCAGCAACCACCAGCAGCCACAGGCCCCCTGGAGGGAACTGACATGCAGAGAGCATATAGTATAGCTGGCCACCCCAGGGGAAGAGCTGGAGATTCGGGGGCGTTATGGTCCTGACTTTGTAGACGAAGTGCGCACAGCTCCGGGAGGTTTAAGAACTGGCACAGGTCACCCACCTACGAAACAGCAAAGCTCCAAAACATGGGTATGTTTTGTTCCTACAGGGGTACCCGGGCCCCCTGGAGTTTGCACAGGGTCCCCATGAGAGAAGGGCTATGACTCAGTCTCCGCGCTGAGTCTGGAGACAGAGGATGCTCCATGAGGGCCATGCGGTCACTCCCTGGCCAGTGTGGATGAATGCCCAGATGTGCCTGGTCGGCCTTCCGACCTGGCGGGGTGCATGTGCCTCACCCCCGTTACGTGTGAAGAGGCAGGTTCGGAGAGACCCAGAAAGCTGCCAGGCTTCCCCCTGGCCAGAGCAGAGAGGCTGCTGTGCGCTCCAACCGGCCAGCCTTCGCCCTCGTCCTCCGGCTTAGCCAGGTGCTCCAAAGGCCACACTCTCCCAACACCTGTGTCCCTGGGTAAGTGTCCCAGTGCTCTCACGGGAAGTGTCTCAAGTGAGAAGAGAAAATAGGCAGCTTCCCTGCCAATGAGGGTAGAAAGGGCCAGAGGAAAAAGGAAATCTGCCTGGGGTCACACAGCCCCTCAGGGCCAAGAAGGGAGAAAGGGATGCATCTCAAGGCTCCAGGTGGGCTGACCCAATAGCTGTGGAATCAGAAAGAATTGTTTCCAAATCCTGACTGTGTGCCCTGGGGAGACCTGCTTTGCCTCTCTGTGCTCCAGTTACTTCAACACTAAAAAAGAACTTCATAAAATAGTGCCTACCCCACCGGGTCTATTGGGGGCATGGAACGGAATAATGTCTGCCGACTGCCCTGCACAGAGATCAGCTTAATAAGCAGTGATTATTCCTCCCTCACTGTCCAGAGGGGGCGCCAGTGCAGACACAGGGTCAGTGCTCAGGGCAAATGAAAAGGAGGGGGGCGGGTGGAAGTCTCATTTCTGGCTGTGACCACCGTGTGCCTTCTGGTGCCCAAGCCCACCCTGACCCTCCTGGGAGGAGCAAGAGATAACCAGGACCACCACAACAGGGTTGTTCTAGGGAGTAACCGATAACAGGAGAAAATCCAGGGCTGTGGGCCATGTGATAAGCGAGGGTGCAGCGGCCACAGTGGGAGTGAGGGGGGAGATGACAAGAAGAGGTGCCAGAGCCCTGTGAAAGCAGAAGTGGAAGGGGCAGTGCTGGGCCTCGGTGCCCCCCGCTCACTTTTGCAGAGGAGCTGCTCCTGACTCCAGGACAGGCCCGCCCACCCCTGCAAGCCCAGCTGAACACAGCAGCCTTCCACAACTCCCCACACCTGCAACAGCCCTGCTTACACGGCTCCTCTCCCTGACCTGCTTGGCCACAGAGCAATGAACATAGCACCCATCATTCTGGGCTGCACATCGCCACTCACCCAAAGGCAAGGGCTCCCAGACAACGAGGAGCCTCCAGGGGTGGACTGTGATGCCAACCCCACTGCATCCCCGGGCCCAGCATGGTGCCTGCCCCCATCACCCAGTGGGGGACTCAAGTCTTATGGAAAGTCTCTCCAGGACAACAAAGAGGGCACCCAGCTGGCAGTACTCAGCTCACACACATACAAGCACACACATACCCTTCCTGGCTTCCTGCTCTGCCTTCTCTTGCATGAATAACCTTGGGAAAGTTACATGGCCTCCCAAAGCCTCAAAGTTCTCAACTATAAAATGGGTACGCCATCATCCACCAAGTGGGACCCTCGGGCCAGTTTTATAGACGCTCCAACAGGAAGTGTTTCCCTTTTGCCTGTCCTTTCCAGGGAAGCCACTGTAAGAAAACCCCAAAGAGTGGTTAACTGTGATGCAATAAATAAGATGCCTACTATGCGTTTAGCCTGTGAGCAAGATAAACACGTTTCCTGGCCTCAGAGAGATGACTTTTGAGTGTGGGGGAACGACCGGAAATCAGACACCGTGCATCGGTGAGTGTGCTCTCGCAGCCCACCCAGGAGCTGCGAGTTGAACACAGGGGAATAACCAGAGGGCTGCCGTCTCCGTTAGGAGGTCAGGGAAAGGCCTTCTGAGCGGTGCCACCAGCATGAGGGGACCTGGGGATCCAATCGAAGTTGAACTCCGGGCCTCACCCCGAGTAGTCTTGGCAGCCCAGTGCCAGGTGGCCCCAGACGACCTGAGAGCCCTCGGACCTGGTTGTTTGAACTGCCACTCTCCTGTGGACAGCCCCACACCAAGGCTACATCCCTGGGAGCCACCAACCTCACAGCTGCCAAGTCAGGACATCGTGGGGGCCAGTCCTCCTGCTTGTCAACAGCAGAACCATGCTGCAAGCCTTTGTTGCCAAGTCCAAGTCCAGCTGTTCCCTCCCTCACCTGCTACTGAGCTGCCACTCAGCCTTCCCACGGGCTCCAAGGACTGTGGCCTTTGAGCAACTGTCCATGCCAACTGGCAGTGCCCAGCTCAAAGTCCAGCACGGCCCCCCCGGCTCGGCTCAGAAAGGCTCTAAGGCCCAAGCGACACCTACTCTCCCAGGAAGCTTTCCCCCAAAGCAACGGTGAGCCCCTCCACCCATGTGCCCAGTGTCTGCTGAGTGCCAGACCCGACACGGGCTGTTGGCATGGCGTGCCCAATGCTGTGACCCTCGACACCAGTCCTGGGAAGTATGACACTACTTCACTCTCATGGAATAGACAAGGGCAAGGAGTCCAGCAGTCATTTACCCAGAGTCACACAGGAGGTACAGGTGAGGGACTGAAACTCAGGTCCTTGGGCTCCAGAGCCACCTTGCTGACATCTGACTGCTTCCAACTCTGAGCACGGAGCCAAGGAATTGCCCCCTAATGCTACCTTCCTTATTCACTCTCTGGTGTCTCGCTTCATTAGCAATCCTGTCTCAATGCACCCTTTCTGCAGCAGCAGACACTGTATGCACCAAGCACTGGGCTCTGTCTCAGAGGCACAGAGCCATGTGGAACAGGCCTTGGCCTTCAAGGCACTTACAGTCTGAGAGGTGGAGGCAGACACAAAAACCAGGAAAATCAATGAAGCTGATGAACATGATGACACACGTCAGCATAGGAAACAGCAGTGGCTCCCAGGACGCACCTTTCTTTTCCCATCTGTCTCCCACAGGGGCTAGCACCAAGCCAGACACACGGGGTGAGCCCATTAAATGCCAGCCCCTTTTGAGGGCCGGCCACATCAAGTAACCTACCCCAGCCAGGCCAGAGTCACCCGTAAAGCCCAAGCGAGTGCTTGGCAGGCATGCATGAGATGCGTGCACCTGAGACCCGAGGCAGGACTTACGTTTCCTAGGGAGCCCCCACGGGGGTCTAGAAAGACCCAACCAAACATTCTTGTCCGAGGTGAGAGCTCAGGCTGCCAGGAAGCTGTGGTCCTCCATGCCCCTCCAGCATCCGGGTTGCAGGAATCCACGAGGCACTCAGCCGGGGCCTTCCTTAACATCACCTTCAGCATCCAGAAATGCGCCAGGTGCATGTAATTCCAGAGAAGGTTCCTCCACCAGCGTTATTCCCCAGGCAGCTGAATATCATTGTAAATCCACATGGCTCAAAAAATCCTTGAATGGAGCTCCATGCAGTGCACAGGTATGGCCATCAATCAGGAAGGTTGTCCTTTTAATTCCTTTCTGGTCAAAAGATCAGGCCTGGGCATGAGAAAAAAATAATAATAATAAACAATCTTGTTATAATCATGAACCCGGAGCAGTGGTTGGTTATTCTCCTTTCTTTATATCTGTCCCTAATATACCTAGAGGGGAACTCTCTAAAAATTACACCCTACAGCTCTGATACCCAAATGGAGGCAAGGCAGCAGACCAAGGACCTCCAGGGCAGTGTCACCTCCCATGGGCACCAGACTTCTCAGAGGGGGATCCTTCTACGGCACAGGGCTCCTCAGAATGGCCCTGGCAGGACAGAGGGGGCTGAGGTACATCCATTATAATATTGAGGAGAGAAAGTTCCAGCAAGTTCAGATGACTGGCTTAGGGGCTTAACGGCTCAGCCAGACCTGCCACACAGCTCTGCAGGGTACAGAGGCCCAGACAGTGAGCGGACGGGGTTTTGGGTCAGCTGGTAGGAAGTCATTCTTTGTTTTGTTTCTTTTTAAAGACTGCCGCAAAGCGCTGGCCCTGGCGCAGCTCCAAGCCTCGTCCTGTGCTGAGCGGTTGCTCAGGGCGGGCCTGGGACCTGTTCACTTTTCTACTCATTCATTCGGCAATGACTGAGCGCCTACTAGGTGGTGTTCATCTTTGTGGGGATACTTTTGTTTCCCAACCCAGTGCACTAAAATTATTACAGTGATAACTGGAGAACACATGGACCCACCAGGCACCGGCTGGAGGCCTACCAGTCATCACCAGCCACCTGCTGATAACAATAACTGCCCTTCTCACAGTGCCTGTAACTCACCCTGCTAAAAGCTCTCACCACTACCAGACACAAACTCGGAGCCACACTGGAACTCCTGCCTGTTTTCCAGATGAAGGAATGGGGCACAGACAGCTCACTTCCTCACTCCAAACCGTAAGAGTAGAGCTTGAATCTGAGGCCAGTCTGTCTCCCAAGTCTGCGCCCTGATCTCCCGCCCTCTCATTACCAGTGAGAGACACCTGCCCCGAACTCGGAACCTAAAACTTAGAACCGGGCATTTCACGTGCACAGAATCTTCATTTAATCCTCACAACACCCCTAAGTATCAGACACTCTCCTTACCCCAGTTTGAGAGAGGAGGAGCAGGAGACCCAGACAAGGCAAGCAAGTTGCCCCAGATCACAGAGCTAGAAAATCATAGAATGGAATTGAAATTGGGCAGTCCAGCCCCATAGCCTATGAGCTCGACCATTATTACACCAACTGTCATCAATAGCAATTTGCTGCAGTAACACATTTTCAAACACTCAGTGGGACAAAACAACACAAATGTACGATCCTACAGTCCTGGAGGTCAGGAAGCCAACAGTTCTGATTGAGCTAAAATCGAGGTGCTGGCAGGACTGTTCCCTCTGGAGGCTGTAAGAGAAACTGTTCCCTTGCCTTTTCCGGCTTCCAGAGGCTGCTCTCAGGTGCCCCAGCTTGGGCCCCCCCCCTTCCTCCACCTTCAAAGACAGCAACACAGCATCTCTCCGACCCGCTTCCGTCCTCAGTAACCTTCTCCTTCAGTAACCCTCCCTCTTCCAGCTCTGAGAACCTCTGCGACCACCTTGGGCCCACCCGGATGACCCAAAATAACCTCTCCAAACTCAGGGACACGAACCCGATTCATGTCTGCAATTCCCTTTACGCACGTAAGACAACCTATTCACAGGGTCTGGAGAGTAGAACAAGGACATCTTTGGAAGCCAATTGCTCACGGCAGCTATCCCAGAGGCCACCCATCCTCCATTCTCATTATCCTTCAGTGATCAGGGGTCACAGGATGGGCTCCCCTTATCCCAAGTAAACCCACCTGACATAGCTCTTAGGCCCAAGAGAAGATGAGTTCAAAAGGAAGCTCAAACGGTTAACACTAGCTCTAAGAGAAAGGTACAGTATGCGGGTTCAAACTTTAAAGTTTGAGGTCAAACTACCAAATTTACTAGCCAGGTTCCTCTGGGGAAATACGTTTAGCTTCCTCAACTGTAGAATGGGGGCAAATCCAGTCTACTCCACGAAACTGCTGTGAGGTTACGGAAAATAATCAGCACAGAGCCCTGGGCACGTTGCCAGACACAGACAGGAGCCAGAGTAGCCATCTGCAGCCCCAACAGCAAACACCAGGAGCCACCAGGCCGGCACAGTCTCGCTGCAGGATATAAGGCCTGGAGCCCAATCAGTAGCCAGGGGCTGCCTGCGGCAGGCAGGGGATAGGGGCTTATCACCCTGGCCCCGGCTCCTGGCGGCAGAGAGAATGGGGGACACAGTCTGTTAAATATTTACTGAGGCTCCCAGGCCAGTCCGAATCCAAGTTTGTTTTGTTGGGGTCGGGTCCATTTCGGCTCTGTCACCTGGGGAAGAACTGGGACATGCTCTGTTGGGCATTAGTGCAGCAAAGCAGTGGTCCCCGACCGAGGCCAGGCAGCGAGCACTGAGGTTCGGGCCAGGAGGCGGCCAGCCACGGGCTCCCCCTGCCAGGATGCAGCATGTTGCACACGACGTCCACCGTCACCAAAGGGAACCCTCTCTCGAGAAGCACTTTCCATTGTGGTGGGTGGTATGTAATTCCTTTCAGGTCATGTGCTCTTTTTTTTTAATGAACTGGCCGAAATAAAAAAGACAGATAGTAGCCAAACTGGTTTTGATGAGGAACTGGAATTCTCATACACACATTCTGAAGAGAGACAACCGCTTTTGGAAAGTGTTCTGCATGGCCTACACAGGCACGCCCCGTGACCGAGCAGGTCCGTCGCTGGGTAAAAACTCACGGAAATGTTCACCAGAAGACACGTCTTAGCGGGTTCAGAGCAGCGCTCACTACTCGTGACAGCTGAACACTGGGAACTACATGAAGGCTCATCAATAGCAACATGGATTTTAAAAATGCGCACCCCATGGAACATCACAGAGGCAGAAGGATGACCAACCACTGCACACAACATACAAATACGTCTCGCAAACCGACTTTTGAGTGAGAGACGACAGGCACAAGGGAGTGTATGTGATGCTGTTTATAGGAAATTCATAGACAGGGTGAACTAATCTATGCTGTGAGACATCAGGATAAGGTTTTGCTGAGCCAGCAGGAAGGGACAGAGGGTGACCAGGGGCAGGAGGGGGCTCCTGAAGTGTTGCTAATGTTCTATTTATCCAGGTGGCAACTATGCACGGATGTGCAGTTTGTGACACATGTGCTCTGTGTATGCATGTCCCCTCAATAACATGTTGGCTAACATTTTTTTGTCTAATTTCTCCTGCGAGCGTATGTTACAGGAATATCATGGACTTTGCAGCAAACATCCCTCAGGGTGGGGAATCAGCACCTTCCAGGATTCCTTCATCCTCAGTATGTTGCCCTTGTGCCCACCAAATGCCAAAGAGGGTTACTTCGCCTGGTGGCATGGAATTGGACACAGAGTTGCCCCACAAGAAAATATGGCTCCCCACCCCCTTCTCTCAGCTGAGCCTCTCAGTCCTCTGCCTCTCGGGCAGGACCAAACATGTCATTTTTCTTGACCCTGCCTATGCGGTACTTCAGAAAAGCAAAGGTGCCTCTCTTTCCTACCCAACTCCAAGAGAGCATCTTTGTACACCAACATCCCCTAAGTATGGGATGCATGGGGGGTGCTCTGGTAACCGAAAGACTTAAGGTGTCTGGGTAGGCACAGCCTGGTGAGTAGGGCACCAGGCAGCAACATAGAAGCGAGGTCTGCAGGCCCCAGCACAGCTTGTTGTGGGAGCCACAGAGTGCGTCCCAAGCATGGTGCATCTTGTCCCCTCCTTGTGCTGCTCGGTCTCCTGGCCTCCGCGTGTGTTTTCTCTTTCTTTCCATCTCTTGCAGCAGCACCAGTCATGTTGTTAATGTTAGTACAGGCTGGAGTCAGCAGGTTGCTATCACACCTCTGAGAGTGAGCGGGCCACGGGGAGCCCCGCTGGCTTGGGGATGATGAAGCACTTCTCCAAGGCAAGAGTCAGATCAGTAACCTTGTCCCCACCTCCACTGGCCTTACTTTCTCTTTTCCTCAGGCTTTTTCAACACCGATGCCACAAAAGAGGCGTTGACTTCGTCTTTTTCTGATGGGGGAGGGTTCCTCTCACTGGGCATTCACTTTATTTCCCTGTGATGGCCCGAGGTTTGGGGTCTGCCTAACCGGGGAAGATAAACCAAAATTGGTGCCCGAGAAAGTGGCCACCGTCCTCCTGCTGACAGACTCTATTTTGGCTTCATTTGAGTTTCTACCCAGTGGGTGCTGGGACGGCAGGGCTCTGCTGATTTAGAATCCCTGAGCACACACTCCCCTCACGCTCACCGACTGATTCCTCATTCAGGAGATGCGGGGACAAGGTTGAGTTTGGATACTGAACTAACTAGGTGTGAATCCCAGCACTGTGGTCAGCTGCTGAGTTTTAGGATCTTTGGAAGTGTTTCCTCATCTGTTTAATAAAAACCAGCCATTAAAATCCCTGTCCTTTCAGGCTCATGGGCTTATATCTATACAGATAAGAAACTGTATAGAAACTGCTTGATCCACAGACCTGCCCACAGTGGGCTCACGACTCATACAGAACATCAGCATCAGCCTCAGTAAAAGCTCTGGCCAGCTACTATTGTAGCGATGCCTTCCAGTTAGGTTCGGGGGGTGCAAACTGAAGCCAGTCTGCTCACTAATGAGGGTCAGACTATCTCTGCACTGTGGGCTTCACAGGAGATGACAAGGGGGTCCCCATAGAATGAGCCCCCTGTGGCCAGGCACATTCCTGCATGGTGCCACGGAGCCCTGCTTTACAGCTCTGTGAGGTACACTGACTGCAGCCTCTCTGGGGCCAGACTCCCAAAGCCCTCCCTGCACGACACTTGAGAACTCAACGGATGCTCGGTAAAGGTAGGCTGGAATAGGGAGTGACAACCACAGCTACATACTGAGCACTCACTTTGTCAGACATGGTGCGAGGAGCTGGGAATCGTGTCTATCCAGGAAGACAGGATCCCTGCCTACAGGGAGCTCTCGGGCTATGCCGAGAGTACCAGAGAACCAAACATGCAGAAGGTACTTCTCCTTAATCGGGTGCACTGGTGATGTTCAGGTTCCCATGGCGGGGTGGCGGGTGTGGGGCGGAAGAGGAGAGGCTGGACCACACTGTGAGAGGCCCCAGCACAAGATCACAAGAAACCTCAGAAACAAAAAGTCTGGTTCCATTTCACTGCCAGAAAACTGAGAAAGGAAGCTCAGAGAGGTGAAGTGACTTGCCCAAGGTAGCCCAGCTAAGACCTGCAGGATGCTGAATGAGAAGCAAATCTCCAGTGAGAGCGGACAGAGGATGCAATGCCTGGGAGAGAAACTGGTCCTTAGTTTGGCAGGTGCGGGGGGAGCTGTCAGCAGAAGGCTACATGACCACAGGTCCAGCCCCTCTGAGCTTGCTCCAAGAGTGTTGGTTGTCCTAAGTCCTGTAACCTCAACGGGTGTGAGGTCTGAACGCATTTTCAAACAAGAACACTGGAGCACAGCAAGCTGTATGCTCACAGCCACGTGGGCAGCCAGAGACAGAACTGAGGTGTGAGCCAGGTCCTCAGCTTCTGAACCTTTTAGCTCAACCACTAGGCTGTCTTGCCTTAGAAGGACAGTGCAGTAAGAAAGACTAGGGGTCAAGGTGCTAGGATAAGAAGGTTCTGGAAGCCAGAGATGGGGAGAGTAGTAGCTTGGTTGCTGGAAAAGGTAATGAACAGAGACCCTCAACATCCTCCTCTGCCACAGTGACCAAAATGGCCCCGTCCCAATGACCTGTCTGTGGCCACAAGTCTCACTCTCTTTCCTGCATTAAGTCCTCGGTGCCGCCCATGACACATTTCTTCCAATGGCTTCGAGTCAGAGTAGGAAGAGTGTCCAGCTGCAACCTGGAGCCATGACATCATGTCCACCAGGCTCAGGACTGCCATGACGGGAGCAGGGAGGTATGTCTCCCCGAAAAACTGACCTGGTCTCTTCTCCTCACCTGCAGGCTAGATGGCAAATGCTCCTGGAGAAACTGGGCACAGCATCCAGGCAGAATGAGAGCACTTCTCACAAACTGTCCCACAGTCTCCCCAGGACCGAGGCCCCAACAGGTACAGGAACACAGTTGTCTTCGGAGCAGGTCCCTGGGGCGACCTCACTAGGCTGACCTCAGAAGAACAGCAGTAGTAAGTCTGAGAGAGAGACAGAGGCTGGCAGACAGGACGGACAGGACATGGGAGGGAGTGACCAACTGCACCCTGGGAACAAACGGACAGAGGTGAGAGCGCCCCTGCATAGCGGTGAAGCCGTGAGCATCGGTCCTCTGCATCGACACCCATTCTGCAAGGCGGGTCCTGCCTTGTAGGGTAGGGGGGAAGCTTCGGGGTGACCCGTGCATGCCCTTTCACCTAGTGGGTCCTCCATGACAGAAGCCCTTCCGTGTGGTCAGCGTATGGTCATTCTACTTTACAGCCTAAAGGATTAAGATACTGAAATGAGCTCCAAAAAGTCATGAACAAGGTCCTTTTACAGAAGACGAATCTTAAAAGGTTTTTTTTTTTTTTTTTCATTCCTTCTGTTTACTTTGGCCCACAAAATCCTGGAGGGAAAGGTCAGCAAAGATCCAAATGTCAATCAAATCCCCATGACAAAAGGGACAAGTGGCCTGGAACTGAGCCATCAAACAAGGAGGCAGTTCTCCATGCAGCAGAAGGACCTACCCTTGAAGATTCAGGGAAGCTCCAGGGCACGCCTCTTCTCCAAAAAAGTAACTTTGAAGGAGACTCAACTCGCACAAGGCCCTGCCTGCAAAGAGCTTCACACCTCGTTAGAGAAAGGGGTCCGTGAGAACGTCCATGTCAGGCCCAAGCCAACGAGCTGAAGTGGACGCACTCCAGGACTCGGGAAGCTCCACACCAATTGGGGCAGGTTTTGTGGCCAGATCCTGGGGCCCCTGAGAGGTATGTAAGTTGGCAAGAAGGAAAAGGATGCTCAGAGTAGGAGGGGATGAAGTTCAAAATAAGGAGGAAGATGAGATACAGCATTTATTAGTCACCTATCACAGAAGAGGCTCCCGTCAAAATCCCCCCCACTTAATCCCCATTAATGCCCATACCGCAGAGTCAGGTCTCTTCCCAAAATGACAGAAACGGTACAGAAAAGGTAACCGTGCCCGAGGTTATACAGGTAGCAAGGGGCAGGCGTGAACCCAGGCCCATCAAATTGCAAGTCTCCTCTGGATCTGTGTAGCACCAAACCTCTGCGTCATGTGGGGACCTAGGCCGTGTTCTGAGCACACTGAGTTCCCCCCTTGGGGGGTGAGGGGCTGGCGGTGGCTGCAGAGTTGGCTCCACCAAGCAGCCCTGCTGCACCTGCCCGGCCCCACATCCCACAGCTCCACATGTCCCATAATCAGCACCTTTGTTCCAGCTCCTCTTTAAACCTGCATTAGCTGGGCTTCCGGGAGGTCACGCTCCTGACTTCGGAATGCACTTCTGACTTGCATGGAAACAGGTCTTTGCTTCAACTCACACAGGCACCTTTCACTAAGTAAACGCTGGCAGCAATCTACCTTGCCCACGGGACCCTGAGTAAATCCAAGGGGGGGGGGGCAGGAGGAAGGGATGAGGGAGCAAAATGCAACAGACTGAGGGCAGAGTGGAGAGAGTTGCCACCACTGTGCTCTTCCCCTAGAGTGCTCACAGAAGGAAGGAGTTGTTTCAAACTCCCAGCCAGGGATCCGGAGAAGCCGGGGGCTCACCCTCTCCGCCACCCTCCTCGCCTCCTTCCCCTGTGTGCAGACGGCAGCTCCACTGTGTCCCGTCCAGCAGTACATGAGGGGTCAGGAGAGGGAAGGAGTGTATGGGCAGTACACATATCATCCAGGGAAAGAAAGAAGAAAAGAGGAGAAAAGGGAGAAATTTAAAAAAATTTAAAGCAGCAGGAATCTTACTTAATTAAAAACATGTCAGAACAGCAGTTGAGAAAGGAACCCTGACTTGGAGAACTTGAGTCTCCAGAGCTCCGTGGGAACCTGGTGACGCGTGTGTGTGTGTGTGTGTGTGTGTGTGTGTGTGTGTGTAGGTGTGTGTCTCACACACCTACACACACACAGCCATTCGGGGTATGTGTGTGTGAATTGCTCCATAGTTACCAAGAGCAGTGATGGTGCAAGTTATAGCACTAGGCTTACAGAACGCTCCCGGGCCCGTAAGCCTTACCCCTCAGTATGCCAAAGACTCTCACCCAGAGTCTTGTTACAACCAAGATCCCCGAGGTCCACCCACCGCGATGCAGGTCTGCAGGCCTGTGGCGGGCTCCACCCAACAGGCGGTGACGATGCAGGCATGCCCAGAACTCGCTGCAGAAAACCCTGATCCTCGGGGCAGACCACTTCCTTTCCAACTCTGAAATAAAGTGACCATGAGTAGGTGTTGTTGGGAGAAAGGTGAGGGGCCACAACCCCTCTTTCCCGAGCACCACCCATCTGTGCCAGCCCCCTGCCAGGGTCTCTCAGTCCCCACCTACCCTCGAAAAGAGTCACTAGATGCATTCAGGGAAGGAACAGCTAAGGCTGCCCAGAGTGGCTTGTGCAAACCTAGGAAGCAGTGGCCCTTGGAACTTTCCCAGGGCTCCAAAGGTAGCAAAAGGAGAGGAAAGGAACGCACTCTCAGTTCAGACAATGTGGAGAGGTTCAGACAGGAGGAAGGAAATGAAACAGAGCAAAAGAAAAGGAAAATAAACTACTGAGCACCTCTTAACCTGCTACACTTTCATGCCTTCCGACAGGCTCCAGGCAACATGCAGCCTCAGGGGACCCCCCACCCGAGTTTCCACAAATCATAACATTGGGAGGAGACACAAATCTCAGATGAGGAAAAGAGGGGTGTACAGTGTAGCTCTGGACACACACTGCCACTTCCCACTTTCTCTACTCGAAACACACAGACACCCAAAGGGTCATGTTCAACACAACATGCATCACTGGGAGCACAGAACACCCCGGCAGAAGCCAGGGGGAGGACGAAGACCTTCCTTTGGGAAGGTCTCAGGGTCACAGGACATAGTTAATCACACCGCTTCTCTGTCTCAAACTGGCAGGACCCCATTCACCGCAAACCTACAGTGTGTCTGTCAGTCACGGTGCTCAGCCAGAGAGGGATCGGCATTGCCTAACACCCTGGTTCCTCTCGCTTTTGATGTTAGTCCCCATCAACAAAAGAAATGCCCGAATCTGTAAGATTTTTTTACAAGTTTATTTGAGCAAAACAGATGACAACTGCCAGGAAACAAAATCTCAATGGATTGAGAAAATGTTCTGGAAAAGGGCAGTTGCACCACTTACTTTGTGCATCGGAAAGGGCAAGACATAGGGGGGTTGCTTGAAACCCACTGGTAACAGGTTAGGGAGGTGGGAGAAAGCAAAACCAGAGAAATCTCTGGGACTGGATACAAAGTAAAGGAAACGGACAGGTACTTCTTTTACACGGATGGGCACGAGACTCAACAGTCAACAATGAACATGCTAACGATATCAAGGAGGGTCTGCGCGGTCTCTGCCCTGGCACTGTGGTTGTGATCGGAGGGGTGGCGGGAAGGGGGGGTCATCACTTTGATATCTCAAAGGTATATTATCAGGTATGTTATCATGGCCAAAAAAAGACAATAGACAAGCTCAGTTAAGGTAAAGATTGACCTCTGTCAAGGGAGATAGCACCCTAGCACATGTCTGCCTGCCACAACCCACATTTAGTTAGAAAGTCTTAATCTCGGACCATCCTATGGGGTTATTTTTGGCGTCTGAGTTTGTAAGGCCACCATGCAGTCCTTCCCTGAGCTTGTCAGGTTTAGTACATGGTCCTTTTTTATCCTCACCCAACACCACAGAGCTTAATATTAAATAAGAAGACTTGAATAATTAATACTTCACCGCACTGACATCATTCTGTTATGTAACAACGAAGAAGAATGCCAGCCCGTGACTTTCTACCGACTGCCCAAATAATTCACTGTAATGTGTAACAGACCCCTTGCAAACTTGTTGAGTCACTCACTGGGCTCCGCCTCGAGCCTGCCTCCCAGGCTCTGGTCACTACTGCCTCTGTCATCCGCCCTAAGGGGCTCCCCCTGGACCTCGGTCCACCAGAAGTAACCCCCTCATTCAAAGTATGCACTGAGCTCACGGCAGTGCCGAGGGGCGTTTGGGGGAGTTTAACTCCTCCTTACAGTTCGGTACATTCTTCAAAAGTGAAGAGGTGGCATCAAAAAAAGTATACAGATGAAAAGGAAGGAGGACCAGAATGCAGAAGTATATATGCAGGATCGTTCAAAAGAAATGTTATTGACCCAAATGATGGGAAACTGGCTGAATAAACTACGATACATCTAAACAAAGAAATGCTCTCTACATGGTCAGTCCTGGGTGGTGGAAACGACATTTTTAACTTTCTCTTTTTAGAGTGGAGAGGCTCAGACCCTGGGGAGGTACTGCCTGCTCTTCACGAAGGGGCCCCCTCCCCCCACCTAACGCCTGTGTTCTATTAGCACAGCCTCACAGGACTGCTGTGCGATCTCATGAAATGAGTTAACGCCCCCAAAGGCCTTGGGACGGTTGCCTAGGTCATGAGAATTAGGCTATATAATTCTTCATCATACAAAATGAGTATTTATTTTATGATGAGAAAAATACAAATTATTTAAAAAGTCAAGATAAAAAACTCTTGGTGGACAAGGACAGACAGGATCAGGAAAACCCAATATCATGATACCAGGACTATGTTGTTGCCTCTTCTTACATTTTCCCTTTACAATGGCTCCTGGTGGTCTTCCCACCCTCAGTAAAGGCACAGTTGAGATTCACCGGGAGTCAGCACACAGCAGTTTTTTGAGGGGACGAAAGTGTGAGTGATCTGGGGCCGCTGACACATCGACATAGAAAGAGATGCCCCATGAGTGGTGACAATTCTGAAGATCTAGTTTCGGGTTTTAGGACCGCCTCGTCCCCTTCTCTAGATACACCCCCAGTCACACATGCCCAGGCACCTACCGGGCACTGCCCCCGCCCCCAGCACACCTGTTTGAAAAACAGCCTCACGGGCTGGCCTCAAAGACCACTTCTCGCCGGGAGCCCAGGCCAGCCCAGGGGCCACTACCCTCCCAGAGTCCTGGCCGCTGACAGACAGGATGGAAATGCAGGGACCCCAGTGCTGGTTCAGCAGCGCCCGCCCCTCGAGGGACATCCTCTGGGCCCCTTGAAGGAGGCAGGCCCAGGAAGCAACCACTCATTGTTATTCCCGCCAGGTGTCTGCATGGCGGCCACACCCCGGGTATTGCAGGGAAATGGGCACGGCAAGGTCAGAGAAAAATGCCCCCACGGAATTCCTCACCTGCTGCCCCACTACCTGGTGAGAGTGAGCGGGGGTGTTCCTGGTGGTGGAGGAACAGATGGGTCGCGGATGCACAGAGAAGGGCTGCCAGACTGCAGTCCGGGTCCCCCTCCTCCTCCACCCTCCCCAGCAAGGTCCCTGACAACTTGACCTTGGCTACAGCCAAACACAAGCCTGAGCCTCGCCCCCCACTGTGCCTAGCATGATGGGTGGCTGAGCCCACAAAGGCCACCAGCAGTGATGAGGAGGACATCCGTCCGAGGGCAGCAGAGCCAGTCAGGGATGAAATCCATTGGGTGGGGCTTCACCCCGCAGGTGAGCAGCCTGCACTTGGCCCAGGTACCTGTCGGGCCCACCTTGATGACCACCGGGGAGCTGTCCTGGCTGGAGTTTATGAGGCTTTTTTTTTAGGTAATTGTTAGGGGTGGATTTGTTTGTGTTTAACAGCGCGGGACACACAAACACGAAGGGAGAATCTCGGGGCAGTGTTTGTAGCACCAGAGGTGAGCATATTTGGGGTGAGGCAGAGTAAGTACATTTTGAATTCTTAAAAGAAATAAAGTACTTATAACTGAGCCACACACAAAGTTCAAGATCCAGCACACACACACAACCAGGAAATGAACAGTGGCAGGTATTGGGGTCCCAGGCACGAAGGGTGGAGGAGACAAAAACCTCCCTGATGGTACTAGACTCAGGCTAGGCAGAAGGAACACGTTAGAAACACGTAGGACCAGGACATCAGTTATACAGATCTCCCTGGACTGACCCATGATTCAGACACAGGAAGGGGGACCGCTCTTGCGGGATCAAGTCTCAGCTGCCCACTCCAACATTTAAGGTCCCCACTGTCCGGCCCAGGCCTCGTCTCCCCAGCCTGTCCTCAGATCTCTCTCACTTGCGGAGGGGTGAGGCCAACCAGGAGGTCACGGGGCAAGGAATCTGCGCTTTGGCTGCTGCCTCTTCTGCTATCCCTGACCGTCTACTGTATGCCCAGCCCAGCCCAGGCAGCCTGGCCTCCTTGCGCCCCCAGACCACTCCTGGGGCCTTCCTCCCCTGCCGCACGTTGCAGAGCCTTCTCCTCCCTCACCCCGCCCCACCTTGCCTGTCCTGTCTGAGTCTCTACTCTTGTTAGCTGAGTCTAGCCGGTGAGTGAGTATGTAAGGGCCTTCCCCACCGAGCTGCAAACACCTAGGGCAGGAGCTGCCTCTTACCTGCTTTTCTACCTCCATCGTCTGGATTAGTATAGAAGCTGGAACAGAGGCGATCCTTAGTAAATGTTGTTGAACTAGGGAGGTGGATGGACAAAGGGAAGGGTGGACGAATGGATGGGTTTAATGAGGCTTTCGTGTCATCCTGTGCAGTGAATCCAAACCTCACACACACAGACAGACAGGTACAGCATTAGTGCAATACCCGCCCACAGACAGGATGTGTCTTCTCCTAAAACGGCCGCAGGCCCCAGGAAGATGAACCTCAAGGCTCCATGGTGGCAGGTTCCTAGCAAAGTACGCAGCACCTGCAGAGATTTAGAGAATGGGAGGCACGGTGCTTTTACCTGTTTGGACCTAAGTTGTCTTCACCTGTCATAACACAGGTGTCTGTCTACAGAATAGAACAGTACCAGTCTCCCCCAGGGACGCCTGTGTTCACCAGCAATTAACTGAGCCTCCAACAAGATCTCAGGTCTCAGCAGCAGCTTCAGACCCTGCTGTATGCCCCCCACCCACCCTGACCACAGGGAACTGCAGGCTTCTCTCTCCCTGTCCCCACCGCCCCATGCTCGCCCACCCTGACCAGGGGTCCTCCTCTGTACAGGACCCTCCTTGATTCTTCTGCCTATCTCTGGGCTCCCAGCCGGCCCCCACCAGGTGCCATATGAGGCGGGGGTGGGAGCAGACCCAGAGGGAAGGCCAGGAAGGCCCACTGCTCCCACTCCAAGAGTGGAGCAGACAGACAGGGCCGACATCACCCGGCTGCAGCCCCACTGCTGCCTGGTACCCCATTCCTGTGGGGCAAAGCAGAAAAGAGGACGGGGGTGGGGGCAGGCCCTAAACAGGCAGCGCACGAGGCCCCTGTCAGCAAGAGCTGGGACATGTGTCTGGGAAAGACCGAGAAGGTGCTGGGCTCTGAGCTGGGGCACGGCCAGCATGCCAGACGAGCTCATCACCGAAGGCTAATGTGTACTTTTGAAGTGCTCCCAAGATGCTTAAGGAAATACCAAACACCAACAGGCCAGCAATTAAAACTCAAAACAGCAGGGAGGGATGGGGAGGAGTCCCAACCTCTAATGCACCCTTGCACCATCCTTCCCAGGCCGTCCCAGCCCGAAGCTGGGCTGTCAGAGGGACAGGTGACGGGCATTTGGCATGTACACAGGACCTTCTATCACCGGGTCTCAGAACACCTGGTTTCTAAAGCCATCCTGCCAAGTCGCCAGCCAGACCTTGGTGGCCCTAGTCACCGGGATCGCATCCAAGTAAGAGGCTGCCTGCCAGTGCCCCACTCAAGAGAACACCTCTGCCGCTCCTACTCCCCGTGGTACATGACACAGAGTATGGCCACCAAGCGCTTAGCCCATTGCATTCCTAGGGCAGCAGGAACAAATGACCACAAGCTCAGCACCTTTGAGGCAAACACAAGTCTGCCGTCTTACAGTCCTGGAAAGAAAGTCTAACGAGCTCTCTCGGAGGGGCAGCAGGGCCCCATTCCTTTGTAGGTGCTCTGAAGGATCCCTGATTCCTCTCCTTCCCACCTTCTGGAAGCCACTCACAGTCCTTGGTTCATGGTCCCTTCCCCCGTCTTCAAGGCCAGCAATGTCACTTCTCACAGCACATTGCTCTCACCTCCTCTTTTGCCTCCATCCTTCTACTTTTAAGGACCCTTGTGACAACAAGGGACACATCAGAAAATCCAGGGTAATCTCCCTATTTTAAGGTCAACCTTCAATTCACCACACACTTAATGCCTCTTGGCCACAGAACGGTAACACTCACCAGGTCCAAGGATTAGAATGTGAATGTCTTTCAAGGGGCCATTATTCTGCCAACCATGCCCATATTTACACCAGGCTCAGGCTGCAGCTCAAGACCCACAAAGTCCCCAGAAAAGCACCCCCCAGGTTGGCACCTACCACTACCCCCCTGAGAAAGCCCTGCCAGCCCCGATTCAGGTGGCTCCTGGACAGTTCTGACTTCCCCCCGCCCCACCCAGGGATCATCCCCCAGCTTCAGGGTCAGCAACCCTCCTTCAATGCCCCCCTCACAGATGATGAGATGGGGGTTCAGATGCCACCGCCCTAGGCCGTGGGTCCTCACACCCGCATGCTCTCCACCACCACGCAGGGACCCCAAGAACACAGACTGACTCTGAACATTCACACTTAGCCTGCTGGTGGGGCCCCTTCCAGCACAGGGAGGCCTCTGGTGGGTGGGAGGAACTGCAGCTTGAGTTCTCACTGACTTTGCAGAGAATTTCCGGAACGTTAGAAATTTTCTGTCTAATTCAACCTTTGTCAATTATGAAAACAGGGACTGGGATGAAGGAAAAGAAACCAGCATGCGCTGAGCATTCGCTGAGTGACGGGAACAGTCGTCCGGCCATTGAACTTGCCCACAGACGCTGAGAGGAGGCCCAAGGACTCCGCTCTACCAACAGCAGGCTGGGGCTCGGAGACATCAGTAGCATCTGCCTACTGATGCCCAAACACACACAGCAGGGGCGCCAGCACCCTGTCAGAGCCGGCAGGCTTTCTCCCCTCCCCCACGAGGCCTCCCCATTCCTGTCCACCCAGGAGCCAAGCTTTCCAATACACAGGGAAGTTACCTGACCACTGTATACACTTTCTCTCCCTCCCCACTGCCAGCTCAAACACACGCCCCACCTGCGGCTTCTCCTGCCAGCAGGATGGGCCCTGGAGTAGAGGAACCAGAGTCCTCAGTGGGTTTCACGCCTCAGCCTGTGATGAAGGAAGCTTCCTTCCTCTTACTCGACATGCCCAGGACAGCCAGAGAAGCCACACAAGGTGCCGGGTGTGGATGCAGCCAAGCCGAGGGCGCGGCAAGCTGCACCGAGCACTCACCTGGAAGCCAGTCCCAACCTTTCCCCTAGATCTCTCTCTGTCCTTCCTGAGCCAAAATAACCCGGAAAGACAGAGGCCAGCAGGGCTCGGGCACGAGGCCCTGCCACGCCAGCCAACTTAGCTCCACTCACCCAGGCACCAAAGCAAAGCCCTGGCTACAGGCGCAAAGTATCCTGGGGGATCCAGGGCAAAGGTAGGCACACACACACCTGGGTCAAATCCCAAACTGGCCGCTTCCTAGCTGGGTGGCCTTAGGCAAGTCACTTCCCCACCCTGGACATTCATTTCCAAGCCCAGCAATAAGGGTCAGGGTAACACATAAGGTGCAATGGAGACGCAGTCCTTGCCCTCAAGAAGGTTCAAGTCCACTGACAAGCAGAAAAATGTTAACAGAAGCATCCACTAAATTAGAAACTACAGCTGACGCTGGGGGGAAAAGTCCATTTAACTCCTTTCCCCACTGCCTCTCCCAGCTGGCCCTTCCCACCCCTCCCCCCATCCCCCCACAGCAGTTACTCTGTCCCTTCCAGGAGGAGGTCTCTGAAGGGCTGCCACTTACTCCCACACCTGAAAATTAGCAGAATTCTGTATTTGCTCTCGAAGAAAGAAAGGGAGGGGAAAAGACATGCCTAGGCCAATACTATCAAGCAGGAGACATTTAAAATGGGCAACTGCCCAGGTCAATCAACCAGGTCACACATTTACTTGCAAAGCGGGATTTTGCTGCCACAGTTAGATGCAGATTTGTAGAGCCAAGTCCCTCACAGAAATGGAGGTACCCAAGCCTGCAAGCGCATGCCTAACAAAGAGTCCCACGGGGCTCCCCATCCCCTCCCACTGCAACATTCACAAGTTAATCTGAACAGATCTTATGAATCTGGGAGCAAAAAACCTGTTAACACCCCAAAGGAAATGACCAAGCACAAAACACAAACAGGCAGCACACGTGAAAAGCTGGCCAATCACACCAGAAATCAGGGAAAAGCAACCAGAACCCACTTTGGTCTTGGGGTACTCCCCTGCCACAGAGCTCCACTCCCACTGGGGGGTGGCAGTCACGAGAATGCTGACACGTTGGGAAGCCCACCAGCAACCCCTCCCCATGCTGTCTGTGGAATGGCCATGGGGAAATATTCCTCAAAAAGAATCTGACAGAACATCTCGAGACTGTATAAACTTCTCATATCTTTCTAGGGAGCTCTGCTAAGGAAACCACCAGAGACGTGTGAAAGAAGGGTTGTGTGTTAGAACCGGCAAATGCAGAAGGCACTCTGAGTGGCCAGTAGTGCTGACGTGGCTGGTGACAGTGAGGATGATGGTACCGCAGCAGCCTGCATGCACCCAGCATGAGCTGTCCTCGGTGAGGACAGCTTTCCCCTGTAAAGGAGAAACTAGTTACAGGGTACCTTTCCTGTACAGGTGCGTGATGACACCTGGGAAAGCTGCTCAAAACAAGTTTCCCAAACTTTGAATGACACCGGGAAAGGGCAATGATATCATGTCAAGTGAACAAAGTCAAGACAGCAAACCATATGGAAACAGGAAGCAGAATGTTAAAAGTAGCTGTATCTGAGGGTCAGAGTTAGAGGTGACATGTGTTTTCCTCTTTGTTTTGCTTCTATTTTTTTCTGCTTTTATTTTATCTTCTGCCTGTCTTTTCCAACATTTCCACCAATAAGCATGCTCAGGGAAAAAGAAAAAAAGAAAAATTTGGCTTGCCTGTTAAGTTCCCCTGAATTCTGTGACTGGGGCCTGAGTGAGGCTGGACCTTCTGAAGGGGGAGACTCAGAACCATTCCACCAAGTCGCGACCCACTTCACACCCCCGGGGCATGTGCCTCACAGCAGCCGCTTCCTAACCAGGCCCACGACTAGAGCTGTGGACAACAGCATGATGCCGAACAAACTCGCCTCTGGAAAGGACAGCAAAGGAAGTGAACTAATAGTTACCGGAGACATACTATGTGCTGAGCACTGGGATACAAGGCAACAAAGATTTAGTAAGTTTTCTGCAGGAGGGGGGGCCTCTGGCCTCAGACCATTGATCCCTTACAGTTCTACTAATTCAAGTTCTCGGGATCTCCAGGCTCACCTCTACCTCCTCTCCCTGGTTGCCACTGGCCTCAGGATCCAATTGATCCTCCACGACTCAATTCAAGCAATTCTTCAGTGAAACGTTCCCTAGGGCACCCAAGATGAACCCTCTGCCCCTCCATGCTCCGGGGTGCCCTGTTAATAGTTCTGTCCTAGCACCTAGTAAGCTGTGCTAACATGACTTAATTATACGCTTGGCTTTGCAGCAGAATATGAACTCCTTCGGAATGGAGACCTTGCTGGCACTTATCTATCTGTGCATCTCCACAGCCAGCACAGTGCCCAGCGCATCACGGGTAGGCAATGACGATTAGACGGCTGGATGGAATGACGGCCAGAGAAAAGGGTGCTTAGACGGTAGAGTTACTGGGTGCGAGGCTGGTTGGTGGGGAAGCTGGTGGGGTGAAATGCTGTTTGGGTGGAAGGCTGCTTGCGTGGGAGACCAGTTGGGTGGAAGGACGGGTGGGTGCAGGGAAACAGCAGGATGGTTGGGAGAAGAACGCATGGAAACATGGAAGGAAGCATAGGAAAGAAGTGTAGATGGGGGGACAGATGGAGAGAAGCACAGGAGAAAGGAAACAATGGGATGAGGTCACGAGGAAGAGGAGAGGTAAGGAAGTCCCCAAGCGACACAACGGCAGCAGACAGAGGAGAAAGGAGGCTGTGTGACATGCCCACAGTGACACCCCAAAGTTCCCATCTTGACTGTGGGTCTTCAGCACATGTTGTGCACATGTTTCGATAGGAAGGGTCCTCTGCAAGGAGCTTCTCTGCCCTTGAAAAGAGCTACACATTAGGAGGGAGAGGAACCGCCACATGGCAACGTGAAGAACAGCAGACTGAACCTCAGGAGCTAGCACATCATCATCAATTCCTCTTCCCTACAAAGACTCCCTGTCAGCAGGCCACCCTCCTGGGCCTGCCCCAGCTCCTAAACTCCCAGAACTCCTTTCCCTAAATGCTCCAATCCAGGTTTCCGGGGCCCTCTGAAGGTGCCCTTGGGGAGCAGCCGTTCCCGGTCCCATACTGCACCCCAGCGCCCACACCTGGGAACCAATTCCACCAGGAGGAGCCCTGCTTCTGGCAGCACCAACACCTACCCCCAGAACCTGCTCCTCTTCTCCTCTCCTGGCAACCAGGTCCCTTCACAGGGCGGCCCAGAGATTCCAGTAAGTCGCCCTGCCCAGATCCACACACACTGTTCCCTGCAGTCCCTCAGGCACCTCCAGTTCTCATCAGTGCTGGCAGCGGCTAGCCAGGCATGGGGCCTCGCCTGAAAGGAAGAGTTTCACCAACCGGCTTGTACTGCAGCATTATTCCTGGGGCTCGACACACCCAGAAAATAAAACCTTCAGGATGGGGAAATGACACATTTAAGGGGGGAAGAGAAAGCAATGTCCCTCAGGACTCGTGACTCAGCGCCTCCCTGCTTGTAGGGACAAAGACAGAAGATGATTGCTGAAGGCCTTTCACTTACTAAGCCCTTCATACAAGAGAGTCTTCCTCGGTGACCTTTGACCTAGATGGTAGCAGGTCCATTTTACAGATAAGGGAACTGAGGCTAGGGCAGGTGAAATAACTAGCAGGCCCAAGGTCAACCCCAGAGCTGACCTTGCACTGACTCCTCCAAGTTCAGCACTGCCTCATGTCTGCTCAGGCCAGAGAGAAAGCACAAAGATGCTGAACAGTATCCAGCAGGAGTCAGACCAACGTGAATGGCCTGCAGGCCGGCAGAGGACATTTCCGTCCCAACCTCACAGCTCCTTCTGCACTAGGGCCTGTACTCGGTTGGCCATGCAGGTACTTAGAAGTCAGCCCAAGGTGGTACGAAGAAAGCAGCTTCGAAAGACAGAGACCGGAGTCCAAATTCTGACTCTGCCACTGCGTGGCCAGAGCTGCTTAACCTACACTTTAGAGCATGGCCTGTGCTGTCACGCGTGGCAGGAGTTGGCCATCCAGTACATGTTGGTTCTAATTCTCTCCTCCACTTTGTAATAAGGAGCCACCCTGAACCACTCTGTGTGTTCTAAGGACACAGTCAGGGAGCTGAACAGCCAAGCCAGCAACTGAAATGATCCAAAATGAGACAGCCCACTTACTATACACAGCATAATAATAACACTGGGAGGGGAAAAACACTACATTTTCCTCTCATTTAAAAGTGCCATTAAAAATGAATCTTCGGGTATAGTAACCAGAGAGGAAGAGATGGGCTCCAGGTCACAGCACTGCTCGACAGTAGATTCCATTGGAAACAAGACTGGCCGCCTTCCCTGGGCCAGCCACAGTCCTAGAAACCTGGGTCTCACCGTCTTCCCCTGACCCAAGGCTGCCCTGACGCTCTCGCCAGAACCAGAAACCCCACCTCAACGTCCCGGCTTTGCTGCTGATATTCAACACCCCTCCCCTCACTCCTGTACCTGCTGCTGGGGGTGACCTCAGGCCACACAGAGACCTCACGGCCATCTGGTTGGTACGCAGCTGGAGCCTTCTGGAGTTTGACACATTCAAGACAGTAACTGAGTTCAAAACCATCAGACCTTTATATAGGCTGACAGCCCGCGGAAGACTCTGAACGTTAAACTCTGTTATCTTAGTTTCTTCCATCCAAACCCACGTTTCCTCTTTTCTCAACCTGGCGCTTAAGTTCATCCGAGTCCACCATACAGTGCGATCCGTGGGGCATCTGCAAAGCACCCAAGTTTTCAATCACAGAAAACACAACACGATTTAATATTCATTCATTCATTTGATAAGCATTTATGGAACACCTCCTGTGTGCCCAGCAATACAAGCAGTGGAAGAGTAGGAAACACAATGGGACAAAAGCAACGAACTCCAAGTCCAAAAAAGTGGACCTCTGCCCCTGTATGTCTCCCACCCACTGAGAGTCCCCAGGGAAAAATGACTACCTTCTCTTCTAAGCAATGTCACCAAGAGTCCACAACAGGTCCTGTGCATCTCGGCAGCCCAGTGCCCAGTACAATGTACACACAGGACAGGTGCCCTCTGATGATATTAGGCTATACCACACACATCAACCTCAGTCAATGCATCTACCAAATGGGATGACACCCGGGTGGGAGGTTTGAGTGAAATGAAGTGTGTGGCTGTTCCAGCACGCCTCTGCAGGAGCTTGGTGGGCTATTGGAGGCTGTGGCATTTTCCCCATGGACAATTAGCAGCCCAAGTCCTGGGGCTCCAAACTCTCGGCCTAAATGCTGGCCTTGTCCCTTCCTAGCTGCATGACCTTGAACAAGTGACTGTGTGTCTCTAAGCCTTCATTTCTTCCCCTGGTAAATGGCATAATGACAGTAAATTCTCCATTAGGCTTTTGTTGAAGAGTCAATATGTTACTGTAAGAAAGCACTTTAGCACAGGCCCGGCACATTGAAAGTGCCTGTGTCTCCTACAGATACCCACCCCTGTTGCTGAGTCACCACACACACCAGCTAAGCCTTGCACACTTTCTCCATCACCGCCCTCTCCATTCCTTGCTCTACATCTAGAGTTAAGAACAGGTATACGAAATTCTTTACTTCCAAGAAAAGAGGCGTATCCACTCCTATCTTCCTAACAAAACACACAGCCCTTGTTTCTACTTTTGATAGAAAGGGGAATGTAAGATATATTTCACATCTCTCTTTTCTAAAAGAAAAACAACAGAATAAGCAGGAATATAAAAGCCAACTGCCACATGGCCTCCTTGGGGAGCTTGGGGGAGGGCGGGACCCTGGGAAATGGAGGAGACCATGCCAAGGGGTCAACTGCCCCATTTCCTCACACCAGGCCCCATCCCCCATGTGCCTCCCAGACACAAACCCTCAGGGGTCCTCACTGCCCAGGCCTCCAGCTGCTTTCTCTGTCCCTGAGGCTGAGGTCCACCTCCTGAGTTGGCCCTTGGAGCTCAGCACCCTAGCTGGCTCAATCCACAGTCACAGCAGGACTCCTCTAAATAGTCTGCAGAGCCGACAGCTGCCTTCCTTAGGGAAGACTCCAGCAGCCAAGGGGCACAGGAGAGAAGAAACAAAGAAAAGGAAGAGAGAGCATGAAGAAAACAAACAAACCAACCTGAATCCGAGAGTCTGATATAGTGACCTGAGGTCTGGGGTCAAATTCCAGGCATGCCACTTTCTGGCTCGGGTACTCCCAGCAAGTGTCCTCTCTGACTAAACCCTGGGTTTCTTCAGCCGTGAAATGGGTACAAGGATAGCACCCCACGTTAACACATAGAGGTTACTTTTGCACCTGCTCCCTCACAGTAACAGAGGTGGGTTTTCAAGGTCATTTCAAGACACTCACAAAAACGTGGGAGGTTTGTGGGTTCCTCCCGTGGCCCTGGCTGGGCAGGAGACCCAGCCCTGTTCCCCTGGGACCGTGCCTGGTTGTTCCAGCCCCAGCTTGCTTAGTCGGCCCACGCTTTTCTCCTCTAAGCCAGCTCCTGACTTGAGTTAAAAACTTGGATTCTGGATTTCAAAGGGACACAGGGGTCCTACCAGGTGAACTGGAATGGGACTATACAATTCTCAGGGTACAAGGGGTCTCGGGGTAGCCTGCCGCAGAGTGTCAAATGACAACTCGGGCCCAGGAGGGTCCCACAAAGGACTCCCTATGAAGGACAGAGCAGCCCTGGTGACTCAGAGGCTGCACTTCAGGCAATGACTCAGCACCCCAGCACAGAGCCAGGCAGGCCAGCACCCCAGAGCTGCCTCCAGAAACAGGGGTCCCGTGCCAAGCAGGCCTGGACGGAGTCAGCTGGAAGGAATGTCCCCTACCCACCCACCTGTGCCCACTGCTGGCGACTCGCTCGGCTGGCATCCTGGCTGTGGCATGTGACGGATCTGTGACTGTGCCAGGGTAAACAGGCAGGAGAAGTCCTGCTTCCCGGACTCGGGTGAGGTCAGGCCTCAGAGGGCAACTGGGATGAGAGGAGAGTGGGCAGCCCCCCCACCCCACCGCACCCCGACAGGAAATGGCCAGAATGCCAGCACGGAGGTGGGGGGGCCGGGAATGATGGAAAAGGGCAGGGCACCCCAAGGGGCTGGAGGAACCCCAGAGGTCAATTTCTCTATCGCTATTCAGAGGCTTCATTTACATTTCACCTCGCCCCTCCCTCCCTGGATTCCTCTCTTCGGGTCCTTTTCCTCTGTGTTTCCTCTCTCTCCCTCTGTCTGTCTAGCACCTCTCCTCTCCCTGTCTATCTCTCATTCATTTTCAGAGAGCTCAGTCACCAGGGCCTGCCCAACTCTCAGGGCCACGCCACACCCCTGCAGAGCACCTCTGCCACAACCAGGGGCCCCCTGGGACTTAACCTTGCCTCCTTTCCTCCTCACAGCAGCCTTGCTGAGGGTCGGGCACTGCACTGGTCATTACACATGAACATGTTTAACGCCCAACCCTTTCAGACAAGCACTGCTGTGATTCCCTATTTCACAAAGGAGAACACTGGGGGGAGGGGAGTTGCTATTATACTAAAGATCACACAGCGGGACTCAAGACCAGGCAGGCTAGCACCAGAGCCCACTCACTAACCACTAACCATCACTGACTGTCTGTCCCAAACCTTCCAAGTGAGGGAATGATGGGCTGAGCAGAATTTAGATGACCTGTCCAAGGGCCCTGTGCTTACTCATCATGCCCCAGTGTCTCTCCCACGGGCCGCTGGGCTCGCGGCCCCTCGTGACACAACGCAGTTAATGCGCTGTGGTTCCGTGATGTCTCCCAGCTCTGCCAGAAGCTACAGATCTGCTCTCTGCCAGCCACAGTCACTGAGGCTTCAGCATGGGACAGCATGCACACAAAGTAAACACAATTCATCACAGCAATTACCGCCGTGACTCAGCCCCAAGAATTATAAAGCCAGAAATCAGGGCTGCTTCCCTGACACCTCGGAGCCTGGGTATGGGCCACCAAGATCCCAGATGGTCGGCCAATGGGAACCCAGCTCCAGGTGGTCCTTGGAAAGCGCTGGCTGAGCTACAGTTGGAACACTTGGAGATCGAGATGAGCCCTCGCCCAGGAGACCTGGTGAACTTCCAATGCAGCAGGAGGAGACCTCATCGCAGCCCAGAGGATGCGGGCTGGAGGGACTGGGCGGACTCCTCCAATCAGGCCAGTCCGCAGAAGCACAGGGTACAGAACACAGTGAGCTCACGAAGTCCCCGTTCCTGACCACGCTGCTGCATGCAGAAACCGTGGTCTAGAATTACCTGACTCAGGGTGAACGGAGTCTCGCTGCCTCCAGACCCTGGTCCAAAGTCACCCTCCTACAAGGCCGAGGAGAAACGACTCCTGACCTTCACTCCCAGGCCTGCATCCTTTCACGGGCGACGGGAATGGTCAGCTCCAGAGAAGCGCTCTGCCCTGAATTAGACCCCCATGGACTGGATGCCTGTCACGTGCCAGGTCCCGGGCCGGCATCTGTGTGCGTTATCTCACCAGACTCTACCCAGAAGCCTGCAGGTGTGTATCATCTACCACCCCTGGTGGACAGACGAGGGCCATGACGGGGTCTGAAAGGACTCAGAAACCAGGTCACACGGCTGCGAACCGAGTTTGGATTAGCAGACTACCCAGCTCTGCGGCCCTCACTCTGCCACACAACCATGCCCCAAAGAAAGGGAAAAACCACCACAGAAGGGTGCCCGCCCCAAACCCGCCCACTAGACCAACACTTACCAAGGAGGCGACCAGGACAAGTAAGTCGGAAAATTATTCACAATGCCCTTATTCACCTCACACCCCAATAAAAGTTGTGTATATATATATATTTTAATTTTTTTATTTATTTATCTCTAGAAGGGAAGGAGAGAGGGAGAGAAATATCAATGTGTGGTTGCTTCTTGTGTATCCCCCGCTAGGAACTGGCCCCTGCTAGGAACTGACCTGCAACCCAGGCATGTGCCCTGACTGGGAACCAAACCACGATCCTTTGGTTCACAGGCCCGTGCTCAATCCACTGAGTTACACCAGACAGGGCTAAATGTTGTATATTTAAAATTTAGAAGAGATTTCCCCTCTTGTTTTGGGGATCGTCTTGATATCTGCATTCTTGTCTTACTGTCACATTCTCTGTAACAGCATTTCCTTAATTAAAGAAAAAAGGACTATGACCACCCCCACCCACCCCCACCCACCCCCGCCACCCTGGTGAGTCTACACAAGAGACCAAAGGCCAAAATGCAGCCCTCGGTCTTCCATTGCTCAATCCCATGTGCAGACACTGGTCATGTGCTTCAAAAACTGCCATGTCTCCACAAAGAGCAGGCAAACTGACTGTTCCTCACATCTGCAAAGCCAGCTCTGCCCTGGTGCGTGCACTGCCGTGCCCTGCAACGCACTTCAGGGCTTTGTGACCTATGTGACATCGCTGGGTTCTACTGCTAGCTATCTTTCCTCCAGTCCCTGAACCAGGAGCAGGGACAGGGACACCGTCACCTAAAGCACAAAGATGGGCCTCCGACAGGCCTGAGTGCCAAGCGGGCTTCAAACGTTGTATCAGGGAAACCACAGAGATTAAAAGTCTGTTGAGAAAATGTTTCCTTTTCAATCCAGACTGCTACTCCCCAGTTATCTATTCTGTAAACCGGACGTCTGGCCATCAGGTTCTCTGCAGGGGAGGCACGCCCTCCCCGGACTGCCCTTCAGAGAAGTTTGCAGTCCCTGAGAGCCCACGGAGCCGTGCGAGCCCCTGGCCCCCACGTCCACAGGCACACACACAAGGACACGCAGAGCCTTTTCTGTCTCTTCTTATCTTTAGGTGTCCCTGTTTCTCTCTCCGTCCCCTTTACCTGACTGGCCAGAGCAGCCTGGAGCTGAGGATGGTGCCTCTTGGCAAAGGCAGGGCCCTGAAATTTTTTTGTAGGATTCTACCTTTATCTGACAGATAACCAATCTTTCTACTTTCCGGGAACACCTTCTTTTGAAAACTGGGCCGGATGCAACTTCTGCCTTCTCCTAAATCTACTCCAAGGATTCCAGCCTCAGAGGGTCCCAGGAGCCTTTCCGCCCACAGCATACTCCCGCTCCATCCCAAACTGCCTGGACCCCACTACAGAGACGCTCAGACAATAAAGGTCTTCTGAGGTCTAAGAACAAGAACAGAAAACAGCGTGGCTGCAGCCTTGGCCTGGCTTTGCCAGGCTAAAAACCTCCCCGGCGTCCCTGGGTCCCAGAAGTTATCGGCCACCTGCTCTCCAGCTCCCCTGCCCTTGCCCTTGGAAACCTCCTTAGGGATCTCACACCTCCTACAGAAGCAGGGCAGCTCCCAGCCACCACCCAATCAGCCAGGTTGGTCCAGGAAATGAGGTCAGTGGTCACCTCCTTCCTAGCCCCCTGGGACCTGAGCCCCCACTGTGTCTCAACCCTACCTCCTATAAAGCAGCCCCTACTCACACACTGGGCTGGAACTTCACTCCCCTCCTCTAGTCCTGGCCACATCCCAGAGGGCCTTTCCATGCTTGCCTCCTGCCACCCTCTCTGCCAAGCTATGCCCCACCTGGGTCCCACCACCGCACGCCAGCTGCAGGCCCCTGGGCCCGTCCGTGACCTCTCTGACCCTCAGTCCTCTCATTCATCAGACGGAAATAACTCCTAGGCTACTGGCAGAACCAAATGAGGCCTAAAATTTTTCTACTTATATTTAAATAATTTTTAATTTAAAAAAATTACAGAAAAAGTATGAATATAATACAGAGAATTCCCACACGATCTACACCCAACTTCGCCTACTGTTATCATTTTATATACATCACTGTTGATACATCATTATGAGCTGAATTCTATCCTTGATTCGGATTTTCTCAGTCCTTTCCGCATGTCCCTCTCTGTTCCAGGATCCCACCTTGCACGGAGTCGTTGGGTCCCCTTTGGCTCCTCTTGGCCGGGGCAGTTTCTCAGGCTCTGTCTGGATCTGGTGACCTTGCCGGGCCTTGAAAGGTACTGATGCAGGTTTTTGTAAATGTCCCTCGGCTGGAATTTGAACAAGTCGTGTTGGTGGTACACACTCTTTGATACGATGTGACAAAAATGACACTTAACCTCTGTGGTTTTCCTGTCAAAAACCTATAACCCCAGTCTAATTGTGAGAAGGTCATGATTTTTAAAAATTAAATGTATGATAGGTCACACATTCACGATGATTCATTGTTCAGACGATACCCAAAGACTCACAGTCCCAGGTCACCTGTCCACTCCTTCCTGTCCCTCCTCCACCTGGTCTCCCCACAACACACCGGTTACCATGGGGGATGGCTCCTGGTATCACAGAATTTTGGCAAATACAAATCCTTCCTCCCATCCACACATGCACTCTGTTCACACAAAAGGTGACATGCCGTACTCACTGGTCTACACTTTGCTTTTTTCTCACTATGTCTCGAGACCTGCCGCTGTCACGCTCATAGAAATTCCTTCTTCTTTTCCACGTCTAGTCCACCGGATGAGGAGGGGCCACCATTTACTAAGCCAGCCTTCGACCCACAGATGTTTGATTTGCTCCAAATCTTTCACTGCTGCAAAAATGCTACTGTGACTGATCTGGTGCATCATTTGCTTCACACAAACATCTGCAGGTGGGGGAGACATCTCAGTGTGACACTGCTGGGTCAAGGGCACAGGTATCTGTAAGTGTAGATAGAGCAGGCCAAGGATCTTCCCCAAATTCTGTACCAACTCGCATTCCCCTCAAAACACGTCTTTCCACAGCTCTGCCAACAACAAGGTACATCTCCACCTTGCACGGCATATGACCTTCCTAGGAAAGGGTTGCATTTCTGACTTGTATTTTCCCCCTTTTGAGGGGGTGAACCACCTTGTATTTAAGTGCCATTCGAGATTCTTTCCTATGGACTTCTGTCAAAGCATGGAGAGTTATTTGATGCACATATATTAGCTCCCCCCTCAGCAGTGGGCTAGGCTCTGGGGGCACTGCCCACACACACAGGGCTCAGGTCACAGAAAGGGGGCAACAGCCAGAGGAAGCACGCAGTAAGGATACACGGGTGAGAGTGTGACCTCTCTGAGGGGGTGGGGGAATGGGTTGAAAAGATGGAGGGATTAAGAAGTTCAAATTGGCAGATATAAAACAGTCACAGGAATGTAACATGCAGCCTGGGGAAAATAGTCAGTAATATTATTGGCCCTGGGAAGGTAGCTCAGTTGGTTAGAGCAGTGTCCCCATACACTAAGGTTGCAGGTTCCATCGCTGGTCGGTGCCCGTACAAGAATCAGTCAATGAACATGTAAATAAGCAGAACAACAAGTTGGTGTTTCTATTCAACTAAAATTAATAAATTAAATCACAATAATAATATTGTAATAACCATGTATGGGACTGAGTGGGTACTAGACTTATTGGGGGGAAGCACTTCATAAGTTATAAAAATGTCTAAACGCTATGCTATAAACCTGAAACTAATATAATACCAAATGTCAACTGTGATCAAAAAAAATTTTTTTAAAGAATTGGAACTATTCTGGAAAGGAAAGGCTCAGCTGCAGCTAGAGTCGCAGCAAAGGGGTCACGTCTAGAAGGCAGGACTGAGCCAAGGCCTCTGAGTATTAACTACAACTTGGACAGAGAGGCGGAGAGGAGCTCGCTGGGAGGAAACCCACAGAGGTCAAGGCTCCAAGCAGACCCCAGGAAACAGAAAGCTGTGGGGTCTCCTTAAAGGGAAGGTAAGACCAAAGGCAACAGAACATGGATGCCAACCAAGGCCTCAAACACCAAGCCGCAAAGCTGGATCTTCCAGTCAAGAAGGGAACTTTCCAGTCTCATTTTCTTTCCTGACATCCCACACACAGTCTTTCTTAAGTCCTCGCCCGAGGATATATGTACCGATTTTAAGGAAAGAGAAGCCCTGGCTGGTGTGGTTCAGTGGATTGAATGCCAAGCCTGGAAATCAGAAGGGTCGCCAGTTCTATTCCTAGTCTAGGGCACATGTCTGGGTTGTAGACCGAGTCTCCAGTGGGAGACACAAGAAGCAACCTCACATTGATGTTTCTCCCCCTTCTCCTCTATAAAAAGAAAATCCTTTAAAAATAATTTTAAAAAATAAAGAGGCAAGCCTCTCACACTGATTGGCTGCTTTCTGTACATGCCCTGACCTGGGATTGAACCTGCAACCTATTTATGTGCCCTGACTGGGTTTTGAACTTGAAACTCTTTGGTGTAGGGGATGATGCTCCAATTAACTGAGCCACCCAGCCAGGGCTTCCACAGACGTTTTGAGGCCAGTTACTTTGTTATTGTTGTTTAAGATTTTATTTATTTATTTTGAGAGAGGCAGGGAGGAAGAGAGACAGAGAGGGAGAGAAACATCGATGTGTGAGAGAAACACCCATCGGTTGCCTCTCATATGTGCCCTGATCTGGGACCAAGGCACAACCCAGGTACGTGCCCTGACTGGGAATCAAACCAGCAACCTTTTGCTTTGCAGGTGGATACCCAACCAACTGAGCCACATCGCTCAGGGCTTTGTTTGCTTTTGTGACCATTTAGTTCATAAGCTTCAAGTCACCTGAAGAACCTTTACAAAGCAACTTTTCAGTCCTGAGTGGAGTCAAGGGTGTGTATTGAACAAAGGCTTTCAGGTGGGTGACTCTCCTGGGAACCTCTAAAAGAAAGACCACTGGCCCCAAGGTTGATGCAGGGCCAGGGCCACTCTGCCTGGGCTCCCAGAGAGAGCTGGGCTTTTCAGAAGCTCAGGTTGAATGGGAAGGTGAAGCAGCTTCCACAAACAGGAGTGTGACCTTTCCTCAAGTTTTATTCTGGACTGAAAAGTGCTGGTGCAAAAAACACATCCATTTTGGAAATCTCTTGCATCTCTGCCAGGCCTGGAGGCTGTGGATGGGGAAATGGAACATTCTATTCTGCAAACAGCTCAGGTCTGCTGAGAATTCTTCCCAAGACCAGCGATAACCTGCTTGGCACATCCACACATCTGACGTAGGGTCTATGCTCCCGCCAGCTTCCAGAATGCTCAGGGTCATGCCACTTGCATAACCTCATCCAGTACATGGCAGGTGGCAAAACTGAGCTCGCTGTGTGTATGCATGCATAGGTGCAGGGGCTAGCTAACACTCTTGAATTTCTAGACTCAATATCGTTGTGCCTCCATTTATACCAGCATTTATACCTGGGCTAGGTTCTCAAATGCTTCTAAACCTCCTCCACCTCCCCACTTTCACTCTCAATTCTAACCCAGCCAGCCCGCTGAACAGATGGTAATCCTATCTTGAGGCCTGCCTGCTCAAAGGTCCTGAGGGTCTCTCTTTTCCCTTAAGGCTCTAAACCACACTCTTCGCTGAGGACACTCCTGTGTCAGTAAGCCAGCCTCTACACCTCTCCTAGCTCAGTTCCCACCAGTCCTCACTCCGACCATCAGCTCCAAAGACAGGATCCAGCTCAGCATCCACAATGAAGCCTTTTTACTTTTGGCCTCCCAGGTGCCATCCCTCCTCACAATATGCTCCCCCACACTCTCATCAATTCCAATTCCACCTCCTTTAAGAAACCTTCCCCCCTACTGCGACCAACACCCCACACCAAGAGAGCACCTGCTAGGTTCCAGGCACTGCGCCAGGCAGTGAGCTGCACATTAAAACACAGGTTCATCCCCAAGAAGTTCAGTCTAGTGGATGAGACAGAAACTCTGATGCAAGAGGGTGAGAACGGCTCTGGCTGCCTGACTGGAAGTCTAGGAGGACTTCCTGGAGGTGACAACTGAGTTGCATCTTTCAGAACCAAAGGGAATTACAAGTTGCAGAAGGGCTGCACGGTTTGCAGAAGCATGGGAGGAGCGCTCAGTGTGGAAGGCCTGGTGGGCAAGGGAGAGAGGGAGACAAGCTGTACGTGCAGCGTAAGCACCAGAGAGCAGTCTCGGTTCTCCCCCACTACTCCACACTTAATATTCCAGACGCAGCATGAGGCTGCAACCGCAACTGCTTTCCTGGGCAGCTTTCCTACTCACGGGGGCACCGAATTCAGCTAACTAATGCAAACAGAGTCTTTTTATAATGTAGACATGCATCAATAATTCAGAGGCTAGGAAGCTCCCCAAAGCACCCATGCAGAATATCAAGAGCCCCCTGCCTGCATTTAGCAGCTTCGGAAGACGTGGCCCCAGGGGCAGTGCTCCAGGGGCAGGGCTTCTGTTAAGGAACCCCGACCACATTCCACACGAGCACCTGCAGTCTGCCCAGAAGACGAGGATTCCAGACAAGGATTCTGCCCTGTATAGGAAAGCAAGTGTCACTCACAAATTGTACGATTTCAAACAGCTGGCCTGTGTCAAACCCTTCCAACCACATCGCCTGTTTTCACCCTAACAGCAACCCTGAGTGGTGGGCAGGGTCCCACCTGCTGTGTCTGCAGACCAGGAAGCTGGGTTTCTCACTTGGGGACTTGCAGACAACGGGAGCTTCCAGAGAGAGGATTCTGACCTGACTGTCTCGCCCTCTGATACTTGGTAGAACTGAGCAGGCCACCTTGTCCAGCTCTGCTCCACACCCAGTGAAGGACTGAGGGGTTCCGTGGCTTGCTGGTGACCGAGCAGGATGGCTCAAGATCCTGCTGTCCCAAGATTGATTAATCATCTGTAGGACAAACCAGATGTTTTCTGCAGCAAGACATATGGGTTGCTCATGCACACAGGTCTCTGCAGGCCCCACTGGGACCCCTCTGGAACGAGAGGGCAGGCAACTTTCTGGGGGGCTGGGGCGTGAGCAGACTCAGCACAGAGTCCCACCAAAGGAAAAAACAGCTCCTCGGCTTTTGTCCTTTGAATGGATAAAAGGTGATAGAAAAGGCACAGAATTCCAAGGAGGTAAATGTGAGCATCTCCCACAAAAGTTTAAAGGGCCAAACAGCTTTAAAAATTCAAAATAAAAATAAAATAATAAAACAAAAATAAATGAATAGATAGTAGAGTAATACTAATAAACTTAAAAAACACACACAAATGCACTAACGTGCCTTTGCAAATAGAAATGCAGTGTACATCCCTCTGGTCAGGTGATGGGTGTGCATTATTGCCACAGAGCACTCAGCGTCTGGAGACTACATCTGCATCCTGCCGCCATTCCACCTCGGGCACAGTGTTTAGCCTCTTGCCTTCAATTCTGACCTCCTATCAAATGAGGCCAGTAGTACCTGCTTCCCCTTCCTCCCAGCTGATGAAATGGATAAGATCTAATTCTGAACGAAAATGGAATTTACTGAGCACATACTATGTGCCAGGCACCTTGCCTCACTTTCAATGGCTCTTTGATGGACATCACTCCCATTTTATAGCAGTGCAGACTGGGACTGAAAGATGTGAAGCAGTTTGCCCCAAACCATCTGTTCCCAGAGCAAGCTTTGGGGGTGACCAAGGTGAAAAAAAGGATTCCTGACTCCAAAATGTTTCCATCCTCTTTGGTCACAGAGGTAGAACCGAAGAGGGCCAAACATTGTCTGAGCCCCAGCCCCATTCCTTGCTTGCTACAACACTCCACATGGATCCAGAAAGTGTCAGTGTGCCCCCAGCCCCTGGGCATCCTGGGAGAACCAGCTCACCAAGCAAGAGGGCCTAGGCCACAGTTTGACCCAAGAAGACAATGTTTCATGTCCTGGCTGGGTGGGACCAGTTTGCTGCCAACCTATTTGGGGAACGCAACCAGATGAGAAGGCCTTAGCGTGCCCTGCTCTGCCAGGCCAGGCTGTCCCACCAAGGTGTGGCCAGCGCGGCGAGCACACGACCTTTGCCCCTTCGGAGCCCGTCTTTCAGAGTCCCACACTATTTTAAGGCCTTCCAAGATCCAAACAGGATCCAGGGCTCACCAGGGACAGTCTGTAAAAGTTTTCCACTGGAATAAATATTCCAGTGCTGTAACTCAAAGCATGACTTTACAATGGGATCTGATTATCACGAGTTCCAGAATATCCTCTTTTGAGACGTACTGCTCCCTTCTCTTTCCTGTCATTTAAGGCTGGCAGGCACATGGCACGTAGACCGGGCGCAGGCCTCCTCCAGAGAGGGCTGGGGGAGAAGGGCCTTCTCCTCTCTTGGGGTTGGCTTTGGGGTCCCAGCACTAATCTTAAGGGGACTCTGAACACACTCACCAGACAAAAAGCTGTTACCCTGACGCTAGCATCAATATTTAAATTCGTCTTCTCCAGCCCTTCCTCCAGCTTCCCACTTCCTTCCCAATGAAGCCCGAACGTCACATGTGGTGTGGACCCTTCGCCTCTCAGGCCTTACCACCTGTCCCCACCTTGCCTGTCACTCCCGCCCAGCCACATGAACCTCCTCACTCTCTGGGCTCTTTTCCTGTTACCCCCTTCCACCAACTCCAGCCCAAGCTCTGCCCAACTGCACCCCACTCTGTGCCCAGCTTAGACACCCCTGGGCTCCATCCTGATGCACTGGCTATTAGCTGAGCTCAGCCTAGGGGAGGTGCCAGCAGCAGATCAGAGTGCAAAGCGAGGGAGAGTTCAGGGTAGGAATTATGGGACTCTCTCCAGGAAGCAGGGGAGAGGACTGTCCACACGACAGCCCTGCCAAACGGCCCTTCCTGTACTTCCCACCCCCAGGGCTGGACTTGCATGTTGCCCCGTGTTGGTTCCTTAACCCTCCCACACCTCTATCCACGGCCCCTTCATTACACCCTCCTCAGCTGAGCTACGGGGACCCTGACTCATCCAAGCCCCTCGTGACTGCCCTGGGTGTCTGTCTCCTGGGCTCTGCTCTCCTGGCCACGGCCTGGTTCCTTCCTCAACTTCATCTGCATCTCAAGCTCCTGCACCCTGTAACACCTCTCTCTCTCATTTTTCTTCTCAATACCAACTACTCCCTCACATAGACTAACTCCCTTCCCCTCCAGATTGAAGCACCATCAAAGCACAAATTTTGTTTCCCTTGCTGTTACGTTCCCAGAGCCTAGGGCACAGCCACATGAGTACTCTATACTTGTTGCATGAACTTGTTAACAGACATACAGAAAATAGAGCTCAATCGCTGTGGCCATCATAGGATCAGCAAGCATTCACTGAGCACGCACTGCAAGCCAGGTTCTCTTCTGGACGCTGGGAATGTACAGTGGCCAACACAACAACTCACCAGCCCCCTGCAAAAGAGCATCCTCCAGCTCGGGCCTGCTCAGACCCACCCTGCCTCGGGGGGTCCATGTCCTACCTGGAGCCTAAATGTTGCCGTAGGTGAACTAGCTGTGTGTAAACACTCACCCGCCTGACTGTAAGAGCCTTCCTGGCATCTGAGTGCACAATCCTGCTGTCTCAGGCCACCTGCACCTCCACGAGCCAGCTGACAGCAGACGTTTGCAAATAAACATGGGTAGTCATGTGACTGCAAGTGGGAGCTTTGGAAACTCTGTACCCTGTGCTGGCTTGAAATGACGACCAGAGGCAACTCGACTGTCTGGGGTCACATCTCTGCTTAGCTACTCACCAGCTGCATGACCTTGGGCTTAGTACTGGATATCTCTGAGGCTTTGGTTTCCTTATCTGTAAGGCGGGAAGAATCATCTTTCGTTTTTCCAGGGCTACCACCAAGATTCAATGCTCTGCATGTAAAAAACCTGGCACAAAGCAAAAAATGCATGAAAGGGAAAAAGGGAAGCTATCATTATGTCCTGGAAGAGCAAACACTGGGGTGAGTTTACGAAGCGTTATTTTTAACAGCACGTGTACTTTGGGTAGGGCATCTCGTCATCCCTAAGAACCTGCTTCTGTATTCTCTGGGGTGTATATTTCATGACTTTAAGAAACTTGCTTTTTTAAGAAAAAAGATAGCTTGTCTCTACTGGGAGGGGTCACCCATCTGTGCACACAGGAGACGTTACAATTAAAAGCATCTTGGTATTATATGAAGGTAACAGTGTTGTACACCTGTGTGGTGTTAAATAAATAAATGCCAGAATTCCAGGAACTTGACATGTATCCCAATTATGGTCCCACTGTAAAGACATTTGTGGAGCACATTGCTCCAGGTTTAATTCTCACTCAAGCTACATGTCCACCCATCGAGGGCCCCCTGGGGGCTCTGCTCAGCCCCATCCTCCTCATCCTCAAGGAGCAGCTGCCACCTGGAACCCTCCACCTGCTGTGCAGCTGAGGGGAAACCACGCTGTGCTGAGCTTAAAGCTTCCAGCAGAAAGAGACACACCTCTGCTCACAATTCACTGGCCAGAGCACATCACGTGGCCAGGCCTCGTTTTAACGGAAAAGAACACATCCCACAGGAAGAGGAGCAGCCTGTTATAGGAATCCCTTCTCATTTCTCTTTTAACCCCCTCACCAGGCACAGCGTCTGACAAACTGTTAAGACAGTCAGGAATATTCCTTGAACAAATGACCAACTCTTTGCACTTAACCTTCAGAGTTTGTTCATGACATCTACAAGAAAAGCAGCCAGTCCTTGGCATAGTAAGCAAGCATTTAGGCTCCCAGCCCGTGTAGCCTCACTCCCTAGGTTCAAATCCCAGTTCTGCCCTTTACGGTCTGGGTGACCTTGGTCAGAGTTAGTCAGCTTCTCTGTGCCTCAGCCTCTTCGTCTGTAAAATTGGGACGGTAATAAGAGTACTCAGAACACAGGGCTATTGTGGGGATGAAATGAGTTAATAATGGAAAGCACTTAGAATAACAGTGTGTGACAGTTAGTAAATCTCAATAAACACAAGTATGACTATGGCTATTACAGAAGTCAGATCTTTTTCCACCCCACTTTTATTATACTTACTGGGGTGATATAATAGTTATAGTAAGATTATGTAAGTTCCAAGTGTACGCTTCTATACCACATCACCTGCATACTACTGTCTTGTGTGCTCACCACCCAAAGTTTACTTTCCTTCTGTCCCCATATTTGATCCCCTTTAACCTCGTCAGCCTCCCCTTGAACCCATACGGCTCGAGCCGAGCCACATGCTTTCACTCGTCCACAGTCCTCCAAATGACACGCCTTCAAGCTCCACGTTCTCAACACTTCCAGAATGTGGGTCACATTCCTGGCATCCGTCCACAGCCCCCCAAGACAAAAGCTTCCAAAAGAACCGCCCTCAGTCTTCCAGCAAATTGAGATGCCAGATATAATTAGTGTTACATGTACATACATATTTTTTAAATTCATAAACAGCCACACCCCTTTCAAAATACATCTAATAGCCACAAAATATCCAAAACAAACTAAGTCGAGGAAGCAATAAATGGACCCACCCTACCTGGCCACCCAAGACGGTAAGTGTTGGGGTAGGGTTTGAATCCCGGGTGACCAAGTCTCCGCCCTGAGCCTCCCTCTTCTGTACAGCGGGAATACTCACCTCTTCCCCAGCGGATTGCTCTATCAGAAGAGAAAGGAACAACCATTTCCCTCACACACAGAAGGGGCTCAATCAATAATGCTTCTCTTTTTTCTTTAAGAAAACAAACTCTTTGACATGGATAACCCAGGAAATTATTCAGGAATAATATATGCTAAACTTACCCACTGCCTCCTAAAAACAATAAATCAAGGGAATTTGTCAAAAGTCCATTTCCCAAGAGCAATGGCTCATAAAGCCAGCATGACGTTTCTAAACTCCTCAATTTCCGGTGTTCAAAAAACAATGCTTAAATGATAAAACGTCAGTTGCGGTCACTCAAAAATTTGCACTATGCAGTTCAGCCTTGATCCAACCCTCTGTAGTCTGTATTCGAGCATCCACTTATTTTTCACTCATTCAAGAATATTTATTAACCACCCCCCCCACTAAGTCAGACAACACAGAGAGCAGGAAGAACAAAGTCACAACTTTTATCCTCTAGTGGAGGAGCCATACCGAAAACAAGAAGCAAAATACACAATAACATTTTCACAGACCGTGACTGGTGCCACAGTGGAAATCAACCGCAGCCAGCAATTCAGAATCATGGAGGCCGGGGAAGGGGCCTACCAGATGCGGTCGTCTGAGGAGGTGATGGAAGTTGGGATAAGAAGGAGGAACCAGCCTTTCAAAATGCTGGGGGAAGAGTGTTCCGAGGGTGAGGCAGCAAGTGCAAAGGCCCTGGGGCATGTAGAGTAGGGCATCAGGGAACTAACCAAAGACCAGTGGCCTGGGTAGGAGGGCAACTTGATGAAGCTGGGAGACGGGCAGGGGCCAGGCTGCTCAGGGTTTCATGAGAGTGGGGAGTGGCCAGGGGAAGCCTGGGAAGGGCTGAGGCAGGCGATGTTCTAGGACTCTGCTGGTTAACGTCTGTGGGTAGAATGGGTCATGAGGGGGCTGCGGCTGAAGCAGAGGGACAGTTCGGCAGATGCTGCACACGGGCAGTGAAAAACAATGATGGCCTACACTGGGGCCATGCCATGGGGGGCAGAGAGGAGGGAACTTTGGAGGGAGAGTGGATTAGTCTATGGAACTCAAAATAACACGGGTTCTTAACTATGGTGTCACCTGTGAGCTTATGAGAAACACAATTCTCATGCCTCACCCTGAAGCTCTGGGTGTGAGGCCAGATACCTGGGTTTTAAGAAGCCTTCCACGTGTTTCTGATAGGCACTAAAGTATGAGAAGCAATAGACTAGATGACTGATAATATCAACTAACATAAAAATGTGTCCTCCGGAAATCGTATCCAGATCCCTCTGGGGACAAAGAGCTCCAAACCTTTGTCCCCAGAGATACTGCAACCAAGATACTGAGATCTACCTGATATGGTTTCTAGAAAAGAATCGTCCGTGAGGTTAATGCCCACTCCCATGGGTGTGGCCAACCTGCCAGCATCTGGAGGGCTGGAGCGAGGTCGGCTGGGAGGAGGGGCTCCCAAACCCATTCAGGATAAGACTGTAGGCCATCTTGCTGAGTCCTGGGGCAGGACTGGCCTGAGGCAGAAAGGATTATGAAATGCCTGCTATTGACAAATACCGACCCGAGGAAGCTGATGAATCCTTCAACAATCCTTGCAGCCCTAGCCCATTTGTTTCCTTGGGCTCAGGAGGGCCCAGGGAACTGCATGTAACTAGCAAACGGCAGAGCCAGGACTTGTGTACGGGCAGGACAAGGAACAATTTGCTTCACAGGTATTGGGGTCAGACTTATCTCACAAACTCTAGGGGCATTCCATTTTCTCCTTATGTCCCTCAACCTAAGTGACCCTCGTCATCCAAGGTGACACAGCAAAGCAGAGATGTGGGTCCAAAGTGGCCAGGAGGACAAACGAGGAATCACAGAATCTGGAATGCACCTTCTTCTCTCCATTTGCTCTGCCACCACCCCAGCCAGGGCACTGCCACTCGCACTTGTAGCAAAGCAATATGGTCTCTCCACAGCCGTCCCTCTTCACGGCCAGCTGCTCACTCCTGTGCTGCCTTCTCCCCAACCCCCAATCCAAACTCCACCCCCACCCCAGTCACACTCTGCCTTCTGGCCCTCCTTCTGTTCCTCAAACAGGCAGGCTTGTTCCCATCGTATCTGAGACATGTCTATCCATACCTCTGGTAAACGACAATCATAAAAATACTAAATGCTGTCATCTGCTGGGATGTGACCTGTAATAATATACTATATATTAGTAGCATCCCTACTAGGGTGACTAATGTCCCCCCCAAATCCATGTGCCCCAGAGTCCCAGAATGTGACCCTTTTTGGAAACAGGGTCTTTGCAGACCAATTTGTTAGGATAAGGTCACACTGGAGTAGGGCAGGTCCAAAATCCAGGGACTGCTGTCCTTCTCAGAGCTGACACAGGGAGAAGACCCCGTGATGAGAGAGGCAGAAACTGGAACGATGCAACTACAAGCCAAGGAATGCCAAGAACACCCAGCAACCACCAGAAGCTGGAAGAGACAAGGAACGATTCTTCCCTAGAGCCCTTGGAGAGAGCATGGCTCCGCTGACACCTTGATTTCAAACTTCTAGCCTCCGGAACTGAACAGAATAAATATCAGTGGCTGTAAGCCACTGGGTTCATGCCAATAGGGTAGGGCAGCCCTGGGAAAACAAATACAGCATCTTATAACTATGCTCCCCAGGCAGTGCCCCAACCCTGCAACCGTACAGTTCTTGCTCTCACCCTTACAGATGGGCAACAGATGACCTTGGCTCAAGTTCACACAGCTCATGAGTGGCAAAGCTAAGATCCAAACCTAGTGGAACTTCAGAAGGAGAGTTCTTTACGTTGGGCTGAGCGGTCACCCTCTTTTTATAGAATGAATGCAGAAATTAAAAAAAAAAAAAAAAAAAAAAAAAAGTAGGCCTGAGAAACAACACCTGAAAGCCTTGCTTATTTAAAAGGCCCCTGGCAGCTCTTCTTCACAAAGGGGTTCTGGGAAGCTCCGGTTACCAGGGGGAGAGGAATTGGCTCCCAACCACTTCTAAGAACAAACTTAAATGCAGGAGGAGGCTTCATTCTGCAGCTGTAACACCATTTTATTTTTTGCAGGGACCACCCCCTCCATCTCCTATATATGTATATTTAAAAGGTTTCATTATATGCAATAATTATTTTTTACTCATCACAGAGTCCTTTGTAGTCCCTGACCTGAATCATCATTATTATACTTGGCTCCGATGCTAACGAGCTCACCTTCTGAACAGGCATTCTGGGCAAAAGATCCAAAAATCTTTAACCGGTTGAGGCACAGAAACTTGGAATGGCATCTGGTGTGTAATTATTTTTAACAGGAGAAAAGAGCCCATCTTGTCAGCTTTCCATTTTGGGCGAAGGCAAATTGGCCACAAGCACACACATAAAAGGGTGAGTCTGGTAGCATCATCCTCTCGCTCATTCCCTGCGCTTAATCAGGATGAATGCAGTCATTCACTCTCTGTGGAGGGACTGTCCTGAATGTCCCTCTCTCCCCAGGCTAAAAGGGAAACTGGGCCCATCTTGGCTCCCAAAACCACCGTGGATAGGTTTCACCCAAGTTTTCTAAAGCTTCCATGAAAACAGGGCTTGTTCGCTTTGTCATTTAAATTTCAAAACGCATCCCCAGCCAAGGAGAAAACACCGCAGGACTTGGGGCTGCCCGGCAGAAAAGAGAAGCCACCAGACTGCACTGTCCCAGAGAAGAGAAATCAAAGGCCCCCACTTTGTGGTTGCTGCCACTTATTCCTCTATTATTACTGTTGAGGGGGTGGAGGTGGTTGTCTTTATCAATAAGACGTCTTACCTCCCAAAATCTTACAGAGAATCTCGATGTCACACGCTGCTGGGGGCCTCTGTTCCCTTCATCTGTAACAAGGAACTAGAGACACAGCAAGAAGCCCTTGGCCTGAGGTCCAACTGAGAACGAAAAGGAGGAAGCTAGCTAGCTCTGCCCAGTTCTGCTCGCATGTGCCCATGGGGCATGATCAGAAAGCACTGGAACATTTTTTAAAAGATTTTATTTATTTATCTTAGAGAGAGGGGAAGAGAGAGGGAAAGAGGGTGGGAAACAGCCATATGAGAGAGAAACATCAATTGGTTGCCTGCCTGTACCTGCCCTGACCGACTGGGAACTGAACCTGCAATCCAGGCATGTGCCCAGGAATCGAACTGGCAACCTTTGGGCCCATGGGACAACACTCCTATCAGCTGAGCCACACCGGCCAGGGCAGCACTGGGGCTTCTTCATCACAGCTTCCTCTCCAATAAAGCGGACAATCCAAAAACTGAGCGGATGCACCTCCCCCTTGACCACCCCCCCCCCCAAATTGATCCCGTGTTGGGATCAATGTGGCTATTTTCATGCTGAAAGGAAAAACAGAAAGTGAGCCTATAAACAGTTCTGTGTTTCCTGAATTAGTCCCATGGTAAAAAAGGAACTGCTGACTATCAAACTTGACAGCTTCGCAAGAGCAGTGAGCAGCCTGGCTCCCCTGCTGGGACGACGGGGCTGGGGGAAGCGACCGAGGATGAAGATCACGGGCTCTCAGGGGGAGGCACAGAGGGGTCTCAGGCCTCCAGCCCCCCTACGGCGCTGTGGCTGCAGAGCAAGATGCTCCTTTAGGACGCAACTCAAGTGCCCCCTGAGATGCACAGTCCAGGGCAGGGCAGGTTGTCCACCCTCTGTGTCAGAAAGAAAGAGAAAAGGACATTTGTCCAGAGAGCTGCCAGCTCCACACACCGCACCTGGGGGAGCAGCTCAACCTCGCTGTGCAAGCAGAGTGGCCCTGAAATTCCTAGAATTGGTTTTGGTTCAAAGGAAGGTTGGGAACAGGCTGCATAGGCTCTTCCTTCTGCCCCTGGGAGCACCTGGACTGGGAAGGGACCTGCAGGGGAGGCATCTGCGGCCTTGAGCCTGCTCAGTCAGGCCCAGGGCTCCCCATATAGGCCATCCTAGAGCGCAGAAAAGAGAGGTGGTCAGCTGCCTGGGGACCAGGACATAGGTGTCTGGGACTCAGGACTGAGGCTGGTAGATTCCAGAAGGCAGGAAGGGAGGCCAGCAAGGAGTTGGGAGACCATACAAGTGAACGTAAGACAGCCCTCTGTTCTGGGGTTCAGGGAATGTGGGTTCAGATAGACAGCTACGAAACAGATACAGACTTCTGAATACTCCTAGGGCTTCTTACTGATGCAGGAGAAAGGCTGCGGGATAGGTGGATTTTTAAGAACTTGTTTCTTACTGATTGCAGAAATACATGCACGTGGTAAAATTTTCTAACAGGATGAAAAGAGTCACAGAGTCAACGCTAAGCATCCCTCCTGCCCCTGGAAGGTCCCCAGTCGGTCCTTCAGTGGAAACCACTATTCCCATTTGTGCGTCCTTCCAGATCTAGTTTGTGTGTATGTGCATGTGTGTGTGTGTGTCTGTGTCTGTACTTCCTTTTACATGAGAGTGGAAAGAGTGAGAAAATTCCAAAAGAAGTAACTGCTCAACATCTGGAACCTGTCTTTGTCATCCATCAAATGACAAGCTTGGATAAGGCCCCTTCTGACCTTGTAGAGTTCATGCCATGAACCTACCTGCCAAAAGCCACTGGCAACCGGCTTGGGAAGCTAACCCGGGGGACGGTGTGAGTCAGCCCAGGGGAACTGTCGAGTCAGCTGGGGGCACTAGTGCCAACGAGTAACCTTTACTGAGCCCTCCCCAGGACCCAGCACTGGGCCAAGCCAGTTACGGGCACCGTCGCATGCAACTTTCACAAGCCCCTTCAGAGGTCAGGCCTGCTATTACTGTGATTCCACTTCATAGGAAAAGAATCTGAGGCCCAAGGACAAAGCAACGTGTCCAAGACTCTGTGCTGGTGAGTGATAGGTAAGTAGGATGCAAGTGCACTTCTCTCGTGTTCATGGTTTTGGGGGATACACAGAGTGGGGGAGAAGCTGCAAGTCTATGACACACGTATCCCCATGAGCCTCATGGACTGCAAGGAACACGCATCTAGACAACTGTGACAGAGACAGAACCCAAAGCCTCTGGTTTTACACCCAAGACTCATGCCTTCGATTTCCACTAAAGCATCCCCAAGAGTGGAATACGGCCATGCCCTCCTTAGCAGTCAAGTTTCTATTAGCTCGTTTCACCCTCCAGCAACCCAAAAGGAGGTGGCATGATCAACCCATAACCGGTGGGAAAACAAGGCTGACAGAGGCTGAGTGACCTTCCAAAGTCTCTTAAGTGAAACCGTGACGGGTCCTCAGGCTCAGCAGGATTCTCTGCACCCGGCCACGGCAAACCGTGGGGCACGAGCTGCACTGCAGACCTACAAAGCTGCTCCCACTTTCCAAGCAGCAAGGGATGGTATGTACATGAGCCTCAAATCATAATGAGAAATGGCGTCACACACTAACCAGCTATCCCCTTCTCCCCAGCAAGACCTACAGCACCAGAAACCCACCTAACAAGAAAGCAACTCCACACTGGGAAGTGTTGGCCAGCACCTCACAGCTGCCTGCCACTGGGCGAAACCAAATGGGAAAGCCACTTAACAAAATGCATCAGAGCCTTAGCAACATCTAGACCCTTTGACTTGCTCATTGTACTTCCAAAACTCTATCCTAAGAAAATCTGAAAAATGAAAATAGGTTAATTTGTTCATGTGTGCACGTGCGCGCGCACACACACACACACACATCTCAGTACTAACTGTGACAGAAAAATACAAGACATATTTGTAATACTCAAAAGTACCAGCCAGATTGGGAAGATGACGCACCATCATTGCAGTGGAATATTACAAGGTTACATTGCATTAAAAACTACACTTAAAAGCCTGCTTTCAACACCATAAGGAAATATACTTCACTTGCATTCACAGAAAAACCCAATCATTATTGACATTGTGTCGCCTCAAATGTAAAAGAAAAATATGCAAAGAAAAATAAAAGAAAATGCAAAAAAAGTGTTGCTATTATTTTCTTTCTCATACTCTTAACATTTCTCAAATATTCTACAAATGAAACTATCCTTATAAAAAATAAGCATTATTTGAAATGATGACCCACGTTCCTAGATAAAACAAGCGACAGGTGGAATAGATCAAGAAGAATTTATTGAGTTTTCAGATTATGCTCCTAAAAAGTTACATGACCCTGAAAAATAAGGGAGCAAACATGGAAAGAAACTAAAGAGGAAATCCGGTGAAAGGTGGCTCAAGGCCAGAAAAGCCATGGACAGCAAAGGCAAGAAGACCCAGGACCCACTTACACTGCCTCAAGTCCATAGTAACCACTGCACTGGGGAGTAGGGGCCGAGGGGGCCCCCGACAGAGTGATCTGAGAAACCGGGCAAGGGGCCCTGATAGATCGGGATGAGGTAGGGGGAGTGATGATTCAAAATCCCTGGGCAAACAGAGAGCTGTCCAGAAAGAAAACATAATCGACATCTACTGCTTGGATGTTCAGGGAAGGTCACTGGCAGGCATAACCGTGTAGAGGCTTTCCCCACCGTTTCCACTTTTAGAATAACTCCTGCAGGTAAAACACAGAAGTCCCAACTATGGACACGGGCGAGAATAAAAATGTTATCTGCCTTGCCAACATGAAAATATAGATGCCAGAGGAAAGGGGGGGGGTAGAAGAGAGAAGAGCCGGCGTGCTGGTATCTCCACTGCAAGCATGAGTCACAGGACACTGGGGAGGGCCCAGATTCAAGGTCGAAGTCAGTGGAGCCTCTTATTTAGAGATACTGACCTACCCCTACCCACTACCCCTCTTCACTCTGGGAAGAGGACCAAAGGCCAGAAGGGAGTGGGGCACCTGGCTCTTCCACATAAATCTTTCCCATTTGATTTTTAAAAAATACTTTACTGTGGCCCTGGCTGGTGTAGCTCAGTGGATTGAATGCAGGCCTGCGAATCAGAGTATCACGGTTCGATTCCCAGTCAGGGCACATGCCTGGGTTGCAGGCCAGTTCCCAGCAGGGGACGCATGAGAGTCAACCATACATTGATATTTCTCTCCCTCTCTCCTTCCCTTCCCCTCTAAAAATAAATAAATAAAATCTTAAAAAAAATACTTTATTGTTTCTGTTACTACAGTTGTCTCCGTGTTCTCCCTTCGCCCCCCGCACCCCCACCATTTGACTTTTAAATGTGCATGTATTATTCTGAGTAGAAGCCTAATTCTATTAAAAAGGCATCAGACTCCAAACTGAAACAGGCTATAAACAGGAGCTTCCTCCTACTTTAATGTTTGCATCTCTCTCTCTTCAATACGTTTCAAAAGCTGTATCCCAATACAGTGGACTGGTAGCCTGTTGGGAACGAGCTTTCTCGACAGCCAGGCCCAATCCCAAATACCCACCAAGCTGAAGCGACTTTTAACTGCACGTCATTCCAAGCCTCTCACTTACGCAGACAAGCTGGGCAGGGATGCCAGAGGCGAGTCACATTACACAGGCCACTTTGAACACAACGTCTAACGGCAGCCCCTGCTACATAGCTCAGGTTAGAATGCTGTCCTAATAGGTCATGCTTGTAGGTTTGATCCTCAGTCTGGGCGCATACAAGGATCGCCGAATGAATACATATGTAAGTGGAACAATTAATTAATGTCTCTCTAAAATCAATCAAACTACCAATCAATCAGTCAATAAGGCTTCCAACTGTAACAGAAAAAAATATACTACATGGCCTGTCATTTACTTATTTTTAAAGGTTTTATTTAGCCATCCTTAGAGAGAGAGGAATTGGAGGGAGAAAGAGGAGGAAAGAAACATTAATCAGTTGTTTCTAGTAAACACACCCACTGGGGACTGAACCCAAAATCAGGCATGTTCCCCTGACCAGGAATTGACCCAGTAACCTTTCGCTTTGTGGAACCACACCCAACCAACTAATGCCCTCTGGTCGGGACAACCTGGGCTTTTAAAAGGGTTCCTCCTTTACTTGGTCTTCTTGCCACAGGCTCCTTGTCCCTCTCCGATGCAGCCTCTTCAAAGCAGGCAGGCATGCCCTGTTTCCCAAACGCAATCCCGCCACTCCGGCTCAGAGTTCCTCCTCGGCTCTGCATGAGCGTCTCCAGGGTGGACTCTAGGCCTAGCTACCAGCCTCCTTGAACTAAGGTTCCTTTCCCACCACTGCCTTGTGCTCAGGGAAACAGCTCCCAGGGTTCCCAGGCTGAGCCGGGCTCGCACCCACCTGAGCCCCGGAGGTGCTGTTCCACCTGCTGCCCGACCATCTCGGACGGCATGTCCACTTCTCGGACTCAGTCCCAGCCCTCCCTCCGCGGGACTGTCCCCTCACTCGCCTGAACAGATTTAACACCCTCTAACAATCGCTGCTTTTAGACTGTTTCTTCCCCTTTCCGGTTCCCCAAAGACCGGGCCCTTCCATCTTGGTGCCTCCAGGTCCTAAGAAACAGCCACTGTGAGAAATTATAAAACCAAGACTCAGTGACTTCTTAACATGGGTCGGCCGGTTTTCTAAGCCCTTTATATGCACTATTTCATGAACCCTTATAAGCAAGTGCCATTACAATGCTCACTTTACAGGTACAACAACGGAAGCTCAGAGAAGTTAAATAGCTTAACCAATGTACACAATTAATTACGGGCAGAGCCAGGATCCAAACCCCGGCGTCTGATCCAGACCTGGGGGGTCTGCCACACAGGTTGTGCAGGCTGTCCCACCACACAGCTTGGAAGCCGGCCACTGGCGGCACGGGCTGGCTGGGCACCATCTGATAGAAATATAATGCAAGACATATATCTTTATAACTTTAAATTTTCTAGTAGCCCCATTAAAAATAATAAAAAGACCCTGGCCCGGTGGCTCAGTTGTTTGGAGTGTTGTCCCATACACCAAAATGTTGCTGGTTCAATCCCTGGTCAGGGAGTGTAAGGGAGGCAACTGATCCATGTTTCTCTCTTTCTCTCTTCAATACATCTCTCTTTCAAATCAATAAACATTTCTCAGGTAAGGATTAAATTTAAAAAAGAAGAAGAAACGGGTGAAATTCATTTTAATAATGTAGTTTATCTGCCCTGGCTGGTGCGGCTCAGTGGATTGAGTGTCAGCCTGCAAACCGAAAGGTTGCCGGTTTGATTCCCAGTCAGGGCGCATGCCTGGGTTGTGGGCTGGGTCCCCAGTTGGGGGCGTGCAGGAGACAAAGGATTGATGTATCTGTCACACATTGAAGCTTCTCTTCCTCTGTTTTTCCCTCCCTTCCCTTCTCTCTAAAAATAAATAAAATCTTTACAAAAATAATGTAGTTCATCTAATGTACCCAAATTTTATCACGTCAATCATGTCAATGTGTAATCAATATAAACAGTTATTAAAGACATTTTTCATTCTCTTTTTTGCACTAGGACTTAGAAATCTAGCGTGCACATATTTCATACACATATTTCACTCACACATACTTCATTTTGACTTTCCACATCTCAAGTGCTCAATAGCCGCATACTGACTGGACAGTTCAGGCCCAGCTGCAGCCCGAACACACCCCAACTCCTCTGGGCCTCCATCTCGCTACGTTGAAAGTGAGAATTGTGTATTATTTACGAGAAACAACACGTAGAAGCAACCTAGGTGTCTATCAGTAGACAAATGGATAAAGAAGGTGTGGTACATACACACAATGGAATATTTTAAGCCATTAAAAAAGAACGAAATCTTGCTATTTGCAACAACATGGATGGACCTAGAGGGTATTATACCAAGCAAAATAAATTTGACAGAGAGAAAAATACTGTATGATTTCGCTTATATGTAGAATCTTTAACAAAAACAAATGAATGAACAAAACAGGAACAGATTCATAGATACAGAGAACAAGGTGATAGTGGTTAAAGGGCAGGGAGTGGGGATAAGGGTAAGAAAAATTTTTTTAATGTTAATTTTTTTTAAATGTGAGAATGAACTTATTCTGTCCTCTTTCCTTATCAGGCACAGTTTCACAACCTTTCACGAACCCTAAGAGCTCACATCTGCAGAGCCCCATTCGGGTTATAACGGACAACAGTTCTTCCTCTAGTTCTTAAAAAAATGCCCCCAGAAAGTGAGGCTCAGAGAGGTGACCTGCTCAGCCCTGAGCCACACAGCCTGCCTACAAATCCAGGTCACTTGTCTTCATTTGCTGCTTGCTAAGTGCTTGGCTCAGGCCACCCTAGCAAACGGGTGTCTTCTTCCCTTAAGAAAATAATACATCTCCCCTGGGGACACAGGCAAGTCATTGGAATTTAATGAACTGTCTGTGCATCAACTTTTAAAGACATGCAATCCTGTACCCTTCTCCTAATCCTGGGCAGGAGAACATCTGGAAGTCTAAACTGCTCAACAGCTGGGAGACATTCTCACTCTTAAAAAGCATAATTTATTGCTCCAACAATGAAAACTGCACCGTCATTTTAGGGGGGGAGGATATGACTTGGCAGCTATGGGTTTCTTGACTGGGAGGGAGCATGTGTTTCCCTGGGGCCCAATGACCTACTACAGTAGATGGACCAAGCCTGCCGCTATCCCAAGCTCACTCACTGATTGAGTCCCAGCCCCCACAGCAGGGTCCCTTCCCCTTTGCCAATCAGGTTTGCAGGAGGGCCTATGACTGGATGAAAACCTCCATTTCTCATCAAAATCGGGATTGATCCCTAAACCAGCTGAACTGGGGGCTCAGGACAAAAGCCATGGGACCAACCACATTGTAAACATCTCTAAAAAGGGCAGAGTTCCAAACCCCAAGTCCTAGCTCCCCTCACCCATTCCCCCCACTATTAGAACTGCTCTCAATCCAGTGACATCCCAGTGGGCAAGAGAATGGGGATGATCTTGGAGCTGCCATATGGGACCCGACGTGATCTGCAGAGCAAGAACAAAGGAGCGTCTGAGACCTAATCCCACTTCCGCCACCTCAGTGTGAGGGTTTTCTGCTTACTGCTCTGTGCTCCTGAGGACTGGGAAGAGCTAACATTAATGAACTTCTCCCAAGTGCCCCGAGCTCTTCCTCATTGCTCATCTCAGTCACCTACCCACAGCCTTTAGGTAAACAGAGATCACCTGTAGACAGGATTGTTTACCAGTGAAGACACAAAGATCCTAAAACCGGGCTACTGCACTTCAACTCCTGGCTCTGGCCCTGTAGCTAACTAGTCCACACATTCTGCTTCCTTTGCAGGCTGCAGGGCTCACAAGTGTTTATTTACTTTTGTGCCTCATGACTAGCCCGTAAATTACGTCTACTCTTTCATAGATATGAGTAGAATATAATGAACTAATTGTTGGAGCTATCTGAAATTCACTCACCGATTATGTCACACCACAAATGTTTGCTAGTTATTTCTTTTTCAAGAAGCACAACTTCCCCTGACTGGTGTAGCTCAGAGGATTGAGCATGGGCCTGCAAACCCAACAGATCGCAGTTCGATTCCCAGTCAGGGCACATGCCTGAGTTGCAGGCCAGGTCCCAGCAAGGGACACACGAGAGGCAACCATACATTGATATTTCTCTCCCTCTCTCCTTTCCCCACTAAAGATAAATAAATAAAATCTTGAAAAAAAAAAAAAGAAGAAGAAGCACAACTCCTGAAGGAGCCATTGAAAGTGGTAAGTCGGAATGTCCAGGGTGGGGGCACTCCGACCCCCGAGATGCTGTTGAACACAGCATGAGCAAGTACATGCCTGCCCTCGGTGAATCTTTGCCAGAGACCAGAGCACTGGGTGTCCCCCACCAGTACTGGGGAGTGAGGTTAAGAGCATCTGCTGATGAAGCTGAGAGAGGACATACAAGATGACACACATTAAGAGCTGAACGGAGACACCAGCCCTGGGGTAGACATTGGCCACTGGAATTCAGACGATGAAGACCCAAGGCAGTTCAACAACTGGTCAGGACCAGCACTCTGCCACTTGTGGCTGGATGGCCCTGGCTAAGTTTCGTACAATGTCAGCGCCTCATACCAATAGCACGGGCAACAAAAGAAAAACGGTAAAGTGGACTTCATCAAAATTAAAAACACCTCTGCATGCCCTGGCCAGTGTAGCTCAGTTGGTTGGAACATCGTCCCATAACCAAAAGGCTTTGGGTTCAATTCCCAGTCTGGGCACATACCTATATTGTGGTGGTTTGATCCCCAGTCCAGGAGCATATAGAAAGCAACCAATCGATGTTTCTCTCTCTCTCTCTTCCTCTCTCCCTTCCTCCTTCTCTAAAAAGCAATGAAAAAATGTCCTCAGGTGAGGATAAAAATTAATGAATTAAAATAAAAACACCTGTGCATCAAAGGCCACAGTGAAAAGAAACCCACGGAATGGGACAAATATTTGCATATCATACACCTGGAAAGGGGTGAATCTCCAGAATATATAAAGAACTCTTACAAGTCAACAACAACAAAAAACTCAAAGACGATATATGAGTAGCCAATGAGCCACGTGGAAAGATGTTCAGCATCACCAGTCATTAGCAAAATTCAAATCAAAACCACTATAGATACCACTTCATACTTCTTTGAATGGCTACTATTTTTTTAAAATAAATAACATAGAGAATATAACAAGTGTTGGCAAGAATATGGTGAAATGGGAACTCCTGTGCATTGCTGGTAGGAATGTAAAATGGTGCAGCTGCCATGAAAAAGTCTCGCAATTTCCCAAAAAAAATCTGACATGGAATTACCATACATATACCATTCAATTATACCTATTAATAATACTAAATTCCATTGTGGTACATTATCATCTCAGTGTATTTTTGCTCTTACTCTGAATCTTTCAAAGGCAAAGATTGGATTTTCCATACCATGAAATCCATGGACCTTCTTTTTAATCCATCCCCACCCCCAGAGCCTCACACAGTTCTGGCTACATATTAAGCTTGTATAGTTCCCAAACATCCATGCCCCTATTGGCTTTCTCCTCCACTATGCTCAAAAAGATAACACTATGGAAATTCTGCTCACGATGGCTGGGATTTTTCACCAGAGGAGCTGATTATTCTGTTTCTTTAAGAAATTTGGCCATGATAGCTCACAGTCAATGAAGAGAAACTGAATGGGCCCCAAAGCCATCGGCAATGGCTAACCAACTGAAAGGCAAAAGTCGGGGAGTCAGCCAGAAACCACAGCTCCACAGCTGCTTACGAGCCCACCAACACCATCCCAGCCCAGCAGAATACGGAAGGGCTGGCTTCCTTGAAAAAAAAAAAAAAAAAAGATCCAACATGTATTGGGAGGTGGGCAGGGCACAAAGGGAAGGGGGAAAGAAAACAGTCCAGAATCTCTGAAATGATTACTTTCCCAGGCATACACAGCCAGTCCCAAAAGCATGCAAGGAACTCAAGAAGCAATCCAGAATAACAGGGTGTGCGAACACTTCTGAGGGGGAAATGTTAGTACTGTATATGCCAGAGAAGTCATTGCTCAGGTGAGGCACTCAAGTCAGTAAAGATTTCAGCAGGCAGCATCTCCCACGACAGGGGCACCAGGGGCACAGGAAAGATGTCAGGTCAAGAGGAGTTTGTGCAGTGGGAGACAGCAGAAGCAGGAGCTGCAGACTGCTGGCCCCTGGGGACACAACTGGCCCTCACATGTTTTATTTGGCCTGTGAGTGTTCTTTAGGAATCTGAATTGAAACACTTGAAAATCAGGAGAGTACCCTCTAAAAAAAAAAGAAAAAAACAGATATCTGGCTTGTGTTTAAAAATAAGTGGAAGCTTTGGCAACAAGGGATCTACCTTCTGGCATGGGTTAAAAGGGAGAAGGGGTGGGGGCTGGATCTAAGAGCAGCCGCCCCTCTAGAAAGGGGGCAGGTTGTTTGTCAGTCCACACACTTCCTGTTGCACTCTCTTGGGCCCACCTGGGGCATTTACATAATCGGCTCATGCTCCTAAAAGAAGGGTTTGCAAGCCCTGATGAGCACCCAGGGCTGCAAGACAATACAAGGGGGTGTGAACTGTGATCACTGAGACCAGAGTGCTTGGAGGGGGTGGTCACATGAGGCTAGGGAGGAAGAAGGAATGCTTCCTGGAGGAGGTGACCCCGAAGCTGAGACATAAAGCATAAATAAGAGTGAGTTAGGAGAGCAAGTGGGAAAGAGATGGAAAGCTGTCCCATTTCCCTGACTGGCCCCTTCCCTCCCCATGTGAAAAATGAATGTTAGAAATGAATCTGCAAATACCAGTCCTCTGAAAGAACCCCAGTATCCGAACCTTCAACATTATTCGGCAGCTGTCTCTGACCAGACACAACTTCTTACTGATCCAGGCCAAAGATGTCCAAGGGCAAAAGCATATACTCAGCCTTTAGGATCAGTGAGCACTGGGTCTTTACTTATCTCAGTTTTGCTGTTCTTGTTGCCTCAGCCATTCAATCGATACTTACAGAGGGACTATGATGCAGCAGGTACCTGAACTAACCATGGGAAGCCATTAAAAGCTACAAGTCCTTGAGTTCCAGGATCTAGTTTGCCCCTCCAAGAGCTCACTCTCTCTGGTCAGGAGGAAAGCAGGAGTGGGAGCAGGAAGACATCCGGGACCTGTGGGGGGTTGGGGGGTGCTACCAGAGGGGGGTTCTGGCACCTGTGATGCCAGGCCTTACTGCTGGGGCAAAGAGGAGATAGTTGCATGTCATGGTCAAGGGCACCAGAAATCCTTCATGTATAAAAAGGTGAAAACCTCAATATACTAAGACATTGCTGCCAAGACAATTTCCATATGTTACAGTTACTGAAAGTGATCTCCTATTGACCTCAGCACCCCTTGATTTTAAAAACGAAATGAAACAAACTCACCCCCCAAAAAAAAACCTTCCCTGTTCCTTTTTTTTTTAAGTTGGCTTTAAACCTGGGTGACTTGCCGACGTCACAGCTTGTTGAACAGCACACCATATGCACATTTGTTTTTTTTAAGAGATTTTATTTATTTATCTTTAGAGGGGAAGGGAAGGAGAGAGGGAGAGAAACATCAATGTATGGTTGCCTTTTGTGTGTCCCCTGCTGGGAACTGGCCTGCAGGGAACCAGCCTACAACCCAGGCATGTGCCCTGAGACTGGGAATCGAACCCGCGACTGTCTGGTTTGCAGGCCCGTGCTCAATCCCTGTTCCTTTTTAATGGGATAAGTATGTGGACAATGCATCTGATTGAGAAAGCATGTGTGGAATGTCCAGAGAAATGATAGGGAAGAGAACCTGCCTCTGACCCACCTGGAAGCCTGGGGGTAGCCCAGAAGAGACTCAGGCCAGCCAAGAACTCTGCACAGTGCAAAGCGAGGGTCTTTCTACGCCCAGAGTCTGAGTCTGGGAAACTGTCTCCTCTTAAGTGTCTCAGTTGAGGCAAAGGCAGCCCTGCAGTGGGAAAAGAGGGTGAGGTGACAATACAATGGGAAGCCCAGCCCATGGGAGGAAGCCGTGGGTCCCTGGTGCCCGGGGTGGAAACCAGGCCAGGGCATTCTGGCCTCGGCCTCCTAGGTTTTTCATGGACCAAATGCAATCGTCTGTTTCGTAAAGAGTAAGGCACCACAAGGACTGGAAATCTCTCGGTGGGAGGACTGGCTAAAGTGATCCCAAGACTGCTTCTGGCCCAGCTGGATGAATCATTACTTAAGTGGGACTGTGGAATAAACCCTGTCACAATAAAGGCCGGAAGGGGCCTCCGTTCCTACTGCAGCTCTGCCATAAATTCCAGGGGACTTTCTGCATAGAGGGCCTTTTCTTTTTCCAACGTTGTTCTGAAAAATGGAAAACGCCAAGTGTCCAGAAAGAGAGTAACTGGTGCGCTCACAGCTACATTACCCAGAATGTCTTTAGACTCCAGGCCGGCCAGAGGTCTCTGAAACGCCTCTCTCCTCTCGTCCCTGCCCCTGCTCACACTCTCCAAAGCTCCCCGTGGCCTGCTGGGTATAGTCCAAGCACCTCTGCTGAGTTTGGAAGGCCCCTGGCTACCTCTTTAGTCCCACCTGGCATCCTTCCAACCTTGCCCTCCAAGCAGAAATCCTTTCTCTCTCCAAAATAAATACAGAATCCATCCTCTTCTGTGGTTCTCCACTGCTAGAGCCAGGGCTCAGGTCCCTATCCTTGGATGCCACAACACTGCCACCAGAGGAGCTTCCAACTTCCAAATTCAACCACCCAATCCATTGTCTTCCCAACAAAAAGGTCAATCAAATCAGGCCCCACCCACTTAGCAGTTTCTCAAGGCTGCGCATATTACCAAGGGCCCTCCAGGACCCAGAACCTGCCCACATTGGACCCCATTCTGTGTCTCTGGTCCCTGGACATTCTCTCCAATCCACCCGCAGGAGTCTCTTGATAATATGAACACCCCAGCCTTTTTCCTGTCCTGGGTCCTTCCCTCAAACTACTTTCAAAAGCAATTTTAAGAACCTAGAATTTAGAACCACGAATATGTTGTCATTATGTGCTACCAGTCCATTAACCCTTTTCATATATTTCAAAATGTGTAAGTGATACATGTGTCTATACCGTCCTTGTAAACAGCATTGAAGAGAGCCCTGACTGGCATGTCTCGGCTGGGTGTCATCACACAAAACGGAAGTCGATTTCGAGACAAAGCACACGCCTGGGTGGCAGGGTCTGTCCCTGTCTGGAGCGTGTGCAAGAGGCAACCAATCGATGTTTCTCTCCCATGTCAATGTTTCTCTCCCTCTCTTTGTCCCTCCTTCCCCTCTCTCTAAAAATAAATAAATAAAATCTTTTTTAAAAAGCATTTAAAAAATAACCTTTGACCCTCACCACCAGCCCTATTCTCTCCTTCCTGTCCTGATGATGACAGTGAGTTTGACCTAAATTCTTCCAGCCCGTATCCTTCAGTAATACGGCGTGAGCTGTGAATTCTCAAGCTCACCCGGGAGCGGGCTGCACAGATGTTTTCAATTTTATTGAATGCTGCCAACTGGCCCCTCTAGCTCACTTAGCTGCGTAGGGGATCCCTCACCCAGCCTCCCCAAGACCTGAGTCAGACTTCCTATTTTTGGCACTTTTTAAACTATGAAAGTGTATCCCTTGGAAACAACCCAAATGCCCTTCAACTGGAGGATGGATAAAGAAACAGTGGAGCATCCACAGCACAGACCAGACTCCGCAATCAAAACGACCAAACACCGGTCTCTGCCACAGCACTGAAGAATTACGCAGGACGCTATGCGCGCAAAACCAGATGAAAAGGGGTTCACACTGTAGGACTGATTCCATTTATAGGAAAAAGGCAAAACCGCTACGTCAGAAAACAAGCCAGTAGTTGTCGGGAGTGGGGGAGGAGACGGACTACAAAACGCAGGAGGAAACTTTGTGGGGTGAGGGAGCTGGGTGACGGGTGACAGTGACGATCACACGGCTGTGTTACACAGCTGTACACACTTCTCAAAATGCCAAGCACCGTGCACTAGGAAGGGGGAGTTCTAGTGCATATACATCAGACCTCAGCGTACCTGATTTTATCAGTGAGACCCAGCATCTCGTCACATGGCCCTGCGATTTGCTTTCCTCTTTGGAGAACTGCTGGCTCCTGTCTTTCACCCACTTTGCAGTGAGGTTGTGGTTGTTTGGTACTGACTTTTGGGAACCCTTTATTCTTTATTTATATAGCCGCTTTTTTTTTTTTGCTTAGAGATGCTTTTTCTTCTCTAATGTGTAGTTACATGTATCAATATTTTCCTCTTATTTATGCTTTCCTTTCTTCTCTGGTTAACTTCTCCCAAGTCTTCATGTCTCACTCAAATGCAGGATTTCAGCATTAATCCCCTCGCTCTGAGTGAACTATCCACTTGCATTATTCCAGTCCGTATTCTTTCCTATTCTTTACAATAATGTTATCTTTGTGTTGGTTTGCTTCTTTGTCTCCCCACTAGACAGCAAGCTCTTTCAGAACTAGTTGTAAATCCGTTTGATCGATGCCGAATACCTTAGACCTAAAACGGTGCTTGGCATACACCAGGCACTTCACACGTAGCTGCTGAGCAAATGAAAGTAAAGAAAAAAGTCATACTTTTTCTTCATGCATATGACACATATATAAATATGTGTCTAGCATGTATAAATTATACTATACATAAGTGTTAATGGCATGTCAGTTTATCATGGACAGCAACAAACATTATACATCTCACCAGAAAACACAGCTTCAGTGTAAATCTCTTGAGCCGCAGTATTTACCTAAAATTTTTAAATTCTTGGGAGGTTCTGATGCAACAGTCCTAGACTTGGGGGTTTATCATAAAAAATGCACTGAAAAATAGACCACCTGACATATATAAACAATCCATTATGAGCTAAGCATCCAAATCAAAAGAATGATTAAGTAAACAATAAATGGTCACTGAACTGATTAATAAAATATTATCCACCCAATAAAAATAGCATGGACAAAGTATATGCACTAATATTCAGAAATGCTGCCAACTTGATGATAACTAAGGAAAGTCAGTTTTCAAACATATATGCCATAATTACAGCACTCTTTTTAAAGCAACAATAAAGATAAAACTGGTTGCATTTAACTCAAGAATAATATTTCTCTGTTTCATAGACATTTTCCGCAGAATTTTAAAGATAAACTTGTACTTCTTTCACCCGAGGAAAGAGCATTTAAATTCACCTAGTGACCGTTCTGCGCACCAAGAGTCTGGAACCTCCAGCTCAGGTGCCTCCCACCAGAGAGGCCTGCCTGCCTTTGCCGTCCTTCTGAATGTAAACCTGGGAAGCTGCTCTTCAGTCACCATCACTGGAAAGGGCCCGGAATGTGCAGGGCATTTGAAATAAACAGCTTCTGCCTGGTCTTTAAGGCTCTCGAGAGTCCCCTCCCCTCCAGACCCCCACCTGGCTGCCCTGCCTCTCCCACCTCAGCCTCGGTCCCAAGGCGCAACGCCCTCACCTCTCTGTTCCCTGTTTGCAAGGCTGTTACTGAGACCAGAGACCCCCTCACCCATTTCCCTCCTGGGCGGGAATTCTCAGCTTCACTACACCTGGATGCCCGGGGCCCCATTTCCCCCATTTTGCCTCCATCCTAGTAGTTACCAGCCATCTGCCTCCTGCCCACACTGGGAGCTTCCTGAAGACAGGGATGGTGTCTCATTCACTGCAGGATGCCTAGTGACTGGCACTCAGTCCCTCATTCAATTCCCTGAATGTCTACCACATCCCAGGCCTTGTCCTAGAACTGCACCGTCCAGGAGAACTAAGTGTGAGCCATGAGTACTTTTAAATTTTCTGGTAGTCATGTTAAAAATAAAAAAGTTAAAAGAAACAAGTGAAATTACATGTAAGGAAATATCATATTTAACCTAACAGATCCATCATTTCATTTCAACATTAAAGGATGTGTTCAAGAATTCTTTCACATTCTTTTTCTGGTACCAAGTTTTTAAGACCCAGTGTGTGTTTTGCATGTATGTTATGTCCCCAGAATGGCCTCAATTCCAAGTGCTTGGTGGCCCCATGAGGCTAGGGGCTACCACCTCAGACAGTGCAGCTTTAGATGCTTGGGGACACAGCAGTGAGGAGTCCAGAAGCCCATGACTTGTCCACCGCTACCAGCCTAGCCCAGCCCCTGCGTTACGGGCAGGGTTGCCCCTGATGCTTCTGACTGGGATTTAGTTTCTTCTCAACACAGCAGCCAGACTGATCATTTCAAAAGCTAACTCAGATCAAATCGACCTTCTGTTTAAAACCCTCAATGGCTCCTCATTTCACCAAGTACAAGATGATGTCTCCAGAGAGGCCTGAAGACTTCCAGGACAGCCCCGCCACACTGGGCCCTGGTTCGCCCTTCTGCCTCGGTCTGCCTCGCTCTGCTCACTCCCACTCAGTCCTCTCCTTCTGCTTCGCCCCCGCCCTCCCTCTCACAGGCTCACTCCAGGGGTCAGCCTCTACCCTGGCTCTCCCTGGGGCCTGAAACACCACCCTCCACACTAAGTCCTTCCTCCTTGAAGGCGGCTCTAGGGTCGGCTTCTCAGAGGAGTCTGCCCTGACCAGCTGACTTCACACAGCAGCCCACCCAGCCCCGCAGACCCTGACCTTGCTCTCCTCATCCCCATGGGATGAACGTGTGACCCCCTAATACACTCTTACCGCCCTTGTTCATTAGGTCTCCTGCTCCTTATCTGTCTATCCCAGCTAAAACATAAGCAACATTAGCACAGAAATCTCAGAATCTTATGTTCCCTTGTGCATTCCCAACCCCAAGACCAGAGCTTGGCACAGAGCAGGCACACAATACATATTTGTCTAATTAATGAAAATAAATGAATGGATTGCTGTGAGCCCTCAGCTTTGTACAGTTTACAGTTTAGTGGGAGAAGACAGACATCTGGAATATCAAGTAATAGCAAATACTGCCTTAGTTTGCTTGAACTGCCATAAAAAAATATTGTAGGCAAGGCAGCTTAAACAACAATTTCTTTCTCATACTTCTGGAAGCTTGGAAATCCAAGCTCAAGGTTGCAATCAATCAGGCCTCAGGGGAGAGCTCTCTTCCTGGCTAGGAAGCAGCCACCCTCTTTAACTTCATCCTCACAGAGAGGAGAAAGCTCTCTGCTGCCTCGCCTTATACTCTCATCACAGGGACCCCACTCTCATGATCTCCTCTCTCCCCAGTCACCTCCCAAAGGCCCAGTTTCTAAATACCATCACATTAGAAGTTAGATTTCAACACAGGAATTCTGGAAGGACACAAACATTCAGTTTGTAATAAGTATAATGGAAAAAAACAAATAAAACTCGGGAAGGGAAGTGGGAGAAAGGGGAGGTTGCTGTCTTGTGAGGCAGCCACCAAAGGAAAATCATAATCGTAATAACAACAAATATAGCAATTAGCATGCATATAAAAACTACCACGTGCCCGTGCCAGCTCTGTGCTGAGCACCTTGTACCTATGAACACGGCAGTGCCAGGGAGAAAGCACTGGAGCAGATGCAGTTCTTGCCAGCACTACCTCCATCTTGTCCCTGCTCCTTCTGGGGACCACCCTGTCCCCACTGCAAGGCTTGGACTAGATGGAAGCTTCAGGGGGAGCAGGATTTTTTTGTCTCTTTTGCATCTCCAGCATGTAGAAAGTCTGGCACATAGCAACTGCTTAGTAAATGAATGAATCCATCAATGGCTCAATCCTGAACAGCATGGCAAATATTGATTAGGGCTCCCTTACCAGGAAGAAGGAGTCCTAAAGAATAATAAATAATAACAATTGCTTTTTTATGTCTTACTCAAGAGCTGACTTCCTCTGTGCTAAGTGCTTTGCACCATCCCTGGGAGAGAGAAACTGCCCTCCCTGTGCAGCAACTAAGGAAATGGATGCACAGAGAGCTTAAGTAACCTGCAAAGGCAGGACCACAGGATGGGCGCCCTCTGATCCCTGTCCTTTCTGAGACCTTCTCCTGCAGCTTTCACTTCTTACCCCTTCCTTACATTAGCCAGCAGTCCTTTCAGATGCTACCTTTACACACTAAAGTATATTCAGAAACCACCACTCCAAGCAGCCACAGGAAGTAACAAACCCCGATAATTATAACAATAATAATATTAGCTAATTGTACCGACTGCCAACTATGAGCCCAGTCCCTCTGCTAACTGCTTGCTGTCCTTCCCCTAGTTCCTCCTCACAGCAACCTGTGAAGTGGGTGCTTTGTCACCCCCACGACATGGAGGACGAGGGAACTGAGGTGAAGCAACTTGTCCCAAAGCAACCCAGATCAATACTGCCCTTAACTGTCCCCAGATGCCTTCTGCTGGCTTCTTCCTCTTTCTTCAGTGTCCTTTCCTTGGGGACGAACCCTCCCTCCACGTCCCACCATGTCAGCTGTAGACGGATCGCCACTTGTTTCCTTGCAAAAAAGCAGCTCTGACAGCCACCCAATTCAAGTGCCAGAGCTAGCCACCACGCTGGTGAAGATGACCACCCCACTTACCCCAGCGGGCTGCTGCTCTCAATGAGGGCGTGGTCCTCATAGACACAGACAACAGTATGGTGATGACCAGAGAAAAAGCAGGGTGGGAGGAGGTAGATGAAGGGAAAGGGGGAATAAATGGTGGTGGAAGGAGGCATGACTTGGGGCGGTGAACACACAATACAGTATACAGATGATGTATTACAGCATTGTACCCCTGCAACCTATGTAATCTTATTAACCAGTGTCACCCCAATAAACTCCATTTTAAAAGTTAAAAAACACAAAGAAATGCATGGTCAACAAGGGAAAAGAGGCAGGCAAACAAATAACACTGCTGATCAGATTACCCACCAGGCAGGCACCAGCTAAGCAACACCCCTTTATACCCCCCAAAAAAGAAGAGAAAATAAAAGAAAGTCCATTCAGAATTCTGCAATTTAGAAATGACTGCGAGACCTGACCAGGTAGCTCAGTTGCTTAGAGCATCATCCCAATATGCCAAAGTTGCAGGCTCGATCCCCGGTCAGGGCACATAACAACGATCAACCAATGAATGAAAATATATGTGGAACAACAAATCGATGTCAGTCTGTCTCTCTCGTGTGCACGCACGTGCTCTCTCTGCCCCTTCCTCTCTCAAAAAAAAATTAAAATTAAAAAATCAATCAACAAAAAAATAAATAAAATAGAATAAATAAATATAAATTAAAAGAAGATGACAGAGACCACTGTGTTTTATGACCCGGCACTGTTTGGGGTTTTAATGAAAGAATTGAGAGAGGGGCTACCACAATCTTTGCATTGTTAGGGTCACTACTGGACCTCAACACCCTCAGGATGGAGGCAGGTACTCAGAACAGGGGTGGGGTGGGGATGGGGGTGACCTGATCATTTACAAAAAGAAAGTTCTTAGCTCCCTCCCTGTGAAGGTTCATGGTAATGAAACACTGGTCCCAGTGTGAGGCAGGATCCCGGAGGCAGCACTTTGCAGATGCGTGTAAGATTCTGCACCAAGACTGAGGCCTCTGACCTCTACCCATGGCTCCTGCTGGGGCCCCAGAGGCCCTCTTTCCCAGACCCCCAGCCCAGAATGCTCCCCCACACTGAAGCCCTTGCCCAAGCTTGGTCTCACTGCTGGCAGCCTGCCCCTCCGAGGCCAAACAGACCGGCAGCCAGAGCACGTGGTGTCTTCTGAAAGGTGCTGGGGTTTCTATCTGTGCCTGAGAGAGGTGGGTAAAGGAGACAACACACTTAGTCCTGCTGCTGCAGGCCCAGAGGCAACCTTTGTTCTGAATCTCACTGTCCTCCAACTTCTGGGAGTGGGCCCAGGGAATTGGGCGGTCCTGGTCCAAACCCAGGTGACTCTGTGTGACCTGGGGGAATATTTTTAACCTTTCTGAGCTGTGGGTTCCTGGTCTGCAAAATAGCAAAAATAACAGGCCAATACACATGACTGTTGGGAGGGTAAATGACAATACATCTATAGCATTTAGAGCGGAGGTTGGCCCACAATGAGAACTCCATCCCTGCTAGACATTATATTGTATCTGCCTCATAGGGTTGTAGGAAGCATAAATTACAAACAACATGCTAGGCGTGATCTACGATTTCAACATTATTACAGGAACTACCATTATTGTCACTGTTACTATTAATTACTAGTACTGTTACTACTTACTTGGGGCCAGAAAAGCAGAAGAAACAGAGGAGGCGACCATCAAAGAACGCATTTTAGCAGTGTTATCCTCTAAGACCCAGAATTTCTGAGGTTTTTCAGGGGATGGTGTAGAAGGGACCATCAGCGGGGCTCATTAATGGTCAGAATTATTCCAGATTATTGCTCTGTTCCCATCTTGGGTCAGGGTGCCCTGCAGACACTGGGTGTACAAAGATGGGGTTCTTGGTCTCTTAAGATATCACATACCAACATCAGGAGAGAAATAAAAAGCAAACATAAACTAGGGCCAGTGCCCTGTCTACACCCAACTATAAAAGGAAATACAAAATAAAAAGCCCGAGTGATCAGGACATCTGACATCACAGACACACACCATGAAGCAAGCAGGCCAATGGCTACCTCTCCAATAGGGACCTGCCTCAGCAACTATCCAAGGTCCTCACTTCCCCAGGAAAGAGTTGACCTGCCTTTGGTCTGACCAAATTTAGGGCCACTCACACAAAGAGGGAGAAAGAGAGGTGTCTCATCGTCCAGGAGACCCCTTAGCTGAGCTGTCCAGGCACAGTGTCCATCCGGGGCAGGCAGAGCCCCACCAGCCAGTCTTCCTGCCATTTGGGAGAATAAAAGCTGAAAGCACAAGGGACTGACTGGATGTGGATGGTAACAGTCACCTGGTCTTCAGACCAGCAATCACACAAATCATCAGGGGTCAGATATTCCAGAACCGAGAAAACAGTTCCCTCTTTCCAGCCCAGAAAAGCTCCAGCCAGGGACGGAAGAGCACGCCAGATAGCATGGGGGAGAGAGAAAGGGGAGAGAAAAAAATCAATCAGAAAAAGAAACTGATTTCTTCTACTGTTCAAGAAAAGCCCGGTTTATGCAAAATTCTGCACTCGAAGTAGATATAGCAACAATAACAACAGAAAGTCACCCTTCACAATGTGACTACCTCACAAATGGCCACTGACTACCTCACAAATGGCCACTGGGTTCAGCGGGTACAGCCTCAGGGTGGGCAGTGGACCCACCCAGCCTTTCCATCTCCAGACTCACGTGGAATTCCAGCCGGGCCCTCTTGCCAGTGCCTGAGACCACGAGGCAGTCCTCAACTCCAAGACGCCTCTCTTCTCAGACAGTGGAAACCAGGCCACGAGGCTCTGCCCAGCCAGGGATTCCGTTTTCTTCCTGCTGCTTCCAGAAAGGCTTTTCTCCTAAGGAATCTTTCAGGAAGTTCCACTCTGGGTTTGGAGGATCCATGCAAACCCCTACTCTGCCGGTTGGAGCCTTAGAAAGATTCGCTGTGACCACAGGACTGTGTCAAATGAACAAGTCTCAACTTGTCAGCACCAGTATGCAAAATAGGCCTGCACCTATAACAAACAGCAAAGCTGATACAGTCCCCAAGTCCCCAGGGCCTCCGCCCACCCACCAACACAAACAGGCGGTTCTCCATGGTTTCCTCCAACAACAAAACAGCTCCAGAATCGGGACTAACTGAGGTGGCCAGATGAGCAGAGGGGGCTGCCAGACTCTCTGGAAAATGTAAGACCTGTGGGAACCACCAACACCTCGCCCTCTTCTCCCTAAAAACTCTCTCATCTTCTAGAAGGGCCTGAAGTCAGAGGCTTCAGTAAAGAGAAGAATCTTCCCTGGCAGCAAACTATCAGGAAAATTCGTGGTGTATCCATGCGCTGGACACATGCAGCATGCGCATGGCCGCCCTTCCTGAAAGTGTACACCGACCACAAACACTGGCATAAATAAGAGCACATTAGCGGGGGGAGGGTAAACCTTATTAAATTAACAGCCCATCCAACAAGAATTAACATCATTAGGCTGTCGGGGCGCCCAGCAAATCTGGAAATGCAGTGCAAAAGTTTCAAAGAACAGACTTGCTTAGCGTTTGGAAACCACCTTGGGGGTGGGGGAGGAGAAGATGGCCAAGGATGGAGGGAGTGCTCGGTGGGTCAGGGACTTCCAGTTTTACTGGAGGGGCCTCCAAATCGCATCTGCGACCCCAGGCCGGTACTGATTGGAGATGGTCTATTTTTAGAGATGAGGCGATACACCCTTGATCAAGTGCATAAAATCCAGAATTAGTTCTATGTACGGGGCATCTGATACACCCAAATGCCTGTCTGGAGTCTGGTGATGAGGGAAGTGCACGATTAACACACACAGATATGAATCTGAAGCCCCTTCCTCGGTCCAGCTTCTCACTGAGCATCCCTATCCACAAGCCCCCCCCCCCGCCCCCTCAATCCAGGATCGCAGAAGACAGAATTCTAACTTACTGGAAGGTGGATCCAAGCCGTATCACCGGGGCCGCCAACATCCTTTCCGCGTGGAGCTCCACTCGGGGGGGTGCCGAGGGGTACCGGGGCCCATCCTCGCTCGCGGCCCCTGCTGTTCCTCCGGGTCCAGGCCGCCTGGAGCGCGCACGGCCCGAGGGCCCATGTGCTCGGCGGCCGCACGCGCTCCCGCCCGGTGGAGAGCGGGCCGGCGGGAGGTCCGTGACGTCACGGTTCGCGCTCTGGGGCCGCGGGGGAGGGGAAGCGCGCGCCACCCAGCCCGCCGTGTGCGTGCGGGGCATCGGCGCACCAGCTTACCCGGGCCTCTGGGCTTCCCTCTGGCCCACTGGCCATCCTGCGAGCCCCTCCGCCTGCCGCCCATACTACACCGGCCACCAAGCCTCCGAGAGCCGCGTGCAGGCAGGGCGGGCCTGGTCCACCGCGGGCCCAGAGGGTGCAGAGGAGGGTGCTTTCTGAACCAGGACGCGGTCCCCACGGCTCTGGCCCCGGGCCCATAGGGGCAGCGCCAACTTCCCAGGGCGCTTGCTCGCTGGTGCTCAGAGCCGAAGTCCTACTCTCAGCTCCTCCCCACCCCCCCCCCACCCCCGCGTCCTGGAGTCAGGGAGCCTTCCCACGTGCCAGATGGGGGAAGGAGAGTTTAATGACTTGGAAGGACCGTGATGCTCTGAGATGGGAACACTTTGCGCACCAGACCCTTGGCTTATCTCCACCCTCAGAGATCTGAGTGACTCTTTGGGTACCACTCAGCATCCGCGGGTCTGGTGAGAGGGGCGCACGCACCTCGCCGCCTCCTTGGACGTCTCCAGCTGTTCCCAAGGTCCGAGGTTGACAAACCTGTGCAGAGGGCTGGCTGGGTGCGCTGCTCCCTCCAACTGAGAACATTAAAGTAGAACCTTCAGTCCGCAATAGTCTCCCCAAAGAAACAAGAGAACGCCGGCCTCCTAAGTGGGATGTGCGTATCCTGCTTTCCCGACCTAAGCGTGGGACAGGACTGAAGCAAGGAGCTGCTCGGTTCAGTTTAACATTTGCTGAGCACTTACAGGGAGCAAGGCGAACTGCTAGGCGATGGGGAGGGGGTGAAAACCGTTAGACACAGACTTTAGAAGGAGGTCGCCGTCCAGTGGAAAGATGGACACGCAAGTGGTCGAAGCAGAGGCTTCCCCCCCCACTCCGCCCCTACCCAGCGCCCTAGCATAAACGCTAGGATGTATCCCCGCCCCTCCCCCAAGCGTTTCATCCAACCCAGGGGTCCTTGGCCCCTCTCTCCCTTTTCTATCACATTCAATCTCTCCAATTCTGATGACTTCTTCCCGGCCTGAATGATTTTCCTCTCTTGAAAACCATTTTCCTGCTACACGCACTCATTTATCACCTCAAAACATTTGTTTTTTTGTTCAGCTCCCTCCAAGGGGCTGGACAGGCGTTCACCGCAGTTGTCAAACCTGCTCCTTCCTAGGATGCTGCCCACAGCTGAGCGAACTTAGCACTTCCACTGCTTCCAAGCTCTCAGGAACCAAGGGCTGTCCCCTGGGGGGACAGGGTGTCCCTCCAGACGCCCGCAGGTCAGAGAGGCCCAGCTTTCAGTGACAACCTCTCCTGTCCCTGGGACCCTAGGCCTGTCTACACAGCGGATCTTTCCTGTGAGCTGTCCGCGGGAGACCCTCTTCTGGTTGAAAAGACACCTTGACCCAGGATTCACTCAACCTTGACTTTGACTCTGCTTGACCTCTCTAAAATCCTCCTACACCAATCTTAGATTCGTATTTTTCCTTTTAGAAAAATACACTTTAAAATGGAAAAAGAAAAGTTATTTTTCATAAAAAATACAAAGAAGATATCTTAATATCTCTGTCATTGAAAATTGACTATCAATTAAATTTTGCTCTATCTGTTTCCAATTTTTCTCTTTAATCATTTGCTACAATATATGTACATTGTAAAAAAAAATCAAAACTATTTTCCTATGCAGGAAAATACAAAAAATAAAAGAAAATCAAATTTTTATCAATCAGAAATAATTCTCATGAATATTAGATGAATCCCAGACATCTTTTTAGGCATATATGTGAGATAGAAATATATCTATTTATCTATATATGTATATGGATCATGAATATTAGATAAATACCAGATCTTTTTAGGCATATATATGACAGAAATATATATATATACATACACATATATATTATCCACATATGTGGATAGATGCAGGTTTGGCAGATAGGAACAATAAATTCATTTTAAAATATCAGCCCTTCCTAGTTGCTATTTTTAAAGCTAAGATATTTCATTTTCTTTTAGTAGAAGAACAGGCAGCTACCTTGAAGCTGGAGGAATTGTTAAAAGCTAAGTATTTTTTTACCACGCTTTTCTATATAATTCTGGAAAGATTCAGGAAAGAGGTGATAAGGAAGAAGAGAATAAAGTAACCAGTTTTATTTGGAGGTGTCTGCACTTCAGAGAGCAACCTACTCCCTGCTGTGACATTAGTGCATTTCCTCCCTCATCCCCTTAGGTCACCTCCAGCATCTGTTAGTTGTGTGGTTGCTTTTCAATTGCCACCCTCCATTCTGTGTCTGAAATCCCATGCTTATTTGGTACTGGGTCTCTAACTAAATTATTCCATTCTCTCTGCCCGTCCTTCCTTTTTCTACATCTGCTTCCTTATCTACAAAATCCACTCGTTCATTTATCACAAAAGCACTAGGCACATACTACTAGCTCCCGGTTATTCTCTGTGGACAATAGGACAGGCAAGGTCTCTGCTCCTGGCAACTCAAAAGGTGACATTGAGTAAGAAGAGGCAGGCAATAAACCCGTCAGTAAGGTAGTTTCCACAGTGAGTGATAAAAGCTATTGAGAGGGTAAATCTGGGTGAAGAGCTAGAGAGGGAGGGGGCAGGAGGGAACCAACTCTGGATAATCTGACCAAGAAGAAGCCAGCCGTGCAGTCTGGAGAGGGTGTTCCAAGCCGACGGAACATCAAGGGCAAAGGCCTGGAGACACATGAAAACAAGATCATCAATCATTTCACAAAGGCTTATTGAGTCGGACAGCAAACGGTGGCAGTCATCGTTTTTCACTGGGTCAGGAGTCACGTGTCTTCAGCTAGCCATTGTGTATCCCCAACACCAGCTCGGTAAGTAGTGTAGAGACAACGAGAGAATGAATGAGCAGACATCCTGGACCCTGTGATAGCGGAAGGAGAAAGGGAAGGTGCCAGGTGCGGCAGGCTGAGAAGGCTCCCCAGGGGAAGCGGAGGCTGCGCTGAATGAAACTTCGATGGACTGCAGTTCGCCAGTTGGACAGAAAGGAGAATGGGGTATTTGAGCAAAGAAAAGGACACAAATGCTTGTGGAGTCTGAAAAACTATAAGCCGTTCAGCATGGATAGAGTATAAATCACTGTTGGAAAAGTGGTGAAGGGTAGACCAGATTCTGAGAGGCCTTTAAGTCCACGCTGGGCAATTTAGCACTTGCCTGAAAGAAAGAAACCTCTGAGGGACCTATGAGCAGGACCGAGACTCGAGCTGTCTTGCTTAGTAGAAAGATCGTGTTAGCTGTCATGCACAGAACAGATTTCAGAGGGGACCAGACAAAAAGCAAGGAGACCCATTAGGAAGTGGCGGCAGAAATCCTGTGGAGAACCAGTAACCGGCCTGGTCCCTAGAGGCTGCCTTGAATGGAGAGAAAGAGGTGACTGCAAAGAACATTGGGAAAACAAACCCACCAACTGACAAGTCTAGGGCATAGGGAGGGAGGGAGGAATCAAGGGTGAGGGCCAGGTTTTTGGTTCATGCAGGTGGGGAACATGCAGGGGAGATGTAGATACAGGCAGAGAATGGGGTGCACTTGACTGTGGACTGGTAGAGTTGAACGAAGCTTTGGGCCTTCCAAGTGAACTTCAGGAGGCGAGTGGCACTAGGTGTTCCAAGTCAGTGGGAGGGGTCTCAGCTGAAGTTACCAGTTTAGCAGTCATCGACACAGAGTTGTGGTTGATGCACTGATCTCAGACACTCAGGCAGGGAGTCTACTCAAGTGGCTGAGGATCCAACTCAGAGGAATGAACGTTTATGGGGAAGAAAGAGGCAGAGGCTGCTTATGTTCAGAGCGTTCTCCGAAAAATCTTTGATTTGAAACTCAGTCCTCTACTTGCTGCCTGACTTGAAAGGCCCGAATAGCAGTTAGGACGGGCCTCAACACTTGCTGAGGTACCAGACCTCTGAATTTGCCTCTTCCCAAGGTCTATTCAGTAACTGGGGCTTACAGATCTGCCACTCACCCCTCTTCCTTCTCTAAGTCAGCACTCTGGATTCCTTCCTTCTGAATTCTGCATCAACTAGCTGTCGCCCTTTTTTCACTTCAAACTTTTTCACTCTGATAGCCTCTAAAAACTCTCTCCGGGTTTACCTTACAAAGGCATGGGTTTCTCTTTTTCCACCTTAGTCTCTTGATATCTAACTGTCCCATCTCATTAGCTTTTTCTTTTTCTCCCAACGTGTCCTTCTTAAGGACTTAGCTGTGCTCTGTCCTTTGTGGCTCGGCCCCAGTCTCTCCTCCTCCATGAGCAGTTCACAGAATATTCTAGGCTGCATGCCATTTTCCTTGTAGAGGTCATGGTTGTGTTGGCACCAGCCTCACCTGGCAACCTCCAGTAGTTACTGAGTAAGCCTCGCCTTACTCTTTAGCCTCTAAATAGTCCTCAGGTGGAGACTTTGTTACAACTCTCCTTACTCAGGTCACACAGGAAAGCTGAGGCCTGGAAAGCTTACTGGTTTTGACTAAGATAACCAGCAAGTGGCAGGACCAGGACTTCACAGCCAGGCAGTTACCTTGGTCCCCTATAGCTCCCCTGCCAGGACTGGCGGTATTTCGAGCAGCCGACACAGAGAAAGTTGATCTCAGTGAATGAACACTTCAACAAGATGTAAGTGTATCCAATCAACACCTTGCATACCTCAGATTTACACAATACTGTATGTCAACATCTCAATAAAAAATATAAGTGGCTGGAAAAAACTCTTCCTTCTTCCTAAACTTCATGGATTTGTTTATATCACATTTTAATCATTGAAGCCAAGAAGACTCTGTGCCTGTAATTTTGAGATAATAAGTAATCAATAAAGTTGAAGATGAAATACATAGTTATTATATTCCCTCTGGACAAGTAGTATTCTTATGAGTTAGCAGAGAATATACATGTTAGAATCAGACGAACCTCAGTGTGCTATGTTAGCTATGCATCCTTGGGCAAATCCCTTCAGATGTCCTTGCCTCCATTTGCTCTTCTGTAAAATGGGTCCCGTAAGGTTACTTACATCACAGAATAGTTGTGAGAACAGGTGTAGCCGTTTCCCTCTCCCAGAACACAGACTGCTTCCAATCAGTTCTTTATCAGGTAGAAAGCTGACATAGAAATCCTGGAATAGGAGTCTGGGTGGGAACCTGTAATGCCCACTGTAGGTTCTATGTCCTCGCATGAGCCTGTGGGGTCAGTGAGACTGAGGACTTTTGAAACACTGCCTAGTGATACGTTATTCTTTGGAAAAGTTTTACTTGTGAACTTGTACATGACCTTGTACTCCCAAGCAAGCTGTTCTTTTTCTTGGTAGAGAAGCATTTCAGTTCAATGAGATAGAAATAGAGAGAGAAAAAGAAGGAAGGAAGGAAGGAAGGAAGGAAGGAAGGAAGGAAGGAAGGAAGGAAGGAAAAAGGAAGGAAGGAAGGGGAAGGGGAAAGGAAAGAAGAATTGCATCACCCTTTTGTTTTAATTGCATGTTGAATTATTACCAAGAGTGAATACTCACATATGTGTTTATTGGCTCACTGCACTTTTTTAATGAACACATTTCACTCTGGCCCATTGCCCATTATTCTTGGGAAGTGTTCTTTTATTTTTTGGTATTTGTTCCCAAAATGAAGTTCCTTTTCTTCTTTTCTTCCTTTTGTCCTTCCCTCCTTCCATTTTTTTCTTTTTTCAAAAGCAGCTTGCTATAAAGAAATTAGCAAATATATCACCATCCAGAAATAGCCATTGTTAACTCTGGGCTATATATTTTTCTATATACTTTATGCACACACACACATAAACACGTGTACACACACACACACTTTTCATCAGGAAAATAGAATGAAACAATATACATTATTTGTAGTTTACTCACATCAATTAGTAATACATCACAATTGTCTTTCCATAACAATACATACATTTCTACAACATTATTTTTTAATAGTTCTCTAGCATTCCATTATAAGTGTCTTTCATATTTTACGCAAACAGTACTTCATTGCTGGCAATTCATCTCACTTGCAAATTGTCATTATTAAACACAGTGCTGCTACACACATCCTTGTGACTGAATCTTTGCATATGTCCTTAATGATTTCCTTAGGGTACATTCTCAGAAGGGACTTATGGGATATTAACACTTTGTTTGCCATATGAATTGCAAATATTTCTTCCTCATCTCTGACTTGTGTTTTTGTTTATTAAGGGTTGTTTTTAAAATACAATTTAATCTCAATAAACCCATATTTACTAGTCCTGGAATTTGGGATGCATTCCTATGATTTCTATATTCAAAAGTCATTTCTCAGCCTGAGATCACATTTACTTCCAGTGGGGCACATTTTACAATAGCTGGCCCCTTAATACCCACTCCAGCTAATAGTAAATTTAAGCCTACAATGTTGTTCCATCTCTCTTGCTAGTAATCAACTCAGAAATGCATGGAATGGTCAGATTCTGGACAATAGCATGTGAAAGGAAGGCTATTGAGGAACCACAGTGAAAAGTTAACCCTAAGCAAGAGATGCCGGAAGACATTGTGTCTCTTCTTAGCAAAAGAAGGAAAGAGAGAGAGAGAAAGAAAGAAAAAAAAGAAAGAAAGAAAGAAAGAAAGAAAGAAAGAAAGAAAGAAAGAAAGAGAGAGAAAGAGAGAAAGAAAGAAAGAAAAGAATGCATTTCTTTGTTGTTTAAGACAGTGGTTCCCCTTAAAATTATTTTCATCGGCAGGTAACAGAAAATCCACTGAAAGTGGTTTAAACAAGTAAGGGCTTATATTTCCCACTAACCAGCCATCTCGAGACCCCTTGATATTGCGGCAGTGGCTCATGTATAGCTACCACGTAGCTGTTGCCGCCTGAAGCAGCACCTCCACGGTTAAAGCAGAAGAATGTGCACAGAGTGACATCAACCAAAACGAGCCATTTTGCCAGACAAAGCAAACGTCTTCCTAGCAGCCTTTGGTGAACATCCAGTCTTGCTGGCCAGAGCTGTCATGGGGCCTCTGCTATTTCCAAGTGAAACTGCAATCAGAGCTACTTGGGTTTGGGAACCTCGACAGCAACAGCAGCTGAAGGAACTCAGAACTGTGCTATGTTAACCAGAGGGCCGTGTCTGCCTTGGCCAGTTTGAGCTGAGGTTTCTGATATTTAGAGAGCATCTTAAATGGAAGGACTGAGTTTGTTTGTTTGTTTGTTTGTTTGTTTGTTTGTTTGTTTGTTTTTTCCTTCTAGTTGTATTAACAGTGTCCTTTTTCACTTCTAAACATCCTAATCCATTTGAAGTTTAGCTTATGGAATTCTGGAACTTTCCTCATGAGTGCCTTGGAGCAGGCAAAGACACTGAGACACAGCAAATCCTGCCAAACACTCTGAGTGTGGATATTCAGAAGTGGGTGCTGGGAAGCCCTGTCCCCGGGGCTTCTTGGGGTCCAGAGGACTTTTGAAGATCTGTCGCAGAATTCTGTCCTGGACAGGATGATGTGGCATCTGAGGTCAGAGTGTAACCACCCTGAGTCTAACGCTGCAGGGACCACTCCCTAACGGCCAAGTTAGTAAGTTTGCAGCGCTGAAAAATTTCTGCTCTATGTCTGGAGCCTCTACCCATAGGCCAAGTCAGATGCTTCCCGCAGGCAGGAGGCTGTTGAAAAGAGCCCTGCCCAGCATGGCTCAGGGGGTCGGTCATTGTCCTGCAAATCGAAAAGTCACCCATTTGGTTCCCAGTCAGGGCAAGCAAAATTGATGTTTCTCTCCCTCTCTTTCACCCTTTCCTTCCCCCCTCTCTAAAAATAAAATAGAATAAAATAAGATAAGGCACTGGGTTTGAGATACTGAAAATGACTCAGAGGGGTAGAGGTGACTGCAAGGGAGAAAATGGAGCTGATTTTATCAAGTACTTAATCTCCCTCTGCTATAGTATGTGTACATAGTTATATAATTTATGTATATATTTTCATTAAAACAACAACAACAACAAAAACTCAAAGCAGGACACAGTGAAGCAAGCCATGGGCTTTGGGCCAGAGAGAACTGAGGATCCACAGTGAACTTTCACCAGGAATCTGAGTCTCAGGTTCCTTATCTGAAAAATGAAAAGAGTAACACCTACAGCTTGCCACGCCGGTGGAGATCTGATCAGAGATAAGATAAATTCTGGGACGTCGGTTCTGTCCCTCTGTGTCTTGCAGCTGCCCAGGTGGTGTGCAGCATTTTTATCTTCCTGATAGCACATCGGGGTCTTTTCTTAATAGCACAGCTTGATATTTCCTTATTGTTACATTGTGCTCACTGGCTAACCCCATCCCTCCTTACAGGAGTGTAAGCCCCAAGGAGAGATCTTGTCTGTCTTTTTCATCTCTGTATCTGAGAGCCTAGTACCTATCAGTTACTCTGTAAAAACTGGTTAAATATTTACAGACTGAGTATGCAAACCAAGGGGTGGTCTCACAACACCCCTTCTACTCTTCTCCGATACCTAGGCAGTAAGCTTTTGTGGAATAAAACCAACTCTCAGCATCAAAAAGAGGGTCCTGATTCCAGCTTTGTTGGTGCAGAGCCGTGTAAAGTGAATTTCCCTCTCTACGCTTCTGTTCTTTTTCTTTATCTGCATAAGGAGAGGGTCCAAGGAAATGATCGCTCTCAGTCTGCAGCTTTGGAATCCTGAATGATTTGCAGCCTTATACATAACAAAGACCACATGTTATATCTCACTTCTCCTGCCAGAGGAGAGCCTACAGGAACCTGGCCTTGATGACTGACCACACTGTCATGGCTAAAATCCTCCGACCCCACTCCCTATTGATTTGTGGGCTCTGGGAAATGAGATTGACCCAAGTTCACATAGCTAGTTCCAGGCCGAACCAGGACTAGAACTAGGCTTCATAACCTCTAATGTCTCTTTCCTCTATTGCATATGTCTCCAAAGTCCTTCTGCATTTTTTCTAGATGAACTCCTGCCTTTTATCTGAATGCTTGGTCTCAACCCATTTGAATGTGTAAATACCATTTCTCTGTTTGTGGGAAGTTAGATGAACGGTCTCATGTGACTCTAATGACTTGATTCATGAAGGAACATTAATAGATCCCCTGTTGGTGCATGTTGTCACTTCCCACGTGTTTTCTTGGCTGTTTGTCCAGACCTGACTGCTGGGCTCACCATCTTCTTGTCTTTCTTGACTCCTCTATGCTCTGTCCACGCAAATACATAGGCTCAGTGGTCTCTTAGGCTCAAGAGTTCCTGGAGAAGCAGAACCTTTTCCTTACAATGTCCTACTTTTTTGTACCTGAGCCTCAGGTCAAAACGAGTTATCTGAGTTATCAGGTAACTCAGGTACAAGTTATCAACTTGTCTTTCTGTTTGCTGAACACTAGCTATCGATGCTGTGTGGTCATGACACTGACTCTGGAGCCAACATCATCTGGTTCCAACCTGTTTTTGCCACTCTCCAGACGCATGATCAAAAGTAATTTATTCACTGCACAGATCCTCAACTAGCTACTATGTATGTATTTAAGAGAGAACAATAATGCCTATTTCACAGAGTTATACAGTGGGCCAAATGAGGCAGTATGGGAATAGGTTGTGATACAGTGACTGATAGCTAGTAAGCTCTTACTACCCATTTGTTAAGTTATCAGTACTTAAACCCTTGGTTTGTACCCATCTGTGTCAGTATTTCTTGGGTTTCATTTGTCAATGAATGGAACAAACCCAATACAGAGAATGACAAAGTTTCTCTTCTTGACTAAATTCTAGCCAGGTTCCTCTGAGCCTTATTCTTGATTCAACCTTGGCCTATAAAGACTTGAAAAAACACTAACATAGTTTCTAACAGCTCAAGGCCACATTCTTAGGGTGACCCTAGCCCTCCCTTAAAGTGCCTGCCTAAAAAAATTCAAGGCTGCCCAAAGAATTAAGTGTCCCAGCCAACACCTGAAGATAAGGCCCCTGTCTCCCAGGCCCTGGGGGAAGGGAGGACCCTAACTCTGATAAACTCCAGTTAGCAAACCCAGATGGGTTCCACATGGACCAACACTCCCTTCCTGTTTTTTAAACAAGTATTTACTTCCCTGAGTCTACTGAACTCCTCCCTACTCCTTCATTCTCCCTTTGAACACCCAGTCACCTCTGCACAGGTTGAAATGGGGACTCAGTGCTTTCCCGTAAGGGGTCAATAGTCACCGAATAAAATCTGTTTTCACTGCTGTAACTATTTTCACAGCTCCGGGCTGATAACAGCTCATCATCTTTTATATGTAGCTTGCAGGTTGCCCTGGAGTTACCATTCCAATCAGCCTAAAAGGGAGGGGAGGGAGTGCAAAGGAATGTGACATAAGGGATTCCCATCCCACCCATCCATTGTCTTTTTGCCAGAACCCAGGGACAGCCTGAGTGCCCAGAGAAAGGAGATGGACGTGGTGTACGGCTGGTGGCCTCTGGCACCCATTCTAACCAACTGCACCTCACCCCAAGCTAACACTCTTCTCCTGTCTTTGTAGTGGAAGTCTTTCCTAACATTTTAAATGTCGTAGCCTCACAATGTCCTCATGTGTCAGGGTATTTAGTCAGCTTTTGGGCAGCAACAAATATCCCCCAAGTGTCAGTGCCCGGAACTTATTTTCTTGCTGATGTGCAGTTTGTGTGTGGCTGGGCACAGCTTGCTCAGTCTCCCTCTGAGCCAATGGACAGCCCACGTATGGGACAAGTTCCCACAACGAGAATGAGAGCAGGGGAGACACTTGCTCACCCACCACATTGTGCTTAAAGGTTCTGCTCATGCCTGACAAATGTCACATCCATTCATAGTCTACTGGTCAGTTTAACATGGCTAAACCAAAAGTCAATGGACACAGAAGTATATCCTCCTGACAGGGAAGCAGGGCAAGATAGGAAGAGAGTGCATAAGGGTGAACAAACAATTCAATCTATCAACCTCTCAGTGCCCGATTCTGCTCTGAGGACTTAACAAGTACAGGGAGGGACAAAAGTAGGTGTACAGCTATGAGTATGTGAAACACGAAGTTCATTCTTATATTGTTACTTATTATTATTGTGTTATTTTCCATACAAACAACTATAACCCTACTTGAGCCCCACCCTGTTTTATTTCATGAATCCCAACTTCATTTGAGAAAACGGGTTTCAGAGAGGTGAAAACTTGCCCCCAAGTTCTCCATAGCTGGTAAGTGACAAAGCCAAGGTTCAACCCCAGGTCTTTTTGACCCTAAAGCCCTTGTCCTTTTTCTGACCCCTCTCTTACTAGAATCAAATCACAAGAAGAATCGCTCGGTTTCTTTGTGAGGTTATTTCTTTTTCCAGAAACCAGAGCAAAAACATCCCTGAGTCATGATATCCTCACTCTCTCCTATCTTCTCCATGTGAGTCTAGAGTTCATGATTCCTTCACGAATTCACCGAGATGCCATCATAGTTTAAGGTGATGACCTCCTATGTAAAGCCAGACCAGATCCCCAAAGGCAGACTGTGGTCCCTTGGGTTTCCTTGTGCCTCATACAGACCCTTAGTCTGGCACTTACCATATTGCTTTTAATTTGTCTATCTGTTTTTATTCATTACAATGATATTCCTTAAAGACCTTTTAAAAATATATTTGGAGGATGGCCCTATATCCCTTCAAGGGAAATAAAGATTACGAGTCCTCCACCTCTGGAAAATGCACTGGTGCACATGTACATGAACGTGTGCCCGTGATTTCGTGGGTCTCTGGATTCCCGGTTAAAAATACCTGTCATAGGCCATGGGCTACAGGAGCCAGGTATGTGTATTCTTGTGTCCCTTACACCTAGCACAGATCTTGGAACCAAAAACAAGTCCTTAATGCATGTTAGTACATGCTCGAATGAATGAATGGGTGAACTAAGGAGAAACTAGATAGCAAAGCTTACAGAGAGCTTGTAATGGACCAGTCACTGTGCTGAGTGATTTTTGTGAGTGACCACATTGAAGCCTCATGACAACCTATGAGGGAAACACTGTTATTGTTCTCATTTTATTGAAGAGGAAAGCAAAGCACCCAAAGCTTCAGTGGTTTATTCAAGCTCACTCAGCTAGTTTTAGAGCCATAATTGTAACCACTAGATTTGAAGAAAAATGAGACAAAATACTTTAGAACATTTTAGTGTTTTTTTAAATTTAGAAGTAAGTGATATTTTTGGAGGACCTACTAAGTACCAGACATTATGCTAGGTGTTTTCAGATCTAACTCGAGACTGATGTCCCCTTTCCCCCAGTTTCCCAGGCGATCCAAGTAAGATGGAAGATCTTATGAGCTCTTGCCCCACTGTGAGGTTCAGGTTGAGCAATTCTTGGTCCAGAACCAGAAGCACAGGTTCTGTAAAAAGAAAGCATGTCCTTATAAATATCCAAGATTAATGGGGTTGGTTTATCACCTTTTTAAATGGATTGACATCAACCCTAAATATCATAGGCTGGTTGGACTGGCCCATCTGGTACAAAGTCTTTGATGTCTTCACCAGCTCAGTTTATCTAGAGCAAACAAAATCATGCGCCCATCTGTCATTGCTCCAAACACAAAGAAAGTGATTGCTTTTAAATTGTCCTCATGGAATTTCCCGGCTACTGGAAAAATGACACATAATAAAGACAGCAGTGGTAGTTAGAAGTGCCGGGAAAGAGGAGGTGGTTACCACTCCTATCGTGTAATTGGGTTAGACTCTTGCTGCCTCTGGCTCTCAGTTTTTCATTCGTGAAATGAGAAAACTTCTCAGGTGATCTCTAGAGAGTTTGAAAGCCCCGATAACCTGTGTGTCTAGACTCAGCAAAGTGTCCAAAGCTGTAAAGAAAGAGGTAGGAAATGGACTTTTCTTTGTCTTGATATTCATTCAGTAAATGTAGATCAAGCATCATTCTTAGCATACAGCATGCAGCAATGAAGAAAACAGAAAAACACTCCTGCCTTCATGGAGCTTGCATTCTGTGAAGAGAGGAAGACGGTAACAAAGAAAGTGAATGATGGGTTAGAAGGTGAAGAATACTATAGAAAAAAAAAAAAAAGCAGAGCAGAGGGTTGGGATGGGTTGAATTGGGAACCCTGCTCAATTTCATAAGTTGAAGTCCTAATACCCAACACTTCAAATTGTGATCTTGTTTGGAAACAGAGTCATTGCAGATGTATTCGTTTGACTGAGAGGAATTTGTAATGGAATAGGATGGGCCCTGATCCCATATGACTGGTGTCATTAAAAAGGGAAAACTTGGCCACAGACACACACACAAGGAGAAGGCCCATGTGAACACAAATGCAAAGATCAGCATGATGCATCTACAACCCAAGAAAATCCAAGGATTACTGGTGACACCAGAAGCTCAGAAGAGCAAGACCTGGGATACCTTCTCTTTTAGAACCTTCCCCAGAGCATGGCCCTACTGGCACCTTGATCTTGGATTTCTAGCCTCCAGAACTCTGAGACAATAAACTTCTGTTGTTTAAGCCACCCGCTTTGTGGTACTCTGTTACAGTAGCAGCTCTAGCAAACTAATGCAGGGGTCTTGCAAATTTAAATAAGGAGGTCAAGGAAGACCTCACAGAGAAGGGAACATTACCTAAAGTCTTAAAGGAGGTGAGGGGGTGAGTCATATGAATATCTGGGGTAAGAGCATTTCAAGCAGAGGCCCTGAGGTGGACCTTTTAGTAATCTACCTTCCCTGTCATTTTAGTTAATAAAGTTTTCTGATATACAGAAAAGTAAAACACAATAATATAGATCTATCATGTGGATTCATTAATTATCAACATTTGACATATTTGCTTATATTTGATCACTAATATATTTGCAGTAAATTATAGATATAAATCTTCTTTAATCCCTTTGATGTATCAGCATGAATCTTCTCCAAACAAGGGCATTCTATTAACTGAATATCATACCTACACCTAAAAAAATTAAATAATAACTCCCTATTTAAATGTTTTCAGTTGTTCTTTAAACATCTCACCACTTTGTGTGTGTCCGTGTATGTGACCCAATCAAGGACAAGGTCATAAGTCTCTTCTAATCTATTACAATAACCCCTGACTTCTTTCTTTCTTGACTTTGGCTTTTTGAAGAGGTCAAGGCAATTATTTTATACAATTTCCTGTATATTAGATTTTTGGCAGGGAGAGATGGGGGAATCTTTATCTAGCAAAAGCCAGGCTAGTCTGCAAATGCTTTGTATTTACTTTTTGTAAATCAACTCAACATCTGTCAAAATGGTGTTTTACTTGGGTGGATTCACAGGCAAATGGGAGAACTGAGTTCTAGTCTAGCAGTCCTCTAATGAAGACAACTCTACCCCTCAGGAGACATTTGGCAATGTCTAGAGGCATTTTTTTGCTGTTGCAAATAAGGAGGAGGATGCTGCCAGCATTTGGTAGGCAGAGGCCAGGGATGCTTCTAAACATCCTACAATGCACAGGACAGCCCTTTGCAACAGCGAATGGACTGAATCAAAACATCAATTGTGTTGAGGTTGAGAAACCCTACTGTAATCTTCAACTCTGCCATCAACTTGCTCTATGACCTTGGGCAAAGGCAATCCTGCTTCTGAGTCCTTTTTCATGGTTCTTTCAAACTCCACCCAACAGAGTCAGACAGAGGCAAGTTCTGTTCTATTCTTAGTGACTCTACAGCTGAGACTGAGTGGCTCAGTAACATTAAAGCCAAAATCTGCTGTGTGACTGACAGTAGTAGGTCAGGTTCACATCCTGTCTTTTTCACTACATCCTCTCTGGGGCCAAGCCATACAGGTCAGTTTGGAAAGACACAACCACAAGACAAGTGGGCTGTGGCTGAACGATGCCATACAGTGTTGCCCATTGCTAGTACTTTCCATGATTGACCAAATAAGTAGGTTATGAACTTATAAAAAAGAAGAATGATTGGGAAAGGAAAATACCAGCACAGACACACTCTACTATTCCTGTGAGGTGGGAAAAAGTGATCAGATAACTGTCACCTAGATAATAATAATTTGGAAGTCGCTCAGCCCTGAACACCTGTTGAAGATCGGCCCTGAGATCCTGACTCCTTTCAGTTCCATGTTCACATGTCAACCAGCCACTGTGAATCAAGAACCTTCTGTGAACCAGGTACTCTACTGCCCATTTAAGCATATATTATTCACTTAATTTTTACATTCTCACAACTCTGGGGCAGAACTTACTTTCTAAATATAACCTCAGCAAAATCTCCCATCCGATCATCTGCCACTTCCCCCATCAAGAGGCAGAGTCAGTATCCCCCAGTGCTTGAATGCAGATGGGCTTCAAGCACTGGGGAATATGACTCTGGGAAGTGACGCTCTGTGACTTCTGGGGCTAGGTCATAAAAACCAACACACCTTCCACCTGGAGCTCTTGGAATACTCACTCTTAGAACTGAGCCACCATGTTGCATAATAATACAAGAAACAGGTAACAACAATTCACGTGGGAGAGACACAAGAATCCCAGACCATAAATCCCAATTAAGTTCCCAGCTGATAGATGGTACCAGCCCACTTAGCAGTCACGTGAGTGGGCCATCCTGAAAACACATACTCCCCAAGCCGTCTCAGCTCCCACTGCCTTGAGGGCAGACAAGCTGTTCCTGCTGGGGGCTGCCAAAGTGCAGATACATGAACCAAATAAATGATTTTTGCTGTCTTAAGGCATTTGGATTTAAGATGACTTATAATGCAAAAATATCCACCTGGTAGTAATGCCAATGTACAGGTGTAGATGTCTTATTTCACAATGGGGAATGCTGAATTTCAGAGTGGCAAAGCCAGAATTCAAATGTGGGTCTACCTGGTCCCAATCCATGGGCCCCTAACCACATGGTACTACTCATTGAAAATGAGATATGCTTTCTGCTACAAAGGGGAATATACCCCAATTAGGAAAATGACACCCAAACTTTGTATATTACTTAAAAAAAAATAAAGTCAAATTGCCTGTGGACAGATAATATCCACCCTGGGAAATTACCCTGCAGAAAAAAATCCAAGAGGACATACCATAGGCACCAACAACAAAAGTTCTGAAAGATTTTAAATGCCCCATAATTGAAACTGCTTGATAAAATGTAATGCAGCTAATAAAAAAACGTAACTGCGACCACCAGGTGACAAGTTGTAAAAGTGATTGCGAAATCATATTAAATGACAAAAGTAAACCCCCAAATGAAATGTGAGCTAAGCTCATGACAACATAAAGAGCAGAGAGGGAAATCGTGTTTATTTAACTTCTCCGAAGTCCCTGGCACTGTATGTATTATTCTGTAATTTCAGCTTTCTACAGCTCTATGAGGAAGTATTATTATCGTTGTTTTACAGATCAGGGAACCGAGGCTCAAAGGCATATTAAGTAATTCACACAAAATCAAATAGCTGATACGTGGCTGGAGAGGCGGATGAGGATGGGAAATTGAGGGTGGGGAAGATGAGAGCAGATAGAACAGCAGAGGTGAGGTCAAAAAATAAAAATTAAAGAGAGATTTGATGAGGTCGAATGATTACTTTGGCTGTTGGTTGCAGTCACTTCTTTCAGCAGCAGCGGACTGGCTTTTCCGACTATGGTTTCCTTACGTTCGTTAAAATCAGCAAGCACCTATTTAGCAGCTGCCGAGTGAGTGCTGTGCCAAGCCCTTGGGGGAAAGAGATGAGTACAAGCCTGGTAGTGGCCCAAAGGAGCTTCTGGTGATTTCTGGGGAGACTCCAAGATGTCTACGGGTATGTGGACAGGTGGATGAAGAAGACCAGTGACTGTGAACAATGTTCCGACACCATGTGAATAGTGCAGGGTCCATGCACTGTAAGTTCTTAGGGCTCTCACCCTGCGTTGTCTTATGTTACCTAGAATTTTTCAAGGAAAAAGCTCTTTGAAAGCACAGGATTGAAAAATGAGTTGTCGGGGATGCAACACATAGACACTACTGTCAGGATGTTCCGTGGGGAAAAGCAAAATGGAAGGCTCACAGTTTATGGAAGGCTCTTCATATACAGAGGCATGGTAACCAGCCTCCAGAGTGGGCCTCGTGATCCTTGTCTTCTTGTATTCATACCCTTACATGGTCCCCTCCATGTGGAATAGTCTGCAGTGACTCAGTAGGATATTGCAGAAAGGATGCATGTGACCTCTGGGGCTGAGCCATAGAAGTTAATGTGGCTTTTGCCTTGCTCCCTGTTGGAGTACTTGCACTGGGAGAAGTCACATGGCATGTCATGAGGATAGCCCCATGGAGGGGTCCATGTGACCAGGAGTGAGACTCATGGACAGCAGGCACTGCTTAAGCCTCCAGACAACTGCAGCTGGAGCTCACAGCTGCAATGTCTTGAATGACCTTTGCCAAAGCCACTCACTAAGATGCCCTTAAAATCTGAACCACAGACACTTTTTGAGATGATAAGTGTTTGTTGATGTTTCAAGCCACCTTGGATATTAGATATTGTTGGATATATACCAGGGGTATTCTCTGCATATGTAATACATCTACAGGTAACTTGTTACACAGCAACACATACCTGGTACAATAACCTCATCACTGTTGGGGGCTTTCTAAAAGCAAGAGTTTCAAGCTAGTACATTGCTTTTTCTTTTCTAAAACAGAAACTATTTTTACTTTTTCCTTTTGTCGCACTTTTGTTACTATAAGTTTATACCTGCTTGTTGCAAACAACTTGGAGCATTCGGAAAAGTGTACAAAGGAAAAACAATTTTCCTGTGATCTATAATGCAGAGGCAACTCTTGGTAACACACATGTCCTTACAAAGTCTCATGCACATGTGAACAAACATCTTAAATTTTTATTTACTTTGCTTAATTCTTATGCAATGCAAAAAGATATTTAGTGATGTCATATCTCACACAGACTCCATCTGTCCCCCACACATCCAGTTCCACTTTTAAGAATCAATCTCTACATTCAGTCTCTTGGATATCTACCGGGGGTATTCTCTGCATATGTAATAATATCATCTGTAAGATAACTCAATATCTCAATAAATAGAGATCTATTGTATCATTTTCAATGTCTATACTTATTACAACATACGGCTATGTTGTAATTACTCAACAAATTCCATATGGACAGACATTAGATTTCTTCAAATATTTCAATGTTTTAAACAATGTCTCAGGGAGCGTCTCCATGCATATATCATTTTGCTTACTTGTCTGAGTATTTTCTTTGGATGAATATCAGTAAGTGGAATTGTTGAGCCCAAATATATGTGTTTTAAAATTCCCTCATCAATAGTATGCGACAGACATTGGATGTTATTATCTTCAATTTGTAGACCAGGAAACAGAACCAGAGAGGTTAAGTGACTTCTTCCAGGTCACACAGCTGGTCCACAGCAGAGATGGTATTCCAGCCCACATTTTGGAACCTGAATCTCACCACTTCCTCTACTAGGGAAAAAGTCTCAGAGGCAGATGCGGGATCCCCATAAGAAGAAGAGACTCAAAGAAAAGCAAATGACTGTTCCTTTCTCTCAAGCCAGACTCTTGTGTCCTTGCTTCCTCCTGTGAGCTGCAGGCAGGGAGGAACCCACCATCTCTTCTGGTAACTTGAAAACTACCTAGCAGAGGGGGGTGGGGAGTCACCAGAATTGGAGAACAATGTAGAATCAATGATTTTCTGGAAGTAGTGAAAATGACCAGAATTTCAACATCAAGAAGTAATGAAGGATGTCTTCTGAAATCATATATCACCACAGAATGGTTATTCTTTTGGATTTTCCATTAAAGTGGATATGTCAGCTGTGAAAACTGCTTAGTGGCCTGTTGACTCGGGGTTGAACAGGTAGGGAAGATGGGACGCTCAGCACCAGCGAGGTGGGGAGTCGAGCTTAGGCTACTGCCTAAATCATGGGGCCATAATAATTGTGCTTTGTAATCCTGAAGGAAACGAAATGAACTCTCCACTTCTCACCCATCCCTTCTTCACTTCCTCTGAGAGGTGGTGTTTTCAGGGGAAGTGCCTGGGTTTTGGTGTTAAGGTCCTGGGTTATAATCATGATATGATATTAGAGGTGGAGCTAACACCAAAGCACTGGGTTTTCATTTTCTCACCTGTGAAATGGGTACATCAGTACCTGTCTCTCATGGAATCATGTACATGGAAGAGCCTCACAGAAGAGAGGTAAGTGCTCGGGAAATGTGACTTTCTTCTCTTTTTGTGTCTACTCCTGAAGGAGGTCTTATTAACCAAGTCATATTCTCTATTACCTGAGAAAAGGTCATTCCAAAGGCTCCTGGATTACCAGTTTTCTCTGGGCTTAAAAGAGACAAAGCAAATAAACCAATGATCCCTTTCATAGTTGCATATGTACAAATCTCACGAGAGGTTGTATATGTGTACTCTTGCACACTCACAACCCTCACAGCACACACAAAGCAGCCACAGGCCAGAATTTCCCTTTAGACAGATCTGAGCAAATGACTTAGGTAATCACACTGGAATAAAACATAACATGTAAGTCCTAATTAAAGTTATGCCCTAAGATAGCCTGTAAATTATAGGTTTTCCCAAAGACAGGATCAGGGAGCATTTATCTGCAGCTCGTGCTGTGGGCTGATAACAAATTGTCCTGTTCACAGGCACCGAGTGGAGAAGGACTTGACCGGACTCTGAATGAGCCTCGTTAAGTAGAAACTCGGTTCACATTCTGCCTACAGCTAGCGGGCTCTGATCCAGAACTCCACACACTGCGGCTTTGTTTGGGGACAGCTGAGGCTTTTCGAGAGCTTTCCTCTGAGCAACGCTCTGTGGAACCTGTGCCCAGCGCCTTCGTCCTGCAGTATTTCTTAATATCAACATCGACTTTGAAAGAACACACTTAGACAGGCTCTGTTCTCTTCTGGGAAAATGGCTTCAGCTGTTCGGCAACACAGTGTGGTTCCTGGCGGCCATGTTGACTCCTCCATGGGAGCCATGTGTGGCCTGGGAGAGACAGGCTCCGGTGATGGCTGATGGCCCGTGTTTATCTGCTGGGGGTGCTTTACGGGCAGGGGACCTGCATGCAGAAGTGCCTGCATTTAGGCAAATGTTCTGCTGTAGCTGTCTTGAAATTCTCAATACTATTTGAACAAGAGGCCCTGCATTTTCATTTTGCACCGGGCCCTGCAAATTAGGTGGCCAATCCTGTTGACCCCTCTGTGGCTTTGTACATGCTATTTCCTGCCTGGAACGCTTTTCCCACATTTCCTGCCTGGGGAATCCTTAGATTTTCTTTCCTTCTTTCCTTTCTTCCTCCTGCCTTTTCTTTTCTTTTTTTTTTTTGTAAATAGCTGGTGAGACCCTGCATTGAGCTCTACCTTGTGCCAGGGGACAGAATATCTAGGGTTGGGAAGACAGAAACAGTCCTTATTCTCATGGAATTTCTAGCCTGGTGAAGAAGGTAGACAAACAAAATAATAAGGAAACAAAAACTCAGTTTCAAATTATGCTCACTGTTAGGAAGGACACAGAGTGTTGAAAAAGGAATCACAATAGTGAGGGGAGGAGGCAGAGGGCCAGGGGTTTTGGGTCAAGGCTCCACCAAAACATCTCCTTACCCTCCACTCCCAGAAGAGCCCAGTCTGTGCCTTGTTCCTTGTTCATTTCTCTATTACTGTGCTGGCCACACTTAGCAGCAGTGATCTGCTCACACATCCATCTGCTCTGCTGGAGCGTGAGCTCCGGGTTGTGTGAGGACTGTATCCTAAGCATTTCGTCTCCCCAAACTCTTTGTGAGCACTTAATAAACACAATGGTTTCAGACACTTTTTTACTCTGCAACAGTGGTTCTCAGAGGGAGTGAAGGGGTGATTTTGCCTCCCCATTTCCCTATAACAGACTCTCGGCCATGTCTGGAGGCATTTTTGATTGACATGACCTGAGGTGGAGGGGGCAGCTACTGGCATTTACTGGGTAGAAGCCAGAGATGCTTACTGCAAAACATCCTACAATATATAGGCCAGGCCCCACGATAGAAATTATCCCTCCCAAAATGTCAACAGTGTTCTACGTTCACACAAAATTATGTATATAAGTGATATTTTAAAAACATTGAGTAGTCTAACCTGGCACCTGCTTTCCTGCAGGACCACACCAAGAAGATTTTTCTTCAGGAAACCCCCCAGAGGCAGCCCCACAGCTGTTCCTGGGACATATCCCAGGGTCTCCCAGCCCTGAAGTTCCACCCTGTTTTTCTCACTGCGCTTCCATGGACTGATGTATGTGAATGAAGTTCTTCAGCGAGCACTGGACAGCTGTGACTTCCATTTCTCCAGCCCTTTCTCCCCAGCTTCCTTCTGACATAAGGTTCTCCTGATGCAGCTAAAATCCATTTCCTCAGCAGCAGTTATTTTCTGAACTGACCAGGTCACCCAGGAACATGATTGGGCAAGTTCAAGAGCAAACAGCAACTCCGGGGGTTTTGAGTTGGGGAAGGAAGGAAGTAAACTTTGGTAAGAGCACTCACTAAGGGCCAAGCTACTTTCCCCAATATAACCCACAACATGAGGTTTCAAGGGGCATATTCTTACCGATCAGAGCTACAGTCACCTCTAGGCTGGCTAGGGGAGAATTCCCTTCCAGGGTCACTCACGTGGCTCTTCACATGGTCCTTGCTGATTGTCGGTTGGCCTCTCCATGGCCACGTGGGCCTCTTCATGATGCAGCCCCCAGGTATGGCATCTGGCTTTCCACAGAATGAGAGCTCTAATGGAGAGTGCCAGGAAGTGTTCCAGGTGGGGGCACAGTCTTTGATTGACCCAACCTCAGCAAAGATACCCCACCCCTTTTGTGTTTACTATAAGTAAGTGATGAGGTCCACCTGGGGAGAAGAATTACACAGGTAGTAAACACCAAGAGGCTCCAGGTCTTTGGGGGCCATACACGAAAGGGCAGTTGTAATAGGATGTACCCCACTGGATAGATGTAACGTAATATTCCATTATGAACGTGTCGGGCGTGGCAGGCAGGAAACACCATCGAAGCTTCCATTTGCTGTTTGTATCCTATCTCCTCTCTTTTCTCTTCCTTGGACCCTGTGTAGGCCCTTGGATGTATGAGAAAATGATGACCCTCTTAATAACATAAAAATATTAGCAAACTATTGGATACATGCTGCTGTACGTGCTCACCATTCTGTGGAGAGTTTCAGGGTTGGAGAGGACTGAACATATCACCTAATTCACTGACTGATCTGATCTGTGACTGTGAGCCTTCTCTTTCTCTTCCCCACTGGCCTGGCTGTCTCAGCCATCCATCAGGATATTCTCTGAAATTGGGTCTTCCCTGCAAAGATGGGACCCTCAGTGCCCTTTTCCATTCCGTTTGTTCATGCTTCCCTCACTGCTCAGCCCTTGGCAGCTCCTGCCTGTCTCTCTCTCCTGTGTGCTCTGGGTGTGGCTGCTGGGCACCAGGCAAGTTTGATTACCATTGACTCCCTCCCTGTCCAGCCTGCCTGCCTCCCGTCCACTAGCTTCTGATACTCTTGTTGGCATCTCATCCTGAGCAGAACCAATATTCTGAATACTGAGCTGGTGCTCACGCCAGCTGGTGAGGTCAGTGTAGCAACCCCAGAATTTGACAGTCTGGGGAGTATAGTTCAGGTGCATAGTGGGGTTTGGGGCAGGACCGGACATATCTTCTCCTTGGCAATACCCCCTTCTTTTATGTGGTTAATTATTATTTTCCCAGCTTATATAACATACTCCTCTCACAACTTCAAGTCAACCTTTCCAACCAAATTGCCTCCCACAAATGCAATTTTCTATGAACGTATTAGAGCCCCAGGAGACAGGAAAGTGAGTGGGAAGTTATCTTACACTTTCTTCATGAGAACATACTTAACAACTTCTTATTCATTTATGCATGCACCCCACATTTTTTACTGAGCGTCTCCTATACACCAGGTACTTTGCAGGTTCTGAAGATAGAGTGGGGGACAACAAGAAAGAGGTGATTTTTATCTGTAAAATACTGGCAGCGTTGAAAAGGCCACCAGCTCCAAGAACTAAATGGTCCCTGGGATGAAGAATCAACCAGACTCCCGGTTCAGGTCTGACGCCATCAGTGCTGGCCTGGATGTACTCCCTTTAGTGGATGTTAGTGCAGCCTCCCTGTCGTTTCTCTTTAGATCACAATTGGTTTGTAAGAATTTAGATTTTGTCAAATCAGTTCCCTCGAGCAGGAGTAAAGAAGCAGTAGTTGAGTTTTACCCCAGGCACAGGGAGGCAAAGATGAATGAATCCAGTCCGTGTTTCTGGGAGCTCACAGTCTGGAAGAGAAAATTATAATTTTCTGTAGTCAGCGCTAGGTCGAGGTCAAGGTCACCTCGCCTCCAGAGCTTCCCAAACTGGGGTAGAGATACCAGTAGAGAAAGATGACATGATTTTAGGTGGCACACATATTTTTACTGGGAATAAATTATGTCAGTGTATTTTTAGTGAGCATGAGGGAAAAAATACATACCTGACATCTCAATCCCCTGTTAAATGTTCCCATTTTCTTTCATTCATTCATTCATTCAAACACATAATGACAATCACTGTGTTCTAGCCTCTGAGTATCCAGAAAAGGACAAACAGCTGGGAAAGTCCCTGTTCTCATAGAATTTATATTAAACTCAAATAAATTATTTAAATTTTAAAATGAGGTGATTTAAAGAAGGCACCGATGTGCCAGCTTTGCTGTTTATTAGATGGATAAGCTCAGATCAGTTTCTTCACCTCTTTGAGCCTCAGTGTTCTTATCTGCAAAATAGAAATAATAATAAAAAATTTTCACTAGGGTTTTTCTGACCCTTGTGTAAGTTGATAGTGTGAAGTGCACATGGTGGCTAGAATACAGCAAGCCTCATGTAAGTGTGTGCCCATTTTTCTTTTTTTCATTCCAGGATAAAAATACTGAAAATGAAGCCATTATTCGGTTCTGGGAAGCTCTGCCTCAGACATCTTCCCTGGAACACCAGGAGAACTAGTTAAAGTGCATATTTCCAGACTCCACCCTAGAGTCCTGACTTAGTAGACTTAGGGCAGGACCCAAGTCCCTCCCTCTTATTACCCTGGGAGAGAATCATCAACCATCAGGGGCTGATTTAGGGTTCAGATAAGGACTCCGGCAGGGTGCGGTCAGCAGCAGAAATGCCTTCCTGGGTGCTATGGTGCCTCTAAGGACATCGTAGTTGGGTTCAGGGGAAGGTGTTCTGCAGAGATAACAGCAGGTGCAAAGAGGCAGAACAGAACAGGTTTGCTCATGAAAGTGCAAGAAGTTTACCAGGGTTGGGGTGTCCGGTATGTGAGGTTGTTGGTTGACTCTGATTGAGGATACACTTGGCTCGTTGTCCCCAGCCCTTGGAGCATAGCATGCTGAATCAAGTTCACTGGAAACCTGCCAACAAGAAGGGGTTTTTTTTTTTGCATTGTGAGAAGTTTGCATTTTAAGGCTTAAGTTATTGCACTCAAAAGCCCAAAGCAGCTGCTATGAAAAAAACTGATTCCAAGAGAATTTTTTTATAACAATCTGTAGGCTGTCACTTTGTCTACAGGGTTCCCTTTTAGCAGCAACCCCCTACCCACAGTGATTTTAAAGGAGACAGGGAAGTGGGAAGAGTCTGTTTTCACCCTTTAAAGAAAATGGCAGATCTTACTCAATGGCCTTATATGTTTTCTGGAAGCTTGGCTGGGAAGCTGTGTGGTGGAATGAAATGACCCAAGGTCCCTTTCATACCCTGGAAAGTGATGAAGAGAAAGTGCTACTGAATCTGATGCACAGGTTCAAATTCTGACTCCGCCTTGACCTAGCTGCATGACCTTGGGCAAAGTACCCAGTTGCTCAGGACCTCAGTAATCCCATCTGTTTGGTGGGAACTATGTCAAGAATAAGTGACATGGTGTGCGCCAAGTGGTTGGCACGCTGCCTGCCACAAACTGAAAGCTCATTAAGTGACAACTTGCTATGAATTTTTAATCAGAAAAAGCGAACCAGAATCCAGAAACTAAAGAAAGAGGAAGACACAGGCAGCACTCACAAATGGGGAAATTTTTTATTTGGACTTCTGCAGAATAAAAAAAAAAATCGGAAGGGTGTGTGGCCAAGGGAGAATATTTAAATAAGGGCTGAGAATTCAGTTCAGCTTTCAGGGGGATGCTGATGGCCTTGCACCCTAAAAGCACAGAGTAAAGAATTGCTTAGATGGAGCAAGGGAAACAAAGGCAGCTGAATGGGATGGGGGTTCCTCACCTCAAGAAGGCATGGGGGGATGCACACAGCTCCCCTGAGTGCTTGTCAGCCCGGCCATTTGTGGCTGGAAGGAGGAAGGAAAGAGAAAAGATGAGGGTGGTAGGGCAGTGGGAAGAGAAAGCCACGTGAAAGGGGAAGGAAGATGTTTGGGAGTGGTTCACTGTGCGGAGGGCTGGAAGCACAGAGAACTGAGCTCATGGCTGCCTTTGCTCAGGTCTGCTCGATGAGTGGGACCAACCAGGATTGTTGAGGGCCTACTGTGTGCAACCCCATATTAGGTACTGAGGGTGGAGGGCGTCTATGCACAGATCTATGTGAATAGATAAATGTGCTTACCCTTCTGCACTGGACTGAATAATGTTGCTCAGAATTCATGTCTGCCAGGAAACTCAGGATGTGACCTTGTTTGCACATATGATTTTTGCTGATGGAGTTAGTTAGGATGAGGCCATACTGGTTTGGAGCGGGTCTTACATCGAGTGACTGGTGCCCTCCTAAAAAGAGGAAGAGGAGGCACAGAAATACGTACCAACACAGGGAAGAAAGCCATGTGAAGACAGGGCAGAGACTGGAGCGATTCATGTACAAGTCAAACAACGCCAAGGACTTCCGGCGTCGCCAGAAGCTGGGAATTGGTGAAGACCGGACTTCTGAAGGATCGTGGACCTGCCAACACCTGTGAGAATAAATTTCTGTTGTTCTAAGCCACCCAGTTTGGGGTGACTTGCTCCGGCAGCCCTAGGGAACTAACACAGCATGCTAAGAGAAACATGGAATGCAGGCACTCCTCATTTGCAAGGTACCATGACAACAGAAACTTGTCCATATAAGAATCATGCCCTCGCTTTGCATATTCTAGGTAACCGAGGTCTCCTTTCAGTTATCACGGGACCTCACAAAGAAGGACTTCCTGAACACACACACAAACCGCCCCGGAAAAGCACAAACAGCGTATAATCAGAGAATAATTAGTAAAAAGCCGTCCACGGTGAGTAATAGAAGATTTCGAAGTAGCAGAACGCACTGCCATTGGTCAGGAGAGACATCCCAGTACAAGGGAGTACTGATTGCAGTTTTGAAAAACTGGAAGGATGGGGCCACTCAGAAAAGTCCTTTGGGGAGAGGCTGGGTACCTTCATCATTTCTTTCAGGGTTGCAGTTCTGACACCACCATTCACTTGCTCTGAGATCTTACTCTACCTGAGGGCAAGGCTCCTCACCTGAGACAGGGTGGTCGAACACCCCAGTGGACCTGGGGACACCCAGACCCAGTCATTTACAGAAATCCAGCAGCCCCCTTGACTCTCTGAGGTGTTTTTGTTCATTTTCTACATTTCCAACATAAAATTCTTTATTAAATATTCTCAAACTTGCCTCTGCTGTCTCAGGGGCAGGGTCTCTGAGTGAGAACGGCTTGGACAGGCTGTGTCTCCAGATGACTCATCACGGCATCTGAGAGCTAGACAAACTGCGTTATACCCCAGGCCCACCAGCTAGCAGCTATGTGACCTTGCCATGTCGTTTTCCACACCCCCGTCTCTGAGGGCCACTTTTTCACTTGATGTCATGAATCTAATAATAGTGCCTAACCCATAGAATTGCTGAGGTGGTTAAATGGCACATGTAATATTCTCATAACAACATCTGTCGCAAGATAATGATTTCTCACATGGAGTTTTCATGAGTTCTTTTTGAAAGCTAAGACTTACGTATAAACTGTGTCGAGGTTAGTTGGGTGCGATAGGAGGAAGTAGTTCTAGACGCTGAGAGTGGAAACACAGCAGCATTCAGACAACCAATTCTCAGGGTGGTTGGTGGGCCAGAAGCTCCATACAAATTACCCCTAAATGTAGATAATCAAAGAGCAAAATATGCAGCCTCTGAGACCATGAACCGCAACTCAGATGTTACTGCCCAGGACTTGATAGCATTTACACCTTGGGATGGCCCTTAGCTTCTGTCTCTTTGCCATCTGGAGGGAAGTTTGTTGTCTCGCCCCAGAGCAAGGCAGTGTGTGATACTGTGGAACAAACCTAAGAATGTTCAGTCACTCATTCACGGCTTTTTAGCTGCAAGAAATTGAAATGCCCACTGACGAATTTAACCCCGAACGGCGTTTTCTACGATACTGGAGAGTTCCCAGAACTGATGAAGATCTGGGCAGCCAAGGCGGAAACAGGCTTGACCCAGGTCACTCCAACTGTCTAGAGAGTTGACAACTCAGCCTCTCCAGGGACAGTGACGAGAAAGAATGTGCTTGCACCTCTAATGTCCTGTCCTTCGGTCACTCCAGTTAAGTCTCAAAGTCCTGGGAGAAGAATCAGCTTCATCTCCCTCTGGCATCTCCATAGGCCCAGCAAGACTGCCCACAGTGGCTAAGAGGACATTCCAGAAGGAGGTGGGGGGTCCCTTAGCCAGTGAGGAGGGAAGGATGCCTGCAGCCCCCCAAGCCTTCAGGGCTCCCTAAAAGTGGGCCTAAAGTCTTGAACGACTATCCCAACCTGCTCCTGAATGTCTGTATGCTATGTCCATAGCCTTTCCCTTGCCCGGATCTCAGCATTTTCATTTGCAAAATTAGCTGGTCAGCCCTTATGATATGAGCGGCCTCTGCATCCAGAATGTTCCTTGCTCCCTAGCGGCTCCCACTGCCCTCACCTCCCACTTGCTCATGTTTAAACCTTCCACCTGATGGTCACAAGTGACTGATTTCCTCAAGTCGGACATGAGTTTCTAAAAATTGCTGGTGAAAAAGGTCTGCTGGAGGTATTTTATGGCAATTTTTCAAATTTATTGTGGAAAAGGCAGCCATCGCAATGCCTGGCAGGAGATTTGTGAGGTGAAGGAAATGACAGCCTAGTTTGTTCAGAAGAGACAGGGATCTGGGGAACCAAGCTTAGGACGCCCGTCTGTCTGCCCTCAGGAACTCTGGTGTCCGTCAGGGGCTGGGGCACGGAGATGTGGTTCGCATCTCGCTGAATTCGTGGCACTGGGGTGCTATAGGCCTTGGGGAGGTCCCCACGCCCCTGGAATTGGACTGCAGGGTTCTACCTGGGGCCTTCCCATGTCACACAGCTTACTCTGTTCAAAGTTCAAAGCAGCTGAAACAGCCTTAAAAATGCCAGTATGGGGGGAGTGGAGCAGGGGCGAGCAACGGGGAAAACAGGCAGGACAATGTAACTGAACAACAATAAATTGAAAAATGTTGGTATCAGAGTCACCTCCTGTACACCTTAGATTTGTACAAGATTACGTGTCAGATTTATTCAGTACATTTTTTTTAAATGTCAGCCTGGCACAAGTCATGGTTTTTGAGCCTTCGGATCACTCTAAAAGATCATATAAGTCTGATAGGGCAGGTAAGGAATTGGGCTGGGCTGGGATTCCCTCTCTTCCACCTCTTCGCTGAGCAACCTTGGGTGATTTAATTAATGTTTTTGTGTCATTTTTCTCATCTGTAAAATGGTCAGAATCATCATTACCTATTCAGTGGGTTGTCAGAAGATTCGAGGGGAAAATGCGTGTGAAGTGCTTTGCACAGCACGAGGCCCATAGAAAACACTTGATAAATGTCAGTGTTGTGATGATTAGTTTTATTATTATCACCATGATCTCTCAGTTGGAAAGGACGTAATATTTGCAATTACTTGGTCTGGCCTTACAGATCCATGTAGCTGACAAGGGTATGGAACACAATGGGAACAGACAATGGCCATGCAGAGAGAATTGGGTGTCCTAATCCCACTACTGTGGCTTTTGACTTGACTACAACCCAAGGCTCGGGGGGGGGGGTGCCGCCGTGACCAGTGGATTCAGACAAACACGAGAGGAATGATGTAAGCTTTCCCATTGCCTAGTCTGTCTTTAATCCACCCCAATCATTTTCTTTAAAACAATTTTTAAAAATTTATTGATTGATTTTAGAGAGGGAGGAAGGGAGAGAGAGAAAGAGAGATTGTTTTGTTGTTCCACTTATTTATGCATTCATTGGTTGCTTCTTCTACTATGTGCTGTGACTGGGTGTCAAACCTACAACCTTGACATATGAGGACTATGCTCTAACCAACTGAGCTACCCAGCCAGGGCCCAACCCCTTTCTTCAGCCCCCTCCGTGGTATGTGGCTCAGGGTCCACCCGGAGGATGTTCTTCTCTTTTACTTCCTGCTCCTTCTCTTCTGTTTTTGCTCTGGGTTCCCTGAGCATGTCTTTCTCTCTCCCATAACAGGCCTCAGGCTGTTTGGTTTGACTAACTCCTGCCCATTCTCCATGTCTGGGTTGAACACCTTTCCTGATGTCCTGGGCTGTCAGATGACCCCGTTAGACTTTAGGTCCTTCAATTCAGTTAATAATTTATGCAAATACTTTTTCAATGTCACTGGAGAAATTGGAGCAAAAAGACCTGGGTGTGAGTATGTGGAGGACCTTGAAGGTGTAGGCTGTTTTGTGCTTCATCTGCAGGGTTGCAGGAACCTGAAGAAAGGTTGTAAGCAGGAGAAAGGCATACCCCCATCCGTGATTCCTATGTGGCAGTGATGGAGAACGCAGTGGTGCTGGAAGTTTTTCAAGCTCTCGGGGCCCAGCTCCTGAGTTTCTGATCCAGGGGGGCAATGGTGGCCACCCCTTATCTGCCGAAGATGTGTTCTGAGACCACCAATGGATGCCTGAAACCACAGATAGTGCCAAACTTTCACCTTTTCTCTTAAAGGAAGCAATTGCCCAAGTCTCTGGTGTAACCAAATTCCCAGCATCACTACTCTTGCCGTTTGGGGCCTTTATTGAGTAAAGTGATGGTGTTTTGCACACAAGCACTGTGATACCATGACAGCCAATCTGATAACCTAGCCGGCTAAGTGACTAATGGGTGGGGATTGCAGCGTGGATCTGCTGGAAAAAGGGATGACTCATGTCCCTGTTAGGACGGTGAGATTTTATCACACTACTCGGAATGGTGAGCAATGCAAAACTTATCAATTGTTTATTTCTGGGACATTTCATGTAGTATTTTGGGGTCACAGTTGACCTCGGGTAACTGAAACTGTGGACATTGAAACCTCAGACTGCTGTATGTGTTCGTAGATGTAACAAATTCACAGGTGATGTTGATGCTGACGATCTAGGAATCACTCTGTGGGAACTCCTGGTAAAGGTATTGCAGGAAGGCTGGGGGCTGGGGAAATGCTTAGGCAGCTGTTTCAAGTGAAAGATGGAATGAAATCAATGCAGAGGGACCATCCTGGGTTGATGGGGTTGCCGTCCCACTGGGGAGGAAGGGTAGCCAGGAAGACGTTGCCCTATTGCTTAGTCCAATGCACCATTTTCTGCACTTCCTGTTGCACCTCTTGCTACTTTTGACACCTCTGATAGGACTTCCTTCTCTCGGTTAGATCACTTTCTCTAGCTTCCCTCCATCCCACGGACAATGTTTTTTCCTTCGTTCCTCCTCCAGCATTTCACAGGTTCCAACCTTGATTCGTTTTCCCTGGGGGGAAACTGGGGGTCTTCAGCAGCTCTCAGAACTTCAACTCTCTCCTGCTACATAGTAAAGACTCAAAAGTGTTAGTAAAACAACTTAAAAAGTCCAACTGCTGATTTTCTCTGCTCTCCAATAGTCTACAGGTCTAGGACCTTATCTATCGCCTTAACATTTCTTCCCAGCACCGTGCAGGCACACTTGTAGGTGCTCAATAAATATTTATGAACAAATGGATAATCCCTTCACCATTTTGTTAGCTCTGTAAATGCAGGCAAATTACTTCATCTCTCCAGGTATCCAACTCTTTATGCGGACAATGGGATTAGAAATATAATTTACTTCCTAAGAGTTGCTTTGAGGATGAAATAAGATAATGCATGTAAAGCGTTTAGCCCATAGTAAACACTGTCTACCATTACTGTAGTTTGTATTGTTGGTAGTTGGGTGACTTTGGGAGAGCTATTGAATTTGTCTGAACTTCAGTATTGTTATATTCAACAATTACTCTCCTGCTGGGCTGTTGTGAGTGTAAGGCAGACAGTAAGTGTGTAATAAAAGCTAATTGTCTCTCCCCAAACTGTCCCCTTCCCTACATCTAGAGACCCCTGACTGCGCTGGAGTGTTTTATCCCTTGATGGGGTGACAATGGGCAGAAAGTGTTGGGGATTGTGGCGGCGGAGCTCCCAGGCATTCTTTAGAAACAAAGAACATTCCTTTTAACCTCCTAAGATCTACATCCCATTAACACTTGTTCTCTTCAAACGTGTCTTCCTAAAAAGATTAGCGTAGGCCGATAGTGAAAGAAAGAAAATGAAAAACAAAATGTGAAATCAACTCAGAGTCATTGAAAGTCACCTCAAACCAGGTCGGCAAAGCAAACATTCTTGGACATTTCTTCTAAACTTGGAACCAGTCTGGATTTTCCCCGGGGCGGGGGGGGGGTCTAGAAGGAGAAAGAGTACTGCCTCAGCGTTCATGGTGGGTGGTAGAGACTTTCTAGTTTTACTTTATTTTTCTAAACAGCTCCCTGTTCTCCTCCTGTTAGCTTGTTTCTCCCCTCCTCGGAAATAGGCCTGTCGTGGTCTATAACCTTAAAGGTAAAACTACCAGGGCATTTATAGTGTTGGGGGACATCCGTCAGCATTTTCTAGCCTAAGTGTTATTTATGGATGGGAAGAAATATTTCAGGAGGCTTTAGCGTGTCTACTGGAAAATTATAATTGACGGAGCCAATCATAGGTTATTGCAAATACACCACAGAAAACCCCTGAACACAACGTTTTTGTCCTCTTTCCCAAGCTTTGCGCCAGAGTTTGTCTTAAAGACCAGCTGAGAACTCTACATACGTATCCCAGCCGTGAGGAACCAACGCATTAGGCTGGGATTGTGAAAATTTTGTTCATTTAAACATTTTATAAGTTTTATAACCTGGATTTCCTTTTTTGCTTGCAAATGGAGGCACAGAACAACACTTCCTTCCTCTTTACACATTCCATCCCTAAAAAACCCACCCTAGGAATCCTGTAGGAGGGGCCAGTAATTCCTGCAGACTTCTAGGTAAAAGCCACACTCAGTATCAGCTTATTCCTTAGGGTGTAGTCTGACTGAATTGCATGGTCCTCCCCCTCCCTCTCTAATTCTTTTTTTTTTTTTTTTTTTTAATCTACAAAATAGATTACACAATGGCATAGACTCTGGGGACTCTCTAGATTGGCTCTGAGGGCCTGTTTGTGTCGGGGTCAAGATCAGCCTGACTTTATGGGAAGACTGTTCCTTGGCTTCCTAAACCTAAGCCGAGAGCCAAAGAGGTGTTTGGAATGGTGCCCTTTCTATCCCCACAGCCAGGATCTGCAGCCCTAAAGTTGTTTCCTGAGCCTCTGGAATGGGGAGTTGTTTTCCTAAGTGAGGAACAGTTTCTGGTGTTCTGTGGGCTTGCCCGGATTTAGTGATTCAAACTAACACCTTCTGGGTTCCCAAGTGAGTCACTGCAGGGCCGCTGTCCAGCCACAAAAGGGCAAAGAGTGAACTACTTGAGACTGTCCAGGCGATATCGTGACACTTCGAACCACACGACTTCTGTGGATTCTACCTGCCTTTGACTTTAGGGTACAGGGTGGGACAACTTGAAGTACTTAGAACCCCAAATAAAGGATCAAGAAAAAGACATAAAAGGCTTGATTAAATTATTGTAGGGGCCAGAACCAAAGACAGTAATTACCTATTGATTTATGGGTGGTGGTGGATTAAAATCTCAAAGAGGACAGAAATCTGAAGATCTCCTGTGAGGCTGAGACAATGAAATAATTAGAACAATGATAGTAGCTTCCATTTACCTATGTGGTCAACGTTCAAGTTTCTGGCTCAGGCTGTAGGTTTTCAAAGGCTCCTAATTAGTAATATCTACATTCAAAAATGCCTTTTCATGTTCCAGGGATGAGCATGTGTCGTAATTGTCCAAGTGTGAAAGAGGTCGGGAGTCTGTTGTTTTCAAAATAATGACTCACACGACAAAGAGTAATTATATTTTATTTTATGATCCGAACAGTAGCAGTTCTAAACTGGCGGCTTCCCCAGAGCAACTGCCGCATCTCAGCGAATGGCTGAGGTAGGAGGCAGTGTGAGTTCTGGATGTGTCAATGTGAAAGGAAAAACTAAACAGTGACCTACAAAGCAAAACAAACAATGGGCACCTGACTTCCGACAGGGCCTGCCTGTTCAAATTAAAGACACAGGACCCATGAGATTGGCGACTCCTGTTCACAGGCGTGGCGCGCCGGTTCCTTCCGTCCTCTTTGCGAAGTGGCCGAGCAGTTTAAGGGTGGATCAATCGCCTGGGTTTGAATCCCAGCTCTACTCTTCATTGTCCGTGGAGTTTGGCCACATGGATAAGATTTTCTGTGCCTCAGTTTCCCCTTGTATTGTGAGGAACTCAACAGTACTTCCTTCACAGGGTTGCTGTGGTGTTGGATAAGGAAAATACTTAGAAGAATGACTGGCTCCCAGGTACTACAGTACAGTTAGGACACAGTCCATTGGGCCCGCAACCCAAAGCATTCTTGATCTCTATGCTTTCGGATAAGCCAAGACAGGAGTGGGATTTGCTAAAGCAAAGGCCAACAAAGGTGGCACTTGGATACTGCCTTTTATCATCTGTGCAGCCTCAGAGAAGTCGCATCACCTCCCTGAACTTCTATTATTTCCTTGCTTGTAAAATCTAGGTTAACAACATACCTCCCAGAGCTTCTCTGGGGCTTACAAGGTAACCGATGCAGAGGGCCCGGCACCTGGTAGGATTGGACAAGAAACAAAATGTGGTTTCTACCCCCCCCCCCCATCTACTCTTTCGCTGGGCAGAACCCTGGGTTTGGAATTGGGGAATGACATGGGTTAACAAAAGAGAGGGTTTCCTCTTCATTCTCCTCCCCACCCCCCAGCCCTCAACCCACCCCTTGTATACTTAACTGCTATCTCTAATCTCTAGCACCCCTTTGCCTCTTTTTGCCTCTCACCCTGCACCATGGGCTTACTGCGCTTTCATTCTTTCAAGTATCAACTCTGGCCCTTCTGGCCCTTTATCACCAACCTCCAGGAAGCATCTTATAACCGTGATAAGTTAAAGACCTTTAGGCCCCAGACCCATTTTAACATAGCCCTTGTCATTTCTTAAATAACTTCTTTTCCCATCTTTGTAACTCACTCCTTCAAGGGCCAAATTCTGTTAATTTGTAATTGACGAAAAAGAGAATGAAACAAAGAAGAAACAAAACACTCACAAACGTAAGATTTGGCTCAATTATATATTTGCCGGATATTTTATTTTTTTCTAAAAACAATAAAAAAAATCAATTTTAAAAAGGAAAATGTATTTAAATAAAAAAATTATGGTTTATAATACACATACGTTTGTAATCTTGTATAACTACTTATAAACGTTTTATTAAAGTTATTTACATTTGATGGCCGTATTTACAAAGGAAATTTTAAGATTTTTTTAAAAAAAACAATTCTTAAATACAAATTTGTTAAAGGGGGGGGGAGAAAAGATGGCAAGCATAAAAAAAGTTCTTTTATGCCCAATGTTCCATTTTGAGGCAGTTTACATTATGGCTACGCCTTTCAGTCCTAAGACCCAGCCACGGTTGTGCGGTTGCACTTTACCATGCATTTGGGGGGGGAGGGGGAGGGGGAGTTCAGACATGATAAATTCTGCCTTCTTGTCAGAAGGAACCTTTTTCCTTACTTTCTCTTAGTAACAACTGAGAAGTCATAAGTGATTCTAGTTCCTCCCTCCAGGAGGTCCACTTTTACGCACAGGAGTTCCGTAGCTGTTCAAGTTTGTGTTTCAACTGTTCCCGCCGTTTCCGCAATACGTCCTTTTCTGAAATGAGCTTTTGCTCCTCTGCTTGGATGGCCAGGATGTAGGCGGTGGCTTTTTTAAGGATGACTACCTTGGGGGCTTTTTCGTTGTTTTCCAACTCCGGGATCTGGTCTCGCAGGGCGAAAAAGCTGCGCTTCAGCTCGTTTCTCCTCTGGCGCTCCAGCACGTTGTGCGTCCGCCTCTTGTCGTTCTCCTCCGTGTCGGAGGACCTGGGGCTGGAGCATTTGCGGTTGTTGCTGATCTGTTTCAGGACTCTGCCACTGTCCAACTTGGCCCTCTTGGCAGGGGGATAGTCCTTCCTAGTGGATGGGGGTGCCGCGTAATTGTGCTGATGGGTAGACACGTGGCATCTCTTGAGGACCAGTGGGCTGTGAGGAGGTTTGCTGTGACTTCCGGCAGAGGGTGACCCCGATTCTGACCTTTTGGAAGGGGGCTGCCTCTTTTCCACGGAAACAACGTCAATTTCCTCCTCATCTTCTTGTTCTTCCTCTTTAGGAAAGGAAATAGAAATCCTCCGGTTAACAACATTTCCTTCAGTTATGAATGACTACATGAAACTAATGCTATATAAATAATATTATTTATTATAGGAGGAAGGACCCTGGCACAAAATTGGCCAGTCACCCTTGCTCTTCCCTCCAGGAGGGCAGAATGACAGCTGGATTTATGGCACAGGCAAGAAAATTACAATTTACCAGGATACAATATTGATGCCAGTTCTTACCTAAGACTTAATGAGGCTTTGGACACACCCAGAGCACATCACATTCCCAAGCACCTCCTATTTTTTAAGGGACTTTACCAAGAACCCTTCAGATATTGCAAAGGATAGCTGCAAATTTCTTGGTAAGACTTTAGCAACTCCCTATTTTACTGGAAGTGCGGAGGGGGGGGGGGAGGATATCTTGCAGCCTGGCCAAAGTTGGGAGGGGGTGGGGGGAGGAAGAAAAGTCCAATTTTGGAAAGAATTCGCTTGTAAGTGTTCAGAAGAGGTTGAAAAGATCCGAACCTCCCAGATCCCTCACTCAGGCACTTCCTCTAGTCTGCAGCCTCAGACTGGAGGCTGCCCTTCCCTCTGTCCACAGCCCCCCTTCCAGGCAGAAGACTTGCAGTCCCTTACATTCGGACACTTCTCAGAAAGGAAAAGGGAGGTACTTCTTTCTCTCACAGAGATCCATCCTCCCTCAACCTAATCCACACTACTCCCTTCCCCCTAGAGCAATTAAAATGCTTCAGAAAGGTAAGAGGAAATGGATTGAGTTGCAAGATAAATCAGGAAGATTTAAAATCCAAACGAAATTCCTAAGGGGTGGGAAGGGTAAGGAAGGAGCTGGCGACTAGGGCGGTCTTAAGAGGAAGGGATGGAAGGGAAGAGTAAAAAGCCCAGTGTTTTCTGGGACGCTGTAGTCCGCAGATCATTCCAGATCAGCTATTTCCCAAACATAAGAGAAAAGACGGTGTCAAATGAAGTGGCCAGCAGAATTAGCAACCAATGAGAGTAAGAAAGCCAGCCAGCCAGCCCATCCCCTTTGTCAGGGGTCCAGCTTACCAGAGTCGCTGCTGGTGGTGGGTGGTGTGTCTTCGTGGTGGGCCAGGGGGTCGGGGGTGGCCCGTGGGGAGGAGGAGGCAGAGGAGAGCAGCGAGTCTGAGGACGGGGAGAAGGCGGTGGAGTCAGGGGAGGAGCAGGGCTTGGGCGAGCTGCTGTCGTTGAGGGGGTAGGGGAAGACCACGGAGGGGTCGATGCATTCAGAGGCGGCTGCGCTCAGGTCCTGCAGGTACAGGCTGGAGGTGGAGCAGGCGCCGTGCCCTCGGGCGGGGCTGCGGCCGCCGCCGTCTTTTCGCGCAGCCTGGTAGGAGGCCAGCTTCTCGGAGACAAGCTTGGCGGCGGCAGAGAAGCCGCTCCACATACAGTCCTGGATGATGATGTTTTTGATAAACGTCTCGTCGTCCGGGTCGCAGATGAAGCTCTGGTTCACCATATCTCCTCCCAGCAGCTCGGTGACCATCTCCAGCTGGTCTGCGGTGGAAAAGCTGCCGCCGCCGCCGTCATCAACATCCCTGGGGGAGAAGGACGCGAACGCGACGTAGGAGGGCGAGCAGAGCCCGGAGCGGCGGCTGGGCGATAGGGGTGGGGTAGGCAGCAGCTCGAATTTCTTCCAGATATCCTCGCTGGGCGCTGGAGGCTGCAGCTCACTCTGCTGTTGTTGGTGGTAGAAGTTCTCTTCCTCGTCGCAGAAGAAATAGGGCTGCATTGAGTCGTAGTCGAGGTCATAGTTCCTGTTGGCGAAGCTGACGTTGAGGGGCATCGCGGCAGCCTGCTGAAGGGGGCACACAAAGGGGGCAATTATTAAGTTGAGGGGGGTCTAGGTTGGTGCCTCAACCCTGCACAGCGCGCAGTGCGCGCCACAATCACGAACCACTCCCCTTCCAGCGGTATCCCCAAATTGGGCCAGTGGCGAGAAGGCGGGCGCCAAAAGGACACTCCTTAGCCCCCTTAGTAGGACCTCCTATCTCGGACACATACTTGGCTGAGTCAGCTGCGGAGCGCCAGCGGGACTTCGGTCCCCCAGGAGCCCAGAGCGCAAAGCCTAGGACTCGGCGCCGCAGCCCCAGCCGCAGAGCAATCGAAATAGGCTCTGGCCTCGGGAAGAGGCCGGGAGAGGCGGCGGTGGGGAATACAATCTGCCAACCCCGAAAAGTTTTGCGCCACCTGAAGGAGAAGGAGAGAGGCGCTGCCGCGGGAGCGGCTGCGCCCGTTCTCGCTCGCACCCTCGCCGCGCTCCTTTCCCCGCGGGCGCCACCGCCCCTCCCAGCCTCCTTCTCCATCCCCACCCTTACGGCGCCCCCTCTCTTCTTTGCCTGCTTCAATTCTTTTTCCTTCGCCGGCTGGGGCGGCCAGTTCAGCCGCGGCCCTTAACACCCCCTCCCCAAATAAAAGGGGGGGTATTGGAGAATAATAGGGGCACCTCCCTTCAACACCCAATACGGCTACGCAACTGCGCCAGAGCCCCAGCTGCGATTCCGCGCCCGGAGCGGGGGCGCCCTTCCTTTCACCCGCATAGGATAGCAGCTGTTCTGAAAAAGCCCGGAGCCCGGCTCTTGGCGGTCCCTCCACATCTAAGGGGCGCGGGGGCACCGAGGCGGCGGGGGAGCCAAGCAAGGCTGGGCGCGGAGATTTGCCCTCGTCTTTCTAAATCAAAGAATCCAGGAGGCTCGGACACATCCCTGCTCCAGCCTTCCCTGCCTCTCTGCAATACCAAGTCCTAACACCTTGGTACACCAAGGTCTTTAATTATACTCTTCTTTTTAGAAGTCAAATACCAACTTCTGAAAATGAGCAGGGGACGGATTGGAAACGCTGGAGGAGTCGGCGGGCGCGCCGCGCCGCAGTGTCTCGGGCTGTCAGGAATGCGGTCAAAAAAGCTGAAATTTAAATGTCCTTCGGAGACCGGGGAGAAGCGGGAGGCTGCGCCAGTTCTCCAGATCACACCGAAGGATATGCAACCCTTACTCCGAGGAGCTCAAGATGCAAAGGGCTTTCTGTCCAACACGAAGCATAGTTACCCCTCCCTTCCCCCCCCCCGAAAAAACCCTCAAAGCAATGCAATAAAGCAGGGATGTCCAACCGGCCGGACTCTGCGTCAATATCCATCGGCAAAAATCTCCAAAGGCTTGTTTGAAATACGTGCTCCCGTTTTCTCTTGCATTCCACGCTCCCATCTAGATCAGACACTCTACCCCACCCCGAACTACCCCAACTACTCTGGTAAGTGTCAACAGTCCAGGAATGGGAGAAAAGACACCCCGATTCGGGTATGGGACTCATCGCGTCCATGAAGGCGGTAGGAAAATAAATAAAAGACAAATAGAACTGGGTGCTTACCGTGTTTCCCACTATCCGAAGGAAATCCACCGTCCAAAAGCGGCCAGGGGCGCCTTTCGGAGGAGAGGGTCGGCGACGGCGGCGGGGAGAAGGGTCTCCGCAAATAGACAGAAGAGCCTCTCCGCGTCCGGAGAGCGCGTCCTCGTCGGCTGTTGTATAAGTTCCAGGGGAAAGTGCCCGCCCTCTGCAAGGGGCAAAGTTTCCTGGACGGGGCGAGGGCTGCGGATCGCCGGCAGGGGTCCGCGGGAAGGGCCGAGAGGAGGAGGCTCGGCCGGAGGCGGAGGTGCCCCCCTTTCACTCCGGATCTCCCTGCCCTGGGCGCTCCGAGCGCGACTCGACTCGCCCGGCTCGCTCCGCTCACCCTGGCGGGTCCGCCCGCTCGCTCCCTCTGCCTCTCGTTGGAATTACTACAGCAAGTCAGATAAGCCGGTTTTATATCGGTTCAGCCCACCCTGTCCTTTTCCCGCCAAGCCTCGGACTAGCCCTGCCCTTCGCGAGGCGGGGGATGAGGGGGGTGGGTGGGAGAGTAAGAAGGCGGCAGGCGGGACGCGTGAAAGGCGGTAGTAGCAGCAGCCGCCGCGAGAAGCGCAGCTGGGGGGTCCTGCGGCTCGCAGACCCTCGCCTATAAAGGACCGGTGGGCGGGGTCGCGACAGAGGATCTTTTTACAGCGCCCCCCCACCTTTGGGAAACCGGGAGGGGCGCCTGTGGTGAGGGAAGGGCGGGAGGAGGAGACTCAGCCTATGCGCCTGGTACTCTAGTGCGCGGAGCAATCGGATGTAAATAGTCAGATCGTAGCATTAATTACACTGCGCTCGTCTACCATTTTGCGCCGGCTCAAGCCCCGTCCTTCTCTCTGCTGTTCCTCTGGCACCACTCGATGTGACAGGCCGCTTACTGGTCCTGCGTGCTTAAATCATCGCAGGCGGAACAGCTGAGCTCCCTACACTGAGAACACAACGTGTACTCACGGCCAGGCTACTCACGTCCCGGGCGGCTGGGCGCTTTCCTAAGGCTGGGGAAAGGGAAGCCTTTGGAATAAGTGCTATGACTAGAAGTGGAAAGAGAGGGTATTATTTATGGCTGTGCGCTGAGTGTGTGTGGGGGTATTAGCGTGGATGGGGATAAGTGATTAGAGCTGAGAAATGATGCCTGAAATTATTAAAAGAACTCCGCAAAGCACTGCCACGTAGACTTGGAGAGCGCATTATGAATAAACACCCATTGCATTGGTGGGGGGTGTTATGCTTTGTGCGTATATAGTTATCTCGATTGGGCACCTTCCACCAGAATGACTGCCCCAATTTGCTGCCAAGGCAGCAGACCCTCCTCCCCGCCCCTCCCGCGCAGACCTACCCAGTACACGTTAATCGCTGAGATCTTTCTGCGCGTTCGGCACTGGAGTAAGGGTGATGCGTACGAGTTGTCGAGTTGTCGATGCGCGCTGCGGAGTTCCCTCCTCCCGCTCTCTGCGGGTCTGTACCTGCCCCCCCCCCCCGCCCCAACGACGCCCCATCGAATCCCCGCGCCTTTTGGAGTTCCAATTCCTTAGCCAGTTTTCAGAAAAATCCTATTTGAGCCAGTAGCTCGGGTTTACTCTATCTAGTCTGGGGCTCCCAGGTTTCAGGAAAATCAAAGGCTCTAGATGGGAGAATATTGGGGAGGAGAGGAGAGAACCGTGGGACCGGACTCCCCAGAAGAGGGAGAGGAAGCAAGCTTGAGGTCCCTGTCCGGGGTACCAAGCAGAGACCCCGGTGAACAAGACCGTTAACTCCTTCCTCCTTGGACAAACCGGACCTTTAACTTCTTTCCTGGTCTCCTTTTCCCTTTACTGATGGAACCATGATCATGCATGAAAAAAACACACCAATTCTGGTCAAAGGAGAGGACACAAGTATTACTTCTGTGCCTTTTGGGGTGGTGTTCTTGAAAATAAAAATAAATAAATAAAAAATTGGCCGAGTTTCAGGCACTAATTTCCTAGTTCACTGACCCTAAATTTTTGGTCTGAACGCCATAGTGAAAGTTTCTCTGTATAATCAGCGTACAATCTAATTTACATTTCATGTGCACTTCAACCCAGAATGTTGCCCAACTCGACATAAGATTTATTCTCTGCCTGAATGAACCTATACTTAATATTTAATGCATATTCTCTCAGGATTTGCGACTTTGCATTATTCTAGGGCATTAAAAACAAAGGCCATTTTCCCATCCCTTCACCCAAAAGCATTTTAAGTAAACTTTTCCACTTCTTACGCTCAGTCCTCACATCCCAAAAGAGAGAGGGGGAAAAAACCCAAAAAAACCTCGGGGCGGGGGTGCGTATTTAAGGTGCTAGTGTTCAAAGTAAATTATTAACCGTTGAGTCGTCAGCTCAGAGTCCGATTGTTAAAATGAGTAGTAACTTCCTCCAACTCCAGCGCCCAGCACAATTCAGCGTTAAGGATTGCAAATTGCTCCAGCCTCCAGGCCTTTGCCGCAAACGCCGGGAGCGACGGATCTGCGTTCACGGTTTCCTGCAAAGCCTGTTTCTCTCGCTCCCACCTCTTGGTCTGTACTCGCTGGGGTTTGCGAAAGTAAACTAAGTGTGCCCTCTACTGGCAACTGAGATAACCACGTCCGGCTGCCCGCTGAGGCTGGGGGCAGGGTGGGGGGGGCAGGGGCATCCGGCGCTGGAGCTCAAGAGTTGGAGTGGACGCAAGTATCCCAAGGCGCCCTAAAAGTCAGTTTCCAGCCATCTCTTCGGGATTCCGTCAACTGCAAAGGGGAAGCAGGAAGAGAAATTCCTGGAGGGAAAAGTGGTTCAGAGGCGGTCCTTCAGCCACATGAGCCGTGGTGAAAATAAACCCATCACTACTTATTGACAATGGACATCACCCTATGGAGAACCGATGATATTTACAGCAAACGTGAAATAATTAACAAGTACACGTACAGGAAAATAATGCCAGCAAAACTCTGATGCAGCAAAGCAAGCTTTTGCCTACAATCTTAGAAAGTCATCATCTTCAAATTACCAAATTTAAAAGCAAGACACTGGGTTTACTGTGGAAGCAGAGGCTCCATGGAAAGTGAGGGGTATTTGGTTTTGCTTATTATTAATTTTTTAAAAAACATTGGGCTGGTGAGTGATAGCTACATGTTTTGATAGTGAATGGGGGGGTGGCACATTTGAGATTTCATTAAAAACAGTGTGAAGGATTTTAGTTTTAAAAAGTTTTTATATTTAAAAGATGGGGCAATGCGGTTCCAAGTAAAAGTGGAAGGAATTTACAAAGCGTGTTTAGTAGGTGTGAATACTTCAGGTGGGTTTTTGTGGGATGAGGATTCTTGACAGGGTCTGATCACCTAGATATCTCAGGAAATTTGGCAGCAGGGGGTCCTTCCTGGAAGAGCCCTCTTAGGGTGATTTCCCAGGAATCTGGCACTTTTGGCATTGCTCTGCTGGAGGCTGAATGCACTGCTCTCCACAGGGGCAAGAAACAAAAACAAAAACACCCCCCACCAACCAACCAATCAAATGACAACAACCAAGGTTGGTCCAGCTGGACTTCACAGTGAGTGTGGTTTCTGAAAATTGCTAAAGATGGCAGATACGCCCCATCTTAAGGTCTGAACACTCAGTTACATCAGCTGTGCGTAGGATGTGCGAACCCCAGGAGATAGGCGGCTGGTGGATGTGGCTCTCAGCCTCGTTCTCCAGCAGGCTGCTGACACCACCTGCGGTGTCACTGTCAAGGAACAGTTTGGGGGGTTTGGGGTTCCCAAACAGGGAAGGGACCACCTCAGTTCATGAAGGAGGAAATGAAAAGCCAGATCTCGACCAAGTTAAGGGACTTAACTGTCTTTTTTTAAAAGAAAATGTTAAGAACCATTGGACCTAACTCAGAGAGTTGCTGAGTGAAGAAGTGGCTGAGGTGATTACCAGATGACTAAAGTGACCCATGCCCGTAATGGCAAAGTTGGAAATAAAAGAATGAAGGGTTAAAAAAAAAACCTAAAGGAGTTTCTAACCCTGATCACCCAGCGATAGCTGTTGGAATGTATCTCTTCAGGAGACTTTTTAAGGGACAACTTGGATCTTCTACTTTTTGGAAGTCAGAGGAAGACGTCTGTTGACGGAACAATCCTGGTTTGCTGGTCTAGGGACACTAAGGCTTTGTCGCCGCTTTGTTTTTGGTGCTGCTAGGTTTCTGAGAAGAACCAGGTCTTCGGCAGGGCAGCTGTGGTATCAGCCACAGGGTGGGGACTCCAGGTAAACAGCCTAAAAGACTGCCCCATGGGGGATTGCCTCCACAACCACACCAGCGAGAAACACTGGTTCACACAATGCCGTGTTCTCCAGTGACAGTCCTGTCCCCCTCATCATACTTAGGGGGAAAAGCAAGGCAGAAAGAATGAGCAATTTGACCCAACTTTCTCTTCTTTCCAGATACCCAGGCGAGATTCAGAATAAGTGACGGGTATATCATAACACCAGTCCCCACCCTCATCTCTTCTTTGACTCTCTCTTCCCCAACCCTCAGAAAGTTTCCTACCGAGTTGATCTTGGGCAGATAACAGCAGTGACTCATAGGGAAGACACTGGACCCCAGTGATCAAAAAGCTGGCTCCAAGTTGGGGGGTGAAGCAGAGCACCCCTCAGGATGGCTGGGCTGTTACTCGAAATCTCCTTAAAGTCACGCGAGGCCAGTGAAGGAGGGAGGCAGGTGAGGACAAAGAATGATAAATACTTATCTCCAGCAGAAGGATCATTGGGAAGCAGGGCTGTGAGATTAAAAACCAGGCTAGGCAGGGAATATTAAAGGAAGGGAAGTTCACACAAGCATTTTAATGCCAACCATGCGTCCCAGTGTGAGGGACCCAGGGACGCTCTACAGCAGAGAAGAAAAGGAAATTCAGCATCACTAATTCATAGCAATGATACGGAAAACTGAGTTGAGAAAATCTGAGTGCATTTTTTAAAAATGCATCTGTTTAGAGTGCCGTTTTCTCCCCTTCGCTTGCTTCTAGTATACTGCATAAATTAAAGCAGCTGAGAAGGAAAAAAAAAATCAGTAGATTTTTAAACACAAAACCCTAGAGCCTACACTTCCTGGGTTGTATCGAGTGTGCCTGGTTGCTTTCTTGCCCACAGACTTCCAGACCTCGGATCCTGGCAGAGGGTCCTAGGCTAGATCCAGCAGAACTTAGTCTCAGCTGGGCACCCTCCTTTTCTTCCTTAATCCTTCGCTGTGACCTACCTTACTTTGTAGTTTCAAGAGAAGACAAATGGTTCCTTTGTTCAGTCTCTTCAAACACTCAGTTTGTTGTTTCGTAAATGCCCAAACCAAGCCAACCTTGTAAGTTCCCACACTTTTTGCTCACTGGGCCTGTCTTTGCTCTGGTGCTTTTGGGTGACATCTTGTCCCCAGGATGGGACCTGGCTGGGCTGGAGCTGGAGAGGACTGTGAAGGAGAAACTTGTGCTTTTCAATTTCGACCTTCATTTGAAAGCCAGTGAGAAAAAAAAGGCTGTTTCTTCTATGGAGTTGCAGAATCCCAGATGAAGGCCTGTCTTCCCGAGAGTAGCTCGTCTGTGATTGTCTTCATGTTTCAATGGCCTGTTTCACCTGTAACTCCTTTCAAATGGATCTCATGACAGAAGGAACTTTCTTGAAGGTACCTAGTGACAATCCATCACCAAGGCCAATAGCCTTGTTCCCAGTTCCCATTTTCCTACTGAACGTTGCAGCTGTCAAGGAAACTGATAAGGGGAAGGGAGTGAAGAAAATCTGAATGCATTAAAAAAGTGCATCTACTTAGAATGTTGTCTCTCATCCCTTTTGGAAATGATTGCTCTTTTTAAAAAAAACAAGTTACGGATTTATTTATTTGAGAGAGGGGAAGGGAGGGAGAAAGAGAAGAAGAGAAGCATTGATTGGCCACCTTGGTTGCCTCTCCTAAGCTGACCGAACCCACAACCCAGGCATGTGCCCTGATGGGGAATCAAACTGGCTGGCTACCTTCAGCTTTGTAGGTCAGTCCCCAACCCACACATTGTTCAGGGCAAAATGATTGCTCTTCTGAATCTTATCAATCAGTGGTTCTCCACTAGAGGAGGTTTTGGCCCTGGGGGACACAGGACAATGTCTTCGGACCTTTGAGGTTGTTTCAAAGGGGTGAGGCTTGCTCCTGGCACCTAGAGGATAGAGACCAGGGATACTGCTCCATGTTCCCAAACAGCCCCGCAACAGAGAGCTATCAGGCCCAATAGTTGGGTGGAGAATCTCTAGTGTTGCTCTGTGTTCTGGCAACGTGATTCCCCCATGTCCAGCTTGTTCTGTTGCTTCCCTTGTTGGCTCTTTTTTCTCCTTTACCCACCACACATAGCTGCTAGAAGCGTCTTGACATTGATTCCTAACAGTTCCTCATCTCCATTTAACCTTGTATACCGATGATATTTCCTCTTCATTTAAAATTCTTTGGTGGTTTCCAAAGCTGAAACTGAGGCCCCATATCATGGGCTCAGCATTCCAGGCCCTATTGCATCTGGTCTCCACCTTACCTTACCCTACTTCCCACAAACTTGCCCTTCAGAGAAACAGGTCTATTTGTGGTCACTCTGAGTAATGTGCAAGTCCACACCTCAGTATCTTTGTTCAGGCAGTTCCTCCAGTCCTACTGCCTCTTCTTGATTTGTCTAAGAGTCTACCACCTTTCCTTCAGAATCCAGCTAAGGCCCCATTTTTTTCCCATGGACTCTTCCTTTACTGCCTTGGCCCAGGGCCACCTCACAGAGTCATGCAAGTTTGGGGCCTGAACCAGTCATGAAGAGCATTTATTAAGCTGCTCTGAGTCATAAACATTTGTTCTCTGAGTGGGATTCAGGGGGTCCCTGGCTAAACTGGACTAACGGTGACCTTTTCTAGCCATCAGAGAAGGAGCCCTCTTGCCCCTTCTCTATGAGAGTATAAACATCACAAGGGCAGGGATCAAGCCCAGCCCATAGTAATTACTGAATTAATCCTTTCAGAGAGAAGGAGCACACTTTTGCCCTCCAGTGGGTGAAAGAATGAAATCAGTGGGTAGACTTTCTCAGTTACTTTCTGGCTACATCAGAATCTTGTCCTTGAGCAGGGGATGGGGAATCAGCTTGCTCGGGGGCCTGTTCTGTCATCAACATTTGCTAAATCAGACAAGTCACGTGAGCTCTCTGACCTCACCTCTAAAATGGGACTTCCAGGATTATGGCATCTATCTCATTGAAGATCTTGTAAAAATAAGATAACGCATTTGATACAGAGCTTGGTGGCTGGCCCCCACACAGCACATGTTAGCAATTGTTAGTACAGGTCTTTCATTGAGCAGAAAATGATATTTTGAGCTATTTTAAGTTTAATGTATCGGTATCTCATGGTGCTCTGCCTGGAGACCCCTGATATTATGTCCTCTGTCACCTCGTCAAGCATGAAAAGTGGGAGACCAGCACACACTTGTCACTGGGGCAGTGAGAAAGTGAGGGCTGGCATCCCGGGGAGCTCATGGAACATTTGATGACCATAACCCTATCCCACATCTCTCCTGTCTCCAGCAGCTTTGGGGCTGACCTATTATTCCAAGTGCTTGCTATTTTGTAGACCCCATTCATCCAGAAAAAGCAAACTCCTGGAAGCTCTGGAAGGCACGATTCTGCACTGTTCCTATTTAATATAAATCGATTGATGTTAGAATGTCCCTTCTTTGACTGAGTTCGTATGCTGTCCAGTGGTTGACCACCAGGGTGTGGTCCCAGAAGACCCAGAGTCCCAGGAAATACCTTGGGTCTTGGCTGGACAAGCTGTTTTCTTGCCCTGGTGAGCTGGCCTAGATGTTGGAAAAATGTTTCCTTCAAAGCATAGGCCAACACCTATGTGTATAAGTGCTGGTGTAGAAACTCTAACTTCTAACCCACAAGGGTTTCAAACCCAGATGCTTCCGGGGGCCCAGCAGGAATTGTAAATGAGGCACATAATAGGGAGTGGTGGGGACTGAGACAAACTAGGGAACATTTGTCTGTGTAGCAGCTACTCAGCACCTGCCCATTACTGCCCTTCGATACGGGGCCAGTGATGGCACACTTCCAATTTTTCAGGGAAGGTGAAAATCGAAGCTTTAAAATATTGGCAACCAATTGAAAAAATTATGTCTAGAAGCAAAACATGCTTGTGGGGGTAGATTCGGCCCCCTTCCCCTCCGGGATCACTAATTTGGGTCTCGGGAACCTGGTGTTCTCCTCTAGGACTTTTCCTGATGCCTGCCCTTCTCCTTGAGGGTCTTAAGCATTTCCTCATCCTTTCGTGATCGGCAGTCTGACAGCAGTCTGCCGTTGGGAGTTTCCATGTCTGAGTCCTTGACCAGACGCTTCTGGGGTCAGGATGGATTGCGTCTTACTGTGGATGAAAAAAGGGGTTCTATGCAAAGTCACCTCATGGGGTGATCTGATCATGAATTCCTAATAGAGCAGGTTATGGTGGGTAGTCCTCCTGCTCCCCGGGCCTCTAACTTCTTCAGTGAAAGGTTTTAAGCCAGCCCTGCCCATTGTTCTTGTGCCTGTAGGTTAATACACCTTCGAAATTCCAGAACTGATACCCCACGAAGGGGGCAGGAATCCTCAAGAGAGCACGTAGTTTTGTTAACTATCCTGTAACCCAATCCCCACCTTGCCCTCTCCTGTCCTCCCGTCCCTCCTTGATTTTAAATGCATGAAAGAGGCTGCGGTGCTGTCCTTCTCCAGAGCCTTTGAGATCTTGCTCCCCAGAATATCCAGTTTGTGTGAAATAAACTCTTACATGAAAATTCCCTATAGGCTTGGATGTTTTTTATGTTGACATCACATTTGCACGTTTCCTAAGAGCCTTCATGTTTGGGGTGCCATTGATGGAGCATGTGGTCTCTCGGGTCTAGCACAGTGCCTGGTATGTGGTAAGCTCTTGGTAGAGGATTATGGAATGAATGATATTAGAGGGAGCTTCCAAGCGAAAGGCACATCCAGCCCAGCCCAGGTTTTTTTTGCCTTTTATTTTTCGATTACAATTTATATTCAATATTATTCTGTATTAGTTTCAGGTATACAGTATAGTGATGAGACAATCAGATACTTCACACAGTGATACCCCTGATATTTCTACTACCCATGTGGGCCCGTACATAGTTATTACAATATTATTGTCTATATTCTCTATGCCACCAGTTTTAATCAAAAGCAAGAGAAGCTTTGAGAATTTCCCCTTGCTTCCAGTCCACCAACAGGCAGGACCTTGTTCACATGACCTTGACGACAAGCTAGGCCCTGAGATGGATACAGTGAAGGGGATAAAGACCAGAGCCAGCCCAGAAGAGCAGAATGGGACTCAAACCACACTTCACAACAGTTAAAACAGCACCCCCTGCAGTTCCCTTTCTTCACAATTTTGTAATCCCTCCCAGGGGACAATCCTGCCAGAACTGAAGAGAGGAGGGGAGGTGAGGGACTATGATGACAGGACTTGGGCCAGGAGGCCGGGACAGTAAGAAGGTGAGGGTGTGGGGGGAGCTCCTAGTGTCAGAGTTTTCAAAGGGGGAGTGATGACCTGTTATTTAGTCATGAAATCAGTAAAATAGGTTGTGAGCAATTTCAGAAAAATGGACTAGAATAAAAAAATCAAAGTTATTAAAACGTATTACTGATTAACTATTATTTTATGAATCCTCCCTCTCTCTGTCTTTCTCTCTATGTGTTTGAACGTGACCACGATATGAAATGCAACTCTAGCTGTGAGTTGAACATGTTAGAAGACCCCCAAACAGACAAAAGCACACAGCTTTGCAATCCCATCAGCCTTGGCAGTCCTACGAGGCCCTGTAGGCCCGGGCTGATATTTAGGTACTGAATAGCAATGGCACTGACTTTCAATGATGTGGAGCCTTGGAGAGATTGTGCCACCGAAGCAAGCCTTGGTGTCCCCATCTAGAAAATGATGACAATCCTAACTGCTCTTTAGAGTGGTCTTGAAGATTAAATTTGAAGCACATGCCCTCATTGCCTGTTTTGTTGTTGTCAGGATTAGCAGAGTTCTTTATCTCATAGCTTCTGGCTTCTTTGTTTTTCTCAGATGGATGCCATTGCCTGCATCAGAGGATTCTGCAAGGATCTCAGGAGAGAATGCACGTTAAGCTCCAAACTCTGTGCCTTCACTGGCATCTTGGTGGGTATCCACGTAGGATAGCACAGGTCTTTCTGCATGTGTAACCATGAGGTCCCTGCAGCCAGCCTCCAGTCTGCAAAAGTAAATGGACTCCTTTCTGTGCCCCTCAGTCCAGTGGAGCTGGAATACCAGTGCCTTCAGAAACCCTTGTGTGCTGCCCGTGGGCCATCTTGGAATTGTCACTCTTGCAGCATCTGTGCGGTTAGGGAGGTAAGGGAGAGTGGATGTTGGGAACTGGCCAGGGGACTTCACAGGCCCAACAAAGAATCTTTTAAAAGGACTGATTTGGTAATAGGCAGAGGGGAATTCCATGGGTAAATAATAATTTATGCAAGGGATGCCACCTGCTTCACTGTTGAAGCATTAGTACATAATTGCAGGCTCAAGTCTCTTCCCATTCCTTACCCTTTACCTTTCAACTCCCCAAAGAATTAGAGTGACACCCACTTTCCCCATCCCCAAGATGACTGGGTGGGAGGGGAGGCCTGGGTGCATGGCTTGAATGCTGGCTGTGGACAGTTTGCCCCAAAATTGAAATAATTAATTTTAATGTGTTAGAGGATTAAACACTAAATAAGAACATACTGAATTCTGGCCAGTCTACCTGAGTGTTGTGCTGGAAATCAATAAACACTGGCTTCATTGAAGATATACAATTATAAGTTAAATTTGGTCTTTGCACAGAGTCTTTGTTCTAGGTTTCTCTGATTAGAGCAGGAATGAAAACCTGAGGGCTCCGAATCCTTCTCCACGCCACCCCACCCTTACTTGGGCATCTACGAGAATGTCTGGGGACTCTCTGTTTATGTATGAATTCTTCTGTTTCTTTTTGTAGCTGGAATACATTCTGGTGGAGGGAGCGAGGGGTAAACCTGGCTTTTGGAAGGATGGTGAGGTAGAGGCTTAGGGACCCTATTGGAATCGTGCTGAAGTACTTAGAACACAGGCAGCAAACTGGCCCAAGGACCAAAACCCACTTGCTGATATGCTGGCTCAGACGCAGGTTTTGACCTTCTCAGTGTTCGTAACATTTAAAAATTGGTGCCAACACTTAGAAAGTCAATAGATTTTATGTAAAAATCTGACCTTCTGCCTTCCCCTGAAAAACCAGCTTTAATAATCCTGGGCTTGCGTTCTAGTGGATGGAGGCTGAGAATGAGTCCATTGCATCAGAAGGGAAGGCCTCGAACTTCTCCGTTTGTCCCAGTCTCCACCACTCCCTTAAGCTGGGCCCACTCAACGCAGTGATGACCCTCTCCTGGCTTCTGTCTGGTCCTTGTAGGCTGTTGAGTTTATGATCTTTCATTTATAACATTTTCTATAAATAGAAATGTCTCTGATTATAAGAAGAATTTCATCCTCAGGAAAAAAAAACGGTATTTATTGAGTAATATTGATACTAGCCAACATAAAGCACATAGTATGTATCCAGGTACCTGACCTTATTTATTTATTTACTGATTTTTATCCTCACTGGTAGACATTTTTCATTGCTGTTCCAGAGAGAGAGAGAAAGGGAGAGATGAAGAGACAGAGAGAGAGAAACATTGACTTGGGAAAGAAGCATCGATTGGTTGTCTTCCCTATGCACTCAGACCAGGCACCGTAGTGGCCCAGACCAGGTATTGAACCTGCAACCCAGGCATGTTTCCTGACTGGAAATCAAACTCACAACCTTCCAGTTACAGGATGATGCTTCAACCAGCTGAGCCACACTGGCTACGGCCCCTGTTTATTTTTAAATAATAGCTTTATTTAGCTAAAATTCACATGCCCGAAGATGTAAAGAACATGGTTCAGTGTTTTTTCGTATGTTCACAGGGCTATGCAACTACCGCCACAATCACTTTTAGCACATTTTCACCACTCTCAAAATTTCCATCACCTTCTGTCCATGGACAATCACTCTCCCCTGGGCGCTCCAGTCCTGGGCCACTGCTACTCTCCTTCCTGTCTCTGTGGACTTGCTTATTTTAGCCATTTCATAACAGTGGGATCATATAGTATACAGTCCTTTGTAACAGTCTCTTTTCAAGATTCATTCATGGAGCAGCATGTATCATACTTCATTTTTTAAAAATTGCTGAATCATATTCCATTGCATGGATATAGCATGTTTTATTGATCTCTTCACCCACTGATGGAGATGTAGCTTGTTTCCGCATTTTACTATTAGGAATAAGCCTGCTTCAAACATTTTTGTACAAATATTTGCATGGACATGCTTTTATTTCTTTTGGGTATGTGTTTTGGGTATATATATATGAATAGAAATAATGGATCACATGATAACTCTATGTTTAACCATTTTAGTCAAAACTTCTAAACTGTTTTCCAAAGCAGCTGCACCATTTTACATTACCACCAACAATGTATACAGGTTCCAGTTTCTCTGCCTTTTCACCAACATTTGTTGTCTGTCTTTTGCTATAGTCATGCTAATGGATATGAAGTGTTATCTGATTGTGGTTTTGATTTGCATTTCCCTGGTGGCTAATAATATTGTGCATTTTCCCCTGTGCCTGTTGGCCATTTGTCAGCCCTATTTGAGAGACAGAAGTGTAGTAACTCCTGGCTCCACAATAACCTTGTGTGATAAGTACTAACATTATCAGCCTTCCCTATCACATGCCAACTTCAGACTTCTGGTTGCAAACTTACTTTTCAGAGAATGAAATTAATCCTTATTATATACAAGGAAACTGGAGCTCCTGATTCCAGTTAGGCATGTAAATATCAAAAAAAAAAAAAAAGACTGTCTGATACATAGTTCACACTTAACAGCCAGTGCCTAAGTAATTCCTATTTGTCACTCCTTTCCTGATTCAGGAACTTTGCATGTGCTGTTTCTTCTTGAGCAGTAGTATTTCCCTGGCTAACTTTCATTCATCTTCTAGATGCTCCAGGAGGCTTCTCTGGCCCTCCATTCTAAATCTGGACACTGTGTTCTCATAGCACTGTGGACTTACCATGATAACATGCATTCACTATTGCCTTTATAGTTTTCATCTTTCTTTTAAACAAGAGATTTTGTTTTCTGCACTTGCTTTGTATGTACATTTGTAGTTTGCCTTTTCTTTTCATTCAACATTGTATTACACAAGTTGTTGGCATAATTGAAAACATCATTTTAAATGGCTGCAAAATATTCTATTAAGTGACTATCAAATAACTCATATGACTATTTAAAAACTGGTTGAATCATTCCATTGCTGTGTTATGGTAAATAACACTGCTATGAACATCTTGGCCGTGAAGCTTTATTCTATATTTAGGAATATTTTCTTAAGGCAGGGTCTCAGCAGTGAAATCATTGTGTCTGAGGCATGCATGAGGCCATGGGTATATGCTGCTAAACCACTAGCAGAAAGAGGTTGCTGTAAGACCGAGCCACCACATATACATGACAGTGCCAGCAATGAGCTTATTATCATTCTAAAAGAATCTTTGCTTTAATCTGTATTTCTCTGATTAACAGTGGGGACAAATCTAATAATTACACACATAATGGAACCATATCTTAATTGATAGCACAATTGAAATTATAGATACAACATTACTGGTGCATTTTCTTGAAGGGACCCAAGAAAGACTGAATGAGAACATTTGCCGGTGAGGATAAGAGAATGAAGTGGCCCGAACAGCCTCAATAAAACTGCTGATAATGGGATTTGCAGATAAGGCAGAAGGACATCTGGCTGGATTGTATAACTCCGTAGCTCATTTTCTGTGCCTTATCAGGATACAGGCCTGCTCCCTTGTAAATGATGGCTACACCTGGCAATGCAATAAAAGGACCTGCACTTTGCAGGTGGACAGGAAGAGCTGCTGGAGACAGCTCCCAGTGTGGGTGACAGAATGTGAGCTATAGAACGTTGTGATTGGAAGAGCCTAGTGAACAGTGGGGAGTCAAGAGTTTTCACACATTTTATTTTAGTTGGATGTATTGGTGGGATATTTTATATCTGTGTGAATCTCAATGTGGAACGGGGTGTGGGAGTGGCAAACACAGGCAGGAGGACCATTTGGTCTGTTCTCTCGTTCACAAGGGGCCCTGAGATGTTGGCCATTGCCTCCAGATGTTACAAATGCAATCCCAGAGACGCACAGAAATGGTGAAGGAAGGTTTTGTTCTTTGACTTTCCTCCAAGTACTTACTGGTACATGTATTAACATTTAGTCCTTGAAGCAACCCAATCAGATGGATACGGTTCTTGTTTACACCTGGCAGAGGGGGTTAAATAATTTGCTTGGGATCAAACAGTTAGTGAAGGGTGGAACAGGGATTCAAACCCAGGCCTTTTGAAGAGGGCAGGTCAGAGACTTTCAAATCAAAGAGAACAAGCTAGTGATTAAATGATTAAAAGATTAGTCACTCAGAAAATGTGGTCCACTGTGGTAGATCTGATATATTTTTTTTAACTAAATTTTTATTGAAAATAGAGTTAGCTGACCTTGGGTCCCTGAATGATATCAATCAAATCAAGCAGTTTTAAAAAGGCAGAAGAGATGGCTGTCACAAAGGTCAAACAGACTCTCATTTAGTTAATTGAGGGTTAGAATCTGAAGAAGAAATGGACATTTTTATTAACAGTCCATTTACTTGTATATTGTTACATTCAGAATTTATGAAGTGGGCAGTCTCGTGGTTGAAGAACACAGGGCCTCAGGTTCAAATTCTGCTGACCGTGCTCTATAAATCTGAACTATTCAGTCTCTGTGAGTTTCAGTCTTCTCATCTTTAAAATGGGGATAATGACAGTACCTACCTCATAAAGTTCTTGGCAGGAATAAACAAGAGCATGCACACAATGTACTTCTATTGTCTGGCACATCATAAACACTCAATAATGGTTAACTGTTAACATTTATTCATTCTTGGTTCAACCAATGTCTGCTTAGACTCACCTATACTCCATTGGGTTAATGGAAATGTTTTGGATGGCCCAGGAAAGACACAAGGTAAAATGTGAAAGCTAACGGTTTTAGCTACAAAAACTCCTTTGCTGTGAAATGTGTTGATAGGCAAACATTTCTGAGGCTGGGATTACATAAGTTACTGAAGCAGAGGCATAGATCAAGAGAAAGGGGCAGATGCAAGGTCTAATGGACGAAGAGACTTAGAAGCACCCAGATGGAAGGACTTCCTGCCATAGATTGTGAATTGTGCTCCTATTGGCTGCCTACGACAAACAAAACAAAACAACAAAAAATCTAGTGCTTCACTGGTACCTAGGGTCAAAACAGAGATTTCTGTCATAGAAAGCAACGTTTAGAACTTGTCTTTGGGAAATTGGCTAAATCTGAGTTAACTGAGTTGGAAAGACTTTGGGCCATAAAACAAGGTGCCTGAATCAGCAGCTCACCTTCTGCGAACCAATCATCCAAATATTACATCAGAGCTCAAGCAAAAGTTCTGTCTCTAGAGTAATACTATTTCTGCAATTAAAAAAAAAAAAGCAAAAAATTGAATGGAGGCCAGGGAGCCAATCACAATCCTTTTAAACTTCAAATAAGACATTTTCTAATTAATAATTTAAAAAACCCTTGGGTCTGGAACTAAAATCATCATATAAATGGCTGTTATTCATGCAGCATGTGCTATATGTTAAATTCTGCATCAAGTGCTTGGTAACATCATTTTTTCATTTTACTAAATTTTTAAAGAACAAATTTAAAATTATCTGTTTTTTAAAGTAGTTTTTGGTTCACAGAATAATTGAGAGGAAGGTACAGAAATTTCCCATATATTCCCTGCCCCCCACAGATCCACAGCCTCCCTCATTATCAACAACACTCACCAAAATGGTACATTTTCTACCAAGGATGAATTTACATTGGCACAGTATCATCGCCTACAGTTTATAGTTCACCTTAGGATTCACTGTTGGCCTTGTATTTTCTATGAATTTGGACAAATACATAATGACACGTATCCATCATTATGGTACCATTCAGAGTATTTTCACTGTCCTAAAAATCCTACATTCCACATATTTATCCACCCTCGTGCCTCCCCCACAACCACTGATGTTTTTACTATCTTCACAGTGTCATATAGTTGGAACCACACACTCTGCAGCCTTTTCAGATTGGCTGTTTTTAAATGTTCCTTCCTGTCTTTTCATGGCTTCACAGCTCATTTCTTTTGAGCACTGAATAATATTCCAGTGTCTGGATGTACCACCATTTATTTACCCATTCACTTACTAAAGGACATCTTGGTTTCTTCCATGTTCTGGCAATTGTGAATAAAGCTGCTATAGACATCTGCATGCAGGTTTTCATGTGGACATAACTTGTCAGCTCCTTTGGATACATACCAAGGAGCTCGATGACCATTATTTTATTTTTGTTCTTTCAGCAGCTCTGTGGTAGGACCATCCTTATCCCTATTTTACAGATGAGAAACCTGGGGTTGAGAGAAGTCATGATTTACCCTAAAGGCATACAGTGAAGGGTGGGAATCAGACCACATAAGACAGGGATCTTGTGGTTGACACGATGCCCTGGGGTCAGAAGCTGCTCCTACTCCCAGCTTTGCCCAGAGAGTTGGGGTGCCCTTGATCTCTTGTAAAATAACAATATGTGTTCTACTGCCTCACAATGTCCTTGTCAAATGCAATCCTGGGCACAGAAACACTTTGGAGTTCTAAGGTTTCCAGTTAGCACCGGGGACAGGTCACTTTGACTCTCCAGGTTTCACTTTCTGCATCTGTGCAGTAAAAGCATGGGACTGGCTGCATGGCACTCCTTTCCAGCTGGAAAGTGTAGAATTTTGCATGTTCACACCTTCATTGGTTTCTCGGTGGTAAATTGGAAACACTGGCTATCAGGGGGGAGGGGGAAGCTGTAAATGCTTCCACTTGAGCTTTGGGGTTGAATAATATTGGTAATTTCAAAGCCTTATTATCTTACTCCCTAATGTTTTGCTTCTAAACAACTCTAGTTCTTTAGGAGGGGGGTTAGAATAACAGCGTTGGAAATAGTTCCACTGGGGAAGCCAAAGGGTATTTGGATTTTTTAATTTAGAACCTTGGTGACCAAATGCTGCTTAGAGTTTTTCCCTGGGGCGCCCAAGTTCCCATTAAACACTATCCAGTGTTTTAGAATTGAGCCTGCTACTAAGTGGGGGCTGGGTGGTGAGGGAGAATGTAGCAAGGGGTGGGGAGAGTACACTCTAGTCACCAGCTTGGGCTCAGGGGCCAACAGCTTGGTTCCAATGCCTTTTCTCTCACTCCATAGCTCTGTGACTCCAAGCTCTCCATACCTGGCTCAGCAAGAATGGTTACCTACCTCCTAACTGGGTGTTTTAAGGAAAAAAAATATTCAGCCTGAAGTCTGGTGCCTAGATAACCGTTGTTTAAGTCATACTCTACAGAGGATGATCTGGCTGACATGGGGAAGTACTATATAACAGCTGTCTACTGTTGCATAAAAGCCACCCCCGAATGCCGTGCCTCACAGAGTAACTATACAGTGGAGAAACCTGGCAGGCACTGGTTTCACCAAGTGTCAAGATTAGCATCACCTGGAGTCACCAAAGAAAGCTGCAAAGAATTGCTTGACCTGCTTTGAACACCAAGTAAGAATCAAATGTTTATGTTAAACCACTGAGATTTAAAGGTTTGTTTATTTCTGCAGCATAGCTTAGCCTATCCTGACTAATAAAAGCCTGCATTTCTCCTCTGCTGGCAGAGATGGACTTAAACAAGACAGTCATTGCATGTATTCATCTACTTTCCAATTCCTGGGTTTTAGTCTTTGCCTTGCAATTACTTTGAAACAACACACCTGGCTCAAATTCCAGCTCTAAGTCACTGGGTAATCTTAGGCAAGTCACTTTATATTTCTGAATCTCAGTTACTTCACTGAAAAAAAAAAAAGGAAAATTATTGGGTTTATTGGGAGGTTCTAAGAACTTTGCCTATCGAACGTTAAGCAAACTACTATAGACCTTTCAGCAAACTCCTCATCTTTTTAAATTTCAATTTCCTCATCTATAGGAAAAAGATAATGATTATTCCTACCTCTCAAAGTTGCCCTAAGGCTTAGGGAAGAAAACGGAAAGAACCCAGCCCTGTGATTAACCCAGTTAGACACTCAGTATACTTTATTCTCTTTCTCCCTTTCTCACCCTCTGAGATCTCCTACTTTGACTTTCATTCTCTACTTTATTCATTCCCTTTCCTTTCTCAGTCTATACTCAGATACAGAATATTGTTTCTTTAAAGAAAAAACTTGGACTCTTTCGTGGTTGGTTTAGTGTCATGGATTAAGAATAAACTTTTCATGATAATCAGGAGCAATGCGTATGTATGTGTGAAGTTATTTATGGCTGCAGAAGTGGAGGGCAAAGTTGAGTCCACACCTGAAGAACATACTTAAATACACTGATAAAGAGGGAAGGATCTAATCATTTGTCATGAAGAAAACTGCAACAGTCCTGTTGATAAATGCACAATTGAAATCTCAGCCACTTATTCGCAGCCAATCAAGAACAACTTTGGTGAGTTTGAAGGTGAGAAGTCATTTAAGCAGAAACTCAGAGGGTAGGCTCCGTTGAGAAAGAGGACATTTATAACAAGGTTTCACTCCCAAGCCCCTCTCTCTCCAGCTAGAGCATGTACAAAACAAAGAGTTTAAAATGGGAGTCCTCCGTGTATGTGCCAGGTGGGGCAGGGTGCGGACAAGAAGGACACAAAACAACCCCAGATCATGACAAATTCGGTTTCTGTGCAGATTCTTTCTTTCCTTTCCTTTTTCATTACTTCTACTTGAACTTTGTGGTTTTCCTTGGAGAGATTGGCGCCCCCGAAGGAGGGCAGAAAGAACCAATTGACTGTTCTTAAAACAAAACAAAACTCAACAAAGACCCTTTCTTCCTCAAGCACTATTCCCATGGAAAGTAAAAAGTGAGCCCACTTGGAATTACCTGACTACCAAACAATGCCACTTTTATGAAAGAGAGTTAGTTTTTCACTCACCCAGTTTAAACATGGCTCCACAGAAATTGCTGAAGTCTTCAAAAAGGATATGGTCCTCAGATTAGAGACCGCGGCAGAGAAATTTAAGGCTAAAGGGAATATTTTTTTTTTGAGTGAACCAAAAACAGAGGTTTAGAAGGGAGCCACTCTTCTTGAATTATGTTCCTAGTAAGATACGTTGTTCAGATACCCACTGGTGAGAAAAGAGACCTTGTCCAACAGCCCTTCTCCAGTGTTCTGGAAGGGAGTAGTGGGCTCGGCCCTCAGAATATTTTAAACCAGCCAACAACTTTTTTTTGAAAAAGCACAGTGAGGTTTGTTTTTTGGTTCTGCACAGTGTATATTGAATAAAAGCACATTTGTGTTGAGATGCTCATGTTTTGTTTGCCGACTTTCCCTCTGAAAAACGCACATCACCTCTGGACTCAGGAGGAGTAGGGGGATATCATGGTGGCACCAGGGGAAGGAATTCTGTACCATCTCAGTGAGGAGAGCAAGGGTTTTGTTTCTTTAATTAAATCTGAATATGAAGAATCTGTTACAACTTTCCCTGGTTCTTTCATTCTGTAGCTCTGGATTCCCCCAGAATATGGTCATCCCAGGGAGGCTCAGCTCACAGAACTGCCAGAAGATACAAGGTAGGAGCTGGGAACCTTGATGCTGGGGCTAACTGAGGCTTGTTCCCTCCTCTGGGCACTCATGCCATCTGTGGTTTTCATCAGACAGGTCTTCTCAGTGAGAAAGCAGTGGGATAGGTCATGGTGGGGGATTTGACTAAGGTGTGTAGGAAATCATATGTTATTTTAAAAAAGATTTTATTTATTTATTTTTAAAGAGGGGAAAGGGATGGAGACAGAAAGGGAAAGAAACATCAATATATGGTTGTCTTTCAAGCGCCCCCTACTGGGGACCTGGCCTGCAACCCAGGCATGTGCCCTGACTGGGAATAGAACCAGCCACCCTTTGATTTGCAGTCCGGCACCCAACCCACTAAGCTATACCAGCCAGGGTAGAAGTAGTATTAAAAAAACAAACAAACAAAATAAATAACTAGACTTCGAAGAAATCCAGCTCACTGTTAAAAGGATTTAAACAGACAGTATGTTCTTTGGGGACAAAGACAAGGCTCACCATTTTCTGAACTAAGCACAGGCGGGTGGAGTTATAATGACTGTTGACAGGATGGGGATCAGATACCGCTGCCTAACGCATACCACACGCCCTAAACACTGTGGTAGACAGATCCACTCAACATAAAGAGGAACGCAGGCAGCAGGAGAGTTTGTCCTTCTTCGTTGCCTCAAGATGAACACAAAGGATATTAAGAAGAATTTTATTACTCATCTTGGTGGAGAAATGTCCAGGAGAAATAAGTAACCAGCATGGGTGTTGGCACAGTTTGGGGATATTGGCAACCTAATCTCTGCATTAGAGGCATACCTCACTTTATTTCACTTAGCAGCTCTTGCATTTTTTATAAATTGAAGGTGAGATCCATCTACCAGCAAAAAGATTACAACTCACTGAAGGCTCAGAAGATGATTAGCATTTTTCAGCAATAAAGTATTTTTAAATTACAGCGCGTACATTATTTTTTTAGACAGTGCTATTGCACACTCAATAGACTACAGTATAGTATAACTATAACTCATATGCACTGGGAAACCAAAACATGTATGACTCCCTATATTGCGATATTTGCTTTATTGTAGCAGTCTGGAGCTGAACTCGGCAATATCTCCAAAATGTGCCTGTACATGTTCCAATTCCTTCACTCGGAGCATTCGGCCTGATCGTGCTTCTTCTAGCTTAGAGGTCAGCAGTCCGATTCCTATACGATTTGCATTTGTCTAGAGCTCCAGGCTCAGTGACACCCGTTCATTTGTCTCCTTCCCTGTACTTTGCTTTCCACAGTACAAGAGCACTAAGCTGTAATTCTCCCGTTTATGCAAAACTGTATGCACTCCTGGTATCTACACCAAGCAAAGTGTTGGGCAATGGTGGCCCAGGGATGAATGAGACATGGCTTTTAGCCCTGAAGACATTCACAAAGTAAAAGGGAGAAATACCCATGTAGAAACAATCACAAAGTGGTGAGAGCTATGAGTGGGGGTTAGAACAGAGCGCAGGTTAGCTTGAAGGTGCTGGCAGCTAACCCGGGCCTTGGTGATTCTTTCCTCCTCGTGTTGTCTTTATCCCAGGTGGAGGGGCAGTGTAAAAAAAGGGTCAGTGAAAAAATGTGTGACCCTGACCAGTGAGACGCAGTTGGTTGGATGTCATCCTGCAAAGTTGGACACCAGATTGATTTCTGGTCAGGGCACAATCTAGGTTGAACCTACAACCTGGGTTGCAGGTTCAGTCCCAGTTGGGGCACATATGAGAAGTAACTGATCTATGTTTTTCTCTCTCATCAATGTTTCTCTCCCTCTCTCTCTCCCTCTCTCTAAAATAAATGAGCATGTCCTTGGGTGAGGATTTAAAAAATTTTTTTAATCAATTAATCAATCAATCTACTCCAGGGTCCTATCTATCCCTATGGCCCTAGGAGAGAACTCATACAGGCCTCAGGATTTTTCTGGTCCCTCTTCATTTTATCATCAAACAGCATCTCAGTGGAGGGATGGAAATGTCTCATCCAGTATCACTCAAAATCGATTAAAGTTGAAGCTTTTCTTCCTGGAGCACAGGAGGGAAGCCAGTGGGTAAGGAAGGGGTAGAGTTGACCTCTTCTGTTCTTTGCTGCTTCCCCGTCCCCATCTCACTGCCCAAGGCTCTGAGCCTCCAGTGCTGGAATTCAGGGAAAGAGTGGGCAGGGGTGAGGAGATTTCCACAGGGCTGTCTCTGGCGTGGGGATTGCACTGCCACATAGGCCCCTCACATCCTTTTCACCCAGATTTTACTCCATCTCTTCTTTGTCAACCAGCTGCAGAAGGAGTGACTTGAAAACACAAGTTGTCCTTTTTTTTTTTTTGTGCCCCATGGTGTCTTTGCTGTCACCCTGCTGACTGCCAGAGGAACCTGCTCAGCCATTCTGAGGTATGCATAGTGGATGGGGACCCCCATGAGGGTATCACTTGACCAGTGGGGGTGGCACTTGGAGGGAAAATGCTTCCCTGTCACATGTCTGGGGAGGTTGATACTGAGGGGTTTCCCACAAAGCTATGAGAGGGTCTCTAGTGAGAGGGAGCCCTGGCTGCCCACAGAAAAATGATACAGTTGAGGGCCAGCTTCTCCTCCTCCCTGATGTAATCTCCCTGGATGCCCACTTTTCTCTCCAGTGGTCATTTCCCCAAACTAGCTACCTGCATGCAAGCCTTTGTCTCAAGCTATGCTTTTTGGATGAACTCAGGCTCCGAGGTTGTGAGCAAACCCTCCTGCAGTTGCTTCCATGGGTTATTCAGGGAACTCTCCATGGGGGATCTCTTCCCCACATTCTGGATTGGGCAAGCACATCTTTATTTTCAGGGATGAGTATCTTCTTCCTTAGCCCCAGTCCTTAGTCAGGACTGTCTACCCAGTTTGTGAGGCCCAGTGCAAAAATGAAAACATTGGGCTTTTGGCTCAAAAAGTATTAAGAATTTCAAGATGACAGTAGCAGAGCATTTAGACCTAAGTGTGAGGCCCTTCTGAGACCAGGGCCCCTTATGCACACCATGCTTGCAGTCTAAGATGACTCCCCAGCAGGGCTTTTTCACAGAGAGCCCACATCTGGTCCATGGGGCACCCCCCTCCTCTGCTAACACTTGCTGACTCCACTGCTTCAGCCAGCCTTTCCTCTTTAGATTTCTCAGCATAAGTCACACACAGTGCACTGACTGTTCATAGGAGCCAGCCTTCACAATGTCCCCTGTGATCCTAGCCTTCCTGCGCAGAATCAGGGTGACCTATGTGATCAATAGAGTACCACAGAAGTGACAGCGTAACTTTCGAGGGTAGGTCATAAGAGGTATTGTAGCTTTGGTCCCTTGATTTGCTCTCTCTGGGGAAAGTCAAGTGCCATACCGTCAGGATGCTGAAGAAGTCCTATGCAGACAGCACAGTGAAGAACTGGCCAAAGGCCAGCACCAATTGGCCAGTCATGGGAGTGAACCAGCGTGGACTGGGTCCTCCATCCCCCATCAAGATTTTGGATGAAGGATTCCTGCTGATATTTGCACCATTATGAGAGCTCAAGACAGAGTTGGCCAGCTGGGCTGCTCCAGAATTTCTCCTTCAGAGAAACATGAGAAATCATGGATCATTATCCACTAAGCTTTGGGATGACATGTCCTGGAGCAAAGCATAACTATCATAGAAACAGAAAGCAAGTCCCTTTTAGGTGGCAGAGCTTTCTTCAAAGAAATCCTCTGCAAGCATCCTCTCTCAATCTCTGTACTTGTTATGGACCAGACCTGGTCACTTCTTGGAGAGAGACTGTTTATGAGATCGCTCTGGGTCCTGAATGAGAGGGTTACCTGGAGGGACCAACTAACCCAAGAAGACAAAAGCTGTAGTTTTCTGGGTGGCAACGATCCTTTTAATATACTCGATTTTTGTATGAGAGACATAAACAATTAATATATAAAGCTTTGCCACCTACTCTGATTTTCTTTTGCATCTTGTTCAAAGACCTCATTTTTAGAACATGCCTCAAATTCCATTTTCATCTCCAGTTATATTTTCTTTACATAACTTGAATATCAATGGGACCGATGTCTTGGTTAAGACATTCCCCTCCTTCATGTCCTCACTGATACCATCTCTGTGAATTGGTTTTGGGATAATTCTGCACTGCAGAACTTTATTGATTTAGTGTAACAACATCTCTACCACAGCCATGTTGGGTAGCCATGGCCTTAAAAAAGCAAGAAGTCCAAAACAGAAGGAATATTCATTATAAAACAGAAGTCTGGAAGCCTGCCAATGTTCTGGGCAAAACCCTTTAGCCAGAAAACTCAAATCCCTGAGTAAAACTGCATGCATAAAATTCCAAAAAGTCTTGTTTCAGAGACAGAGAGAAGGGATGGGGATGGGGGGGGGAGAGAAAGAAAATCTTGTTTGTAGTTTTGACTTAATTCTGCTAATAAAGAATGTATTACTAAGGACCAGACAATTTATTTAGCATCTAATCACAGACTTATTTCTACCCAACAAGAAACTGGGATTTGTTGGAGCATTTGGGGAACTAAAGTTCCAGCGACCGTTCTTCCTCGAACAACCTGTGTGACTCATTGTAACATGCCTGACCCCCCTGCACCTCCATCCCTTCCTCTGGGTGAGTCTGAGAATATCTGTTGACCAGGGAGAAAATATCACAGGGCTTTGAAGTGCTGTAAACGCTTTACTTATTTGAAGTTTCATTATTATCTTGTCTTTTATATTTAGAACCATTTTCTGGAAGAGGGGAGAAAAATGGCTTATATGACATTATAAAAACATTAAAAGTCAAATAAAAAACAAGCCAATGCGTGATGACTGTTAAGCAAGTTTCTGTTAATTGAATCATATTTCCCCACTGATTTGCATAAAGACTGGGGGCATGGGGCTTGCAACGAAGCAAGATCACACTCAGACGTGTAGGAGATCTTTAAGCTGTTATTTAAAATACCAAGAATAGGCCAGAAATAGGACTGTAACATGACCGTGAAGAAAAGCCCACGCGTAGGAAGCTGTACATTTAGGTTGGGTGCCCTTAGATGACCAGGGGATCCTCCCAGCTCTGAAGGAAGCAAAGTCCTTCCCTTTATTCTGGGAAAAAGATTTTCCTGGGTAAGGGAGTACACAGACCTGTATAAGCCAAGGTTTAGTTGGGAGAACAAAAGCTACCCTGTAGATTCCAGTGAATAAGGGCTTTACTAAGAGGAATCAGGGGCATATGTCATTACTGAATGGCTGAAAGAGCAAAGATCAAGGACACTACCATGGGTGATCTCAACCTGAGTGCCCAAACACATTCTCCTGAGCTCTAATTTTCAAGAATGTCTGAGAAGCTCCCATCCAAAGTGAGACTATGGCAAGAAGAATGAATGGTTCTCAGGACTCCTCTGGGAAGTGGCTCCGGCCTGGCTGTTGCTACTGCCTCCACGGCAAAGAGTACTCCCCACCCTCCCCTGTGTCTTCCAGATCTAGTCCAGTCCTCTAACTGGGTCACTCTCACTGGGATGTCCTCTCACTGGCCATCCCTCACTGGGATGTCTCTCATTAGCCACCCAGTCTCTCCTTGGGAACCACGCCAGGCATGGCATTCTGGGAAACATGAGCCCTGCTTTTTTGGAGCCATGCAAAGAACTTAAATGGGAGCAGATGATGCTGAAATGACAAGGGACAATTCAGCACAAGGAAGGGATACTGTTCCCTGGGCTAGCACTACTCCTGGCATCTCAGTGAACCCACCAGAAATGTTAAGAAGGAGGTAGCATTCATTTTATAAGCTTTTTATTGTTTTAAAGTAAAGGATAAAAGAGAGGCTCAGAAAAATGAAGTAACTGGCCCAGGGTGGTCATATAACTGGTTCAAAGATGGGTCTATATAAGGGAAAATCCCAAGTTCATTTGCTATTTGATACATCTAGAGTAGTGGTTTAAACTGTAGCTTTGTCAGAATCATCTAAGGAATCATTCCACCCCCAGTGTTTCTGAGTCAAAAAGGCTGGGGGGTGGGGAGCCTAAGATTTGCATTTGGAACAGGTTCCCAGGGTCTGCTGCTGATGGTGCGGGGACCACACTTTGTGATCTCTAGAGCAGGGAGGTGATCCTATTCCTAATTACAATCTCCTGGTGCTCGGGACCAGGCAGATCCTACAAAATACCAAATTTGCTTTAATTATTTTTACTGCCCTTGCATATGGTTCCTATCAAATAGTATAAATACCATGCTTGGCTTTGTGTGTGTGCATGCATTTTAGCCATATAACCCTAGCAGGTAATCACTCGGCTGAATGGAAATGGGTAGGCTTCCATTTCTGCGTGCCGCCTTATTGGAAACCAAGGAAGTACCCGGTACTGTGCATATTTTCCTGATTGAGCCAGCATATCAAATTAAACTTTTGAGTTGATGATTTATTTATTTCATTGTGAGTTTTTTTAAAAGTTAGCATCTGATAAGTAAAGGGCCCAAATCTTACTTTGGCATTCATGGAAGTAGCATTAGTCTTGATGAATTATTTGCTTATTCATTGAATATGTAATTTAATTCTATAGAAATTGCATGGCAATTTAGCACGCATTAATGAGCGGGTACTGTCTCATAGCTTAATGAACCTGTCATCTTTTTAAGGTAAGGGAAGTGTTTAAGAAATTAAGAGTAGACTAGGAAGAAGACTGTTCAGAAATGCAAAAGACTTAGCCCACCTCTATGAACTCTCTCAGGCACAGATATACAGATTTCAAACACTCAGGTCAGTACAGGGGGTAGCTGCTTTTTTTGAAGAGAGTCAGGAAAGACCTGAATGTGAAACCAAGTAATGTCTTCAAGTAGCTGGAGAAAGCTGCCATTACACCTCTGGGGGTCCTCACCTGACAAATAGAGGATTCTTATACTTATCTTACAGGATTACAGTAAAGATTAGATGAGATAATAAGTGATGAAAAGGTTCTGAAGTGAGGTTAATGTCAACAAATTATTATGATTATTATAGTATTATGATGCTAACGACAATTTCTCCTTTCCTCCTTTCCTTACTTTTTCCTTCCTTAGTCTCTCCTTCCATTCTTTCTCCTATCCTACTAAATGAACTTTTCTTCTGCCCAATTTCTTCTTTATCTTTTAAAATCTTCTTTTACATTTACTGGTTTACTGTGAAGGATGCAACTCAGGAACAGCCAAGTGGAAGAGATGTACAGGGTGAGGTATTGGTTGCATGGCATCGGCTGTCACACCTCTCCAGGCACATCACCCTCCCAGCACTTTGATGTGCTCACCACCTCAGAAGCTCCTCCATGAACATTTCTCTCCAGAATCTGAGATGACTCATTTTCTGGTTCAGAAGATTCAGCTGTTCTGAATCGTTCTGCCTTCCTACCCACATTGCCCTGTCTCCCAACTCTATGCACATTGTTTTCTTGTTTGGGTCAGATTCCTCCTTAGCCTTTAAGAAGTAGCCAGAGATCACCTCCTCCGTGAAGCCTGCCGTGATCATCACCCCCTACATCAGCTTTCAGGGCTGTGGCTTGTACCATCTTCCATCTCAGTGCTGCCTCTCTTGTGGTGAAATTGTCTGTATTCATGTCTGTGTTCTTCTGGGAGCTCCTTAAGGAAATGACTGTGATTTTCATATTCATGGCCTTAGTACTTGGCCCAAGGAAAATAGTTGGTAAATACATTTTTTTAATGCTGCCCTCCCACAGTGAACTTACTGGTTAGGGTGAGGTGAGCAAGGTACATGGGAAAAAGTGTTTAAAGAGATGCTCACTCCCAGGGCACGTCTGTTCAGCACTCTGAATTGCTGAAAACATCAGACACTCCAACTGCACTCATTGCCCAAGAGAGTTTTTCTTGGCATCTGTGCTTTTAAATTTCAATGTCAATTTTTTTCATTCACGACTTTCTAAGAGCTAGCATTGTATTATTATGTCTGCAGTAATGATCCAGTGTGTTGAGTGTCTGTTATGCCCTGTGCTGGCTACTGGGAATACAAAGAGGTAGGCATGACGGACAATGCCCACTTTCGGTCCTGCCTCAGCTCTCATGGAACTCTCGTGGGGATGAAGATGAAAAGGGGCAGAATACACCCACAGAGTTGTACTTAAATGGCTACAATACGAAAAGAAGTTGCGTTCTGTGAGAATGGCGAAGGCAGCATGCTATGAGGATCAGTAGCTGACTTCTGGGTGGGAGGATGGACAGAACCTGTGAAGGAAAGATGTTTGATTTTTGATATGAACATAGTCCATGGTGCTGGAGCCCCTCCCCTGCTGATCCCCTTTCCTGGGTCCAGCTGTGGGGGCGGCTGGCTCCTCAGGCGAACAGCTGCTCTCTTCTCTAGGAGATTGTCACTGTCCCTGAGATGCCCGGGAAGTCACACTTCCTCTCCATGGTGGCTACGCTCTTTCCTTGTGGGTGGCTCACCCCTGTGGGTGGCTGATGGGTGCCTTGCCTCAAGGGGGTCAGTTTTGAGGTGATACTCACATTCTAGGGTTCTCCATGGGCTCAGGCTGGGACTAAATTTCAGCTGCAGTCACACTTTGCTTAGCTCTCCCCTTGTTTCCTCCTCACCCCCGCCTCCCTCCAGGTTTCTCTCCAAAGCATTTTCCCAACAAGCTACATAGGCAAGCCCTATCTTGGGGAATTTTTGAGGGATTCATGGTTAAGACAAAAAAAAAAACAACAACCAAACAAACAAACAATAGTAACAACAGTGCTGTTACTAATAATTTAATGCCAGAAATTTTGGATGTTTTCATTTATTTAATTCTTGTAAAACCCTGTGGGTTGTTATCCCCATTTTGCAGATGAAGAAACTGAGGGCCAGAGTTGTGAGAGGTACTTTGGTGGCCACATTTATACAATTGCTAAGCTGGGAGTAGTGACAGAGAAGCTGGATGACCTGACCATCAACTTCCAAAAGATGAGGTTGTATGCATAGAATGCTGTTTTTAGGGGGATCCTGAGGTGCAGCCCACCCCGCATTATGTCAATGTCCTATCCCAGTGGGGTACGACTACACCCAGTGGATTGCTTTGCCTTTCTGTCCTGCTCGGCAGGAATAACACGGCAGACAAAAGAAGTAGAAGGAAAAATAGATGAACATTTGCAATGTGAAAAGATCTGCCCTGTCACTTGCAAGATGCAGTCAGCTCAAGCAGGCTTTCTCACAAATCTTATTGCCATTGGCCACGTCTCTCAGGAACAGCAGAAAGGCCTTCGTTACTCTTTGCTCATAAGAGATACAAGACTCAAGCCAGCCCTAGACAGAGAGGGGTGTCAGCACAGCTTACAAGCCTCCCTGAGCCCAGGAGCCCAGGGCCTGCCTACAGTAGGGGCTCAAGGACTCGTTACAGTGAATAAGTGAATAGCTTTTGGCTTGTGTGGCCAAAAAGTTCCTCTGCAGCTGCTGCCGAGGTGGGTCTGCCCGCGCTGTCTCTGCAAACTGGGTCAGCGGGTCAATCGGGCTTTTTATATGCTGCCTGGATGGCCTGCATTTACATTTAGGGTCAGATGTGGGGCAGAAAAAGATTTGGGCAAAAGAAATCTATTTAGAGCATTTCAGTGCCGACTGCACTCTTCATTATTTATAGATCACTCAATTGTGTTGTGTACAGTAACCTTATTTGGGCATATAAATAAGCAAAGGATAAGAGAGGGGAAAAAAAACAGCATTGATTTTTTTTTCTCTCCTCAAATGAAAGGTAGATGAAGAGATTTTATATTTGAAGCCTCCTGGATGGCATGTTACCCAGACAGCAAGAATTAGAATAGATTTAATCCTCTAACCCATACTGATGTGGACATTGAAAAGCACTGTTTATGAAGTTTATCTTTTTGACATTTTTAATACATGAGGGGGAACCCCCCCAAACCTGGAATTTATTTGTAAAAACTTCCGTATTTATTCTTACATGTTTAAACTTCAGTCCCTTTCAAAGCACTCTCCATGTGATGCAATCCACCTATCAAGATGTTTTTTCCACTGCTCAAAACAGTTTGAACTCATCAGTTTTGATGACTTTTAGTGCTTCTGCCATTTTTTTTTTTTGTTTCGCCTCTTCCACATCAGCAAAATGTTTTTCCCTTTGAGGACTTTTTTTCATCTGGGGAAACAACACCAAAAAAAAACGTTGCTAGGGGTGAGATCAGGTGAATTAGGGAGGGTGGGGCACAGGGGTGGGTCATGCTGTTTTTGGTCAAAAACTGCTGAACACTCAGTGCTGTGTGGGCAGGTGTGCTCGAAAATCACCCATCATGAAATGGGCAAATGCATTGAAAGAGTCTTCAAAAAAGTTCCGTGAAGCTGAACACAGCCTCTGACAACAGTATCAGCTGGTGCGCTGATACAGATGGGTTCCTAGAACACTCAGCTAGCAGGGGAAGCCTGTACAACAAGGGGCCTGCCCTCCAGAAGATAAATCTTTTTTTTTCCTGGTCCCCCATCATGTTCCATTGTAGCCTTACATTGTAAGTAATGGAGAATGACAATTGTTAGCATTTAGGAAATGCTTCTTGTGACTGTGCCAGGCACTGTGCTAAGTGACACACACAATCTCATTTAGTCCTCAGCACAAAAATGGGAAAAGGCATCTATTTCAACTCTCATTTTACAGACAATAAACTTGAGGCACAGAGAGGCTCAATGATTTGCTGAGGCTCCTTTTGCTAATAAGTACAAAAGTTGGGGACTGACCCCGAGTCGTCCTCCGTGAATGCACGCACTAGATCCTCAGACTGTACTGAACGATGGGGATGCTCACAGTGGTGTGACAAGAAGTCACTTCCTGTTCTGGAAAGTGACAGGTGAGGGAAGTGGAAGAAACTAAGTCTGGGTGGGTGCCCATTGCATGCCAAGCGCAGGGCCAGCCACACAATATCTCTTGGCTTACAGGGTCTCGCTTTATGTCCTGAACACATGTTCATGGGCCGATCATCCATCTCCGGGCATCTTCTGGAACCATTTTTATGAACCAAAATGGAATCTTGGATTTTCTTAACCTATGACTTAGAATAACTTGGCAGTTTTTTCTGACATCTAAGTTCAGGGGGTTCCAATAAATTAGTTGCTTCTGTTATTCATTTATATCAACAATTATTTTGTGAACATGCATTGTGTTCTAGGTGCTAGATCTCTATCAGCCAGCAAGACAAAGACTTCTACCCTCCAGGAGAGTATGTTGTTGACTGAGGAGAAAGATGCTAAGCAATACACAGAAATAAATAAATAGGTAAATAAATAAATAGCATAGTGATAAGTACTATATGAAAAAATAAAGATGATTAACAGGAGTCAAAAATGCTTGTGGATGGAATTCTATGCAGCAGAAAGAAAGAAGGAGCTCCTACCCTTTGCAACAGCATGGATGAAACTGGAAAGCATTATGCTAAGCGAAATAAGCCAGGCAGTGAAAGACAAATACCATATGATCTCACCTTTAACAAAAACCTAATCAACAAAACAAACAAGCAAAATATAACCGAAGACTCTGAAATTGAGAACAGGCTGACAGTGACCAGTGGGGAGAGGAGAGGGAATTTCAGGAGAAAAGGGTGAAGGATTTGCAGGAACAAGTATAAAGAACACATGGACAATAACAAGTGAAACAGGAGGGAGGTGGGGAGGGCTGGGGGGTGGGCTGGGATGGGAGGAAAAGGCAGAAAACTGTACTTGAACAACAATTAAAAATTTTAAAAAAGTAAAAAAAAAAGGATTAAAAAATGCTTCTGGGTGGGAGACCAACTTAGAGCAGGTCTTCCTTTGAGTATGATGTTTGAGCAATATTTGAAGCAATTGATGGGATGAATCTTGAGGATACCTGGGGAAAAGTATTTCAAGAAAAGGGAAGAGCCAGTTGAAGGATCTAAGAGAGAAGCTGACCTGGCAGGTTTGGAGTAGCAGGTCTTAGTGACTGGAGGAGAGTTTGCAAAGGGGAAGAAATACAAGAACAAGTCAGAAGGGTGATGGGGGCCTGGCTGTGTAGGGTCTGCAGACCACTGCAGGGACTCTGCCTTCTACTCTGAGTCAAATAGGGAGAAATCAGAGGATTTTGAAAAGAGAAGTGATGGTCTATACTTTTATAGAGCAGTTACTCTTTGGCAGCAATGATAATAGCAAGATGAAAGCGACAGGCCCTTAATGAGTGAGTGTTTTACTGGGAGAGATGGGTAAGACAGTAACTTCAATACAGCATGAAAAGTGCATGACATACGTGGGAGGGAGCCCGATGGAGACTTGGTGTGGTAGCCAGTCTCTACTGTGCCATGCCACCCCCTGCCATGATCCTCGCTTTCTCACATTTTGCGCCGTAGGTAGTTAGTCCCTTTCACATCGAGCACAGCTGACCTGTGTAGCAAAAAGAAGGATATTGCAGAAATGATGGTGTGTGGCTGATGAGACTCAGTTAGAAAAGACCTTTCTAAGTCTCTCAGTTAGAAGACTTCTGCCTTCTTCCTTGGATCACTGGGAGAGGCCAGCTGCCATGCTAGGAGGACACTCAAGCAGCTCTGTGGAAATGTCCCTGAGGTGAGGAACTGACACTGACTGTCAGTGGCCAGTGCCATTGGCCTGCCCTGTAAGTGAGCCATCTGGGAAGTGGATGCTCGTGCCCCAGTCATGCCTTTGGATGACTGCACTCTCCTGGGAGACCCTGAGCCAGAAACATGCCGGCAAACTGCTTCCCAATTCCTGACCCCAGTAAACGTTTATTGTCGTTTCAATTCACACAAGCTTTGAGGTCATTTGCTTTGCAGCAGTAGATAACTGAAATGCTTAGAAGCCCAGTGTGGGAAGGATGAAGTACAGGAGGTGATAACTAAGTTTGTCCTGAAGGACGAGTAGGAGACCTGAGTAGGAGCTGGTATGGCAGAGAAAGCGTGGTGAGGTGGTAAGAGCCTTCCAGGTGGAAGGAAGAACGTGTGCTAAGCCCTGGAGACTGCTCTGTTAGGGCTAGAAAACTCAAAGAGTACCAGGCCTAGACAAGTAATGCAAGTGAGTGCAGAGGGTTTACGACTATGACACACTGTGAGTGAGGGGTGTAGGCAGCCCATGTCCCTCTGCTCTGGCTGATTACTGCCACTCCAGGGTACAGGCCCAAATGTGCCAGATCTCTCAATGTGTCAAAAGAAGCCAGACATTGTATTTTAATATAAAGTTTAATTTTCAAAAGGTGGCCAACCCAAACCTCTCAGTGTCCAACGGCCTGCCTTGCCCCCACTTGCAGCCTCTTACTCAAGAACTCCTTATGAGTCTGGGGAAAACTCAGCCTCCCTTGTGTGCTGACCGTGTACCTTTGTCCTCTGTCTCTAGGTTAGCCTGAGTCCCTGGTGACTGGTGCAGTGATTAACTGCCTCGATGATTTTCTAAATGGTGACAATTGACACCCAAGTGCCACTGAACTCCCGTGAGAGGAAAGGAAGTCAGTATTAATCCACATGCAGAATTCCATAGCCCCTTAGCAAAGCTACCTGTAACCCAGTACTACAGCGAAGGTGTCAAAGCAGAATCACTGAACTTAAGGGAATTAAGTACCATGGACAGTGAGTCCTGGGTACATTTTTGAAGGTCAATGCCTGTAGGAAGACACCAGGGCTAGCTTCTGGTGTCACTTACTATGACTTTTTGAGATACTGGTATATAGCCATGGAAATGTCTGTATCTTAGAGGAAGAAGCCAGTGGGTTTATCCAGCTCTTAGTATATATGTCAGGCATGGGGCTATACATACAGTAGTTCATTTAATCCTCACAGCCGCCCTACGAGAATGGCGCTATCAGTGTGCCTATTTTACAGAGGAGGAAACTGAGTCCCAGGGAAGTTTACTGACTTGTCCAAGGTCTTACAGCCAGTAAGAGGCAGGGCAGTGATCTCTCCTGGGACTCTTCAAAGCCCACATTTCTATATAAGCTCCTGTGTTTTCCACCCTCATATAAAAATGAGAAAGCAGTGAGATCTTTGTGTTTTTATTTGCAAGGAACTTGGCCATGACAATTTGATTTGGAGGAGGGTAGGACAAGGGACTTGTGAAGTAGGGTTTGCAGAATGAGCACAGTTTGTTCCCTTCTTAGAATGGAGTGCTTTCCCTTCCTCTTGCTCCAACCCTAAGTATCCCCATTGGGGATGTGCTGACAGGGATCTAGTTGTGAAAGGAATTTCAAGGACAACCCATATGTCAGCTAGTCCCCTTGTCTGCACTGAGCTTGTGCATTATAATCAGGTGAGTCAGAGGTCTTTTCTTGTTGGATCACATACCTTGATTTGTGGTAGGAGGTGACTCAAAGTAGAGGGAATTCTATGGGTTTTGGACCATGGGAAATGCAGGTTTCAATGTGGATTCAGTCACTAACTTGATGTGTGGTCTTGGGTGAATTGTGTCGCTTGTCTGAGCTGTGGTTTCCTCTTCTGTTACGTGGGGACAGGGATATTTAGCTTATGGCATTCCCAGTGCCTGGTTCAGTTGGCACTCAACAAAACCTTGTTGAAGGACTGAATGAATGAGTGGTTAGAAAGAATTACAGAGCAAATGGGACCTGAAGTGTTCCTGGAGGGTTTACATACATGGAGAAGAGGAGGGAGGGGATTCCAGGCAGGGAAATGACATGGGCAGCCATGTGTGGCAAGAATGCTGGGTTTAGGGGACAGTGAAAGGTCAGTATGGCTTCCTGTGGAGGAAAGTATGGCCCAGGAGGGGCCCCCACTGAATTCTTCATCCTAAATCAATTTCTCTTGAGACCGCTACCCCTGTGTGCTGACTCTAATAACAGGTCTTTTATCTCCCATCTCAAAGTGCATTGCAAGTGTTAATTAACTCTCTAAAATCCTGGTGAGGTATTATTTATCCACCTTTTTGTAGATGAGAAAACTCGGGCATACATGGAAGTGATCTGCACAGGGCAATGCCTAGACGGGAGCTCTTCCCACCCTGGTTCCAGAATTGCTAAAATGTAGTGAAGGAGAAAGGAGGGGAGCAGAATTACATCCCTTTCTTTCCTATACCCTCATCTACACAAGGAACAGGGCTAGGACCAGAAAAGTCAAAGTCATAAACTAATACTCCTCAGAATTGTTTAAAAGCCCTCCAATACATTCTTAAATGTGCACCTTCTGTCTGTCACAGTTTTCTAGGACTTGAGGGCAACATGGTCGGGAAAATTGTTCAGTTGAGTGTTTCCCTGATATAATTTAGATTTAAAAGGTGTGCTTCATAGTTTTCACCTGTCAAATAGGAATCTTTCCTCGGTGTGTTGTTGGGAGGATTAAATGAGTTAATACATTTATAAAACCACTAACCTCAATGCCAGTTCTGTTGGAAGCACTTGATAAAAGGTGGTCATGAGGATGGTTTTGGTGGAGTCAGTGGAATACCTACCCTGATCTTAAGTGGTTCCTGGACATTTCTACCCACCTGTCCTTCCATTACTTTGATTCATTTATCTGACCACTCTTTATTGTTTTTTAAGCACTGTGCCGGGTTTGTGGAATATAGCAGTGCACAAAGCAGGCAAAAGCTCTATTCTCTGGTTCCATTCTGTCTTATAGTCCAGTACTGAAGCCAGACATTTAAAAAAGAATCCCATAATGTAACATTCCTGCTGAAGTGCACACTAGAACAACACCAGGCAGGGTGCTTGGAGAGGGTTTAAGAAAAAGGGTCCCTGCAAGTCAGTGAGGGCATGGAGGGTACCTGGAGGAAGCGATGCTCTAGCTGGGATCTGAAGGGTGATAGGAGATAAGTGGGTGAAGGAGAAAGGGAAGAGGGTGCCACACAAGGAAACAACATGTACACAAACCACCAGACTAAAGAGATGTAAAACCTTCATTCAACAACCATGACTGAGTGCCTGGTTGGACAGGACATCAGGCACTTTCCGGGAGAGAGAAACCAGCCTTAGAGGGGCAGGATTCAGTGATGTAAAATCAGGACTCAGAGTGCAGCCCAGTTTGATAAAGGACATAGAGGAGGGGCTAGAATTGCTCAGAAGTCCAGGCCTCTGAGTGGCTCTGCTTGGAGAAGACGAGGCAGGCTGGGGTGTTTTTCGTTCAGCAGCAAAAACTGAGTGTCTCTAAGGTGCCAAGTAGCAGGCTTTGCCCCGTGCTAAAGGAGGGAGCAAGACAAGGTCTCTGTCCTGAAGGAGGCCACAGTTAAACTGGGGAGACAAAGGACCAGATGATGGTCGTGGAAGAAAAAAGGGACGGGAATCTAGTTCTCAGGGCTGCCAAGGAGGCATGGTGGGGGAGGGGCATGTCAGTAGGCAGGAGCTATGTTTGCAAACACTGATATAATTCAACGGTGAAGACTTAATAAGGATGTCTAACTAATTAATGATAACTAATCAAGTCTTGCATTGGTGTAGCACTTCACAGTTTAGAAGGCATACTCATTAACTTGTGGGATAGTCACGACTGCTTGGCAAGAAGGTGGAACAGGTAGTATCACCCACATTTTAAAGACAATGGATTTGAAGCTCAGGAAAGGTACATTAAGTGAATGGCTTGGCTTTTATAAGAGATAATGCCCACGGTTGCTAATACATCGGCAGGCTTGGGGTTTTCGATCTATCTGTTATGGATTTGCTTCCTGTGAGTTGCTTTTACCAGATCCTCCCAGGGTTGTGTGCACACACCTGACCCTCTCTGTGAGCTGCGTGGGCACATCTCTCTCTCCAGCTCACCCGAAACAGATGGTGTTTACCTGTATCTGCAGTTATCATCTGAGGAATCACGAAGCTGCATTTCTTTACAAAATGTACTCTAACTGCTCTAAATCGGGAGACCACCTCATAGATCACGTAACTTGGTACACTTCTGACAGTGAAAGGGAGGTGTGACTCATAACTATGTTAGGACAACGGACAGGCACTGGGACTGTCCCTGACAAACTGGGACATCTTGTTACCCTATCTATGAGTCACTCTTTTCAATAATTGTATTCGGATGCTTCTGTCCTCACTTTTTCTGAATCACTTACTCCATTGTTGGACAATTGTAGGTAAATGTTATTAGCTCTGGACTGCCAGGAACAAGTAAGTATTCTGGCTCCATTTCGAAAGAAGCACCAACTGCCTTGGATGTGTGTGCAGGAACCCTCCGGCAGCTTTCATTTGCCATCTGCACACATGCTAATGAGTAAATCAAAGGCAATGTTCCTGGAGGGCAAAGGCCCCGTCTTCTGGGATTTCCACGACATAGGGGTCATGTGGGCTTGTTCAGAAAACCATCCACAGACACCACCAGGCAGAGCAGACACCACCTCCCTCCTTTCAAAGCAGGAGAGAGACCAGTTGCCCCAGATACCGTAGTCCTCAGCCAAGGATTCCCTGTAGCTCTTACTCTCAAACACCTTTCCCCTCATTCTCCCCTGGTTTTCTGTGTCTTGAAATACTCATCACATAGTCATTAATTGTTTGTGAGCATTGGCTTAATGCTTGTCAGACCAGAAGGTGGGTTTTCTCATCAGCCAAATGAGGGTGATAATAGTAACCACTTCCCAGGTTCTTGAGGGGTAAGTGATTTGATACACATGAAGCCTTCCAAGAAGTTTTGGGTATCAAGGGTTAACTAAAGGGGAACTATGAAAACCTCTGTTTGTACCTATGCTCTTGTATACCTTTACTCTTTTCTTTCTTCAGTTCCCACCTGCCTTAACTCTGCCTCTCCTTCTAGGTATAGCCTAATCAGCTCATTCATTCATTCATTTGTTCAGCAAACCTTACTGGATGTCAAGCCCTTGCCAGAAATTGGTCAGAACATCTTGTAACAAATAGGCAAAGTTCTTGCTCACGAGAAGCCTCTAGGCCATTGGGATACATCAAAGAGGAATACAAATATAAGTTAAATCAAATAGGAAGTAATAAAGTCCTCAAGACAGAGTTTGAAATAAATAGGAGTTAGTACTTATAGCAAGAGAGTTTTGGAAGGCTGCCTGGAAGAGGTGTCATCTAAACTGTGTTGGAAAAGGTGGGTCAGATAATAATAGACGGTAGCGCCCTTACCTGCGGTGTTTACTCTTTCAGTTACCTGTGGTCAAATTCCAGAAATAAACAATTCACACATTTTACATTGTGCGCCATTCTGACTAGGGCGACGGAGTCTCATGCTGTCCTGCGCCATACCACTTGCAGCATGAATCACCCCTTTATCTAAAGAATCCACACTGCACATGCTCCTTGCCCGTGAGTCACTTAGTAGCCATCCTGGTATCAGATCCACTGTCGCTTGGGTCAAGTCACCTGCATGTTACTAAATAATGGTCCCAGAGAGCAAGAGTAGTTTAAACTTTATCATAGGTACGTATACACAGGGAAAACATAGCACATTGAGGGGTAGGCACTATCCGTGGCATCCACTGGGGGGACTGCCATAATGGCCCCATTTTGAGCATTTGCTCTGTGCCCTGTCCTTTGTGCTTTTCATGGATTATCTCTCTGCAACAAACCCCAGGAGGCAGGCACTCCTCTGCCTCCCTTTACACAGGAAGAAACTGAGGCTTCAAACAGATAACTAGGTCGTCTGAGGGATCACAGCTAGTCTGTGCGGAATCAGGATTCGATCTCATGCCGTCTGGACATAGAGTACCTGTGCACCACTAAGCCCCTCATGCTGGGCTCCTCCCCCTGCTGGGATCCCGGGATTCCCCAGTCCAGGGCCACTGCACCCCAGCACGTGTCTGGCATGATGCTGTGTGTAAACCATGTGAACATCACCCATCTTAGCCTCAGCTGGTCCTCAGGAAATAAATTGTTAAGTAACGGTTAGCAATGTTTATGGGGTGCCTACTGAGTTCTAGGTGCTCTTCTAAGAGATTTCTGTGTATTAACCATTTATTCCCCACAACTACACTATAAGGGAGTACAATTACTGCCTTTATTGTGTAGATGAAGAAGTGGAGGTGCAGTGGTTAAACTGCTTGCTGAAGGTCATCTAGCTATGGAGTAGAAGTCCTGGAAAAGGTGAATACCACATCTCCCCCATTCTGTAATCCTACAGCCTGGTTTCCTAGGGGTTTTGTTTGTTTGTGTTTATTTGTTTTTCTTTTTGCCTTGCCCCTTTCTGCTAGGGTGAGGACTTCAGGTTGGGGTGGGGTGCTGACTGTTGGCCAAGGCCATCTGGAAACAATACAGTTGTTAGATCCTGGGGTGGGTGAGGAAACCCGGCTGCCCTTCCTGGATTTGGAAAACACTGGACTACCTGATCCTTGAAAGGATCCAGGTATTATCTGTAGTTTGCTGTTGCTGATTCAGGGTATTGGGCTGGCCAACGCTGGAGACTCCTGAAGCTGGCTGGTGTCTGCATGCGTCTACGGGAACAAGTCTGGTGGAACCTTCTAGAAGGCCTGGCTACCAAGACTCCACTGTTAATGAAGCTCCCAGGTTTGTAGAAGCTCCAAGTGTAAAATCTTTTTTGCCCTTCTCATTCCCTTTCTCTACATAGTCTAGAGTGTGAAGGCAGGACCAGGTCTTATTCTCTCTCCTCCACAACCCTCTCCTGGGCTTGGGTGAGTTACTACACCACTGTAAACCTTGATTTCTACCTCTGTAATGTGGGGATAAGGGTCCTACCCTGTAGCGTGCTGGAAGGATGCAAGTAAGGCCCTTAGTTTAGGGTGGACATGTTGTGAGTGCCCAGGGGAACAAAGGTGGCCTTGATGTTGCCTGTTGCAATAATGATTATGCCGTGAGCATTTGTGGCACAGCCACAATTTAACACGTGACAAAGCAACCTGTGGTTAGTTTTCGGTTAGCTGTCGTCCTCCAGGAAAGCTCATCGTCCTCACTGTCTTAAGTGGCCTAAAAATGGATCGACTGTAGAAGAACTGGATTGTGTCATCCATCTGGGCTTCCCACCCGGTCCTGCCCTGAACCCTCGTGGCTCTGCAGGAAAGGGGCTTCCTGTCCTCCTCCGGTTTCTGTGGCGTTTGGACATTGTGATTCTGCAGTCAATGCTCTCTGAGTGGTGAAGCTTCTTCCGTCTGCATCCTCCAGTGGAACTTCCCACTGCGCTGGCCACTGTCAGCCAGCCTGTCATTGCAGGACTGGTCTCCAATGTCCTGTGGAGGATTCTTCCTGACCTCCCCCTTCTGTGAGACGCAAGCCCACGGGAAGGACAGAGGCCTGGATGCCTCATTTTCGCGTGTGTGGTGGCCATGCCTGGTGTAGTAAAATCCAGGCTAATGGACAGAACTGCCTTCTCCTTCTCTCTGCCATGCCTTCCCCAAGCCATTCCAGATGCAGAGCCCAGCCCTGGACCATCTGCATCACTAGCCCTGCCGCTTCACGAGGGTGACAGCCCTGTGCAGTTGAGTGGCTGGCCCTCTCTATGTTTGAATTAAAAAAAAAAAACCCACAAGCCATAATACACATAAAATCCTAATGTGCCTTCGAAATTACCTCATCTTTTATTTAGAGGTTATTCCGCCCTTGTCTTCCTTTATCGCTCTTTATATGACCAAAGTGGGTGAACAGCGCCAAATGAGGCCATCTTGGTGGCTGGGCGGAGGGAGTGTTTATGGCCTAACTTTGGCAAGGCGGCAGGGCCCCCGGAATCCCTCCATCCCGGCCCCTCCCCCACCTGCTTCCCCAGGCCAGCTTGTTCCATTTGGAGTCCGCAGCTCCCCTGCCAGGTTCGTTTTTTTATATTGTCCTTCCCAACGTGGATTTTATTGTAGTTCTAAGGGAAAGGGAGGGGCCTTTCCGAGAAGCTGTGATTTCTGAGTGGGCTGCAAATGCCACCCTGGCCCAGGGCCGGGGCTCCGACACTCGCAGGGCCAAGGCTTCCGCTCAGCATTTCCAGCCAAGGACCTTGTTCTCTGAGCTCAGGATCCTTGACATTTAAAGGCCAAGAAGAGCTGTGATTTATTCTTAAGCTCGATTTGGAGGCGTGGGGGTGGGTAAAAGGAGAGTTCCCATTGGCAGGCTAAGGCAAGCAGTCTCAGAGGTCAGAGTCTATAAGAATCACCTGAGGGCTCTTTGAACCCAGGTGCTGGGCCCCACCCCAAAGGTCCTGCTCCTGTTGTCTGAGGAGGGCCTGAGATTCTGCATTTCCAGGGAATTCCCTAGTAATACTAATGCTGGGGACCCATGGGCCAAATTTTGAGACTCACTGGCTAGAGAAGACAGTAGACTAAGGTGAGGGTGTGTGTGTGAAAAAGAGAGAGAACCAGAGACACAGCGATAAAGAGAGACTACACGAAGACACACCACACACACAGCGACTTCACTTTATGAAGCAAAGTCTCCTACCTAGGGTGAAGAAGGGCTTACATTACAGCGAATTTGGGATTCTAGATTTGAGAACTACAAGGCACTGGGGCAGACGGCTAATGCAGCTCAAAGGGCTTCCCTCTGCAGGCATTTCAAAGGGCCAGCTGTTTATCGGACACAATGCCTGTTCACAATGCCTGGAGCCTGGTCCTGCTGGGAAGCAAACTGTACCCTCTCTATTTTTCACCAGCCTTTGCAATTCAAAAGATCTCTGAGGAAGTAAGAGCCACTGCTCTTGAAGCACTATAGATAGCATGGGAGCTTATCTTTGTGATCTCAGGCAAGTTAGAAAACTTCTCTGAGCCTCAGTTTCCGCAGCTGTAGAATGGGATACAAGGAGCACGGACCTCAGAGGGTGCTGTTAGGGTTCAGGAGTATCCAGCCTGCGGCCCGTGGGCCGCATGCAGCCCAGGATGGCTGTGAATGTGGCCCAACACAAAATCGTAAATTTACTTAAAACATGATGAGATTTTTTTGTGTGTGACTACCTGTTGCAATGTATTTAATGTGTGGCCCAAGACAACTCTCCTGCTTGCAGTGTGGAGCAGAGGCGCCAGGAGGCTGGACACCTCTGAATGAAAAAAACGCATGTAAACTCTTCCAGCACTGCACCTGGGATATGGCCAGCACCAACACATTGTTACTGTCATTATCGTAAGCATGTTCTCATCTTTTCCGAGCATCTTTGAGCACTTCCTTAGGTGTGATGAGCATCTATTAAATACTTCCTAGGTGCCAAGGCTTTTTATACTCATTATTTTGTTATTATTCAGACTTGTTGATTTACTGATGAGAAAATAGCTATTCAGAAAGGCTGAGGAAATTGTCCGGGTTATTTAGGAGTTACAAGGCTGACAAGTGGTAGACCTTAGATTACACCAAGCCTGATTAGATCTCTTCCCTCTACAACTCAGGTAGAGCTGGAATTTGCCCTTGGCACTGATGTTGGAGAGCTGTGTGTTATGAGGCCACAGGCTCACCTTCTCTGGTCCTCACCACCGAGGAAGTGAAAGGACTTGATTATTCATAATAAGTAAAAGGTTCCTTGCAGAGGTTCTAACAATAATAGCTAGGGGCCTACCAGGTGTTTTGCAAAGATTGTCATTGGTCCCAATCAGGTTTCACTTGTGTCATTGTGAATTCAACACTTTGGCAAATATTTATTGAGCATCTACTCTATACCCAGTATTATTCTAATCACTGGAGATGGTGCTGGGAATCAAACAGAGGAAAATGACTTCCCTCCCTGAGTTATTTTTTTTTAAGGTTTTATTTCTTTCATAGAGGGGGAAAGAGAGGGAGAGAAACATTGATGTGAGAGAAAAACATTGAGCTGTGGCTTCTTGTATGTGCCCTGACTGGGAACCAAACCCACAACCCAGGCACGTGCCCTGACTGGGAACTGAACCAGTGACCTTTCACTTTGCAGGATGATGCCCAACCCACTGAGCCACACCAGTCAGGGCCTTCCCTGAGTTTTGTTCTACTTGGGAGGATGGTGCTAGAGGCCATAAACATATAAGCAAAGGGAGAAGAAAGAGCAGGCCCTGCATTGAAGGCATGCTTTGAATGTTCTAGGAAAAGCCAGGAAGCACCGTGGTGGGAGTGGAGTGAACCAGAGGGAGGATGTCAGAGGGCGGAGCATGGAGGACTGCACAGGTCATGGCACAGACTTTGGTCTCTACTCTCAAAGGGGAAGCCGCTGGTCTTGGTATAGCTTCTCCCAGATGCATATCCGGGGACGAACATTTGAGTGTGGTATGTGAGAAGTGATTTCCAGAAAACACCAGAAGAGAAATGGAGAAGAGAGACAGGGAAGAAAAAGAAACCAGTGAGAGTGGTATCATGAAACTGGTTGCCACTGTGAGTTGCTGAAGCTCAGTCCTGCTGGGGACAAGGATGCCTTTGTGCTATTGTGATCCACCAGCTCCCCAGCCAGCAATGGTGGCGGGCCGAGTCCAAAGGCATTAACCATCTAGCCCATTGAACTTGCCCTGTGCTTGGCTATGTGAGCTTCTCCAGCCAGAAACACGGCTCTGAACACGGCAGAGAGTTGCAGTTAAATGTTACAAGAGACAGATGATGGAACATGGTGAGGGCCCTTGCTGCTTCTGTGACACCGCTCAGGACTGATGTGATCTGACACATGTCTGCACCTTATAATCCCAACTGAAAAATTATGTATAAGTACAGAATAAAGACAAAAAGAAAACAAGGCTTAATGTGGTCTTATTTTCTCCCATATATCTTTATATATATATTTACTTTTATAATGGTTAAGAAACACACTTTTCTCAAAACAAAAATCTCTGCAAAATACTGAGTGACGGGTTCTTGACCAAAGTTTGAGGTGGGTCAAGTGTGTGGGTATCACATAGGTAGGTAGTCTGCAGGGTAAAGTTTGTCAATAATGAGGCCCAAAGTGATGGTCACGCACCCTTTAAAAAAAAATCCATGTTTTCTTTTCTGGTTGGGTCTGTGCCAGCAAAATGAAGCTGAAGGCAGGAAAATTTCTCAGAGAATCTAAGGCAAGCAGTCCTAAATTGCAACATTCTCCTCTCAAGCCTACGTCACACACAATTGTCTAAGGACCTCAGGCAAATTTGGCCCGCTTTTCCTGTCTCTATTTCTTTCTTGCTCCTTCCTTTTCTTCTTCCTTCTCTCCAGCCTTACATATCTCCCCCTCTGTGTCCCTCCTTTCTGCCTATTTTCCCTTTTCTTCTCTCCTCCTCCATGTATCTTTTTTTTCCTTGTCTTTCTTTCTCTTCATTCATTCAATAAATGTTTACTGGGAGTCTTCCATGTGCCAGGAAGTATGCAAGATGCTGGGGATACCATTCATTCATTTACTCATTTGTTCATTCAGAAAATATGAAGTCCCTACAACATGCCCAGCATGGTGCAAGGCATTGTGTATGCAGTAATGAGCAAAACTGACAAAAATGTTTGCCCTTGTGAAGCATATACTCCAGCAGAGGGAAGATGAACAATAAACCAAAGAGAGATAAATAAGACACATGGTATGTTAGATTTTGAAAAACTCTACAGAGAAAAGTGAGGTACACAAAGACCACAGGAACTGCCAGGGAATGTAGGCTGTGGGCTTCGATTTTAAGTGAGCTGGTTGGGGAGGGCTACATGCAGGAGATGAGGGCAGTAGCAACATGAATCACTGAGGGAAGAGTGTTCAAGGAAGAAGGCATAGTTGGTGCAAAGGCCCTGAGGTAAGAATGTGCCTAGTATGTTTAAAAAATGGTAAGAAGGCTGATGTAGCTGGAGAAGAGCCAATGAGGGGACAAGTCATAGGAGGTAGGGTCAGAGAGCTACAGATGGGCCAGGGGGCAGTGCAGATTTCATAGAGCCCCATGGACCAAGGTCAGGACTTGGCCTTTGACTCTGACCTGAGTGAGGTGAGAGTTGTAGGCGGCTTTTGAGCAAGGGAGTGGCATGATCGGATTTGTAGTTTACCAACATCTTTCTCCCTGCTGTGAGCCATGATGAATAAGGATTCAGCCCTCAAGGAGCTCACAGCTTCATGGGGGAGAAAGCTCTGCAAACATTTATGAAACTGATACAACGTGCTATGATAGAATGTGTTCTGGGGATGGAGGGCATAAAGGGGGGCATTGGGCCTGGATTGGGGCTAACTGTAAGGAGGTGCCAGGGCATACTTTATTGAGGCAATAAGGCCTGAAAGATGAGTGAACCATATCCACCCAGGGTCAGAGGAAAGCGGGGTGGGGGCCCAGGCAGAAGGACCAGTGGAAGCAGAAGTGTGGAGGCTTTCGAGAGCTTGGCTTCCCAGGAGATCCACAGTGTTCAGTGGGGCTGCGACAGAAAGTATGACTAGTGAGTGGCAAGAGAGACTCACAAGTGTGGAGAGTCAAGAGGGGAGAGAAAGCCAGGAGCCACATCTGCAAAGTCTTGTCACCTCCAGAAGGACCCAGAAAAGAAGCAAAGAGGGGATCCTTGTGGGATATCAAGCAGAGGAGGATGGCAATGGCTGCAGCTGCAGTGCAGACACAGGTTGATCTGTACAGTCTCCACCTTTCAAGGTGCCCCATATTCTGCCAGGAAATGGTTAGAGGAGTGTGATTTAGCTGAAGCGCGATGGTATCTTGGTTCACTCCACCCTTGTGAGTAGTTCTGCAAGGTGACAGAGGGCTCAAGAAAGGGCCCTGTTGGGCACAGAGCTGTGGGCGGGCCCGTCCAGGCCAGCTGATGCCCCAGGAATTTCATGACCACATCTCCACACCTAAGGCTGGGAGAAAGGGAAGGTGGGATCTGCCCTTCACCTTGATCTCCCAGCAGAAGCAGAAAACTGGATTCCAGATTCTTGCTGCATGGACAGCCTGAGACAAGCCCAAGGTCCTGGGGGCACAGAGTGTGGGTAACAGGCAGTGGCTAATTGGCAAGCGTGCCCAATGATGCCAGTGCTCTCTGAGATTGAGAAGTGCTGTGAACACAGTCATTGAACAGGGGATGGGGATGTGGGGATGGAGGATGCTGTTTCAGATAGAAGGCCAGGAAACTGCTCAGACCTGAGGAAGGAAAGAACTGAGGTGGGGAGATGTTGAGGGAAACATGTATGAATAGAAGAAATATCAGGGACAAAGGTAGTCAGGTGGGAATACCTGGTGGGTTTCAGAAGCAGCTCAGTGTGGCTGGCAGAGATGCAGGGAGTGAGGGGTAGATGAGGGCAGGTACTTGAATCACCTGGGGCCCATTTACATAGGCTCTGGGGGCCATCAGAGGGACTTGGAACATGATATGAAGTGTGCAAGATTTTGAACTGGGAGTGATGTGACTGGATTTATGCTTTAAGGGGTCACCTGACCTCTGTATGGGAAACAGTGTAGGGAGGAAGACCAGAAAAAGGGAGATGAGAAGGTGGTTGCTGTAGAGTCTAGGGATGCTATTGGGGGGGGGGAGGTGGGCAAGGTCGGATTGGAACTCTGTTTTAAAGGTGATCCGAAAAGCTATGAGATGTTGCTATGTCATCCCACCCATATTTATTGTGCTCAGACCATGAGGATACAGAAAGGAGGCCATGTACTTCTCATCTGCAAACAGGTTGTATTCTCCTAGGGAGAGACATGCATCAAAACAGACCAATATATGATAAGAATCCAGAGGGCATATCACCAGGAAAAAAACCAGCAATGACCCTGCACAGCAGACGGCATTTGGGCTGAGTCTTGAAGAGGGAGCAGAGTTGGCTAAATGGGCAGGAAACACAGGGGGAAAGGCATTCCTGGCAGAGGGAACAGCCCATGCTAAGGCACTGGTGCTTGTTCAGTATCATCTTCCCTTCTGGGGAATCTGTGAAGGCTGGGCCTGACTGTGGTTCCTGATGGTATTGCCAATGCCCAAAAATAGTGTTATTAGATGGATAAAAAAACTGCCTGGCACACATTTGAGAAACTGCAAGTTGGCTTGTCATCTGGCACCTAACATGTGATGAGGGTGTGGCACAGTGTCTTCAAATTCTCTGTACTTGAGGGAGTTTGGGGAGGTAACTGAGGGGACCGTGGAGTTGTGTGGGCACAGCCCCTGGCAGAAGATTGGGAAAAGAAGTCAACAGTGCACATCACAGAATGGGGTGCCACTAAGGAGGTGATGGGGGTCACTATTATCCACTCATTCTGTGGCACCACCTTTGAACTTGGAGGCAAGTCTGGCAAGACCAAGGGCAGACAGGGCCCTTGCTAATGAGCTCCAACTAGTGCAAACAAGGAGCCCTTAAAGGTGAGTGAGAGGTTCTGATGAGCCCTCTAGAGAGTTCACTCTGGAGCATTGAGGAAGATGGAGTGGGTGTTGCAACACTAGTTGAGGGAGAGGGTGGCTAGAAGACTGTTGCAAACACTCACTATGATCTTTCCTTTGTAACCTTCTTTGGGACACACCCTCAATTCTTGTCTCTGCTGGCTCTTCCTGGGCCCTCAGAAAAGGAGGCTCTAGGATTCAGAGGAAAACCCAGACAAGTGGAGAATGGAGAGAGGATGGGATGTAAGTCCCAGGACCCGCCACAGCTTCCCAGCCAGCACTGCCTCTCCCTCGCACAGTCAAGCCAGGCTCTCTTGGCAGTGGGCATAGGAATTGGCCCAGGGCAAGTTCCCCAGGTAAAAGGTGCAACCTGGGCGTGGGCCGGTTTCCTTGTGAGGGCTGTTGCTTTCCCGCAGGCTCACCCTCTCTGCTGCTGAGTAATCTACAGGCTGCAATCGGTCTGTGAAGAACTCTTGCAACACGGAGTGTCAGGCTCCCAGGTAAACAGCCAGTGTGTGTGCGCCTAGAGCGGTGCTTGCATCTGTCTTCTGGGGAACCTCCCTCTCCACTGGCTCCGGGCCCTGCCTCTGTCTTCCTCTCTTAGGCTGCCCCGTCCTTCCCTGGGAACCAGGTCAGGGGCCCTGCTGGCAGGTGTAGCAGGCGTGAATCAGGCCTCTGAAGGCGAAGGCTGGAGATCTGGGCTGAGGCCAAGCAGGAGGGTTAATTGGATGACTTATCTGGTCAATAGCCAATCTATTAAACTCCCCGGAAAGAATTAGGAACCTGTATATATGATGGGTCGTCTCTTCGTTTAGGTAATTCTAAACCATGTTTTGTTCAAGAATAACTCGTTGGTTTTTCCATGCCTTTAGTGGAGAATTTAATGTCCCGCAGGTGGGAGACTTTGGAGTGGTGAAAGTTGGTCATCCTGTTGGCTGGTGGCTCAGCAAGGTGATTTGTCCCTATAGATGGCCTATGATTTTCAGGGTGGGTGGAATTCCCAAGACAAATTTACTCATGCTAAAGCCCATGTTAAGGCTTTCAAATGGTTTATTTCTAAGACCTGAGAACTTTTGAATTGGTTTATCTTCCAGACTCATGTCAATGTGATTCACCAGACCCATGCTGGTCATTGTCAATATGTGCTAGTCAAGGTGATAAGCCCTGGGGGTTTGGCAGGGGCAGACATTCAGTTTTGCCTTTGGAAAGGTAGCTCATGGTCCCATGTTTTCTTATACTTTTTTCTATCTATGAAAGTGACTTACACTTTTCCTATCTATGAAATGGGGTTAATGACATCTCCCTCACCTGGTGGATGTGCGGTCTAAATAAAATAATTATGTGGAATCCCATAGTAGGCCTTCAATGCCCCCCACTTGTTTGCCATTATTATCCCAATGGGGTGAAAGTCATATGTGCCTACTACCAATTGGTAGATCAGGAGGTTCCTTAACCACCCCATCCCTCTGCCACTAAACATCCTGTATGAAGCATCTGTTCTGCAGCTGGAGTGTGTTGGGGTTGGCAAACTAATCCTTGCTCATGCTTGTCAGATAGGGAGCACTGTCTTCAAGATGAGTCCAAAGCTGAATATGGAAGGTCAGTGCCTCAGGGCAGCAATATGTCTCTGCAATATTCGAATGTCCACCAGCTTTAATTGTCCTCCCTAACTTCGTTTTTGCATTTCGAATTGGACTTTGATTTCCCTACTGTTCCTCTAAGCTCCCAAAGCCATTTTGTTTTCACTGCAATTACATCTAAACTTTGTTCACTAAATGATAACCTTAGGCATTTGTACCCCAATTTTTAAGCCACATCCCTCATTTGAAGCTTGTCACATTTGACCTTAGACATGACCCAACTCTTTCACCTGATTGTTTCCCTTACTTTCCTCCTCTTTCAACATTTATTAGATGTCTGCTAAGCAGTGGGCTCTGTGCAGAGCCTTCAACAATGACTAAGGTACAACCTTGTGGGCAGAGAAAGACCATCAGAATATAGCCTGGAAGGTGTTCAGTTGGGACCTGGGATAGGAGGAGATGGTGGGGTCATGGAAGTAGAGGGAACATCCTGTTGACAGGAAAGGAAGCAGGTGGAAGCCACCTGGAAGCTGTTATGAGTTCACTAGCGCTGCCATAACAAAGCATCACAGACTGGGAAGCTTACAACACCAGAAATTAATTTTCTTATAGTTCGGGAGGCTAGAAGTCCAAGATCAAGATGGTGCCAGGGCCATGGTCTCTCTGAAGGCTCTAAAGGAGAATTTATTCAATGCCTTTCTCCCAGCTTTTGTATTCGTAGCCATATTTTACATTCCTTGGCTTGGAGGTGCATCACTCTGGTCTCTGCCTCCCTCACCACATGGTATTCTCCTATGTGTCTGTCTCTTCTCTTCTTACAAGAACACCAATCATGCTGGATTAGAACCCACCCTGTTCCTGTGTGATTTCACTTGAGCTTGATTACATCTGCAAAGACCATGGTGGGTTATCAAGAATATAAAATTTTAGAATCTCCTTGACTGCTCTTTGGAATTAATATACAGCAAAATAGGTTTGAAATGACAGTAACAGAGTCTGGGCTCTGGGACCAACCCCACACTGCTCTCTAGCCACCATTTCTCTGTTCCTGGAGGGTCTTCAAGCTGGCATTCAGAGAGGGCTGGGGGCTTTCAGCCTCCTCTCCCATCTCCTCTCCTCTGTTTCTGGTAATGAAATTCAGAGCAATTAGAGGTGTTTGGTCTAATCACTGAAAGGTGTTTCTCATTATGTTCCTATCCGGCTGGAGTGTGATGTTATCTGGGAGAGAATGTAGTTGTTGTGATGAGAAAAGCAGAAGAGAGAAATCGAGTTCATATTGATGAAACATATCATCAAAGGACATTACTGAGGCTTGACTATGCTGTTCCGGATATATTTCCCTGGAAATGCTCTTGAAAGACAGCAGCTTAAAACAATGAGGAAGATGAGATTCCCATAGATAGCATTTCAAAAGGGAGTGTAGGTGCAGCTATGCTGAGCTAAGGAGTGACAGGAGGGAGGCATGCATCTTGAGAGAAAGAAGGGAGGAAGGGAGGAAGGAAGGAAGGAAGGAAGGAAGGAAGGAAGGAAGGAAGGAAGGAAGGAAGGAAGGAAGGAAGGAAGGAAGGAAGAGGAATCATCAAATACCTCTGCCTGTAGATTTTGTAGGTGGCCAACTTTTTTTTTTTTTTTTTACAAAGTAAGTGTGTTTTGAGTGACTAAGAGTCCAGAGACAAGTTTAAACATTCACACAAATCCAATTTAAAAGTAAATGAGAGAACATTGGAGGAAACTCAAGATACAACATCCCTTTCTACATAACAACTTCTCCTTTGAGATTCAAAATATATATTGCTTAAAAAACTACCCAACAACCACCTACATGGCTGACTGAACAACCCCCTCCACAGCGACCCTGTGTGGGGAACAGGCCTCTGACGTACACGGACCCACCCAATCCCGCCCGTGCATCCCCCTGGCCTTGGAAGAGATGGAGATGGTATTTATTTTTGAGTAAGGTAGGAGATGCTCCCTAGCCAAGTTTCTAGAAGTCAGTATGAGGCCTGGGGATAATAATAAACATGCATGTATTCAGGAAACATTTACTGATCCCTGACAAAGTGGCTCTTACATAATCTTCCCTCGTTCTCTGGTTGCAGGCTGAGAGCCCTGACAGGGAACGTGGGGCCTTGGAAGCCTCAGGAGGAGAAAGGAGAGACTGAGTCCACAAACGAGGAGTTTGCCAACCCTTGGTCTAGGTTATGCTACAGTTACAACCCCTAAACATTAGTGGCTTACAAAGGTTTACTCTTATTTCTGTCATCATCCATCATAATGGGGTAGGTTATGCTGCATTAGCAAACAACTCCAAAACAGTAGTGGTTTGTAAGAACAAGGGTTTGTTCCTCCCTCATGCTGCATCACTACGGCCAACCAGTGCTCCACGCGCTGTCTCCTCACACTGAGACCCAGGCTGACAAAGCAGCCAAATGTTTCTGGTCTCCAAGGCAGAGGGAGAGAGAACTTTTGAAGGTCTTGAAACAGAGAAGTGCATGCAGCGTGTCCAGTCACAACTCATTGGCAGGACCCAGGCACATGGACCCACCCAATCACAAGGAGCCTAGTAAGTGACGTCCTACCATGTGCCCAGAAAGCAGGGAGCTAGAAATGTTTGGCAAGTGTTACTGATGATTTCCACATTATTACCACTACTTATTCCCTAGCCTCCAATTTGATGTGGTACAGTGCTGACCTCATTGGAGGTGTTTTTAAACATGAGATTGACATTCACATCAGTAGACTCTGAGTGAACTGATTATGTCTGAAATGTGGGTGGGCCTCACCCAATCAGTTGAAGTCCTTGATAGACAAAGACTGAACTCCTGGAAGGAAGAAGGAATTCTACCGGAAGACTGCTTTCGAACTGGACCCCCAACTTTCCCCTGGGTCTCCAGCCTATAAGTCTTAGGCTTGCCAGTTCCCACCACTGCATGAACCAATTCCTTAAAAATTCTCTCTCTCAACCTCTCTTTATCTCTTTCCACATACACACTCTATTGGTTCTGTTTTCCTGGAGAACCCTGACCAATACAACCCCAGGGAGGTGTTATCATTAATTCGCTCTATTTTACAGATGAGAAAACTGAGAGGTTTAATAATGTCAAACTCCCTGGAAGTAGAGAGAGACCACATATAAGGCCAGGCAGTCTGGCTCTACCACTTACTGGTTCATATTTTTGCTAAGAAGGGGGTCACTGTCATGTACAGTCATGAAAAGCTAGACTTTTGGGAGAAAATTAGTTCCCCGCCAAGGGCCCCAGCTTCTTCATCCCCCAAAAGGATGGCTATACTAGGTGAACACTTTCAACCCTTCCTACCTTGTATCATTGGTAACTTGACCCATCAGTAACTTCAGCAGTGCCTCTTGGCAGTAAAATTAACCCCCCTGTGGGGTTTGCCTTGCCCCTTTTACCCCTCTACTCTGTCTTATCCCTTTCTTCCACCTTTATGGGGCCAGCCCTTCTACTCACTAAGACCTGGCTTTTAAACTCACATTCAGATCTTTCCAGCTGCCAGTGTCTGACACATTAGCAATATCAGAGTATTGCTTCCAGCCAAACATTTGGTTGGTTTTAAATGTGTTCTCATCTTGTTGCACTGGTTACTGGCACTGTTTTTAAGCTCTTTCGTGTGGGAGGGTGGATGAAGGGGCTCACAAGCACATGTGTGTATTTTCTCCTTTCTAAATAAGTCACCAAAATTTTATCATCCTATGCACTCTGAGTAGACCCAATACTTCAAGTTTTAGTCAAGGTTATAGTATTGGTGTGTTCTCAGCATTTTCTTAGTCTATTTTCTATCTGCCTCAACTCTGGTCAATTAAAGTTCAGTTCTGGCAATAAAGTGGGGAGAATATCCCTGCTTGAGAAGGACCCCTGACCTTCAGGTCTTCCCCCAAACCCCCTCTCCTTAATCTCACTTCTCTTGTTTCTTCTCTCACCCCACTTTTTCAGTGTATCAGGCATCTTTTCTGTCAAAATGTGCTTTATTGAGGTGTAATTGATACACAATAAATTGGTCCAGTCAAAGTGTGCAATTTGTTAAGTTTTTACATATGTATACATCCTTGAGAACATTGCCAGGGTGAAGGTGATGAACATATCCATTACCCCCAAAAGCATCTGTGTCCCCTTGTAATCTCTCTTCCTCTTGTCCCCATCTTCCCAGTCAATTTATACTCTCTGGAGTTTTACATAAATGAAATCATACAGTGTGTGTATTTTTTTTTTGGTCTGACTTCTTTTAGTCAGCATGATAATTTTTTTTAATTTTTAAATTTATTTATCTTTAGAGGGGAAGGGAAGGAGAGAGGGAGAGAAATATCAATGTATGGTTGCCTCTTGTGAGTCCCCTGATGGGAACTGGCCTGCAACCCGGGCATGTGCCCTGACTGGGAATTGAACCGTGGTTGCTTGGTTCCCAGGCCCGCGCTCAATCCACTGAGCTACACCAGCCAGGTAGCATGATAATTTTGAGATTTAGCCATGTCGATGTGGATTGATCCATTTTCAATGCTGCATAGTATTTCATTGTATGGATATACCAGTATTTATCCACTCATTATGAATGGACACATGGTGCTTTTAGCTTTTGGATAATATTACTGATAAACCTTCTATAATCATGTATGTAAAAGCCTTTGTATGGACATACGTATTCATTTTTCTTGGCTAAGTAGCTAGAATAATATCTGGATCATGTGGTAGGTATATATTTAACATTTAAGGACACTTTCAAATTGTTTCCCAAAGAGATTTTTATAATTTTACAATCCTCCTGGAAGTGCACAAGAGGTTAGCTGCTTCTCATTCTTGCCTACACTTGGTGTGGTCAGAGTCTTTAATTATAGCTTTTCTAATAGATGGGTAGGGGCTTCTTCTTGTGGTTTTCATTTGCATTTCCTAATGATTAAGGATGAGGAGCATATTTTCATGTGCTTATTTGCCACCTATCTATTTTCTTTAATGATGTATTTGTTCAAATCTTTTTCTTTTTGGTTTTGTTATTGTTGAGTTCCGAGAGGTCATTATATATTGTGAGTTTAAGTCCCTTATCAGATATGTAATTTGCAAAGGTTTTCTTCCAGTCTGAACCTGTGTTTTGCCCCTTGGCAAGAATTAGGAGTCATATTTTTCTGCATTTGCATGACGGGTAATATTTTTGTTGATATTTGACCACATGCCAGATATCATAACTCTTAACCTTGTTTTGTCTTGGATATTTTTCTATTATTATTAATAGTCTTGAACTTGGTTATGGGATGCAGTTAGGTTACTTGGAAATGGTTTGATCTGTTAGGTCTTGCTTTTAAGGTTTTTAGGTGGGAATGGAGCTGTGTTTAGTATAAGGCTAATGCTTTCCCCAATTGATGTAAAACCCTTCTGAGAATTCTGTGCAACATCCCTGGCGAATGTGGGCCACTGCTCTGGTGTTTTCTCTGAGCCTCTGTTGGCCCTTCCCCTGCTAATAGCACCTGAGCATATGAACTGTGACTACTGTGACAATATGGGACAAAGTCCACCGGGGTTTTAAGGTGTGTTCTTTGCACATGAGGCCTTCCGACAGGGCTGGGCCCTTGCTAATTGGCTGCATTTGAACATAACAATATTTAAACCCAGTAAGACAATTAAAGCTGAAAATGATCAGCTGGGATTAGAAGGATTCAAAAGGTAATTGCTATATAACAAACCACATTGCCCCAAGTAGCAGGAAGGATGGAAGGAACTGGGATTAATTATTGGGATACTTGTTTATTTTTATAGAGTCTTTAAAATTATTCGGATATGGCCAAGTTTTGCCTTTCCCCAAAACTCTCAGCTTTGGTTAAATGCCATGGATTTCTCTGCCAAGTACAATTACTGCTGTTTTTGGAAACCAGGAAGGCTTGAAAGCTCACTCACTATGTATCAGTGTGATTAATCCTTTTATTGCCTCTATGATAATGATGCCTATATTTGTATAGTGCTTGTAACTTTTTCAAAATGCTTTTATATAGGTTATATCAGTTTGTCTTCACAACAACCCAGTGAGATGGTTAAGGGCTGGAGTTCCCATTTGGAGATGACAAAACGAAGGCAGAGAGAAGGGAGCCGTACTGCTTATGAACAGGAGGGCTCAGATGGGGGTCCAGAATGTCTGCCTGTCACCTGGAGTACTTATGCTATTGGACTAGGGAAAAGCATCTTGTCTGCCTGGTAGACAAGGCCCAACATGACTTCATGATGAGGAAGAGTCATTGCTGGGGTTCAAGTGCAAGTTGAAAGTCATTAAAGAATTAGCTGTTTAAACTGAAAAAAAAAGAAGTAGAAGATATTGATCAGGTGGGAAAGGTGCTTTTGGCAATGAAGTTGCTGTAATAAGGAATGATTTGGAGTCAGCAGCTTTGGGTTGATGTTCAGTCTCTTCTCCTTCACTGTCCTGTATCTCACCACATGACCACTCCTCTGGCCATCTTAGTTCAGTTTCTGGACAATGGATCTCACAATGACCATCATTGGTGTTGTGGTTAAGGTCAAATGAACTACTACATGTGCCAGAGCCAGACAAATGCAAAACACTTTTGTCGCTGGCATTTTTCTGTCCAAGGTCCCTGCATTACTTGACTGTGACATAATAACCAAAACACTGGCCACCTTTGCAGTTTGCTTCTCAAAAAGACTTCACTCTCTACATTTTAAGGTGGTTTTTAAGGTATGTTTTCCAATTCCAAGTTTGGCTCCCTACCTTGATGGTGACCCTTAGACCATGAAGTGTTTGAATTCCCTGGACCTGGTATCAGAAGAAACCAGAACCTCAGTGTAACCTCTGGCAGCCTGGTTCCAGCTCCCAGACTGCCCCTGGTGGGTGCCATTGCTGTCACAAAGTTCTTAGGCTGAGCTGAAACGGGAGAACAGTGAAGAGCTACCAAACCCAGACTTGGCACCAACTGCCTGGATTCAGAGCCACCTGTGAATAGATGCTGAGCCGGTTGCCAAACGTTTTACTAGCATAAATAAAGCTCCATGTACACACTGTGTACCAGCTGATAGGTGTGCACACCTTCAGGTTGACTAAGTGCAGCCAAATGGCTTGTACACTCGTTGCAAAAATGCCTACTCCCATCAGAATCTATAAACATTCCGTTTCTTTATGACTCACCTGCTCTTGGTATTGTCTGAGTTCTAAATTTTTGCAAATCTGGTGAATGTGAAATGACAAATCATTAATGTTTGCATTTGAATTTCCCAGACTATGTATAAGGGTGAACACCCTTATATATGTTTATTGACCCATGTGTTTTCACTGACTTTTCTTATTTGTTGCTTATTTTTTATCAGGTTGTATGTTGTTTTCCTAGGAATTCTTTATACATACACATATATATGTGGATATATGATCATATATTCTGGATTACATGTATTCTGTTGATTATACACATTGTAAATATTTTTTCTAGCTATGGTATTTTGGGACAGTGAGAGAAAAGGGGATAAGGGTGTGGGGGAGAAAGTTCTAGTGTCCTTCTTTTTTTAAGATTTTTATTTTTTTATTTTTAGACACAGGAGAAGGAAAGGAGAAAGAGAGACAGCCATGTGCCCTGACTGGGAATTGAACCAGTTGACCGTTTGGTTCGAAAGCTGGTGCTCAATCCACTGAGCCACACCAGCCAGGGCCCCCCCCCCTTTTTTTTATAAGGACACTAATCCCATCATGGGGACCCTGCCCTCCTGACCTCATCTAATCCATCACTTCCTGAAGGCCCCACCTTCAAACACCATCACACTGGAGCGTAGGTTTTCAACAAATGCATTTCTTCGGGGAGGAGTCACAAACATCCAGTCTATAACAAAAATACAGGAAGGTCCCATGTCCCCAGCCCCAGTGGTAATACTTCGCATAGCTATCATATGATATCAAAAGCAGGATGTCGACATTGATTTGATCGGAAGAATTTATTCAGATTCCACCAGTTTTACTTTCCCTTCTCTCTCTCTCTTTGTGTGTGTGTGTGTGTGTGTGTGTGTGTGTGTGTGTGTGTGGTTCTGTATAATTTTATCACATACAAAGATTCGATTAACCACCACCACAGTTACAAAGCAACTCCATCACACCAGGCTCCCTCGTGCTATTCATTTCTATCCTGTGATTGCTTTTTGCAGCATCCTAAACTCACTGCTGTTCAAGACTATTTTCCATTTCTCTGGAGGACTTTATAAGAGTGCATTAAAATCCAGTAAGTTTTAATATGTATCTAAGATATGAAACAGAATGAACACCCAGGTTTGGGGCACAGCACATCTAGCTCTTCCCCAGCTGGGCAACCTCAAGTCCCCTGACCTGTCCTAGCCCTGTGGGCAAAAGGCAGAAACAGTGTTCAGAGGGAGGTGTGGCAGAGGCTGGTGATGGCCTACTGAGTGCTAGTTCCTATAATACAGGTTTTCTCCTTTGCCATCAAGCCCACAATCATGATTTTTTTCCCACAGGAATAGGAATCATGGATGTTCTGGTCTCCTCTCGCCGTCTCAGCTGACGAAGCATCTTATTTGGAAGGTTCTTTATTTCATTTTTGTCTTCCTCCTCCACTTTGCTCTCCAGCAGGAGCAATAACTGATGGAGGCCCCTAAGCTCATTAGCTGGGGTCTCACATCTCCTCCCCTTTGCTGTTTCACACGCTTCGGTTCACCTGCAGCTTGAAGGGGGGGGGCAGTGGGGCGGGGGGACGGGTAAGCTGCTGGCCTTCATTGTCTGGCTGGGCCAGTCCTCCCAGGGTCAGCGATGACGGGCTGGGTGCCCTTTGGAGAGGAACAGCACACTGGCAGGATGGCTCCTGATCTAAGCAGGGCGGGCTGAGCTGGGAAGAGTCCAGAGCATCCTCCTGGGGGAGCAGCTATTCTGGGAAACAAACACTCCAGGCACCTCATTAGCATAATCTCAGGAATTAATGGCTTGATTGATGCCCCATGTTTCCCGGCAGTTTTCTATAAATGATAATGTATTAAAACGAGATGGAGGAAAGAAAACATGACATGACATATATTATTTGGGTGTTTGTGGAGAGGCTGACATACAAACACACACAATTTATCAACAGTCATTTTTTGCACGGTGCTCTGAGCCCCAAGCCTCCAAGATGTGAAATTAATTTCATAGCAGGTGATTCTAGACTATTTCACACGGGCCATCTGTCGCTTCTTCATCTACCTTTCTGCTGTTACAATAATTAATCATTCCAGGCACTGGCTTGGCCCCAGAAAGCCCATTCTGGCTTAGAGAGCTACAAGACTGAATAGCACTGGAGGATTTATTTGAAAGTGGTGTGTTTCTATGAAGCAGGTGTGTTTAAATATTTTTCTTACTCTCTTTTATCTGCCCACACCAGTGGCTCAAAAGCTGAAGGCTGCTTCAGAGAGTGTTAGATTGTTGTTGCTAAAACTGTTCATATTCTTTCTTTGCAGTTGAAGAGACCAAGTTCAGAGAGGTTACTTGAATTGCCCAGGATCACACAGCTAAGCTGAAAGAATTTGGATCAGAACCTAGGCCTCTCAACTTTTCATGCCTTGGTTTTTCTGGTTCTCAGTCTGAAGTGGTTTGTCCATAGAAGGAAAGGGGTCTTACCAAAACTAATAAGAAGAAAGCCTTAGGAATCCTCAGGGAAGCTCAGTGTGGGACATTTGGGACACATTCAAATTACATGCTACAAATCAATGCTTTAATCATTCCAGAAATCAAAATAGCACCATGCTCTAAGGTAGAATTAATGTTAGAGGAAATCAAGTCTTTGAGAAAATGTTAGTCACAGGTCTACCATGTTTATATAACAGTGAAAGAGAGAAAACACCAGGCCATTTCCTTGACCAAGATGCATTCACTTACTGATATTTATTGATTTATTTTATTAATGACATGAATATTTATCGATTGACAGTTTGTGCCAGGCATGGGGATCATACCTAGAGATACTGTGGAGGAGTCTCTGCCCTCATGGAACTGATAGTTTAGTAGAGGGACATAAAATGGAAAATGTAGCAAACAAATGCAAACTAGGATAAGGACTCCAAAAAGAAATAAGGGACAGAGAGACAGAGAAGGGCTGGTAGCATTTTTCCTTGTGTATTGGGGGGATCCCTTTAGATGGGACAATCACAGAAGGTCCCTTGGAGGAAATACTTTTGAAACTGGACCCTGAAGGAGAAGAGCTGAGCAAATGACAAGCAGGGAGTGTCCCAGCCAGTAGGGACTGTACACTATGGCTCTGGGCTGAGACAGAAAATCAAAAGGAGAGTCAGGGGTCGGGAGACTTGTAAGAAAGGGGCTTGAGTGGCAAGTTAGAGGCAGATTGTTCAAGACCTTCTCTATGAGTCATGCTGAAGAGTCTGGATTTGACTCAAGGGAAGCCACTGGAGGGGTTTAACACAGAAATGACAGAGTCTGGTATGCATTTATTATTCCCATTTTACAGATGAGGAAACTGAGGGTCTAAGAAACCATGGCACTTACCGAAGGTCAGGTAGCTGGACTACTAACCCTGCTCTCTTTGACTCCAGAGACCAGGCTCTATGCCAGAGCGCCAGAGGTTGGCAAACTAGGTCCTATGGGCCAAGTCTAGCCTACTGTCTGTTTGTTGTAAATAAAGTTTTATTGGTGCACAGCCATGTTTGTTTGTTTACATACTACCAATGGCAACTTTCTACTACTTGAGCAGAACTGAGTCATTGTGACAGATACCATATGGTCTGCAAAGACTAAACTATTCATGGTCTAGTCCTCTAGAGAGAAGGTTTCCTGAGCCCCACACTAGTCTGTCACTTCAGCAGGGAGGGGTCCTGTCTACTTGGCTCCTGGAGTTTCCCCAAAGTTACCCAGTGGCTGGGGTTAGTCAGAGTCCAGTAGAGAAGGGGAGATGAATGCACAGAACCCTCAGTCCAAGGACCAGTGATTGGGGGGATGGGATCAGCATGAGATCAGAAACGCTGGCAGGCAAGCGTAGACTCTGCTTTGATGCAGCAGGTGGACCAGTTGGACCAGAGAGAGGAGAAGGATGTCAGAGATGTTAGAGAGATCCCTCAGGATCAATTGAGAAGAGCCTTGAATGCCACCATCACTAAGTGCTGAGACCTTTAAGTGGCTGAGTTAGCCATCACAGAGGCTCTGGGAGAGACCTACTTTTCTACAATGGAGATTATAATTGGTTATTGATGTCCTATTTGTATGCTAATGCTGTTCAATAAAGTAGCTAACCCATAATTAACGCTTCAGCTTCCTCTAAAAAAAGCCTACTGAAAGGTCAATGGATTTCATACAATAAATTATTAAATAATGGGAAACAGGAAGTTAAGTTTTCGAGCTACCATATTTTCAGGTTTTATTAACTGTCATTTATTAAAAGTGCCAACAATGTTTACATTTTCCTTTTGTTGTTTCCTGCCCGCTTCAGACATATTGGAGTTGGAGTGAATGTGAAGTCAAAAAATATATTGACCTCATCTGTTTGGAAATCAGGACAGCGTCACATCCGTGGTCTGACTTCTTGTCTTTGTGTCCATGTTAAGCCAAACAGCATGGCAGCACATTTGGCAGAGCAAACCAGGGAGGGTAACACTCTGATGCCAATAACACTATTTGGTAACAGTGAAAATATACTATGATCCTTTGTGGATAAAATTCTTACTCCTATCCTGCAAATACCTTGTAAGAAAAAGGCATGGCAAAAGGATGCCTATGAACTTGGGCTCTGGGGTCAGACTGCCTGGGCTTGAATTCCAGCTTTACCTCTTAGTAGTTGTAGAACCTGGACTTATGGTAGTACTTCTGTGCCTTATTTCACTCAACTAGAAAATAGGGACATGAGTGATACTTATTGCATAGAGTTCTGATGACTAAGAAAGTGCCCATGTAGTGTCTGACACACAGTGTTTAATAAGTGCTAAGCATTATCATAACTCTGTAAGGTGTACAGTGTCAAGGTCAATGATCCATAATGATGCCAAATGGATTGGTATATCTGTTGGCTTTAAATTTTGTCTTCAAATATCAGTCAATTCTTTGGTAGTTTACTCAGCCCTGTATTGTGTGTTTTGGAAAGATGCTAAAAGAATATAAGCTGAGGTCATCCTAGTCGTCAAAAATTTGCCATTCTGGGTGAGGGATCAATGCAAAGATAACACAAGGTACTATTTAATAGAACTCATATGTTTATTTATTGGACACTACTCTGTATCAAGCAGGAGGTTAAATTCTGGTGACATACAAATGGATAAGAAGAAGATTGCTCAGCCCAGTGGGGCTTGTAGACAAGAATTTCAATAAGGGGTGGTAGACTCAATACTAAAGCTGTTTCCCCAAGAAGGGAATGAGAACCTCAGCTTTGTATTTTAGTTTGGTTTTCCTAATGATAGGACTTCAGCAAATTTCTAACCCCATTTCCTTATTTCATATTTGAGCTTGAGACATAAAAGATACTGGCCGAACACAAGGACTCACTCCTTAAGGAGACATGGTATGTACATAGAATCACTGCTCAACAATCAAGTGATTGATGATCACCCCGTCCCCCAAACACGTTTAAGTGATGAAGTCATTTAGGAATGTTAAAATCATACATAATCCCAGAATGTTAACATCTCAACTCTGACTCCTTATGAATTTTTCTTCCTTCTCCTTTTTTTCCTGCCAGGTTTTCAAGTACAGTTTTAACTGTAATTCCAATCAAATTACACACATACTGATTTTTTAAAAGATTTTATTTATTTATCTTTAGAGAGGAAGGGAAGGAGAGAAGGAGAGAAATATCAACGTATGCTTGCCTTTCATGAATCCCCTGCTGGGAACTGGCCTGCAATCCAGGCATGTGCCCCAACTGGGAATCGAACCACAATCCTGTGGTTCGCAGGCCCGCATTCAATCCACTGAGTTACACCAGCTAGGGCACACACATACTGATTTTTTTAGGGCCACAGAATCATATGTTAAACCTAATCTCAAGTCACAAGGCACTCTCACCTTTATTACATGCTCATAGGAATTTGTGTCCTTGTGTTTTCTTTTTAAATTCAGCATTACATAAGCATTTGAGTTTACTGCTTAATTTTAATAAATATTAGTTGTATCATTGATGTTGTTTGAATATAAGAATTGTCTAGCTTTTACATTCTGACTTATTGCCAACCTTATAAATTTTCCCAAGAGTGAAGGAACTGGGGAGCAGGCAGAGTCCAGGTAGGCAAAGTCTCCAATGGCACTGAGCACTTCTCTTGCCCATGAAAAGAACATGTCAGAGAAGTGATGCTAAGATATCTGTGGCTGGCTGACTAAACTGACCTCTCAGCCACTTTGGATATTGTCTGTCTGTATTCAGTGGCAGAGATAAAATTTTAGCCATCATATTAGGGTTATTATTTTAAACTTCATAAGCTTTATTTTTAAGAAGTATGTTAGGTCTACAGAGCAGTTGAAAAGAAAGCAGAACATTCCTTATACCTCCCTTCTCTTATCCACATTTTTCCTATTATTAACATCTTTCATTAACGTGGTGTATTTGTTATAGTTGATGAATAAATATTGATACATTATTATCTGAAGTCCATAGTTTATATTAGGGTTCACTCTTAGTGTTATATGTTCTATGGTCTTGACAAATTTATAATGACTTGTATTTCTAATTAGAATACCATACAGAAGGACTTCTGCCAAGATGGAGGCATAGGTGGAAGCACTGCCCCTTTTCACACAACCAAGTTTAAAAACAATAAAGTTTTAGCAACAAAAATGCAGCCAAACCACAGAAAATTGAACTACACAGAAGTCTGACAACAATGAACCCTTCAGCCAAACTGGTAAGAGGGGCAGAGCCAGCAGCAGAGCGGGGTTGGGCAGAAAAGATCCACCGGACTGACCCAGGCACATGACCCAGGTGTGCCAGCAGCCATAGGCAGATCCCAGGTGTGGAGAAGCGGGCGGACCCACTGAGGGTGCAAGGCGTTGGACACACTGAGGGCGAACTGTGGTCATACATTCGCATGCAGATAAACTAGTGAAGGAACTAGCAGTGGTGAGATGGACCTCGCAGGCCCCAGCGGCAGGAAGCAGCAGAGGGAACTGTCATTGTCCCTCTCTGACCCCGCCCCACATACAGTGCCACAACCCAGCGACCTGGGTGGCCCCGCCCTGGTGAACACCTAAGGCTCCACTCCTCATACGTAACAGGCATGAACAGATCAAAACATGGCTCAAGAACAATTCAGAGCCCCAGAGCCGATAATCTAAGTGATGAAGAAGTAGCCAAACTTTCAGATGCACAGTTCAAAACACTGGTGATCAGGATGCTCACAGAAGTTGTTGATTTTAGTCACAAATTAGAGGAACATATGGAAGCTAAACTAGTTGAAATGAAGGGAAATACACAGGAAACCAATAGTAATGGAAAGGAAACTGGGACTCAAATCAAAGGAGTGGACCAGAAAGAGGAAAAAAATGACCAAACAGAAAAGAATGTAGAAACAAGAATTCAAAAAAACGGGGAGAGGCTTAGGAACCTTCAGGACATCTTTAAACGTTCCAACATCCGAATTATAGGGGTACCAGAAGGGGAAGAGGAACAGCTACAAGTGGAAAACTTATTTGAACAAAGACTAAAGGAGAACTTCCCCAACCTGGCAAAGGAAAATGACTTCCAGGAAATCCAGGAAGCTCAGAGAGTCCCAAAGAAGTTGGACCCAAGAAGGAACACACCAAGGCACATCATCATTATATTAGCCAAGATTAAAATGAAGGAGAGAATCCTAGAAGCAGCAAGAGATAAGGGGACAGTCACCTACAAAGGAGTTCCCATCAGACTGTCAGCAGATTTCTCAAAAGAAACCTTAGAGGCAAGAAGGGGCTGGAAAGAAGTATTCCAAGTCATGAAATCCAAAGACCTACATCCAAGATTGATCTATCCAGCAAAGCTTTCATTTAGAATGGAAGGACAGATAAAGTGCTTACCAGATAAGATCAAATTCAAGGAGCTCATCACCAAGCCCTTCTTATACGAAAGGTTAAAGAAACTTACCTAAGAAAAAGAAGATAAAAAAGATGAAGAGTGAAAGGACAGCAAACTCACAGTTGCTAAGAACTACACCTAAAACAAAAGCAAACTAAGAGGACAGCTAGATCAGGAGCAGAACCATAGAAATGAAGGTCACGTGGAGGGTTAGCAACGGGGAAGTGGGAGAAGGAGAAGGGGGGAGAAGGTACAGAAAATAAGTAGCATAGATGGTAGGTAGAAAATAGATAGGGGGAGGGCAAGAATAGTAGGGGAAATATAGAATCTAAAGAACTTGAGACAAGTGGTCATAAACTAAAGGGGGGGAATGGTGGGGGAGGGGGTGTGCAGGGTGGAGGGGAATGAAGGGGGGAAATAGAACAACTGTAATGGCATAATTAATAAAATATATTTAAAAACAAAACAAAACAAACAAACAAAAAAGAATATCATACAGAATGGTTTCACTGCCCTAAAATTCCTCTGTATTCCACCTAATCATCCCTTCTTTCCTCCCTCCCCTCAAGCCATGAATCTTTCACTGTCTCCATAATTTGCCTTTTCCACAATGTCATATAGCTAGAATCATACAGTATCTAGCCTTTTCAGACTGACATCTGTCACTTAATAATAGTGAATTTGTTTTCTATATGTATTTTCATGGCTTGACAGCTCATTCATTTTTATCACTGAATAATATTTCATTGTATGGATGTGCCACAGTTTATTTATCCATTACTGACTGAAGGACATCTTAGTTGCTCCAAGGTTCATCAATTATGAATAATGCTACTATAAATATTTGCAGGTTTTTGTGTGGATTAAGTTCTTAACTCTCTCGGGTAAATAGCAAAAAGAACAGTTGCTAGATTGTATATTTAAGAAGTCTAGATATACTTTTCTTTTTAAGAGTTCTCTATAAACTTTTATTAGAAGCACCCTACCATAAACATTTCAATGAGGGCACAAGAGCAGGTATATAAGGGTGAATATAACAATGCCTACTGCCTTGAAATGGGAAATAAGGCAAATATTTTGGCACACGCATTCCATTAGCACTTTCCAGATCGAAATATTTCAGTACACACTATTTTGAACTAGGTCACATCAGTAAACCTTGTCCATTCTGCCACCCTACAAGTTAAAAAAGTTTCTGTGCAGATAAGGGGCACCATTTACTATCATATATGAAAAAATTATTAAAAATAATAAATATAACAATAAATATAAAATAAATACCCAAATCATTTTCAGAGAAGTTAAATGAGTTTGACCCACATCTCCTTTTTTTCCTGATTATTTTTAGAGAGAAATCAGCCTGATGAACACTAACATTTTTATCTCTTGGCTTTAACAATTGTTGATATACACCAGCATTGCTTCATCTACACACACACACACACACACACACACACACACACACACACACACACCAAGCCTTACTATTTTAGAGTAAATTTGACACAATGTATTTACATTATTTGTAGTGGCTGTGTAATATCACACGTTATATTGAGTGAATTATGCCCCTAAAATTTTCCATTGTTAAATAATAAATAATTATTCAGTGGATATCTTGAATCTAAAGATTATTGATGCTTGATGAAGGCTAATATATGAAACCTTTCTCTCCATCTTGCAAGATCTAGTACAAATGAGAACAGTGCTAGGGTGAAACAGATGAAGAGTAAGATATCAGCTATATAGATTTGCTAATATTTTTTTCTCTGAATTCAGCCTCGCATCATTTCTTGCTTAATGCAGAACAGAACAAGCCTCCCAGAAGAGAGAATGCAGAAAGAGAGTCCCACATGTGTATGAAGACTCTGGTTGGGCTTCTCCTCCCAAATGCACCTATCAGCTGACTCCTTCTCTCCCACTTGGGGCAGCATGAGGGTGGGGAAGACTCTGATTCTCCTAGGGTGTGGGATTTCCCCCTGTAAAAAAGAACCCAGGAGACTGGGAGGTAAATAATCCCCTTTACAAAGGTTTTAGATTAATTTCCAAATGGGGGATTCATGAATCCAAGAGTGAATGCAATTTTATGGCAAGGGGGCAATTTGCTTTCCAAAAGAGTTATATCTCTGTATACTTCTACCAACCATTAGTGAAGCTGCCCAAATTTTAAATGGACCATGTTGCATAAATACCTGGGCAAGTGGATTTAGCGTAATTGTATTTCAATAATAAGACCACTGAGCACAAATAGTTGACTGTTCCTGACAAGAGCTTGCCAAAATCCAACTAATCAAATTGGGTATTAACACCCTTACCTAGAGAGTGGGGACTGTCTCAGCTAGATCAGGCCCCAGTTGGAACGCATGAAATTACTGACTTTGTTGAAATCTAACTGCAATTTATCTGTAAGAACAGCACTGAAAGGTGACATTTGTCTTAGCGGGTTTTTCCATTCATTTCTGGGGCTGGAGTTCATCAGTCATGCAGCTCAAGTGCACGATACATGCAGATGAATATTTATTATAGATGATGGAGTATCCTTCTGGCAACATAATACACTTCATTCACTTGAAAGGGGAATTCAAACAGATCCATGATAGACTGCTGGTGTCACTGGAGAGGCCTTTCACTGCCCTTTGAGAGAAGTCTGTGGAGAATCCACAGTTTTGGTGAAGAGAGAATCCACTTAGTATTCACATGTATACTGGGCTTAAAACATTATGATCAGTGAAGTTGAGGTGAATAAATTTTATTTAGAAAATAGTTGTTCTCACAAAAATAATTCATTAGTGGCTGATAATAAAATCAGTTATATATCTGAATCCAGCTGATAGTTTTGAGGCATATTGCTTGTTTGAATGCAACCCGTTGTTTGAATCTTTTTAAGTTCAGATTTGAAGATACCGATTGGGCCTGATTCAAAGAGTTTTTATGGTCTCACACAGGAATTTAAAATAAAGCATGCGTTTCCAACATTAATCTGACACCGGAGGTTAAATGCTTCATTCTTAGGAAATGTAAGATCAAAGACAATGAAATGACAGGAAAAAATACACCCAGAGCATCATTTTTTCTTTTTAATTTAGAAGCCACTCCTCTCTCCAGGAGAACTGAGCAGAAAAATCACTAGGAAAATAGCTTCTTTGTGCCCATTAAGCTACCTTTTGTTTTCTTTTGATGACTGATGGGAATTTTGTTCATTAAAATTGTATGGATGCCATCTCCTTTCCTCCCACTGTTTGTTTACACATAAAAAATAGATGACTTCAAGGATTCAGACATCATGCTTGCTCAGGCTGCTGAAAACCTTCATGCAAAGAGTCATCTCTGCCTGTAGGACCATCAGAAGTTTCTTAAAATACACACAGTGCATTCAAGTGGGCGTATTTGTAATGGGGTGGACAAGATGGGGTGTCTGAGGAAAACCGGTATTACGACAAACCTTTCCTGTCTTCTTTTAACAAAGAAGCATCACACTACCTTGCCAGCCTCTGGACACATGCCTTTCCCATCATGTACTGAATGAAAGTTACAGGAAGCAGAGTGAGTACAGTAAGATGGAAACCAAAAGTACAGCCACTGAGGAAAATTAAACACAACTTGACCTTCAAGGCTGGTGGACGGATGAAGATTAGGAAGGGGATATGCTTATCTAAATTGCATTTTATCTCTATTGCCCTCTAACGGCATTACTAAAATTGCCGTTTGATAATTTGTTAGTGTGAAATACATCCAGTTGTCTCTGGTTATAAAGACAAGCATTGATGAAAACAAAAACAAAAACGAAAACAAAAATAACCATTCATTCAGTCCTTCAATGTGGCTCCTGCCAAATTATCACGAGCAGATGGTCAGACCATTGAATTAGGGTTGGATCCAAATTACCTTTCTTCCCTCTCTGCACTTCCCTGATTCTCTTCCTAGCTCCCAAGCAAGTATTTATTGAGCTCCTGCTACATTTTAACATAGCCTGTACCATTTGCTCACTCGTGATCTTGGCCAAGAAACTTGAAATATTGGAGCTTTGGTTTTTCCTCCATAAAAAGGGGGATAAAATCTGCCCAGCTTGACCCACAAGAGTTGTCGAGAAGGACAAAAGTCAAAGAATCTCATAGGCAGTAAAGTGCTGCAGAACCATGATGAGCCAGGCCCCACGTGGGCAGTAGTGTTCATTTACATATTCATAAAACATGCACTATATACTAGGCCCTGGGCCGGGTGCAAGGGGAGTGAAGATGAAGCAAACATTCCCTGTGCTTCACACATTTTCTGTCCAGTGGGGAGACAGGTGTAGAAAGAGTGTAGACAAGGAGGTGATGGTGAGAAGATCTCAAACAGACAAAAGGGACATGACAAGGTACAGGAGCAGGGATGGTGAAAAGCAGCTAAGGAGTTGTCTTTGTCCTGTGAGCAGTGCTGTGTTCCTTTGTCTAGACTCCACCCCTCTAACTCTTTCTAGAACCTAAGCCTCTGTATTCCTTATGACTTGGGCCAGCCCAGATAAGGCCCCATTAAAGACCTTGATGGATGTTGCTGTTAGTGTGGTATCATTGTGTAGGAGAGATGAAGGTAAAATTGAGAGTTGCTGATGAATAGTGCGGGCATGAGAATGCCTCTCAGGGAGGAAGATTCTCCCCTATTTATCCCTTTTACTGGTGATTTGGTGCACTTCAGATGGACAGGGTGATCTGATGGGCTCTGTTCAGATGATGGACTTGCCTGGTCCCTGAGGAAGGGAGGCACCTGTAGCAAAATTCTCAGATTTCCCAGCTGGCCCTCTCCTTGTACCCAGGATGCAGGCCTTCTAGTATAACAGGCAGGAGTGGAGTCAAGTGGACTGGCTTTGTGTCACAGCTTCAATACTCACCACCTATACAATCTAGAGTGAGTTACCTAAACTTTTTAAGCCTCAATTTCCTCATTGAAAAATTAGTGATAACAACAGCAGCAATCTCATGGGCTTAGCACCCAATAAGTACTTAGCAAAGTACTACTGTCACAGGGATTATTGTCCTCTGGATTTTGTGAGAATTGGTGGGGGGGGGGCAGGGAGAGAAAGAAATATGGCACCTTCTTTTCCATGGGTACCATTTACTTCTTTCAAAGGGAGATTTTTTTCCCCAAAATAGTAGTCAAGAGGGAGACAGTCTAGCTGTTTAGTCAGCTGCTGCAAATGACATTTTCCTGCAGGAACTTCTGTGGAGTATTCCAGCAGGTGTTTCTGGGCTGCCCTTTCCAGCTGGAGTGGTCCACAGGTCCTTCTTCCAGCTGGACAATCTGACCTGTACTGCAGTAACAAATAACCCCCAAATTTCTGTGGTTCCTCACAGTGAAGGTTTATTTCTCACTCATGCTCCCTGCCCATGGGGTAGACAAGGGATGCTCAGATTGTTATTCAGGGACCCAGTTGATAGAAGCCCCATGAATTTAGTTCCACGAGTTTCCAGGCAGGAAGAGGGAATGCAGTGAATCTTGCTTTGGTTCCTAAAGCTTTTCCAGGAAGCTATACACATGACTCTTGCTCACACTTCACTGGACAGAAATGGGAAGGGGGATTCCACATGTATCTGGAAGGGGTGGAGAACTAGAAATGTTTGGTGAAAAAGCACTGATGATTTCCAGGGCCCGCAAGATCCACTTCCCCTACTTCCTTGCTAATGGAACCCTGACTTTATTAGGGTAGCCGTGTGCCAAGCTGTAGGGGTCCAATCATTACTGCTCTAAAGTAATCATGGCATTTCCATTTCTCTCTGCCAGTGCTTGGTCTAGACCAGAGGTGAGCATGTGGCTCAGCTCTGACCACTACCCAGCTTCTGGGCTTCAGAACAAAAATCTCTCTCCCTGATAAAAATGAGAACATGGTACAAGGAAAGGTTCTTTTGCTCCCACCCCCCCTTTTTTTCTTGCTCAGGATATTGTTATATAAGGATGTGATATTTGGAGCTATGGCAGCTATTTTGTAACTATGAGGGAAAGACAAAGGGAATTGCAAAGATGCCAACCCAATGTGGTGACATTACTGTGCTGCTAAACCAAACCTTTAATGACTTATCTTCAGGCTTCCCATTGTGTGAGACAATTAAACCTTTATATTATTTAAGTCCTTCTATGTCAATATTGTGTACCTATAGCCAACACAGCTGAATCTCACTCCAACTAGTAGGCTATGTCAGTATTTCCTAAACTTGCCCAATTATAAGAACCACCTGAGGTATTTATTACAAAGAAATTCCCAGGCCCCTCCCTAGGAGATTCCTAGTAAGTAGGTTGAGGGTGGGGCCCAGGAACTTGCATTTTTAACAAGTGCCCTAAGGTAATTCTTATGATTAAACAAGTTTGGAAAACACTAAAGTTCCCCACCTTTTTAAAACAAGAGACTGTTTAAATATATGAACACACAGGGTCTGGCACAAATAATGTCCCTTTTCTATTACAAAATCATAAGCATGTAATTCTGTAACATAACGATATCACACTCAAGCACACCATATGGCATTTTAGGTGAAACGTTCAAGTGTTGTACATCTCATGCGAGGCATTCACATAGAGTGTGGTACTCTATCAACCACACTCAAACAGGAGTTACTTCTGCCAGACTCTCTCTACACGCACGTCTGGCTTATTTTTAAAGGCCAAAAGCAGCAGTGTGGAAAGTGCTTTAGAGGAACCAGGGAGTGGGTATGAATGAAAGAGGGGCTACCGAATAAATCTGACAAGTTCAGTGACCGAAAGTAATCTCACAGAGGGATCTGATCGCAAATGCCTAACCGGGCAGGGTAGTCAGTCCCAGGCCTATAAAAGGCTTTTCTTCACCTTCAGCAAGCCCTCTCCATTGTTCTCGTGCACTTAGGTTAACAGCCCTTCAAAATGCCGGAAGGAATTCTCTTTTCCAGACCCATCAGAGATGTAACTACTCTCGAGGTAGCCCCGAATCTTGCTGACTAGCCAGTAATCCAATCATATGGTCCCCTGCCTTGCTTTCTCCCAACTCAATGTACCAGTAATCTTCCTTAAATTTCCCATTACTATTCATTACCCCAGGAAGCATTGTTTGTGATGATGTGGAATTTTGTTCTATTACGGTATAAAGTCCATGAAAATACATCGGTTCTGCTCAAAAGTATGCAGTGCATGTCACATATGTGGTAGATGTTCAATGACTAATGGATAGATGAATGATGCTAGGAAAGGTTAGGCAATCAGAAAGTGCTGTGTGAGAAAATAAAATTCTGACCTGCTGAATGAATCTAACTAATTTATCATAGGCCTTCTCAGAGTCCTCAGTTCATTAAAGTAAATTGTGACTCTTCAGGAGAAGTCGGGCTACTAGGCAGCATTTCATACAATTATTTGACCTTGGACCCTTTCTTTCCCAGGAGCATCTCATAGGATGAAATGCTTCTTTTCCCATGTTACTCCTGGAGTAGATTTCAGATAGGGTCACTGCAAGCTGACTAGAACTGATGGTATTGGAGCTATAAAATTGGCTGGTTGCATTTCTGATCATTTCCATCTGAGAACAGCTTCTGTGCTGGCATGAACATCACCTTGCTCAGTTGTACTCTGGTTTCTCAGTCTGTATAAGGGAGATATCTTCCCTGCCTGTCTTACATTTTGGAGGGGGAAAAAATAAAGACAAATGAGACTGAGCAGTAAACTGACTTATGATTTGAGGACGGGGTTTGTGGCTTATTTCCTGTGCCCCAAGCACCTGGTTCATGAACTGTCTGTCACATGATGGAATTCCACACATTTCTGCCAAGCCAATGAATACATTCACAGAGCCAATCCCGGGTGAGTGGTAGGACTGGAGGGAGTTGGGCCTGCGTAGTGAAAAACCAGCCAGTTTTGTCTTAGGTCAACCACAAGCAATAGTCCATTGCTGGCAGTGAACCTGTGTCATTTGGGGGAATAACGAGTCTGTGTAGTGAAAAGTTATCAGGGCTGTGACAGATGCTAACTGGTGTGTCACCTTAAACCATTCTTCCCTGCTAACAGAGCCCTGGTTTGGTTCACCCTTCTCTGACACTGTGTCTTTCAGAAGGAGAGAAAAAATTAGTATCTGCCATCAACGTGGTCTCATTCTCCTTTCCAGGGACCGGTTTAGGCATGGGCAAGTGTTATATGTCTGGCCCAAAGATATGAGGGGAAATATGCTCAGAGAACTGTGCAAAGTTTTTTCAATCTTACAAAGAGGTTTCCATTCTGCACACTTCCCTTTGCTGACATTACTGTGTCCAGGTGTGAGGCCACCATCTTGTAATCATGAAGCACAGGTAGTGGGACGATGGGTAGTGCTGGTTCCTTGAAGGTTCATTTAAGGTTTGAATTAAGCAGTCCTGTGATCTCTGTACCCTGAGCCTTCTTATTTTGTAAGAAAATGACTGTCTTCATTATTTTAGCCTGTAAGTTGCATTGGCTATTGCTTGTAATTGGAATTGAAAGCCACTGAGCAGATACAAAATGATGTAAAAGTGAGCAACACATGGGACCTATCTATCCACAAAGAGCTCACAGCTGAGTTGCAAAGGCAGCTAGGAAATAACACCACTGCCATGTGATGCATGCCTTAATATAGGTATAAGCCAGGTGCTTGGGGGTGGCATAGGGGGGTGGGCTTGGTCTGCAATGCGGGGTTAGGGAAGGCTTCTGAGAGGAGCTGGCTTTGGGTGGAGTTTTGAATCCCATGGGCCTGGAAAACCAGGCAGAGGAAATGATGCGTTCAAAGGCAGGGTGATCCGAGAGAGGGCTTTGTTTGATTAAGGCTTGTTTGGTTTGGCTCGACTGAGTTGTAAAGAGGGCAGTTGAGATGGTGAGAATGAAGCAAGAGGAAGTAGCAGAGCCTGGAGGACCTTGTGAAGGACACAGGAAGAGGCAGAGGCATGAGCACAGGAGGACCTGGGAGCAGGGGACCTGACTTTGGGGCATTCACACCGTCCACAGTATTCATGCGATGCCTGTTGTATGCTGGGCCCTGACCTGGGAGCTGGACAATGCAGGGTTCTGTGTAGGACTTTAAGTTCCTGCAGCCCTAATGCCATCATGCTCACCATTGAATCTGCAGTGGCTTGATTGGTGCTTGGCACCCGGGAAACACACATGTTGACCAAATGAACAAGAAAAGCAACATCCTTACCTGTTGGGACTTGATCAGCGGGGGAAAAACAAGAGTACAACAAAAAATGGAATGGATTGCTGAATACAATTTTGATGAGTAGAATTATATGAACATATTTGCTCTAGAATTTGTGCTCTAGAACAAATTCTATGGGGACTTAGCAGAGCCAAGAAGGGCCATGCCAAGAAAGGGGCCAGTAAGCATTCTTTTGCCTTAACCTCTGGGCCTAAGATAAGTTTATTTGTAAGCTGAAAATAATTCTTATTTCCAAGGTTGTGGAGAGGTTAGGACTAATGTATTTAAAATCTCTAGCACATACTACACTCAGTATGTTTTAATACAGTTCAGTTACGTCCTTGGGAAAAGTCACTTATGTGGGCAATGCCACATCTGGGATTCTCTTGCATATTAATTTGCCTAGACCCAAATCTAAGTCATGGCTCTCAGGTAACACAGTTGGTTCTTTGCAGTTCATTTCCTGACAATGCTGGGAAAGTAAGGTGTTATTACCTTTCATAATGGAAAAAAAAACCTTTTGTGAATTTGATTGATATTAGAATTATTCCCTCCTTAGCCCCCGGTGAAAAATGAGCCAGCAACTAAATGTTTCTGTTGAACACAGTTAAAAAATGGATTAATGGATTAAAAACTGCCATTTAAGAAGGATAAAGAAAACTCAATTTCAGTGGAGCAAATGCCAATGTGGGCAGGGAAGGGCCTGTGGCTTTAGTTGCTTTTTTTCCATCAAAGTGACTTGTTGGTTTTCTGCAGGCTTCCTCAGGCGCCAGGCTGGTTGGTGAGGTTGGGGGAAGCTGCAGATTGGTGAGGTTATCTCATACCAAGGCCTTTTGGGAAACTGCCTCTTCTGGACTCAGCCCAAGGCTTCCCTATGTTCTGAATCCTAGTCCACAAGGACCTGTATTGCAGTGAGGCTCCCAGGTATAACTGGAGTGCTCCATAATGGGTAAGCATTCAGAAAACCCAGGCTCAGAGGACCATTTGTGCTTGCTACCCTTGAGGCCTGATGGCTGAGTTGAAAGAATAAGACAGACTTGTTTTTAATATGTACCAATGGTACCAGATGCTTTATATGCCATATATGATTTTAACAAAAATTGACTAATTGATTTCAGAGAAAGGAGAGAGAGAGAAACATCCATTTGTTATTCCACTTAGTTATGTATTCATTGGTTGCTTCTTCTATGTGCCCAGAAAGGGGATCAAACCCACAACCTTGGTATATCAGGATGGTGCTCTAACCAACTGAATTGCCTGGCCAGGGCTCATACGCCATACACTTTGTAATCTGCATAGCAGCCCTTCAATATAGGCATGGTCCCCATGTACAGATGAAAAACTGAGGTCCAAGGAGGGTAACAAATTACTCTGGTCGATAAATACAGACAATGACAAAGCTGGGATTTTTAACTTACCCCTCCCTTTGGTTGTCCTAGAAATCTGAGGGAAGAGAAGAATTGTGGGTATTTTCCCCACAATGTCACAGTGAATATGCAAACATGTCTAAAACATATACATAGACTTATGTTATGTTTTATGACCTCACTAGACTATACATACCATGTGGGTGGATGGTGCTGTTTGTGTTTATACTGACTCCAGATCTATTCTTAGTACCCTGCCCAGCACCTAGCACGTAAGAAGCTGTCAGTCAAATGTGTTGACTAATGAAGAAATGAACTTCTTAGCTTTCGATTTCAAGGGGTCACTTATTCCATAAAAAGCTACCCAGAAGGGAGGCCTGTGGCAAGAGACACTGAGAATGATAGGTACCTGTGAGGGCATTTGGAACCAATCCTGATCCATTGCATGAATCTTCTAATGACTCATTTTGGGCCTTCATTTCACAGTGAACATGGGGCAGGAAGTGACAGACATTTCAGACATCTGGGCCATAAGTAATCATGCAGATTTTATGGAAAGTATTTGGCTGAGTTGTAATAAGCATCTCCAACAATCGATCAGTCGATCTTTTAATGAGGAGACTGAGTCACAGGGGGAAGGGTGGATTAGGAAGGCATTTCCCAGAGCAGAGCTGAGGGAACTGCTAAGGCTGTGGGCTGGTGAATGGCAGACAGGGTGCCGGCTCACTGAGGTCTCTCGTTGGGTCTCCTGGGCCTGAGGACTCCAGAATTGGAGACTATGAGACATGGGAGGGTCCACACCATCCAGACAAAAACCTATCACTGCTCATTTAACCATCAATAAGGGCAAGTGCCATAGATGCTAACAAGGTGCCTTTTCACAAATCTGAACTTGCTTAATTGTTACTGTTAGTAACAGCAGCAGCTGTCATGTAGATGTGAGGACAGTAATGGCATCCATCGCATCGAGTTAGTGGAAATTGAAAGCATGTAAATTGATTAGTACAGCCAGATCTGTAACCCGACATATGTGCTCCTAAAAATCATCGTGCTAGGCAAGATCACACATTGAAAACGACGGGGCTTAGGGAAGAATTGGGGTTAGAGGAAGAACACTCAAACACTTCAGTGGTGAGATACATAAAGGATAAGGACCTAATAAAATGAAGGCACAGTTTTGCTCAAATGGTTAAGAATGGCATAAATACCTCGATAAATGGCACTTCATCGTAAGAGAGACCTAAAGTTTGCTTGTGTAAGTGGGTGTCAGAAGGACTGGGGCTTGTGAGTTAACTGTGCAGCAGTGAGGAAAGGTATTTGAAATCAGATGTGAAGTGGCTACACCAGACGCGCCTGGGCGTGGCTCACACACACACACCCCGTGTTTTCCACTGAGGGAGCCGGTTGAGGTCTGCTCGCACGTAGCCTGGTTTGGTTGGGAGCACCTGGGGTTTCTTGCAGATGGAACCTCACAAGTAAGCATGAAACGGGCATTATGCTAAAATTATTCCCTAATATATCAGTGGTGCTGGAGCAAATTCCTGTTTTCACAATAATACTACAGCAGAACTGGCTATACAGGATTCACAGCAAATGCACAAGAAATGAGAGTTGTAATTGTCACATAGAGTATCATTCATCTATGCCTTAAACCAGTAAAGTAAGTATAAATAATCCCATTTTACAGATGAGTAAAACTGAGACTCATAGAGGTCAAATCACTTGCTCAAGGGAACAGAGCTTAGATGGAGCAGGAGCTCTGTCTACATCTCTATGGGTTTCACCCTGGGGTAAAGCTCTTCTTATACCCCAATATGGGATAGTGTATTGGTGACAGAGCAAACCACAAGACAAATGCATGCTTTTAGGTTATCATCTTTCTACTGCATAGGATGGAAATTCACATGATTTTGAAACACCAGACAAATTTCTGAGACATTTCTAGTCCATGCTGCTACCGCAGAGAATAGATTAATTCTCCCATTTTGCTTTTAGGGATAATGGAGTAGAAAATGTTGAAAAACACTCTGATGTCCCATGCCGCTCCCTGATGTGGAGATAATCCATATATTTAGTCAAAAAGTGCTTCCCTAGAATGTCCACCAATATGTCCTTAATTGAGTTTGCTCTTCTCCAACTGACCATGGCAGTAAGTAGCTTATCCTCTGACAATGCCCCTGTGAGTTCTGGGGTCCAGAATGGAACACAATACCCTCGGCGCACCTTAGCAGACCTGGACACAGAGGATCCTAGTGGGATCTTGGCCTCAGGTGGGGTTAACCTTTATAGCAGATGCCTCACTTTGCTGACTTATAATGATCTTGGGGCAAATTCAATCCCCACGCCCTTTGCATATAAATGATTGACACCTGGTCTCTCTTCCCCATTCTGAGGTCAAGCAAAGGATTTATATTTATACCCATTAAAATATTTTCTTGTTGGTCTTATCCCAACAAAGTCCATTACCCACCAACTTTTTATTATGGAAGACCTCCAACTTATTAAAAAGTAGAGAGATTAATAGCAACATGAACCTAAACCCATCGCCAACATGAACTTCACGAAATATAATTCATGTGCAATCCTGTTTTGTGAAGACTACCTACCACTCACGCACATTACATCTCCTCCTCAGCTGTTTTTAAGCAAATCCTAGACATTGTATCTGTTCACTTGCATTTCAGTATGTATCTTAGACACTCTTTTTGAAAACATACTTGCAAGACTATTATCTGCTATAATAAATTATCAGTACTTCCTTAATATCATCAAATATACAGTATTTAAATGACCTCAATAGCTTTTATGCAAATTAGGATTCAATACAGACCTATCTCCCAAGTCTCTTAATTTATATTTTCCATTCATCTCTCCTTTTGCTCCTTGTTGAGTATCTTAAATTGTAAAATCTTTTTATTGCATCCCAGTGGTGTCCTTTTTACTTGTTACTCTGAGTCCTGTTTTCCCCTTAAATTGGAATTAAAGTGATCAGATTTGGTCTTGATGTTTTTAAATGTTTCCTTATTTTAAATGTGTAGTTCAGTGACTGTAAGTAAATCCGCAATGTTGCGCAATTATCACCACTCTACACTTCTAGAACTCAGTTATCATCCCCAGTAGATGCAGACTCACAGGCTAACTGGGAAGTTCAGGTGGAATTTGGTTCTCCTGCACTGTACATTTCAGGAAAATTTTTGAAATATTTACTAACATTTCAAAGTCAGAAAAAAAATCTGGTGTTTTCCAGTTGTTTTGAAAAAAACAAATCAGAATATTTGGCTAATCTAGGTGCCTACTGTACTCAGAGCTGAGTAGCAGTTGCTCCTGCAGATATAAGGCAGGTCTTGGTTGTCTATAGCTGAGCTCCAAATTACCCTCAAGCTGAGTGGCATTAGCAACCATTTCATTTGGCTCCCAGATCTGTGGGCCAGGAATTTGAATAGGACATAGAGGCGATGGCTTGTCTTTGCTCCCTGATGTTTGGGGCCTGTGTTGGGAAGACTTTCTGGTGGTAACTCCAGCAGCTGTGGGCTGGCGGAGCTGTAGCTTGGGGTCTGCTTCCAATGTGGCTTCTTTGCTCATCTGTTTGGCTCTTGGGCTGGGATGACTTAAAGTGGGGCTCAGATAGGGGACGGTTGACCCAGCACATCCAAGCCATCTCACCATGTGGCTTGACTTCCATCCCATGGCATGGCAGCTGGATTCAGAGAGGAAGGGTCCTGGGAGGGAGAACTCCTCTCATGGCCTAGGTTCTGAAGTCATGCAGCATCCCTTGTGCTACATCGATGGAAGGAGTCAAAGAATTTGAAGCCCTTTTGTTTCCCCCAGATCTCCAAAGAGTGTGTGCACACTGTCCTCTGAATAGCATTGGTCCCTGCAAAGCCCTTCTCATTTATGTTTGCATCTATTTATCTGGTTATTTGCTTTTCCTTTTAATGCCCATCCTCCTCTCCCCACAGGAAGCATTTTCGTGTATTTGACATTTATCTTTCTGTCTGTAGGTGTTCTGCTATGATATATGGTGCTTTGTATGTGCAGTGTTTAATTTACATAAACAGTGTTATTATTAGAAATTTCATTCTGTGTCTTACTTTTTGGATTCATCCTTGGGTTGTAAGGTCCATCATGCTGTTGTTGTTGTGAGTGTGGTAGGTTCCAACTGCTGCTGGGAAATGGACTTTGTTGGGATAAGACCAGCAAGAAAATAGTTTAATGGGTATAAATATAAATCCTATGCTTGACCTCAGAATGGGGAAGAGAGACCAGGTGTCAATAATTTATATGCAAATGGCCTGGGGATTTCATTTGCCCCAAGATCTTGGTCCTCTGGGGTGAATGTCCACTGTGCAGCCCTAGTCCTTGCTCCAATGATGACCGCATAGATGTTCCCACTCTCTGCGACCTACTGTGGTTGTCAGAGAAACTCATGCTCTTTCCCCTGGTGAACCTGTGGGAGGAATTCTTTGGGGAAACACATCTGGGAGTGGGAGGGCATTGCACATGTATCTGATTTTTCTCTCTAGAACAGCTGCAGTATTTTCCACCCACTAGTGGGGTGTGAATGTTCCAATATCCTTAGTCCCACCAACTCTGGTGTTTCCCAGCTTTACTGACATCACATTTTATTTTAATTTTTTCTGATTACTAATGAGTTTGAAGACCTCCTCGTACGCTTAATGGCCATTTTCTCATCCTCTTGAGTAAGGTATCTTTTATTCTCTCTGCCCATCTTTCTACTGTGGTTTCTATCTTCTTCTTGGTGCTCTGCAGGGACACAGGTCTTTTTGTGTGTAAGAATCTCCACCCGGCCACTTCACACACTGATGTTACTTGCTATCCCCTGGTATGGGGAGCGTGTGTCCCCTAGTTCTGCGGGAAGGGAGCGCAGGTTGCAGCCGGGACAACCTGGCTGAGACCTGGAGGACATAGTTGTTAGGACAAGCATTCTAGGAAAGGTGTGTTAGTTTCCTGCAGTGGCTCTAACAAATTACCACATACTTGGTGGCTTAAGACAACAAAGATGTATTCCCTCAATATACTGGCAGCAGAAGTTGAAAATCAGTTGCAATGAGCTGAAATCAAGATGTCCTGTGGGCTGTGCTGTGCTGTCCTGCTGTAGGTTCTAGGGGAGAGCCCTTCCTTGCCTCTTTCAGCTTCTGGTGGCTGCTTGAATTTTTCTTTCTTTCTTTTTTTTTTTTTTTGGTCTTGTGGCCACATCACTCTAATCTCTGCCTCTGTGGTCCCATGACCTCTGCTCTTGCCTGTGTGTCTGTTCTCCCCCTGCCTCTCTTATGAGGACACATATGATGACATTTAGGGCCCACATGGATAATCCAAGATAATCTCCTCACCTTGAGATCCTTAACTTAATCACATTTGCAAAGGTAGCAATGTACAAGGTAACTTGCACAGATCCCAGGGATCAGAAGGCTATGCTTAATCTGAACCAGGAAACCACGTAAGAGCAGGGGAGAGACATTGCAGTAATAGTAATAGAGGCATAAAGAAACATGATTTAGTTGGAGGAACTGCAAGGGGTTTGAGATGGCTGGTGCCCGGGGCCTACATAGGAAAGAGGAGAGGTTGAAGCTGGATGCAGGGAGGGATGAGAGATTAGAGGGCCTCAGAAGATGACCTGGACAGGTAGAGGTAAAAGAGCAGGCTCTTATGAAGGCTAAAGTAGATATAGGGAAGGTATTATGTTTTTTTTTTTTGCTGGCTTTTATATATCCTGTATCAACAGAAAAAGTACACCCTCCAAGTATGCATCCCCTCAAACAGTCTTGTGAGAGCAAAAACCACCTAATGCCTCCTTGAGACAATTCCAAGAACCTATAGAGATACAGTTGAGAATGTCTGAAGGGCTTCTAATTTCCATCTTTAAGGCTTGTAGTTGAGCAGGCCTTAATTTTTAAAGATTGACCTCTTGGGAATTTTAGAGTTTGTTTAAATATTTAGTATCGGTCAAAGAAGATTTTTTTTGCATCTATTACATTCCATGCACTGTTCTAGCAGATAGGGATGTAAGCGTGAATGAGACAAAGTCCCAGTGTTCATGGCTCATGGCAGTTGTGGTCAGTATTATAGAGAAAGTGAAGCGATGTGACTAGGGTCAGTGTAGGGGAGGGAATGGGACTGCTGTTTGTAGGGGATGGTCAGGAAAGAGCGGAGTGTAGAGGTTGAGAAGCCAGATGTAATCTTGACCACCCAGCAGTATGACCTTGGCCAAATTACTTAACCACCTTGTCTTAACTTTCCTTTCTCTGCTAAATAGAGTGTGGTGGATTTAAAACATGGCTGCAAGTTCTTTGAGAGGTCTCTGTCCCCTCCCTTTGAATTTGGGTGAAATTCAATTAATTAGGGTGAATTGAATTTGGAGGAAGTGGGTATGACTGTTTTGACCAACACAGTACAACAGAAGTGACACTGATGTCTGAGGCGGGGTCCTAATGACCATGCAGCCTCTGCCTCTCTTGCAGGGACATTCGTGCAGGGGGCTTTGAGGTGCAGATAGAAGGCTGACTTCTACGGGATCGCCATATTGGAAAGGCCTCTGGTCTGTAGCCTTTTTCTAGGCATCCCAACCCAGGAGCCTGATGTGGGAGTGAATTATTTGCAGATGATTTTGGGCCCCCAGCTCTTGGAATTGCCCCCAGGCATTTGGGTCTTTCCAACTGAAGCAGAGATAAGCCACCCTACCCTGTGCCCTATGTGTCCTGATCCACAGCTTCTATTTGCAAAACAAAGTAGTTGTTGTGCTGTCAGGACATTCGGGGGTGTTTGTTACACAGTAATAAGACTGTCAATTGCCTTAAACAAATGAATGGATTTAAATTCAAGTGAAGTTTTTAAATTTAGTGACTCCACCCTTTGTCCAGTTTAAAAGTGGTGATTGCTGAGGACATATTTCTTTCAAATAATGATATGCTAAGATTGCCAGAATTTTATTCTCGATATTTTCCTGCGCTGCACATTTGCTCACCCTTGCATTCTTCTTTCAGAGTATGATGGATAATTGGTGTTGTGCCCACCTCAGTGTGGGACACTTTCAACATGGCCTCTTTGGTCTTTGTTGCTGCGGGTGGTCCAGTGTGTCACATCCAGGGAAGTGTCTCATTAATAGAGACCCCTAGATAATTAAATAGCCAGCGTGGATCAATCAATAGATCATTTCTAGCCTGAAGAAATTAACTTTTCCTCTCTACAACTACTGTCTTTTGTAAAGGAGATTAAAAGAAATTGGTTTGTCCTTGACTTCGGACACCCACCATCAACCACCCCATTTCACTATAAATCTTTACAGCAAAATTCTCAAAAGAATCGCGTCAACCTGTGGTCACCATTTCTTCTCTTCCCATTCTCTCTCAACATATTCCAAGCAGGCTTTGGTGTACACAACGCCAGTAAAACCAGCTTCCATAAAGATCACCACTGGCCTCCACAATGCTAAATCCAGTCATTAATTCAGCATCCTCAGCCTCAGCCTCAGCCTCAGCCTCATGCTCCAACCTCAGGTGGTATTATTTGGCCACCTGCAAATCATCTTCTTGAAATCATTGCTTCTCTTGGTGGTGAGAAGCCCTCTCTCCTTTGGTCCTCCTCTAACTCCCCCCCTTCTCTCCTTCTTGCTCCTAGCTTCCTAAATCTTTAAATGTTGAAGAGCCCTGGAAAAACTCTGAGCTTGTCTTTGTTTTCTTCCCTGTCTCCAGACCCAAACATCCATCGCTATGATACATCCATAATCTGGCCTTTTCCCAAAATGTCATGTTGTTGAAATCAGGCAACATGTAGCCTTTTCAGATGGACTTCTTTCACTTATTAATATGCACTTAAGTTTCCTCCATGCCTTTTAATGGCTTTATTATTTTTTTCACAGAGGTTAATGTAACATGATACAAGTATTTGTTACCTATTTCTGGCCACTATATTATAAACCCTCTAAGGCAGGGCTTGCCTTATTTTTGAACAGCTGTATTCGTGGCAGCTAGAACAATGACTAGAATGTAGCAAGCTTGCAAAAGGAATCTGCTGAATGAGTAAGTGAAGCAATGAAAAGATTCCTCTTTGTAGTAGTACAAGTTGGCAGAGTGTTCTTTTAGATAATATATCTGAAGAGACCTGTAAGCTGCACAGAGTTTTGCAACTTCCTGTAGTTATTGTTGCTGTCTGTTGGGAATTGCTGGTGTCACCATGGCCAAGGATGGAGGAGTCTCAGATCTGAAAGCAAATCGGGAGCATCCCTAGGGTAACTTTCTTTGATGGTCCTGCAGATCCATTGTCCATTTCCTTAGAAATTTCAGAAATTTTACTCCCAACATCACTTATTTGTCTTTAATCAAGAAAAGAGAATTCATACTTGCTTTTAGCAGCCATGGAAGCATGGTAGCTCTTTGAGACCTGGCACCATTTTCATTTGTTTTCTAGCATCTCTTAACATGAGACATGCCATGGTTTTCTGTTAAAGGTGCATGAGGATGCCAGGCTCTGCAGAAAGGGAGGTGTGGGTCCCAATTCTGGGCCTACCTCTCACTAGCTCCATGATTTTAAGCAACACACGTACCTTCAATTTCTTATACTAAAGGCTAACTTGTTTCCAAATTTCTTGTGCTAAAGTCAGGCTAACTTGCTTCCTGTCTCATGGGCTTTGTGCTGCAATATAAGCATTAAATGAAATAATGCCTATACAGTATTTGACACAGTCCCTAATCCACAGGCTGCACTCAACGATGATGTTTAAATTATTAGTATGACCATATGCCAATCACCTACTATGTGATAAGCCCCACAGCAGGTGCTTCATAAGCATTCTTGCCAGTAAACTTCTTATCATCCTTACCAGGTAAGAGTGGTGCTATTTATTTTATAATAAGAATATTAAGAGCTGGGGAGATTAAGTAACTTATTTCTGGTCCATAGTTAATCTTAGTGCAGAGCTAAGTGTCTACCTGGATCCATCTGTTCTAATACCCATGCTTTTTCACCTCTGGTCCTCAGTGTCTATAGTTTTTTCTGTTCCAAATATTTCTGAGCATTTCTTTCCAATGTAGCTTCTGGTTGTTTTCCAAACAAGCTCTCTAGTCCAGCCAAGATGATGTTTTAATGTTTGAGGAACATGTTTTGTACATTTCTCTAACATCCATCATCAGTTCATTTGTTCATTCATTCAACCAATGACTTTTAAAAAACTTAATAAGAGTTTATCTGAGCCAAACTGACCACATATGCCTGGGATCGAGATCTTAAATGCTCCGTCAACGAATGACTCTCAAACACTGTCTGAGGCTGGGCTACAAAGATGAAAAGATCAGGACTTTGCTCATGGGGAAGTTACAGAGCAGTAAAGAGTTATATAAAATGACATTAACATGGAAGTTTTGGCTGAGATCCTAAGGCAACAGATTATCACACACCAAAATGTGGAATAAGATGGACCACCCGGAGAGATTTGTGAGAGAAAGTAGGTGGTCAAGAGCCAGTTGGCTACCTCGTGAGCCCCTCACCCATGTCAGGATATGAAAGTGTTGTGAAAAGAGATGATTGGGTGGGAAGAGGACTTCTTGGCAGAAGAAGCTTGTGTGCTGAGCTCTGTGGCACTTTGAAGGGGTAGGGATGGGGTGCTTGCCCCTCACCTTAAGCATATGGAGAGGAGCTTTAGCAGGACCAGTCAGAGAGCATTGACTGCATCTCTGGAAGTTGGAAGTTGTGTGGACCCCTCCTGGGACATCGGAAGATAAGAGACAGGCTCGCCACCTGCACTGGATGATATAAAAGAAAGAGCAGTACTAGGTAGCCTGTCTTCTGCAGTATGTCAAGGATAAGGCTGTATGAATCTCCATGGACCAGACAGGGCTACATGTGCCAGAGAGCTGGTGTGGGATTGGAACTGACTCTTCCAGAGGGCTGCCTAGAGCTGGGTTCAGGCCTCGGTTGGAGCTAGGGCCACATTCTCAGGAGATGTAGAAGGAGAAAACCATTAGCTGGCATTGAAGCATGCATCCCCTGCATCAAGGGAGCTGTAGAGAGATTCTCACCAATTGGAGAGGGGCCTCCAAAGAATTCACAAAAGCATCCCTTAAGAAAACAAGTCAGCTTTAAATATCTGCCATGTTCAGAGAACACAAAGCCAGTTAACCACAACACCAGACAAGCAAAAACAATATGATTTTTTAACTTCTAGCTACCAGTTTTTAATAAGCTATTATGTGCCAAGAGTCTATGGGGCTTGCGGGGTCTCTCCAGAAAACCCAGTCATCTGTTCTGTGAACACTTGCCCCAAAACCACAGCAATGATGGGTGTCACATGTACTTGGCCATGTCTCAAAATCACATGGATGGAATCTCATGTCCACAAGAAAACCTGTGCTCAGATGTTCATAACAGCCTTATTCATGATTGCCAAAACTAGAAGCACCCAAGGTGTCCTTCAGTAGGTGAATGGATAAATAAACTGTGGTATCATCAGACAATGGGACACAATTACGCGCTAAAAAAGAAATGTACGATCAAATCATAATAAGACATGGAAGAACCTTAAATGTATATTATTAAATGAAAGAAGCCAGTCTGGAAAGGCTACCTACTGTACAATTCCAACTGTATGACATTTTGGAAAAACAAAACTATGGAGGTAGGTTTTTTTTTTTTTTTTTTTAATCTAGTTGCAGGGTTGGGAGAGGAGGGATGAATAAACAGAGCCCAGGGGATTTTTCAACTGGTGAAACTACTTTGTATGGTACGTGATAGAGTGTATATGCCATTACACAATTTCCAAACCCATAGACTGACCAACACCAAGAGTGAGCCCTAATGTACACTATGGACTTTGAGTAACAATGATGTGTCAAGGCAGGTTCATCAGCGGTGGGAGATGCTGATCGTGAGGGAGGCTGTTGCTGGTGTGGGGCAGGGAGTAATAAAAAAAATTCTGTATCTTCCCCTAAATTCTGCTGTGAACCTTAAATGCCTGCAAAAAATGCAGTTTATTGAAAGAAAAAAATCACATGAATATTGTGACGACAAAAACAGAAATTCATTTATACTTCGCAGTGTTTTTTACTAGTATGTGCCCATAAACTGACAATATGAATGAGAGTGAAATTATGGGGAATTACATTGAAAATGGATTTTCATACCCAGAAAATTGGCACATCACTGAAGCAGGCAGTCTTGGAGCTCTCTGCCAGCGCTTTGTCCTGAGGTGCTGCCCAACAGCCTGCAATGGGGCAGTAATTATGGCCACTCTCAGGTCACCTGGCCGGGGTTCCTGTCTGCTCAGCTTCATCTACCCATCTTGCTTTTCTCAGGGGGAAAAGAGCCAGCACTGATGAGCCACTGCACTGAGTCAGGAACGTGTCCCTTCTCCACTGAACACCTTTGCTCGGGAGGTTCTTGCTAGTTAAAGCCCTCTTTCCCTCCTCAATTGTTCAAATCATGACTATCCTGTTCTGTCCTGGGTCCTGCCCCATTGCTTTTTTTCTTGAGGCCTTGTACATGCTCCAGCTCACCTGCCTAAGCCCCCTCAGGACCCCAGCTCTGTCCCAGAACTGGAGAGCTCAGCACCCCCAAGGTAGCCCAGCACCCTCGCCGGTCTTTTGCTCAGAGGCCCACTGAGGTGACTGGCCTGAAGGTGGCTGGGTTCCCCGGGCAGAGCCAGGACGGAATCAGGAGTCTGGGACCATGAACATGTGTCCTCACCTGCACAAGTGTGTCAGCTCCTGTGAGAGAAGGAATACACACATTTCACTTTTTCCTGTCCCCTTTTTAGAATCAGAATGAGATTGGAGACCTCTTCATCCTGCAGGTACTTGAAGATTAAAAAGTAGCAGAACAAAGTTGCCATGGTATCTTGTCCTTTACAGGAGGAAGGGTCTTTCTCCCTTCCCCTTCCTTTCCCCTCCATTCTCCAAACTGGAATTTCTGAACCTCACTCAGCACTATTGGAATGTTGGGCCAGGCAAATTTTTGCTGTGGAGGCTGGCCTGTGTGTGGTAGGATGTTTAGGAGAATCTCCAGGCTTCTACCCACCAGATTCTAACACTCAGAAATGTCTCTGGACTTGGTGACATGTCTCCTGCGGAGCAGGTCCCCCTGATTGAGAACCCCAGCCCTGATCTCCTGCTATGTGTCTTCCACACTCTACAGCCATACAGGGCCCCTACTCTGTGCTGAACAGCTCTCTAAACACTGGTCTCTCACTCAAATCACTGCCCCTACACACTCAATTTCTCTCTTGTAAAAAATCATGCCTTTGGGAGAGCTGCTTACAGGAAACCATAAAGTCATTCTACCTTCTTTCACCTTGGCTGTGAAGATAACACAATCAGGTTATGGAGGCAGGGTTTGGGGAACTTCAAAGCTGGGCCACAGGGAGTGGAGGGGATAGGAGTTGGGGAGCTGAGGTCTTATCTGTGGCTTAAAGGTTCTCACCCTTATCAATGCAGAAGGAGGGGACCCCAGGGGAGAGCAAGTGGGAGCCAAAAAGCCAGGCAGCTTTCATTTTCCCACCTGTCTTTAGACTGAAATGAAGAAGGACTAAAGCAAGGAAAGCCGAGTAGAAAGAATGCAGCCCTGCCCCGGTAGTTCGGTTAAAATGTCCCAATATGCCAAGGTTGCAGGCTTGATCCCTGGCCAGGGCACACCCAAGAATCAACCAATACATGCAATAATAAGTGGAAAAATAAATCAATGTTCTTCTTTTCTTTTTTCTTTCATTCTCTCTTCCTTCCCCCCTCTCTCTAAATATCAGTTTTTAAAAAATGATGCAGACAGGGGAATGGAATTTTGGGAGTTGGGGGAGTGTGGAGGGGGCAGCCTTTTATGACCCTACATTCACCCAGGCTGACCTGCAGTAGACACTAGAGTTCTAGAACCAGAACTGAGAGTTACAAGGTCTCGGCATCAACTTCATGTCTATTGCCCAGATGACACCTGGGCCTCAATCCCCTGTGGACCTTCAGGGTGTAGATGTGGAATGAGATGCAGCTGCATTGAGAACCCTAGCCATAGACTGTGGACAGAAGTAGACCTGGACAGAAGCCACTGGAATGGAGAACTGAGAATCTACACAGGGCGGATTTGCTGGAGTTGAGAGCAAATCATTTGTAGGAATAGGAGGAATCAGGGATTATAATAATAGCAAACCTTTATAACATGTCACTCACAATTGTGCCAGACATGGTTTGATGCACTTGATGTAAATATTAACTCATTTCATCCTCCCAACAATTCTATAAGATAGGTGCTACTGAAATGCCCATTTTGCAGGTGAGGAAATTGAGGCACAGCGATGTTTAGTGACTGGCAAGTCACACAGAAGATCAGGAGAACTGAGACCTGAAGCCAGAAGCCAGATTTTCCAGTTCTGACCCTCATACTTTTAAACACTATGCTACCTACCATTTAACTAAGAGAATTTGGGCAGCTAAGTGAATAGTAAAACCATGAACTGGGGTATGAACTGAAGGAGGAGCAGATTTGAGGGAAAAAGAAGGGGTTCAGCCTTGGAAATATTATATCTGCCATGTGTGGGGCACCTGGAAGTTTTGCCTAGAAGGTGGGGTAGCAGTTCAGCTCTAAGCTCAATACAGAACCTTGGCTAGCTGCAGTCATGGACTTGGGGCTATGTGTAAGCAGCTGTGTGCAGTGACAAGACAAGAAACTGAAGAACTCTGAGGGAACACCAACAGTTAAAGGCAGGTAGAAGAAGAAGCAGGAAAAAAGGGTAAAGAATATCAGCAAAGAGAGTGGTGCTCTGGAAATTAAGGGCGAAATGAGTCAGGAAGGAAAGCAAGGTTACAAGGGACAAAGCTGTAAAGAAATCGACTAAGATAAGAAATGAAAAGAGCTATTGTTCTTCGATGGGTTCGTGGGTTTGTGATTAATTTCTCCAGCCGGATGGCAAATTTCTTGAGGTCAAGAGCTACATCTGACAGTGTGCTGTGTTCTCCTTTAGGTCTCCGTGGTTGCTAGAGCAGGCTAGGTGTGCAGAAGGCAGCAACCAAACACTTGTGGGCTGATGGTTGCTCAGGTTCCTGCTGATTTGTCTCCTGTTAAGACAATGACATTTATAAAGTGTCTGTACCTTTTGAGTAGATATAATATTCCCAGTCTTATACAGCGTTGGGCCATCCATAACCACTGGACTTTGCATTGCTGATGCGAATGACTGGCAGATGCTGCATCTTGGTCCTCTCTTTCTCAGTAATAAGGATAAACATAAAGGTCACTGTGTGTTCAGGACCTACTGTGTTCCTGATTTTGTATTGGGCATGTGACATCTGTAGCTCAATCTTTACCTCATGGCAACCTGGGTATTAGTACCTTCTTTTTCCAGATGAAGTGACTGCGTAGAAAGCTTGCTGCCTTGGCCAGAGCCACACCAGTAGGCAGGGCACTGCCAAGATAAGGATCCAGGTCCATCTGACTCCAAAGCCCTGGGATGCAACCCACCCCAAACTGAGCTCTTCCCTTCCACTGCCACTGCCTTATTCCAGGTGTTAGCATCATTTAGGTGAGTTTTACCAGAGCTTCTTATTTGTTCTCCACACTTCTATCAAGACTCCTTTTCCAGACTACAGCTTCAGTAATTCATCTAAATGCAACTCTGATCCCTCTTAAATCCCTTCAGTGGCTCCCTCTTCAGGGTATAAGGGACATGACACGACATAAGCCCAAACCCCTCAGCACACCACACTCAGTCTTCATCATCTGACCCCACTGGCTTTTCCAGGTTGTCTTGGTTACTCACACTCACCCTTCTGTCCAGCCAAACCAACCTCCTGCATGTCCCTGAAGGTACCCTATGCTCACTTAGTGTATTCTGTTCCCTGGAGTGGCAGTGTGCATCTTGGGTTGACTCCCACTGGTTCTCTAAGACTTGTTTACCCGCTTCTCTCACAAGAATTCCCAGACCTCCCAAGATCATATTCAATGAGGACCCTCTATTTCCACCTTCTGAGCATCTCAGTGCTCAGAGATAGATGGGTTATTTGTTCATCTTTGGCTTGCTGTTTTCTTCCGTTCCTCACAATTAGCTCTGAGGTCTTGAAGGACAGTGATCACATATGCTGCCGGCTCTGAGCAGAACCAAACCCCTGCCAATGACTGGATTTTGAGGGATGGACCATACCAGGGCTGGAATGCAGGAGCGAGAGGAAAAACCTCAGGAAGGACAGGCAGCAGTAGGGTTGGCTAGAGTGTAGGCATCACTGTGGGAAGTTGGTATAATGCTTCTCCCATTTTTACTTCTTCCCAGCACGCCTAAGGCACAGGGGATACCCTGCCTCTGTTTCCAGACAGTGGAAATCCTGCCAGACTCTTCTGAGTGAGCCAACACCTCGCCTTGGGTCGCATTGTTGGAGTCCAGTGTTCTTTTGGTGAGACTGAGACAGGAAACACTTGATGGCGAGATCCCCCTCCTGTGGAATGTGTGTAGCGACAGAACTGAGAGCCAGATGGAAAATGCCTCTGAAGTCCTAAGCCAGGCTGGAAAGAGAGGTCGATGATAGTTAAGTCCATCCCTTGGTTTTAAAAATAGTTGGCAGTAAAAGTAAGGCCGGCCCATGCTTCTGAAGTGTCGTAAACATGAGCAAGGCGCTTGGGGCTGGAATGAAAGGAGCTGAGATGAAGAGAAAGGAAGCTCTCTTCTCCTCCATTATCTCTGTCTTCTCATCTTCAAACTCAGTGGAACATTTCTGTTTCAGGGGAAACACGAAGCCTTTGCTGAAAGGAATGTCTAATGGTGGAATTTTCAGATAGTAAAACAATAAGGGAAAATCTTGTGGGGCAGTCAGCCCCTTGGAATCACACCCAAGGGGCAGCCGTGGAATTTTTCTGCTTGTCATAGCAGCCAGCCAGAGTGTATGACACAATGTCATGAACGTGTAGTGGACTTAGAGCTGGTAACATCCTTCCACAGCCTGGCGAGGAAAGGACGAGCTGTTCCGCCTCCCCACTCTCTGTGGAAGAGGACCCAGAGGCTCAGAGACCTGTGGTGATTTGTCTAAGATCCCACGACCATTCATTCATTCTCTCCTTGGTTATTCATCACTGGCATCGCATCTGGCAGGATCCCATGCTGCCTAAGACAGCCAAGGTCCCTGTCTTCACAGAGCTTATATTCTACCTTGGGGGACAGACAGCAAACAAGAGACTAAGTAGATGAATAGGGCCAGTGCTTTAAAGAAAGTGAAACACTGGACCCGGACAGGAAGTGCTGTGAATGGGGTGGGGGTGGGTTGTGTGAACTATTTTGGAAAGGATGATGGGGAAAGGCTACGTGAGGCAAGAAATGTAGAATTGGAAGGAGGACAAATTTCATGGTTTTTCATTATACCCACACTGCATGGGCTCCTGTAGAGACTTCCTTCTCCACTACCTCTCCATTTTTTCCTAAAAAGCCCCCAGAACCTCTTATAGAAATTGAAATGGCCGGAAGCCATTTCTCAGAACTCTACAGAGGACACTTGGACCCTTATCAGTGACAGCTCGGAGATGGGAACATGCAAGTGCAGGCCCCACCCTGGTCATGAGTCGGCAGCTGTTCTGGAAAATAAAAACACAGGCCATTTGCAGATTCAGGAAGCTGGAGAGTTTTATGGGCATAGCCATCAAATGCAAACACAGCAGTGTTTTTTGACGACCTGTCCCGGAAGTCATTCACCTGGACAATAGAAGGTTTCGAGGAAACTGAGCAGTCTCCAAATATTTGAAGGACTGTCATGTGGCAGGAGGACCAGCTACAGGGAGTGAAAGTAGGGCCAGTGACGGGAAGTGAGCGTGAGGCAGGTGCGAACTGGGTATTGGGAAACATTTTCTAACAGTCTCACCTGGCCACAAATGAAACGAGATTGCATTGGGCAGGAGAGAGGTCCTTCCCTCCATCACTAGAAGGGTGTAAGCAGGGGATCAAGGATCCCTTCCACCAGTTCAGTGATGATTTGTTAATAAAAACATTCATTTAACTAGTACTTATGAAGCATCTTCAATGTGCCAGGCACATGAAGTCTGGGGGTGAGAAAGACATATGAGATCCTTGCTGTCATGCTAGTGGTGGATACAGTCAAGAATGAAGCAAACTAATAGTTGAACAGATACTTGTAGCCAGGGATGGGCATTGGCAGCAAAATAAGAGGATCTACAAGAACAACAGTGTGCTTGTGTGCATGTGTATGTTTAATGGATTGCACTGTATATTGTGTGGTCAGGGAAGGTGTCTCTGAGGCGACACCTTTAAGGAAGCCCTGAGTGGTCGATCAGAAGGACCAACAGAGCAAAGGCCCAGACTAATGTGCTCAGTAATGGGGAGAGGCCAGTGTGGTTGGAAGTAGTGACCACAGGGAAGGAGCAGTGGGAGATGAGGACAGGCAGGCTCCCAATCACGTAGAACGTTGTGGACCACGGCAAGGCAATAGGGACATGGGACATACCAGGCACATGTTCTGTGGGGTGAGAGGTCGAACCAGGAGAGTGATTTTTCAATTCCCGTGGTTCATCAGAATCACCTGGAGATCTCCTGGGATCCAACTGGCTGAGTTTTAAGATTCCCTTCATGGTGAAAATTTAAGGTACTGACCGACCTTCCTACAGGATTACACATTTTGCTCAGGATGTATGAGAAAGTCCCATAGGAACTTCACTAACATATTATCCACAAACCAGTTCATTAGTGTGGATGGGTTCTAAATAAGTTAAATTTGATCCTACAATCATTTGGTGAATTGTCTTCTGCGTGACAGGCACTGAACATGCACAGAGGGGCAAAACATGCAGAACATGCCCCATAAATATTTATGAACAAACAAATGGATGAATGTGTCAGATGTCCCACTGGGCACTGGCAGGGGACACAAGGTGGGTAAAAAAAAGCAGTAGATGACTCTGCTTTTATTCTCTTACCGGAGGACTGCTATAGGCTTAGTTGCAAGCTGCTATGAGAAAAACAAGAATGAAAAGTACAAAGAAAAGGGCTTTTGGTTTGAGCAGCAGGACTCCATGGATGTTCATGGTGAAGATGTTCATCTATGCATTTGGCACAGAGACAGCGCTGGACAGTCTGAACTCTTTGCTTCCCAGTCTGGTGGGTTCTGGATTCTGGTTTCCCCAAGGAGACCACCTCCCATTTTGCAGGGACAGTGAAGAAAGCACTGGATGATGGGGAGGATCAGGGACACTGGGGCTCCTCAGGAAGCCCAGGCAGCTTGGCACCAGAGCCTTCTGATTTTCTGCTTGTGGAAGGAGGACTTTGCCAAGGATCTCTCTGCCCAGAACCTTCATAGCCACCAGTGTTTGAGGCCTGTCATGGGGCCAGGTCCCAGTGAGCTGCAGCCTGTGTGAACCCAGTCAAATGACCACAAAGTGGCTCCAAGCCATAACCAAATCAGCCCCACCGTTTGCCCCACCTTGTTTTAATCAACAGGAGCGGATTTCTGGAATTGCCCTCAATCTAGGGAACATGTGTTAAAGAACCTAAGTAAAACAATTAACTCTTTCCAGGGCCATGGAGACACCTGTAAAAGGTATAGTTTTGGTGTCTGAAAGTAGAGTCTTAAACAGAAGAATATGGAGCCTCAGAGAAGCTAAGGGACATGACCAAGAACACACAGCTTAGTAAGTGGCAAAATTCGATCCCAAACCTGTTTTCCAAACTGAGTCCTTTCTAATTCTCTCTCTTTGTGGTCCAGGACTATCCAGTAAGCACAGCCTTTTTCTTACAATGTTTTCACAGGGAACCAAGCCCCATGGATGCTTTTGGGAACTTTCAGTGTTTGAAGATGGGTCAATGCCATCCTTGAATGCTTATGCCCAGTGTGGGGTGCCTGTGTTCTACTCCCAGTAAAGTCTGAATTAATTGGTTTGGGGATACAGCCTTGGTCTTAGATTTGTATAAGATCCCTAGTTAAGGACTAGAGGCAGCTGATCCCTCTGCTGCAGCCACAACCACGATGAAAGCCAGAGGCTGAATGGAAGCAATGAGATAGGGGAAGCTGTGGGGCTGCGGAGGGTCAGCTGTAAAGGCACCTGGGCAGGTAGGAGGGAGTCCAAGGGGTGACACCAGATCAAGACGCCAGGTTAACCTTAGCAGAGTGGGTGGGGCCCCAGAAATGGAAGGCTTCACATGGGTGATGGTGATGAGAAAGAAGAGCTGCAAGACCCCAGTCAGAATGGGGTTCAGGGAATGGGGACACCGGGAGAACTCATTTCCTTATGAGGGTGGTGGAGTGTTGCGGCCGGGAAGGCACCCCTGTGATTTGCAGAATTTGACTGGATGCTGTGCTACTCTCCTAGAGAGAGACTGAGACAGGGCCTAGCTAACAATAATAACAACAACAATAACAATAACAACAACAATAACAATAATAACAACAACAATAATAATAAATGATAATAAAATAAAAATAACAACAATGATGACAACAGTGACCACTGTGATGATCATGAACTATCTGACACTAAGTGCCCAGAGCACTTTACCTACATTATTGCCTATAATGGGTTGAATGGTGGCCTCATAAAAGATACGTTCATGGTGTAATTTTAAGAATGTGACCTTATTTTGAAAAGGGGACTTTGCAGATATAGTTAAGGAGAGGATCTTGAGATGAGATCATCCTGGATTATCCACCTGGGTCCTCAATCCAACCACAAATGTGCTTATAAGAGAAAGGCAGAAGGAGATTTGAGGCTGAGAGAGGAAGATGAGAAGGCCACCTGAAGATGAGGGCAGAGAGGCAGTGACTCAGCCAGGGGAAGGACCGCCTGCAGTCAGCAGAAACCGGAGAGGCAAGGAAGGATCCCCCAGTCTTTTCCAGGGGAAGCATGGCTCTGCCAACAATCTGATGACAGAACTCTGCTCTGCAGAGTGAGAGGGAAAAAAGTGCTGTTGTTCTGTGCCATTGGGTTTGCGGTACTTTGCTGTGGCAGCCCTATAAATGAATTCATCCCTCTTAATCTTCACCACTCTGAGGCCGGCACTAGATTCTTTCCATTTCATTGATTGAGAAACTGAGGCCCAGAGATTTTGAATGTTTTGCACAGAGGTTGTAATTAGTGGGCACAAGATGGACACTCAGGGAATCTGGCTGGAACTTAGGAGCATGGTGACAATCCACAGGGTAAGCTCATGGCTCCAAACCTGCTTTCTGGATGCCTGCCAGTCACAGTCACTCCTGTCCTTGCTGCTCCTTGCTCAGCCGTGCCTCTGCGCCTTGTCTGTTTCTCTGCTAGGAGCACACTCTCCATCTTGTTCACCCATGGGAGTTTCTCCCAGCTTCAACCTTTCCTTCTGGAGAGACTCCTCTGTGACCCTCCTCCTTGCCTCCAAAGTAGGGAAGATCTCTCCCTCTGTCTCCCAAGAGAATCTTGGGTAAATCTCCATTAAAATCCACATCCCTTGATTACTTATTTATGGGCCCATGTGTGTGGGTAGACTGAGCTGCAAGAGAGCAGAGTCTGTGTCTAATTACTCCTTGGAGCCAAGGTTTGCAATCACTCCTTGATGAATGAATGAGTGAATGAATAGATGAAGGACCAGCCAAGAGATTCCAAAGGTTACCCTGCTGGCTACACAGGGCACCTTCCTAGGATGAGAGGGTGCAGGTAGGCACCTGCCTGGATCTGTTCTCTAATGGGAACACACTCAGCCCTCAGACAAATGCCCGTGATAACTTCACCTGTTTCATCGAAACATTTCTGCAAATAAAGCAGCCCAGGACAGCCATGGCTTGGTGAAAACACATGGGCTGGAGGCAGATGAACTGGCGGTGCCTTATTCCTCAGAACCTGAACGCTGTGATCTACAAAACAGGGATGACACCGACTACCTTTCCATCTTTAGCCAGCAGTGAGAGGGTGCTAGATGCAGATTCTGGGGCTGCAGAGAAATCAGAAATGCATCTTGTCCTGCAGGGTCCACTATATCATGGAGAGAGCTCACAAGATTGTTGCAAGAGGAATGACCAAAATTAAAATAATAATAACACCCCTTCATGAGTTGCTGGTAGTCAGCTAGGCAGTACTCAGTGATAAGCACCTTCATGAATTATCCCACTGAGGATCCACAGTGATCCTTTGAGGGAGACATCATTAATAGCCCCATTCCGGAGACCAAGAAATTGAGGCCCAGAGAGAGGTTCGGTAACTTGACTAAGGGGTTGGAACCTAAGTCTGGCAGGTACTCCAGGGTCGGGGGTGCTTTCAGCCCCATGCCGACTCCCACAAGCACTATGGGAGTTGGCGCTGCTGTTTTTGTATGTTGGGTTGAATGAGGTAAGGTATTGGCTCCCCTATATTTAGCCACAGCCACCAAACTCTAGGGATTGAGGGTTGAGCTGATTTGTAAGATCCAACCCCTAGGTTCTTAGTGAAATTTTTATCTTTAAAGCCTTAAACCTCTTTTGTGTTTGCGTGTGTGTTGTGGGTTTTTTTTTCCTTCCCTCCTCTCTTAATTTTTTCCTTGTCCTGTAGGAGAGTAGCTGAGCTGCATTGCCTAATATGGTTTGACAGCCCCTCCCGGTCCAGTGTCTCTGTATTTGGGGAGGGGAGCTTCTCCCCTGGCTTATAGAGCAATGGAAATGATTGTTCTTAGCAGTGAACCAGAGGTAGCAAAAGACAGGGGCTGGGGAGTAGCAAAGAAGAAACAAGTTTGCAGAGAGAAGGCTGGACTCCTGTGCTTGCTGACTGGGAGCTGCAAATATTTAGGTAAAGGGAGTGTGGATCTTATTTGCATCCAGGCATGTCCCTGTTCCTGTTGTAAAGACCTGGCTGCTGAGGACCTTAGCAGAGGCTCGAAGGAGGCTGGGGAACTGCTAAAAATAAGGCAGGCCCTGGAGGGCTGGACCCCACTCTGTGTCTGACACAGAAATACTTCCTCAAGCTTCTGCTCACAGACAGGAGGGCAGGAGAGAGGGGATGTAAGGAAGGGGTTTGGCTGTGAGCAGGCACTGGACAGGGAATAAAGAGGGCACTGATGGGGAGTGCCCGGCCCACAAAAAGTAGCTCTGGCTCTGGTTTGGGTGGAATAGAAGCACTTTAAGAAGGCCGGGAGGTGGGAGCTTTTGGTCCGAACTAAGTGGCTCCTGAGGCCAGTCCCCAGAGGGGAACATGGTCCTGGGGGCAGGATGGAGAAAGGAGCAGATGCAGGAAAGAAGGAAAAGCTAACATTGACCCAGTACCTACCATGGCCAAGTATCGTACTGCCTGCCTTATCCTGGAATCAAACTCTCACTTCAAGACTGAGAGGTGCCATTGTCCCTCCTTGACAACAGCCAACCTGAGGCTCAAGAGGTTTCATGACTTGTCTGGGGACTTCAGACTCTGGAGGTCTGACCCCACAGGGAATGCCAGCCCTCATGTAAATCCCAACAGGAAGCTCTGGAGCCCAGGGGAGGAGCCCACACTTCATGGTAAATGTGTGGTCTCTCTGCGGGGAATTCTCTCCTCACCTGCTCACCCTTGAGGTCAATTCAAGCATCACTGCTACCTTGAAGCACTGTATTCCATCCCCAGGTAGATCCAGCTGTGAGCTCCCCTGTGCATATTTCAGACAAATCCCTTACCACATTTCTATAACCATCTAGTCCCTCCTGGCTTTTGTTCCCAAGATTCAAGGCCTCCCAGGGCAGAGCAGAGTGGATATTTCTGTATCTCTGGTACCTACCACAGAGTAATAATCACTAAAACTGGCTAACAGTCAGGGAGCACATTCCATATACTAAGTAATTTGAGTGTGGCTTCTCATTTTTGTGTGTAGGAGGGGGACCCAAATAAATTTTTTACTTTTCCTTGAAAAACAATAACTTTATTAGAACATGTTACTGTCTTGGCTTTTGGGGGTCTATTTTCCCAGGCACATGGTGTCTCTTTCAAAAGGTAGTTTAAAATATTTTTTAATGGAAGTTTTTATGAGTTAAGATTCTTTTCCTGATCATTTTCTATTCAAAGGATTTTTCTTACAGCCTTATTGGCAATGAAATTGATATCCCCCTAGCTGCACATATGTTATGCACACAATTTGGTGAGTTTGGACATATGTGTATACCTATTCAACCATCACCACAACCAAAAAGAGTGTCATTTAGTCACCACACAGTTCCATGAGGTCGGTATTTTTATGTTGGTTACAGCGGTCAACACAGCAGAAGGTGATTAGTTGCTCTCTGAAGTCCACGAGAAATTCCTGATTGGAAAGTGGGGAGGGTCCATTGTGGACCTTACTGGTGCCAATCCCGCCCCTGCTGCTGTGTTTACACCAATGGCTCACAGCTGCCTCCATTTCCAGGAGATTGACCTCGGTGGTGTGGTGGGTGGAGGGGGAGGAGGCCTCCATGCCTGGGCAGTTATAGCTCCCACCTGCTGCAGTGCCCCTGGGAGTCCTCAGTTCTTGACAGATACAAAGGATGCCCCAATCTCCCCCACCCACCATGGAAGTGGGACCAGCTCTGAGGTGGAACTCCTGCTGCAGACTCCCATGGGGTCAGGACAAGGCTAGTCCCCTGCTGAAACCACGTTCTCGCTTACTCCCTTCCCCATCCTCACCTGCTTTCCCCACTCCCTTTGCTCTGGGACCCCTTCTTCTGGGACTCACTCCGACCCCTGTCTTAGGCTCTGCTTCAAGGGAAACTGGCCTGAGTCAGGAGCTCTCTGTTGAGTGCTGATGGAGGCTCAATGTTTACTACAGTTCCAAAGTCACCCTGGGACTCTACATCCTGCCAGCCAATGGGGTAGGAGAGAAAGAAAGAGGGGGACAGATAAGGAGGGTGGGAGAGTGAGGCCTGGAAGTGGTACCCATGGCTCCTTCTCACATTCTGTTGGTTGAGTCTTAGTCACAGTGATGCCTGAGTGCAAGGGAGGCTGTGCAGTTTCACCTAGCTGTGTGCCAGAGGAGAGAGAGGAAAGTGGGTTTGTGACCAGCTAAGCCCGTCTCTGTAATTATACTTCACTTTAAAGGTGAGAAAACTGAGGTTTAGAGGTGTTTAAATTACACACTCAAGGTCACAAAGTCAAGAGCATAAACAGGGTCTGATGCCAGAATCCATGCCCTTGGCCACATGTCCACATCACCACTTGGAGACAAAGTGCATGGAATGTTGTCAGTGGCGGAAGATGCTGAGGACCCTATTTGGGGCAGGTCTCTTGTCCCCCAGGCTGTGTGGGCAGGGCTTTATGTCACCAGAGTGTGAAATCCATTCTGACTTGGCTCAGATATCCCTCATGTGAATTACAAAATAAACTATAAACAAGCGCCCTTCCTCTAGTTCTTTCTAGGTACCACTCGAGCAGAATGTTTCTAACCTTCGAAGGTGAAGGTATAGGACACCTGTGAAGATGGGATGGGAGCAAAAGGATGAAATAAACAGAACTGCAGTGTGGCACCGTTTACGGTCCCTTCACTGCTCGAAATGTCTACTGGGGGCTTCCTGATGCTCAGACGTCTGGCTTCTGCTCCACAGCTACCCTCCCTGGTGGCTCACCCCGGCCAGCTAACGTAGCTTCTTTCTGAGTGAGAAAGCAGAGGGATTTCCAGAATGCAGAGGGCATGCAACCGTCTGAGTTCACATTCTAGGTCTATCACTTGATGGCTCTGTAGCTTGGGAAATGCTGTGTCCTAGTTTTTAATCTTTAATACCCCCCTCATAGGGTTTGTGGTGAGGACGACATAAATGAGTTTTCATTTTATGAAATGGTGCCTCTGCAGATTAGGCCCTCTGTATCGGTAGGTTTTGCATCTGCAGATTCAACTGACCATGGATAGAAAACAGTGTTTTTGATGTGACTGGGAATCTGCGGATGCTAAAGGTAGACTATATGCATTGTTCTGCACTGTTCTGTACAAGGAGCTCACGCCTCTGTGGATTTTGATATCCTGGAACAAATTCCTGCAAATGCTAAAGGCAAACTGTATACTTTTGCCATTATTATTTTTATGCTTTAATAAAGTCCTCCCACCCTAGGGCTCAACAGTAGGCAGGACTCTGTCCAGACCTATAGCCTCACTCCCTGCAGGTCTCAGGCTCACTGTCACATCTTCAGGGGAATCTTCTCTCACCACCCCGCCTAGGCCTGGCTCCTCCCATCTTCTTTGGCAAGATTGGGTTTAGGACAAGATGAATGAGGCACTTTCTTTGGGTGCAAAATATAAGTGGGTGCTCCCCCAAACTTCTCAGCAATCAAGCTAAATAATATTCTAATGCAATACTTTAAAATATAAAAATTAATGCAAAAAAATTCCATGGGGAACAAAATAGCAAATTTTATTTTTTTATTTTTATTTTTTTAATTTTTATTTTATTGATTATGCCATTACAGTTGTCCTATTCCCCCCCTTCATTCCCCCTACTTATTTTCTGTACCTTCTCCCCCTTCTCCTTCCACTCCCCTGTTGCTAACCCTCCATGTGATCTTCATTTCTATGCTTCTGCTCCTGATCTAGCTGTCCTTTTAGCTTGCTTTTGTTTTAGATGTGGTTGTTAATAACTGTGCGTTTGCTGTCCTTTCACTGTTCATCTTTTTATCTTCTTTTTCTTAGATAAGTCCCTTTAACATTTCACATAATAAGGGCTTGGTGATGACGAACTCCTTGAATTTGATGTTATCTGAGAAGCACTTTATCTGCCCTTCCATTCTAAATGAAAGTTTAGAGGACTGCACCAAGGCACGTTGGTGCCTGAGGCTGGAGGGCAATGTGCACACCTGGCTTCGTTGCAGGCGAACGATCCATAGCATTTTCAATGTCTGTCTCTTTGCTCACCTTGCTTTTATTAGAGGGAATTGCCACGTTTGCCAGTTTCTTGTGACCAAGTGGCAATCTTAAAAGATTTTAAATTAATTAATGATGAAATAAAATTATAATAAATTCTGTTTTGGAATACCTAAAATATTTCAACAGAATATAACGTGGATTTCAACATACCTACTTTTAAATTTTCAGTATTTTTGAACTACTCTAATGTTCTGGGAGGAAATGAACAATTAAAATATATAAAATCATGCATATACGGGTACACACTTTCCTTTGCCTTAGGGTCCAACATGGCTTAATGTGACACAGGTCTCTGCTTAAATTTTGGATATTTTGTTCAGTAAGGATGTTTTTGTATTTACTTTGATTTTAAAAATATTCCTTTAAAGAGAGGTAAAAAAATACATTACCTTTCTGCTGTGTGTTTTTTTGTTTGTTTGTTTTGTTTTGTTTTGGCATTTTCTTAAATTTTGCCTCCTGGGCAAGGCCTCACTTGCCTCACTCTAATCCTGATCCTATTCTTTGGTGATGCTAATCACAACTCCAATGAAAATAATCATGCCATTGTTCATTGCATCAGCTTGCATAGAGGCCTGCTTTGCTCTCCACTGTGTTCCTTGCACCATCAGTAGGCCCACCCCCTTAGCCTTGCAAAATCATTTGCTGAACCAAGGAACAAAGGGATTTCTGAAAGGGGCTGCTCTAGATCACGTCTGCAGTTTCAGTTTATATTTTCACATTTTTAAATTAAGTCAGCACTTATTGAACACCTCCTGTGGCTGAATGCTTGCCATTGTAGAGATGGTAAAGACAAGATCTCTCCTCTCAGGGAGCTTGGCTGGGTGAAGACGAATCTAGAAGCAGTTTGCTTCCATAGGAGAAGTGCTGAAGGGGCAGAGGCCGCAACTGGGGAGTTGGGAGAGCACAGAAGAGAAGTTTAAACTCACCACTGGATATTCAGGGCAAGGTTTAGAGCTGATGTTGGAACCAAGTTATAGAGAAGAAATAGGGAACGGGGGGTGGACAAGCAGGAAAACTGAGTTTTGGACAGTGAGCACAGCATATGCAAAGGCCCAGGGGCAGGAAAGAACATGCCATAAATGTGTGGGAACTTCTAGCAGTTTGGTACTTTGGAGCACAGAACAAAGCACTAGAGAGCAGTGAGGTCAGCCCTGTAGAAATGGCCTTGGCAGACACCCACAATCCACAATGCCAGCATCTTCAGCCTGTCTCTGGGATGGGTGACCTGTGTAACTCCTTTCTGAAGGGCATCACCTGGATTCCACAGGTTGGCCTGGGGAAGGCATGCCCGGCTGTTTTCTGAGACAGTTACATATATGGACAGATATTTGGGAGAAGCAGGGAATCCTTTGTTATGTAGAAAAGGAGCTGAAACTCAGCAGAAGCCTGGTGCAAATGCTAAATTCAGATGCACCACTCTCCCAACCCCAAAACTCAACTGCAGCCAATTCAGCATATTCCCCTTCATCTCTTTGATACATATCCAGGATTGTCGCCTGCCACTGGGCTGTCACTCAGACCATGGAGGGGTTTAACGGCATGGAGTTCCCTCTTGTAGCAATCTCAGCCAGGCCCTAACACCGGAGAGAGCGTTGTTACAGCTGAGGCACCATGTCTGTTACAATCCTCTGATCCAAAGTCACAGTTGAAGCAGTGGTCACCACCCCTTTGCCAAACAATTGTCATTCTTCGGGCATGGGTTTGGAGAGCTTATCACAAGGGCTGGTGGGGCTTCCTTTCATAACTTTGCACAAGGTGTGGGCTTATCTTTTGGGAAACTTTGGAGTTGTAAGCGAAGTCACAAACCCTTCCCCGCGGCCTATTTCATCTGAGATGAGTGTGGTCGCTCACAAGGAGATAAAAAGTACCCTGCCCTGGCTGTTAAGGTTTACATTATCAGCTCCTGCAGGCTGTATCAAAAACACATTTATGGTAGCATTTGACCTCAAGGAGAAATCTGGGCCATTTGATGGTGATTATGGCATTTTTATCTATGTCTGTTGAACATAAACCTCCCAGGGCAGCAGCGTCCTGCTGATAAGCTGGTTTCAGTGGTCAGAGCTGGACCAAATACATCCTGAGGATGTTCTGTCAGGGAGGCAAAATCTGGCTATATCTGCAAGGCTAAGAGGCATCCAGTTGGTCTGGGGAAAAGAAGATCTTCCCATAGTTACCCAGCTTAACCCTCCAACAAGTGCGAAGGTCCCTTAGCCACTCTGAGCCTCAGTTTCCTCATGAATCCAAAGGGAATCATCCTGCCTATCACTCAGGATCAACAATGATAAATGCATGCAGAGAACCCAACATTCAACAGGTGCTTGAACTCAGTTTGGGGACTTTTGCATATGGTTCTGTCCTCTGTGCTCCAGTCTCAGATTCTCTGGTCAAAACCAGGAAAGGAAGTGTATCCAGCACAGAGGAAGTTAGTAAGAGGAACTCACTGCAAATATTGGGCTCCAAAGTTGGATCTTTCTCACAATATTTATTTCTTTTTCAAACAGATCTCACGTCTAGATGTGTAATTTACTTCACATATATCATTCCATTGGCCAAATACTAATTAATTTTGTGTTCTGAAACTTTGGGGAAAGAAGGGCAGCGGTATTCAGTCTCAGTTTGGCTTCTGACTCACAAACTGTTTCCAGTTTTGCCCAAGGCGACCAGAGGAACTGGAATCTGCCAACCAGAGCTTTTCACTGTGAGTGAATTGTCTTCTGACTTCATCTCTTGGTGTTGGTGCTGGCGGTTTCTACATCCAGTTCTGACTGTCCGCATGATCTTGGCCAAACTCTCTTGTGTCCTTAGTCTCCCCTTCTGTAAAATAAAGAGCTTGCATGGAATATTTTCAGTGTCTCTTTCTGCTTCTACTGAGTTCTCTGCTCATGTTTGTACACCCTGCCTGAGTGTACAATGATCACCCAAATTTCTCCTCACCCCAGCCCATTCACCCAAGAGGCTGCTTCTTTGCTTCCTTCAAGACAGTGACATGTTAGTTACAGTGTTTTTATTGACAGACAGATTTGGCTCAAATCTTAGTTTTTCCTCTTACAGACTGTGTGACATTGGAAGGATGTAGTTATCTCATCTTTCTGAATCCCAGTTTCTTCATTTGTAAAATGGGAAAGCATCCAGAGACAAAACCAAGCCAAAAGAGGTTGGCCACGTTCTAATAACACTTTACTGATGGAGACTGACATTCACATTTCACATAATTTTTACATGGCATAAAATGTTAATTATTTCAACCAAAAACATTATGAGCTTATTGGCTGTCTCAAAAGAGGTGGAAGGCCAGCTCTGTTCTGTGGGTCGTAGTTTGCTGACCATGTTCTAGTCTTTTCTCCCTTCCTGTGGCTCTGTCCCCAGGTAGGGTGGGCTGTGGAGACTAAGCCCACCCTTTAAAAATCCCTTGTCTTCAGAGCTTCACATATGGTGACCAAACATGTAGACTTTGGAGTTCGACAGACTTGGCTCCAACCTTGGTTTTTCCACCTGCTAGCTGAGTGACCTTGAACAACTTGATTCACATCTCTGAACTTTGGTTTCCCTCCCATAAACTAGAAATAACAAGAGTGGTATCTGCACAGATTGAAGGTCAGGGGACACAGACAACCCTCTTCAGTGGGAGAAGTAATGGAGAATATGTGGCCATTTCTCATCCACCATGAGAATGGACCTGGGGAGGTGACAAGGACAGCCAGCGCACAGGTCCTCTATACCCAGCATTGAGCTAGTTGCTGCAGCCAAAACATTCAATGAAATGACACACAGTCCTTTTCCTCAGGGGATTTACAGTCTGATATAGTATTTAAAAAGCAATGATAATGAACGGTGTTAAATTTCAGGTAGTGTGAGGGCAAGAGTGGAGGGCGTTCCGAACTTTCTTTGTCTGTAAAAGGAATACTTCTCTCAAAGTGTCTCAAAGACCAGAGAGGAGCAGCTGCCAGGACTGTGGGGGGGCTGGTGTGGGGTGTGAGCCAGGGTGGGGCTGTTTGCTGCAGGGGCGAGGGCTCAGGATGTGTGCTTGGAGGTGTGTTCATATGTCTCCGGTGGGTAATTTGTGGGTGTGTGGCTGTGTGATGACAGATGAAGGGCGGCTCTGATGTAACAAGAGACATGTTTGCATCTGTGACTTGAAACACAGAATTTGGGGGCTGTAGGGTCTCAGAGATGGTCTGGTCTGGATCCTGGTCCTCTTTTCTTTTTACAGCTGGCTTAGACGTGGACCAGTCCCAAGCCACTCAGCCCATTGGTCTCCTTACTCCTCAGCCTCACTCACTGCACAGCCAAGGCCAACCAGGTTCAGGTGAACTCTGCAGTTGAGTTCAGACAATGCTTCCTGGCCCCACCTGGTCTTGGGTTGACAGAGGAAGACAGGGTGAGGTCCTGGAAAGGCAAAAGTGCATGTTTACGGCAAAGGACTAGGCATGCTGCCAAGCACCATTTTCAGTAAGCATTAGTTGAATTTGAACCTACATTTTTTTTGTTTCATTGAAAGCAAATTGAAAACTGCCATTAAACATTTTTGACTTACATTAAAATTCTTACATTTTCATTTCCCTGAATAAAACCCCCAATGTTTAAATTGCATAAGCTGGAGGTGTGATTTCAGGGGATGTACTGTTGTGTTCCAAGATGCCCTTAACGTGCTTAAGTTATGAGTTGGTTTAGGAAAATCTTGGAGAAGTTTCAGAGGCTAGAAAGGATCTTTGTCCAGAATCGGGTTTGTTATATCAAAAGAGGCATGCAGGCCTTTGACCTGGGGCTTTGGTGACAGTTCTGTAAGTCCAAACATGAGGTGTGATGCTTAGTGATGTCCTGGCCTCTTCATGCCCCAACCTGGCCTGCAGCAGGTACAGCGCCTTCTCAGCCAAGGTCAGACTCTCTGCTTGGCGTGATCCTGATTCAGTCCCACAGTGTGGGAACCTCATCTCTCAGACTAGGTGGTGCCAAGTATGAAAGCCTTGCTACGTGCCTGGCAGATGTTGGTTTGTATTTCCATCCAGGATTGCCACCCCTGGGCTTGCCCTGAAAGCAGCCAAGTCCAAGAGCATATTAAGCATCTTTGAGAATGCATGCTTAAAAAAATACTGTTAACATATGACCTATGCATAATCATTGTTGAAAAAATGAAAACAAAACAAAAGTGAAAACAAAACAAAATCTCATAGAAGATAAAAAACACACTATGCAAAGATGACTACATGTAAGCTTTTAGGATGTGTTCTTCCAGACTTTTCCCAAATGTGATATGAATGTATTTTTCAAATGAAATTGAGATCCTGCTGGATAGCCCTGTAAAATGAGCAAGTGGCTTAGCCTTCCTTAAGTTTAGGTGTTTCCCACTCCCCTCCCCAAGCAAAACGAGTGGTGCTATCTGAAGGATGGTTAACTTACTCAGAACCCTGCCTCTGTGCTATGGAAAGGTCAAGAAACATGAAGATATAATGCCCTGTGGACTGTCCTGGCTGAGCCCAGCCTTGGAATTATCCCAGGCCAAGCACCAGCCATAGGAATGAAAAGCTCTCCAAGTGATTCTAGTCCCCGCAGTTGAGTCACCCTTCGCTATTAGAGTCATCCCAAGTAGGACCCCATGCACTGTGGAGCAGAGATAAGCCACCTCCTCAGCACCCTGTCTGAACTCCTGACTGGCGGAGGCAGGGAGCATTAAGAACACAGGTGTGGTTTGTTTTGCAGCACTACCTGGAACATCAAGTGATTGCCTTTGGGAGGCACTTCAGAGGCACCCTCACCTGAGTGTGGGCTCCACCCTCCCCACATACTCAAGGAACCTGTGCCTGTTCCCTCTCTTCCCTGATGCTTCCATCTTGCTCACTCCTTCCACTCAGTCTACTTGCGGGGGAAAAGCCCTTCTCCTGACTGCACCATTTTGGTGAGCTACTAATCTTTCCCTCACCTCTCTTTATCAATTCCATTTTAACAAATTTTTATAAGAGTTTATTTGAGCCAAACTGATGACATATGCTAAGGAACAAGATCTCAAATGCCCCCTCAATTCCATTCTTCAAAGTGCTTCCATGTCTCCCATTTTGACCCAGTCCACAGCAGCAGGTGCTTACTGGACATTCATCTTCAAGGTCATCATAAAACTCCACCCAAAGGCCACTTCCTTCTGCTCAATTCCTCCCAGCTCACTGACATTCTCCTCTCCCTCAGCATTCAGATTCCCTCCGTTTCCTCCACTGTTTTCTCTTTCCTTGCTCATCATCTTGGGCAGTTTCCTTCTGTTCTCAGCCTACATATTATTTCTGGATGCTGTTCTTTTTCCATTTTTGTAGGCACAATTCTCAAATCCACATCTCCAATAAGGAACTTCTTCTTGAGCTCTGTGTCCAAAGATTAATCTTCCCATAAGACATCTCTGGGCATCTTCTTGATGCTTCAAACTCCTCTTTCATGACTTTTGGGTTCTTCTCATGGAAGTGCTGGGTCTTCTGTGAGATCTTAGCTTCTGGAGTCAAACAGACCTGGGTTCAAATCCTGACTTGGCCAGTTGGATAGGTGGATGTCTTTGAGATGGTGACTTCGCTTCTATGAGCCTCACTTTCTCCTCTGTCACATGGAGACAATGATGTCCTCACTTCATAAAAATATAAGGTGGCAGTTGTTCAAAATGCAAATTTCATTACAAATAGTCATTTAAAAATAACATTACCTTTTCTGCATTAATACATGCTCATTTTAGAACACATGGAAAATTCTATAAAGTATTTTGCCATTCAAGGCTAGGTTTTGCTAATAAGTAAGTGCATGCATTTCCCTTTGTCTTGTATTTTTGTACTGTGGGCCTGTTTTAGGAAAACAGATTCTCTCAATGTCTTTACTGTTTTCCCAGCCTCCCAAGGTAGCAGGTGTGGTGTCATCCTTTACCTCTGTCTCATCTCCTGATACAATAAGTCACTGAGTTCTGCTAACTGTAGTCCCAGATTTCTCTCAGAGGTAATATCCCTTCTTCTGCATGGTCACTTTCATAATGTACTCGAGCTTTCAATCTTTAGGCTTTATTCTAAAGTCCATATGGCCACTTTCCTCAAATCACAAAGCCCTTGCTGGAAACATCCTTGTGGCTGTCCTTTGTCCTGGCATCCAGTCCAGCTCCTTCCTTTCCAGCCTCCTCCTCTCACCTGCACCCATTCTAGCCATGTTCCCCGGAAGTGCAAGGCTGGCCAGGTCGGTGCCTTTGTTCCCTCTGCCTCACATATTTGCTCTGCTAGGCTGGCCTGGAAAACTCCTATTCATCCATCATGTGTGAGCCCAGTGCCAGCTCCTGTAGGGAGCTTCCTGGTTGCTCTGTACCCCATCACCCAGCCTTCATTGCTTCTTTCTTTGAGTGCCTCGCCCCTCAATTCTTTGCTCCTTCCCTGGTTATAGCCCTGACCATGTAGTTTGATATGTATCAGGTTGTTTGCTGTCCATGAATTCCTTATAAGAATGACATCTCCAGTGCAGGGTGCATGGAGTAAATATTGCTGAACAAACAGATTGAGAGATGGAGTGGTGTTTTAAAGAGAGCAAAGCGTTCTATGCAAGAACACCTGAAACCGTGACCCGGTTCCTCCATGGTTTTACCTGCACAGCTTTAAGCAAATGCCATCTTTTGAGTCCTGTGGGTTTTTTGTTGTTGGTTTTTTTTAAAACAGAGTCGTTGAGATGCTCCGATGAGATAATGGAAAGGTAAGTGCTTTGGGAAATAAAAATAAAACAACATGCAAGCATTCTTTATAAGGTTATGATGAACTGAAAAATAAGCAGCAGGTGAGTGTCACTCTGGCCTTGCCTGATGAGCGTGGTCTGTACATGGGGTCTTGGTTGAGGATGGGAAGTCCTGTGTATAATACCAAGAGCTGGGTGCCTGCTGGAAAGCCCTCCTCCCAGTTGCCTTCTGGGTCAGGTGAGGATATTTCTGGCCACTCCCACCTCGTGGAGTTTGTTATGAGGCCCTGATGAGATAATGCATGTTAAACATCCGTTGTGGTTAAAGTGTCTGGAAAGGGTACCAGAGCCACACAAATGCATAGGGCTTCTTCTGGGGGGCGGCCTGGCACCTTCCTGGGAGGCCCATGTTCTTGGCCCTTGCCTGAGATTTCCTGTCCCAGTCCTGCTCTGAGTCTCATTTGATTGAGGTCATGTTTTCTTGCTGCAAATAAAGCTTCAGGCTCTTCCTCCTTTTGATTTTATCCCAATGCTGGGGTGGCTGGACATCAAGTCTCACCTCCCTGAGAAGCTTGCTGATGACTTAACATTTCCCTTGAATCCAGAAGGGGAAAAACCCTTCTTTCCTCCTCACTGTTGTTCTCACAGGTTCTAATGCAATCAAGCTTCCCCTAACTCCCAGACAAGGCGAGCTCCCTGCAACTCTATAAACTTGTGCCCTTGCTCGTTGCCTTTGTAATTTCCTCACAGTTATTGTGATATCAATGTTTGTGTTTGTTATCAGTCTCCCTCCTGGATCATATCTGATTCACTGCTGTTTGTTTCCCTTCTGCCTGGTACAGTGCCGGGAACATAGATGATGCTGATAAATAGATATGTTAAACAAAGACATGAAAGAATGTTCTGAACTTCCTCAGTCCCCTCTAAGTGATTTGTACAATCCTACCTTGGTACTTTTGCCCCTGCTGTTTACCCAGTCAGGAAAGCACCCTTCTCTCTCTCTCTCTCTCTGACTCTGTCTCTTTCTCTGTCTCTCTCTCACGCACCCATGAATGAAATAATGCATGCAAAGCAATCAGCCCAGTAATGAGCATAGTAAGAGCACTTAGTAGGGTTCACAGTAAGTGCACTGAGTAGGGTGCTCAAAACCTACTTGAACTTTCCTATCCTCCTGAGGCTTTGCCCCACACCTTTTGTACCACTCACAGTCTTGCAGGTACATCATTCACTCAGTACTCACACAAACACATGATCATTGGCTTCTTTTGTGGAGGTGACAGGGAGTTTATGGAGTCACATAGTAGGTGTTTTTATAGATTTTTTCCAGATAGTGTTTCAGAGTAGAGAAGAAACTGGCCTATTGAGCCCAGTTCTGTGCTTGCCTTGTGATTGGGTGGGGAGGTGGGCAAATGAAATGACAAGCAAGACAACACCAGAGGCCTTGTGTTTAAGGATTGTGCCATCTGACTTTGCAAGAAACTATACATTGTGATGAGTGACCACATCATCCCTGGAGTCAGACAGATGTGGCTTGAACATTGAACCTTGGCACTGCTACCCATCATTCATCCTTGGGACCTTAGGAACTTACCTAGTGTATCCAAGCCTAAGTGTCCACGTACCTGAAAACAGGATAAAAGTAGCGCAACACATGTGGGTGGGTGTGGCATGGAGCACCATGGGGGAAAGGCTGGAACATGGCCTGTGGTGGTAGATCTCCCCAGTAATCTCTCAAAACTTCCTCCTGCCTCCGTCACTCCTCGGATGCTCTGCTCTTCCCTGACATTCCTTGTGTACCAGTGAGCACAGCAGGGTAACACCACTGTGTGTGAGCCTCATTGAGATGAGTTTGTTGGCAGCGGCCTCCGAATACAGGTGCCTCAATAGAACTACCAAAAGGCTTCTAGGATTTAATGATCCACCCTGGGGAAATCCAGCCCTCCATCAGTTGGTATCTTTGGAGAGGTCCCTTGCTGCATAACCAGCCACCTGTTGCTCAGAATGCAAACTAAAGTCTATGCCATGGTCTCAGCCAGAAGACTGAAGGTGCCTTTTTGGCATTTGATGCAGAGAATTACTACTTTGGAGAAGCTGAGGCCAGAGCACTGAAGGAATGCAGAGAAGAGAGCCCTGTCATGATTAAATATTCATTGAACAGTCACACCATTACTGTCAGAAAGTGACAGTGATGCCACATAAAATAAAACAGATGCTGAGGCTCCAGGAGGTACCAAGGGAATCTTGCTTCCCTCCAGTGCCTAGTCCCCAATCCTTTCATCAGCTGAACATATTTCTACCTGAGCTAAAATATTCTTGCTGTCTAAAGCAACTTTTCCAAAGGCTAACTCCTGACTTTTCAGATTATATCCAAGTGACAGCAGCATGCTCTTTGGGTCCAATGTGCTGAGTTCACAGTATGGAGAGATTGGATGATGTTTCCTGTGAGTGGAGGGCCCAGGCTGGACCAGATCACACAGTGTGGCTTTCATCCAGCTACCAACCCTTGTGCAAACCTCCCCCTTGCTAAAGACATAGCGTTCCTCTGCTCTCCCCCAAGTTCTGAGACTTTGACTTTGTCTCAAAAGTTTGGAAATTCTCTCTTCTATGGCTTCTGGGAGTACGTCTACCTGGTCCTTCCTCCAGCTCTCTGCAAAGATACACTGATAGCAAATACCAGTGCCAGAATTTGACTCTGCTCCCCGTGCAGACCCAGAGCATGAGGGACTTCCAGGGTCAGGCCTGAGGCTTCTGGATTGTTTTTGCTGTGGGCTTGGTGAATCTGCTCGCATTATCTGATCAGGGCTGGCCCACTTTGTAGCTAGCACTCCTGTAGTTAGATAATAAATCAGCCTCCTGGGCTGAACACAATTCTCTGCTTTGGTGTGAGCCCCTGCATGTGCTAAAAAAGTGTTTCTGCTGCTCATTTCCTCCAAGCAGGAAAGTGGGCTTGGCTGAGCAAAGAGCAGGATCTTCATGGGGAGAAACTGATGCTCGGGCTCTAAGGGGTTGTGCAGGAAGAAACTTGGAAGGAGACATTGATGAGGAAGTGGGACTTTGCCTTCTCCTGATACACTTACTTGAAGGTTTAGGCAGAGTTGGGAGTGATTTTTCTTTCCCACATCCCCCGAATGGGGTAAGATCAGGAAAGAGGGGCCAGAGTGTTGGCATTCCTGTGCTTTAAACCACATAGCCTGGTGAACTGTGGCATTCAAAGGCAGAAGAGCTTAGGTCACAGGCTGCTACCTCAGGGGCATGGCCTTGGGCCCATGGATGCTTTGGTCTAATTATTTCCCCACTGACATCCACCAAAGACACCTGGGACTTTTCAGAGCTTCCGTCATCCATTACAAATGATAGTATAGCTGACAGGGATTCGCTGCTGCTCATCAGGCATTGTGCAATCACTTAATGCATGTCATCTCCTTAAGTCCTAATGGCAGTCCTGTGAGGTAGGTACTCTCGTGTGAACCACCATACAGATGAGGAAATGGAGGGTCATAGGATTAACCTCCCTTCCCAGGGTGACAGAGTTCTGAAATGATGGAGTTAGGATCCAGACACCTTTTTTCTTTTTCTTTTTTGCAGTACTCAGGGAAAAGCTGAACAAAAATTTGGAGGTACAGATCTAACCCACAAGCCTTAGAGAAAGAATAAGTGCTTTTAGCTTCACTTTACAAACGGCGAAACCGAACGTTTTATGGCCAGAGCGTGTTGAGTGGTGGTGGTGGTGTTTCATTTAAGAAATTCCCTTTTGACTGCCGAACACTGTTACACAGAGGAGGCATCCGCACACCTGGAGGCAACGGGCCTGGGAGTGGGGCTGCTTTTTGGTCTCTTATTCTGCTTATCTTTCTCCCAAGTGTTAAAAACATATGAGATGAAATATTAAATTACTTTATAAGAAAAAAGCTGATATTTATGAGAATATTGCATGCTAAAGAGTTACAGCTTAGGGTCAAAAAGTCATCCACTTAAATCTCCAGCTCCCAGTATGGTGGCTCCTGACATTCTGTCTACTTCAGTCCAATATTCAGTCTCATGGATCTAATTGGCCTCAGAATTTTTAAAGGACCTACTGAGAATTTTGTACTGCTCCCCCTACCACAACATCTTCAGAGTAGCATTCTCTACATTCAGGATAACTTGGCACTTTAAAAATTTTCAGGTGCTCTGTGGGGCATCTCTGAATGACCCATGATATTAGAGCTTTATAATTATTACCTAATAAGGAATGATTGGATACATCATAAAGTCTGATTATAGGGGAAAAATAATCAAAACTGTTATAGAAATGGGGAAAGGTTGTGGTCACACTAACCTAGAAAATGTGAGAACCCACCGTATGTAAAGTCTATATTCTTAAAAACTCCTTTCCCACCCTGACTGGCGTAGCTCAGTGGATTGAGCACAGGCCTGCGAACTACATGATCTCGGTTTGATTCCCAGTCAGGGCACATGCCGGGGTTGCAGGCCAGTTCCCAGCAGGGGACACATGAGAGGCAACCATATATTGATATTTCTCTCTCTCTCTCCTTCCCTTCCCCTCTAAAGATAAATAAATAAAATCTTTAAAAAAAGAAGAACAAAAAAAAAAACACTCCTTTCCCTCATTTCTGATCTCTTTATGCTTTCATTTGTCTTTCTCAAATTCTACCAACATTTTTGACTTCTTTCCCTGGTAAATGCAGACATAAGAATAAAGCCTCACCATTTCCATGCATTGGTGGAAGTATTTTTTTGAATAATGTTAGCTTAGGACTACCCTATCTTTGTTAAAGATGTAGGAACAGTAGGAACAGAGTTACCTGCTGAGATAACCCATTAAAGATGATAATAATGATAATGATGATGATGATAATAATAATAATAATAATAATAATAATAATAATGGCTACCATCTGCATTGTAGAAAGTATGTTACCTCTCTCTCTATATGAACTTGAATGAAGTCTCATAATGACTCCATGAGACAGGAATTATTACTTATTCAAAGTTATGAGACTAGTAAGTGACAAAGCTGGGGTTTGAACCCTAGAACAAATACCTCGCTGCACCTTTTGTTGTGTTGGATTATTGTGTTTACAAGGATCCTTCTCATATTCAGTTATCCAATCAGAGCTTATGCCACTTTTTTTTTGGCCACATAGTATATGTTGTCAAGCACCCGGTGTAAAATGTTTCCAAATTAGAGTCCTTCCCTGTTCTTTCTCTGACAGCCTGGTGTCAACACTCCCTAGTTCCAGGAATAGCTCTTGGAAAGTTCTTGTAGCAGTTGCAAAAAAATTCTTTCCCGCCCTCCTCCACTGGCTGGTTGCCAAGTCTTAGGTTATGGGTTTGGGAATCTAAACAGTGTGAACCTGAGGGCTAGGACACAACTCAGAGTCACAAAGGAAGGCTACTCTGGCAGCTGGACCCAGAGAGGAGCAAAGTCACCCTATCTGTGTCCCTTTGGGTTGGCCTCCCACAGAGATGGTACTGAACACACCTTTCCCCCAAATCTCAGACAAACTCCTCATACAAAAGTCAGCAATATTATTCAAAGGACAGGCTGAAGTCTTTATGTCTGGGTGCCTCATAAAGAAAATTCTCTGAGCTTTAACATCAGGCAGACATGATCTCTTCTCAGAACTGCATTCTTATTGGCTGTGTTAACTTAGGGCAGTTCCGTAACCCCTTGGGGCCTTAGTTTTCTCATTTGTAAAATAGGATGGTTAGCTTTCTTTCAGGGTCATTTAGAGCTTATGACAGATGGCACATATTAGGCGCCCAGCTGGGAGCCTGGTGCCCCTTTCACTGATGATCCTCATGACTCTATTCTTTCTACACTCAGACCAGTAGCCTTTCTCTACTCTTCAGACACTTTCCCAACTGAAACTGGCTCATGTGGATTAGGGGCTAGATAAACACACTTTGGATTCTTCTACTTCTATAGGCATCCTTATGCACCTAGGATTGTAGTACCTTCTGGGAGGGGTTGGTGGCACCTTGTACACAGAGTTTGTTCTCTGATCCAGGCATTCCTAAGAGAAATAGAAAAAAGTTAAAAAAACTGGCAGGAAATGGATATTGTGGAAATGATGTAAATTGTGTAAACAAGTGGTTGCTATGCTTCCCCCCTGCACGGGGAGTTGTGTTCCATTGAACATTTGCCATCAATCAAGCCACCCTGCATTGCGACTCCAGGCCTATTTTGCTGAATAGACAGACCATTGCTGTCCAATAGAAGTTCAGAGAGGGCCGTCCACACAATTCTATATTTTCTAGTAGCATCATATAAAAACAAGTAAAAAATAAAATTAACCTTAATAATATATTAAAAATATAATCAGTTCAGCTGGTAATCAATGCAAAAATTATTGGTGTGACATTTCACATACTTTTAAACATACTGTCTTCAAAATATGGTGTGTGTTTTATAGCACACCTCAGGTTCAAGTGCTCCTAACCACATTGTGTGGCCAGGGGCTCCCTGGTTGAACAATGGAGAGCTAGGTGGTGAGTTTTTTGAGAGGAAAGAGCTGTCTTTTTTCTTCTTTGTTTTTCCCCTCTAGTCATCTTTGTGCTTCTGCCTGCTCAGTAGTCAATATTTTGTTGCATGCATTTGTGTTCCATTTTCATATTTTTGCACAAGCCAGCTTACCTGTCTACTTTTCTTGCCATTGCATAATTGAGTGACACTTTCCTCATTTCATGAAGGTTCTTCATATACTCGCTCTTGTTGCCCTGAACCACCAGTTCACACCTTCTTAAGGCTGGAATCAGTGAGGAAATTTGTTCATGGGGCATCAGGTAATGATTCAAGTTGATGCTGGTGTAGTTTCAGGGTGTCCTGGTGAACTGCTTTTGGTTCTGGATGCCCCAGTTAATAAGCAGACACTAAGGGGCTGGAACCAGTTCAAAGGAGTGGTGGAGAGTGATAAAAAGCTGCAGGAGTTGCATTTATGTAAGGTGTTTGAGAAAGATGGGCCTGGTGAGTCTACAGAGAAGGCTGAGCTGGGTCAGGTGCCCAGACTGTAGCAGACACAGGAAAGGATAGGCCATGGAGGACAGAGACCAGTTACTCTCATAAGCCAAGAAACATGGCCTTGGTCTCCAGTAGCCCAGTTGGGATCATAAAGACAAAATTCAGCTGTTCTATAATCAGGATGGCAGAAGAGGGCTGTAGTATTCAGCACATGTCTGTCCAAACTCTACTCCATTCAAGTTCAAATTCTGTGGGCTTGAGTACATTGCTTTAAGGGTTCTTCTAGGCTTTGGTTTTTCCATCTTTAAAATGAGAATACAGTTTTAATCTTAAAGGCTATTTTGAGTATGATATATGATATAGAAGATCTATAGTGCCGAGGGCTATGCTTGATCTAGATTAAAAATGAGGAAAAATGACATTTTCTTTCAGCTTCTTAGAATTTTATGGGGGTGCATATCGTGTGGTGGTCCAGACTCTCAGACACTAATGACAGAAACCCAGTCCCCTAGTTGGGCAGCTTATGGAAAGTGTAGTGAAAGGTTTCTGAATGTCTTTGCTTACCTCAGAAAATACCTAAAGTTTTCAAAATTAGAACACATCTCATTTGTTAAGTGCTCTAAGGACAGGTGAGGAAAGATAATGCTGAGGAAGTTCAAAAGCAGGAGAAATTGGTTCTGCCTGGGAAGTCACAGGAAAGAAGGAAGGAAGCTTACTTTATTGTGTGCCCACTCTAAGCCAGGCACTTTCTTGTATACTATCTATTTAATTCCATATGGTAACCATCATTAATTCCTTCTGCCCATTCTTTTGAATAGATGAGGAACAGACTCAGAGAGGATATACAACCTTCCCAAGGTCCTACAGTCAAAACATGGTATTCAGGACCCAAATTCAGGTCTCACCCTGATGCCCAGGCTCTAGTTCACCGTGTCTCCCACTTCAGTTGGCAATAACAGACATCAGTCAGGTGTCAGCTGTGCAGGAGGAAACTAGAGGCATTGAATCCATTTTAGGAAGGAAATCTTTCCTTCTTATTTTTGACTCCCTCTTCCCAACTCTGGCTGGTTTTGTAATTCTCATGAAATCAGACTGTCTGGTTTCATACTTCCCAAATGTCTGGGGAGAATATTACTAATGGCATGAGGTTATGAGAAAGTTATTCTCTTCTTAATTTTCTTTCTATCCTTCTGGAGAGATTCTCAGTTTGGTGTTACTCCTTAAGACCTTTCTACTCTTTGCTCCAGTCTTTCTGAAGCAGGGGAGAGAAGGCGACCCAGGAAAAGAGCTTTGGATGAGCAATGTTATCTACCTAGAATTTAATAATATTATTATATTTATATAATATTTTCTATTTAGGGCAATGAAATCTGACTTTCCATTTATGGTGATGGTATAGTAATGATACAAGTTTTGTTGCGGAGTAAATGAAGAGAAAAGTGACTCAATTTGACATATTAAGTTGATGATAGTGTGTGAAGTGCACAGACCTGATAAAATGGTAAAGTGCTCTGGAAATGCCTGAAGTTTGGGAAACTCTGATCCAAGCTCCTGTTGCCCTTTCACAGCAGGTATCAGAGTGCCGGTGAGGAGTGTCTTGTGTGCTTGAGAACACTGCTCAGGATGCTGGACTAAGATGTTTCAGAGTCCTGGGTAATAACTTCTGCCCCATCACGACAATGCACCCTTAGGGAAGTCACTTTTCAGAGCTTTTGTTTCTGCTGAATTACATTGATTTCTGCTGAATTACATTGATCTCTGGTGTCCTTTAGTAGTTCTAAAATTTCTTTAGGGATAGCCCCTTCCCTTTGGCTGTTGATCTCAAGAATTCTAATGGATGGCCTCTTGCCCTGCTTTGGGGGAAGGGGCACAGGAAAGGTTACCAGTTGTTCATCCTCATCAGCATTCTTTCCTCCTGAGTTGCTGCTTCACCTGTTCCACAGAACGGATTAGGGGGATATTCCTTTGAACCAACACTCCACTGACTCCTTCAGAGGACAGTGTGGGACTTAACCCCTTAGACATCCACTTTACTCAGGGTGGCACTCCACGTAATGTCTGGTTTCAGTTTCCTGCCAGCTTCAGCTTTATGAGTGACTTCCAGAATATAAGAACTATGTTGATCCTATTCACTCCTGTTGAGTGATCCTAATCACTCAATGTTGATTCTACCACTCCTGTTCTATATATGGGCATTTAATTGTGCATATTAGTTAGTTAACTGCAAATTCTTGTCAGTATTTAAAGAAGGATAATTAGAAATTTTAATATCTTCTAGTCTGGCACATACAGTTGCAGTAATACCTTATGTTACCACAGCCTCCCAGGGCAAGGGCTTGTAAACTTTTACTCTAAAAGGCAAGATGATGAATATTTTAGGCTTTGCAGACCATGTGGACTCTTTTGCGCGACTCAACACTTATGGAAGCAGCCATGAACAACATATAAATAGATGAGCCTGGGTGTGTTCTGATAAGACTTTACGTATGAAAGCAGGCAATCGGCTGGATCTGGCCCATGTGCCATGGTTTTCAACCCCTGATCTATACTGTATTTTGTTTCCTACTTTCTCCTTTATGCCACCTGAACATACACACATACACTCACATCCTCAGCAAGTTTGTTTCAGGAAGCAAGATAGCCTAGTGGTTAAGGAGTAGATACAGACAAGACTCTTCTTTCTGTGTATTCTACCCAAAGTTCTGTGAATCATAACATGGGTACAAAAATATGCACATTGCTTTTAGGACTCATACAAGAATTAAATGAGATATAAATGTAATGTGCCTAGCATGTGGTAAGTACACAGTAATATTGTATTCTGAGCTTGAATCTCCATTATACTACCCGACATAATGTTAAAGTCACTCCTTCCCTTATTTGGAGTCACTAAGTTTTTGTAGAACACCCCCCTCTACCCCAACACAAGCCTGGGTCGTGCAGATGCAATTTCTTCAGGTGCCCCATGTGATTATTCTTGGCTTTCTGGCCTGCTGGGCTCCTCTGAGTTTTGGGTGTGGAAAAAAATCCAGCAGCCTCTTCCAGGAATTCAGTGGAAAAGAATTTCTAGGCAGACTGCCTAAAAGCAGCACTGTGTTCTTAGAAAGCAGCTGTTGTATCTGCTGAGAGCTGCTTGTGTGAGACATGTCAGAGCTGTTCTTGAGGCCCTGAGCCTTAGGGCTCTGATGCCTGTGACTGACACCATCACCACCATGTCCATAGCCTAAGACCACCACCTCCACCAAAGCAATCCTGGAAGGGTCACCTGTGTGCCACAGATGTGCCAATGATCTCGACAGAGCTTCTGCCTATTGCCTACAGACTGGGGCCCCTTTAGTGCTCCCAATCGAAGACGAAAACACTGGAAGAAGGACAGAAGAAGATGAAACTTTAATATGTGACCTGGGCTTCCTTCCTCAGCTCTGTGTCAAAAGGACCCTGGTTTAGCCGAGTCCCGTTCCCCTGTGCTCTGTTCATCTGCAACCTCCACCAAGCTTGCTACCATGTGGTACTGAAAGTTAGAGCTGACACAACCTTTGAAAATGCCTTCATCTAACTCATTTGGATTCTACCATAGGATGCTGAGGCCCAGGGAGGGCATGGCACTTGTCTGAGACCGTGGGGCTTTACCGCTCAAGTCAGGTGTTCTAAATTCCCAATGTTGGGGCCATAGTCCCAGTGAGATAGTTGAATTTTTGTTTGACAGCTTTCTAAGGATTTAAGTATTGACTAATCTAGGAAGAACACTTCCCCTCTCTTTATAACTCGAGTTATCAGCCAGTCCCTATATCTGTACATATTTACATGTAGGTACTTGTGTGTGTGTGTAAAATTTACTTTATCCATTTCACAAATGCTGGGTGTCCTCTATGTTTTATTTATCTTTTTGAATATTTAAAAACATTTTATTGTTATTTAATTTTAGACAGAGGGGAAGGGTGGGAGAAAAAGATCAATGTGTGGTTGCCTCTCATGTGGCCCCTACTAGGGACCTGGCCTGCAACCCAGGCATGTACCTTGACTAGGAATAGAACCAGCAACTCTTTGGTTTGCAGGCTGGTGCTCAATCCACTGAGACACTTAATATTATATTAGTTTCAGGTACACAGCATAGTGGTTAGACATTTATATCACTTGTGAAGTGATCCCTTAAAAAGTCTAGTACCCACCTAGGTGTCTTACGTCTTTCAGGTGCTGTAATTAGGATCCTTGCAGTGTGTGAGCATAAGTGTGCATGTGTGTTGGGAGAATAAGGTACAATAGCAAGCCATTCAGGTTTGGCCCTCAGGGATTTATAGGATCATGGTTTCCATGGACTGGAAATTGGGAAAGGGATAGATCTCACTTATGGTTTCCCACTGGGTTGAGGTCAGCTGTTGGCTGGTACTTTATTCTCCTGTAGGCTTAGCCAGGGCTGGAGGATCCAATTCCAAAATGGCACTCTCACATGGATGGGAAGTTCATATTGGCCAGGAGCTTTAATGCCTTCTGACAAGGATGCTTGGTATAATGCCAACTTCATGGCATGGTAGCCTGCTTTCCCCAGCATGAGCAATTCATGAACTGAAGGCAGAAGTTGCAATGCTCTTAGTGACTTCACCTTGGGAGTTGTACATCATTCCTTCCACCATATTTAATTGCAGCAACAATGAATCACTGTGGGAGGTGGCTACACAAGGGCATGGACACCAACAGGTGAGGGTCATTGGGAGCCATGCTCTAGAATGGTCCCCATGTAATCCAAGTGGAAAACACATGGATAATTATAATTCTCTGTGATAAGCACCATGAAAGAGGAAGTGTAGAGCTTAAAGGAGCAAAATATAAGTGTAAATAACCTCCTCTGGGGTTGGGAGAGGGTGACAATAGTGGCCATTTTAAAGATTCTTTGCAAAAAAGTGTCATTTAAGCAGAAGCATAAAGTTGAGCAAGGATTGGCCAGGTTTGGGATTGAGCGTGTAGAAAAAGAGTTTCAGGAAGAGGGAAAAACATTCTTTAGGTTGCAACTTGAATGACATTTCCTCCAAAACTCGAGTCCCAGGAGATGTAGCACAGAAAGGAGTCCTGTGCCTAAATAAGTTGGGAAAATGCAGTATATTTCAGTTCTTGTGAAAGATTTACAGTTCTCACTGATATACTGAAGGTTTTAGAAATTTTGCACTAAACATATGTCTTGATGGCTTAACCCTAACCTTATTTGAACATGGGAAAATATGATCTTCTGTGGAGCACATTTTGGGAAAAGTTGTATTAGACATCCAGGTCAGTGTTTTCCATTGTCGCCACATCCTTCTCAGTAATTTAGAGGGCAAGGGGAAAAGTGAAGCTTGTTTTTTTACTTGAAGAGTAGGGAGCAGAAAATGTATTTATTCACTGTGATAGTGGACAACACTCTTCTGACTGGAAGAGATGAAGTCTGATTCAAATAGCCTGAAGTCAAAATGGGAAATTATTAGTTCACATAATGAAGAGATCAAGGGTGGATGTTCAGGTTCACCGGGATCCAGGTATAGAACCAGGTCATCAGGAATCTGTGTTGACTGTATGCTCAGCCAGGATCTCCCCAGTTGTTGGCTAAGAAGTTCATCTGCAACTTCAATTTAATATGTAACAGCTTAGTAACCATGGGTAAGAATGATTGATCATCTCAGCAAAAGGGTAATGATGGACATTGGCTGGCCTGGAATAGGTCATGGGAAAAGAGTATGCAGTGTCACACATTGGTTTTATCTGGGCCAGGTGCCACCATTTGGAACCACAAGGTTGGGGTTAGCCCTACCCCAAACCACATGGGTTTAGAGAGAGGGAGGGAGGAGTGGTTCTCCAAATAGTAGAGAGGAATTCTTGAAAGAAAAAGATCTAGGAAAATAATAAAAAAAGGTGTCCATTCTCACTTCCACATATGAACTGATTACTTATTAAGTGTCAGTTTCTTGGCTACCCACAGAGAATGCAGAGATTAATGTTTATCCCTTCCTTTGCAGCCTGATCACTAGCTCATGACTTCATTTCTCCCCTCAGCCTTCTTCCAATTCAGAAGTTTCAACCCATGTCTAGGAGAAGCTACAAATGACTGCCTGAATTTCGTATAAGCAAAATGACAAGGGTCTTTCTTGCAGGTCCCAAGGATTTCCTACAATTATAAGGAGGTATTCTTACAAAGACTGTGCTAGAGACAGAAAGAAGGAGGTAATCCAACCATTCTAGACTAGTGGATCTCAACTCTCACTAAAGGTATCAGAATCCTTTAGGAAGATTAAAAAATGCAAATGTAGGGGTTTTGCCACATCGATTTTAATTTAATTGGCTGGGGATGGGGTCACTGGGTTTGGGTCTTTTATTTAAAACTCCCCCAGGCTATTGTGTAATGTGCAGCCCAGACAGAGAGCCATTTCTTGAAGGACCATTGGCTGCTTTGGGGAAGAAGCTGTTTTGACCCCTCAGCACCTATATCTGGCATATAGTTAGGTGCCCAAGATAAGTGAGAGATTTAGGCCAACAAGAATCAGTGCCAAACCTTGTTTGGTTTTCCCTCTCCTCCAACACGTTGAGCATCCTGAAAATCAAGGGGCAAGTTTTCTTTGCAGGGAATAATACATCTCCAAGTGCAGTGTATAGGAATCTTGTGAATTCCCACAGCCCTGTGGTGAGGAAGGTTTTTCTTTTCCCCACTTAACTAACAGGGCACTCAGTCCCAGAGCACAAAACGACTGGCCTCAGGCCTCAGCAAGGAATAATGACTGGTTTGTGGGGTCTCTGATGCAATTATAAGTAAGCTGATGGAAGGAGATTAAGGCAGCAATTTGGAAACATCAAAGGTTAATACAGGCTAGATGTTTTGGACCTAAATTTGATTTCTGGGACAGCTGACCAGTACTAAATCCCCATTACCTTCAATTCAGAAGTCTTATTTGTATTGATGTTTTTGTATTGATGCCGCCTGCGGCTCCTGTCAGCTGCTCCCGCCCAGCTGCACCTCAGGAGCACCCAGGGAGGTGCTGATGACTTCAGTTCCTTCTGTATTGACAGAGGTCACTGTATCATCAGTCCTGGGTTCATGAGGTGGTGGGTTTAGAATTAATTTTTTTGTGGCATTATTCCTGAAAGGAGTCCTCAAACTGGACAAAGGGATGCCTCTGTTAGCTCCCTTCTGCTGTACCACAGAGTTCCTTGGGGATTAACTCTCTCCCCCTTCCCAAGGCACTTGTTCTCACGGGCTCTGGACCCAGGCTGTGTGGATTGTGCCCTAGCCCCATTTTTAGCCAGATGGACTTTGGCAGCTCACTTTGCCTCTCTAAGCCTCAGTTTTCTCATCTGTGAAACAGGAACAAAATAGCATCTACCTTATAATGTTCCTATGAAGATTAAATAGATACTGTTACACATATTCATGCACAAACACATGTATGAATGAATATTCTATTTTAAGATATCTATGTATATCTTAGAATAGTGCTGAGGATATTGTAGATGTCTAGATATTTTTAGCTATGTTCCTACTGTTGATCCTTGGAAAAGGCCACCCACCATGTATGACCACATGACCTCAATGGAACTTGATCTTTAAAAAAAATGTTTTTAATTGTTATTCTATTAGAGTTGTCCCAATTTTTCCCCTTTGACCTCCTCCACATATCCTAACCCTGCCTGCCGCTCCCACAGTCAGTTCCCACACAATTGTCCATGTCCTTGGGTCATTCATACATACTCTTTAATTAGTCCCTTCCTCTTCTTTCCACCATTATCCCCCTTCCCCCTCCCCTCTGGTAACTGTCAGTCTGTTCCATGTTTCCTGGGGCTTGATCTTGCTTTCCTCTCTAGGCCTTATCTTAGAAAAGTCCCCTTGGCTAACTCAGTACATATCTGCTGCTCTTGTTACCTTGGCTACAAGGCCATAGAGTCTTTGTGAATGGAGGTCTCTGGAGCTATGTGCTGTATACTGATGTAACCATTTGTCATAGCTCTTCTCTGCTTCAGCCTTTACAGGCTGATGTCTCACTTTCTTCCCCAGAGAAAACCTTTCTTAGGTCTGACAACTAGATTGGAATTTGACCACATTTCCCATGCTCCCAGGAGCTGTGGTCTCCAACCACGCACTTCCTCCTGTTCCTGCATTATCTCCCCTTTCTGTCCACAGCCCCTGCACCCCCAATGCTTTCCCAACACTTTAAAGAGTTGCTTTTCAGTACCTGTCTTGATGGTCACACTGTGAATCCCCTGAGGGGAGGGATTACGCTTGTCTTTTCAGGTTTGCATTTGCCATGCTAAACTCAGTGCCTGGCCCGTGAAAGTCCTAAGTTCACATTTAGTAACCTTCTGATGGGGGCTATACTCTATCCTGACTATACATTGGATACTGATAATACAGTCAGAAGGAAAGAACAAGACAAGTAGTTACACTTAGAGAAGTTCAAAGTCACATGTGATTATGTCACTAGAAGTTGTACAATCATTCATGAATCCCTCCTGAGGTAGGGATCTGGAGAAAGTAGTAATGACTGACAGCTTATTCCTACTCATCTGAGGGCCCTCAATATCCAAAGGTTTAATAATGCAAATAGGCTCCACAGCTTTACCAAGTCTTGAGGATTTGCCTCTCTCATGCAGATTCATGGGGTTTCTTATCACTTAGTGATCCCTGGTTCTTCTACAGCTATCATCTAAAGGTCAAGACTCTTCACTGAGTCTTTCTGTAAGTGAAGATGCCTTTTTTCCAGGATTAAGTAATACTGATTAAGTTCTGTGTTTAATAAACTTAGCATAATGCCCGATACATAAGAAACACTGATAAATACTCAGTTTTTCACATTGATGAGTGTGTGCCCCTAACATCACTCTTCCATGTTTCATTTATTTGCATGCTTTTTGATTTGGGATGTATTATCAAGTTCCACCACTATCTGTGTGAGCTTAGGCAAGTTGCTTACTTTTTTTGGTCTCAATTTTCATTACCTTTGGAATAGGGACAATAATGGCAGTTTTTTGAGGGTTGCACAAGGATACCATGAAATCACACACATGCCTGACACACAATAAATATTTTATAATTGTTGTTAATATTATTATATTGTTTGTTAGGTACTAAGCATAGAGTATTGAATGTTTCAGAGTAGAAGCATGGACTAAAACAATGGATTTGTGAATAGAATTCAGTGGAAATAAAGGAATGAAAATCAGCACTTTTTGAGCACCTTCAGCATGCTCAAATTTTTTGCTTGAAGGTTAACAGAATTGTATCCTTGGATAATTTTGCATATATTAAAAATAGTAAAACTATGGTTAATTTATGTTGGATGGAACAAGATATGTATGCCTGGTGAGGGCATACATATTAGTGAGCGATACCCAGACCTTAAGTTCAGGGTCGATGCTACGAGAGCATCAGAACCATGGAGAGTTCCAGGAAGGGGTGAAGGGGCACCATAACCTGATACAGAAAAAGTCAGTTTCTCTCTATTGGCCTTGTAGAAATTGGAGGTGTTTGCCCTATACTTCCCTTCAGCTTGGCTTTTACGCTTTGAATGAAAATTCCTTGAAGGAAACAATCTGTAAAGTCTGCTTTTTTTTTTTGATGTAAAGATGTCATAGAACATTGTCCATCCATGGCATGGAACCTATTAACATTTTGAGAAAATTTCTGTGGAGGTGTATTCAAGGAAAACTTCTGTCTCTCTTTGTCTCATTGATGATGAAAAGTGTACACTCCGACTGTGTTTTCAGTTAGTTTCTGGCCCCTAGGGAACTCAGCACACAAATCCTAGTTCAACTACAGCAAATAATTAGGAATCTATGACTGTAATGTTTGCATTCTCTGTCCCTCCCCAAACCATTGATTCTTCATCTCCTGTAATTCCTTCCTATACCAATTTACATCTTTCTCAATCCTGGTTTCAAATCTTATATTTAGCAATTTTATTTTGCATATTTCCTATTAGCATTCTCAAATCTTTCATGAAAGAAATTGGACTCTAAAAAAAAATAGGCAAATATACATTCCTTCCTACAAAAGAATGTGGAAAAGAAGTGAGGCAAAGGTCCAGTGGGTAAACACACAACAAGACCACCACTCATCACTTGAGGAAGAATCCTGTCTGGGGTGATTTATGATAATGCTTCACATTTCTTGACTCTCTTCTATGAGTGCCAAGTTCTAATTTGTATAACCCGCATTTGTGGTTTTTATCATATTTGGCCATTAGTTTGATTATTCTACTTAGAGCTTTGGATTCTGCTTTTGTCTTTCCATCAACTCCCTGTTACTGACCCATTTTCAGCTCTTGGTTCTCATCTTTGTCCTCTGTACTGAGCATGTGTTCATTCTTCCATCTTAATCTGAGTCCTATAAATGACTCATGTGTGGTCTCACCCTCCTCTGGTCCTCATCCACACCTGGTAATACCTTGCTGTCCAAGATTCTAAGGTTGGGTTCTATTCCTGGTCATACCACTCTTGGCTGCATGTTCAAATCCATTCCTCTATGGCAGCTTGACACCTACTTTAAAAAGGAAACCAGAAAAGGATGGCCATGTACCTCAAGGGAACGCACCTGATGCAAGGGAGTCTTTAAGATGCCTTCCAACTTTGAGTTTCTATACTAGAAGAGTGAAAAAACCAGGAATACCTGTAGCTTCCTTGTTTTGCTCACAGCGAGCACACAACAAATATTCATTTAAAGTAGTATAATAGTTTACAGTTTTAGAATTTGGTCTACAGGTGCAGTAGGCATTTGTAGTCCCATGTTATGGATGGGGAAGACTGAGTCCCAGAGACATTAACTGACTTACTCAACACAAGTAGGAAGTGATGAAAACTCAGCATCTAAGCACAGATCTTCTGTTTCCAAAGATCATTCTCTTAAAAATGTATACATAGAAACATTTGAAGAGAAGGAGGGAAAGAGATACTTGGGAAGGAAAAGGGTGACCCATCCCATGGCCTCCCTAAATGAAAGAGAATCTTTAAAATATTGTGTAGTTTCCAATGGATATCACATACATACCACATTTTAAAGTAGGAAAAAGACTGCATAGCCTGAGGCCAAGAAGGCTCAGAGACAGAAACTTTCTTGCTCTTCTTTAATTATGCTGTTACAATAAAAGGATAAGCATATATTATCACACTTTCGCCAATGTGGCAATTAAGATTGTGATCTGGATGACTACTAGAGCTTATAATGAGATTATATCCCCCTATTAAAACCACGATCCACTGGTATAATAAAGAACGGTTCAGTTTTACTTACTATGATATTGGTCTTGGGGAAGGTGCTAAAAGGCATCATATACATCTTAGAAATTAACCCTTATCAGATGTATCATTGGTGAATATGTTCTCCCATTCAGTGCATTTTGTTGATGGTTTTCTTTACTGCGCAAAAGCTTTTTAGTTGTATGTAGTCCCATTTGTTTATTTTTTTGCTTCCCTAGCTTGAGGAGATATATCAGAAAAAATGTTGCTACCAGAAATGTCTGAGATTTTACTGCCTACGTTTTCTTCTATGACTTTTACAGTTTTACAACTTATATTTAAGTCTTTAAACCATTTTGAGTTTATTGTGTATGGAGTAAGGAGGTGGTGTAGTTTCCCTTCCTTCCTTCCTTCCTTCCTTCCTTCCTTCCTTCCTTCCTTCCTTCCTTCCTTCCTTCCTTCCTTTCCTTCTTTCTATCTATCTATCTATCTGTCCTAACTATACAACTCAACACCAAGAAAATAAGAATCCAAGTTAAAAATGGGTAAGAGACCTGAATAGACACTTCGCCAAAGATAACATACTGATGGACAATGGACATATGAAAAGATGCTCAATGTCACTAATCATCAGAGAAATGCAAATTAAAACCACAATGAGATACCACCTCACACCTGTCAGAATGGCTACCATCAATAAATCAGCAAACAGCAACAACATGGATGGAACTGGAAAGCTTTATGTTGAGTGAAATAGGCCAGGTGTTGAAAGACAAATACCATATGATCTCACCTTTAACAACAAAACAAACAAGCAAGCAGAAAAAAAAACAAAGACACTGAAATAGAGAACAAGGGGACAGTGACCAGAGGGGAGAGGGAAGGGAAGTTAAGGGGAAAAAGGGGGAGGGATTTGGAGGAACAAATAGGAAGGACACAGGGACGAGAACTAAGGGGGGTGGAAATGGGAGGGAGGTGGGGAGCAAGGGGTGGGGGAGGCTGGGATGGGAGAAATAGACAAAAAACTGTACTTGAAAAATAACTAAATAAAAATTAAAAAATTTAAAAAAAATAAGCAAACAACAAGAATTGGCAAGGATGTGGAGAAAGGGGAACCCTCCTGCACTGTTGGTGGGAATGCAGACTGGTACAGTCACTATAGGAAACAGTATGGAGATACCTTAAAAAAAAAAAAAAAGGAACTACCTTATAACCCAGAGATTCCATGTCTGGGGATACACCTGAAGAAACCACTAATTCAAAGGAATATATAAAAATGGAGACAACTGTACTTGAACAACAATAAAAAATGATATAAATTCAAGGAAAAATAAAGAAAAGCATATATTCACCCCTGTGTTCATTGCAGCACTATTTACAATAGCTACAATTTGGAAGCAGCTAAGTGCCTATTAGTAGATGAGTGGATAAAAAAGCCATGATACATATTTACACAAAGGAATACTACTCAGCCATAAAAAGAAGGAAATCTTACCTTTTATAACAGCATGGTTGGACCTGGAGGCTGTTATGCTAAGTGACATAAGCCAGCTAGGGAAATACAAAAACTGTATGATTTCACTTACAGGTGGAATCTAATAAACAAAATAAACTAGCAAACAAAATAGAAAAAGAATCATAGAAACCAAGAACAGACTAATCTCTCTCAGAGGGGAGGTGGTAGGGGGGCTGGGAGAGAAATGGCGAAGGGGTCAAGTGAAAAACAACAACAGATGACAGTATGGTGGTTACCAGAGGGGAGGGTGGGGAGGAAGTCGAAGAGGGTACAGGGGGACGAGTGGGGAGGGAAAGAGACTTGACTGGGTGGTGAGAGCACATGATGCAGTATGCAGATGGTATGTTATAGAGTTGTACACTTGAAAAAAGAATGGTTTTATAAACCAATATCACCCTAATGAGTTCAATTAAAAAGATAATTAAAAATTTTAAATAAATGTACGAATGCGTTGGGGGGAAAAGGCATCCAAGGTGAGGAAGATGCACACCAGAATATTATGGGGCTTGCAAGGTGCGAGGCACTTAGAATTAAAGCCTGGCTCTGGTATTTTGTATTTTTTTTTCCAATTCAGTTGTTATAGGTTTGGGAATTTTCAATTTTTTTGTTAGTATATATATTTTAAAGATTTTATTTATTTTTAGAGAGAGGGGAAGGGAAGGAGAAATAGAGAGAAATATCAACGTGTGGTTGCCCCTTACGTGCCCCCAACTGGGGACCTGGCTTGCAACCCAGGCATATTCCGTGACTGGGAATCAAACCAGCAACACTTTGGTTCACAGGCCTATACTGAACACTGAGCCACACCAGCCAGGGCTTAGTATATTTTTGAAAGGCAGTACTATAATTAGAAAAAAATCTCCAGAACCAGCACAGAAACATGCTCCCCTTTTTGTGTTGAAAGGTGCTTGGTAAACTTGCTAAGTACCATTAAAATAAAAGGAATCTTTGTTATGGACAATTAATGGACACTTTTATTGTCCAGGTTTATTTTAATCTTTATAGCATGTCAAATATTCTTTTTGATTTTTTACAGCTCGAAGTGTCCATTTGTTATCAAAATACATTGGTCTCAAAGCTTCACTGACATTGATCTTTTGTCCGGGAGCCAAGTCTCATTTTATGCTTGAATTTCCTACACAAGGTCCACAGTAAGACTTCTTTGGGGGAGGGGCAAATTACAATAAACCTATTTTTAAATGGTTGGCTAAAGAAAAGTTGTTCTTTTTAGGTCTCATTAGTGATGAAATCTTGGGGTGCAGAATCTGAGGGATAGTTATATACGAAGGCTCTCTTGAAACATCTTTCAGTTTCTCCCTCTCTGTTCTTCTTCTCACTCTTCCTCTGTGTCTTCCTCTCCCTCTTTCCCAATCTCTTTCTCTGAATCTCATCTTTTTTCTTTTCCTCTGTCTCAATCTCCTGCCATCTCTCTAACTCTATCTCCTGGCTCCTCTCCTTTCTTCTTAATCTTTCCTCTCTTCCTTCTTCCCTCCCTCTCTTTCTTTCCCTCTCAATCTCTCCCCCTCTCTCTCTCCATTTGTCTCAATGTCCCTCTCTCTTCTTCTCCCTCTCTCATGATCCCTCTCTCTTTTCATCTTTCTTCCTTCTTGTTTTATAATAATGGTTCTCAAGTATGTGTGTGTGTTGGCGGGGGACAGGGGCAGGGGAACAATTTTATCCACTAAAGGACATTTGGAAATGTGTGGGGATAGTTTTGGTTGTTACAATGTGTGTGTGGTGGGGGATGCTACTAAGCATCTAGTGTGTAGAAGCTAGGGATGCTGCTGAACATCCTCACAACAAAGAATTATCTGGCCCAAAACATCAAGAGTGCAGAAATTAAGAACCCTGTTTAACAGATAAAAAAACATCGCCACCACTTCTATACGTTGACCAGGAGAAATAAAACAAGGGCTTGAAGTGAAAAGTTTATCAGTGGTGGAAGCAGACTTCTCAACTTTTCAAGTTCTGATTTCTGCTGTCTTACTAATGACATTGTGTCCCAGGAGTTCCTGCTTTAAGGGTAACAAGATCATGTATCTTGTGACTTTGTTTCTTCCATCTTTCTCTCTTTGTCCAAGTTCACATACTACAGAGTTACATATGACCAGTTCCTTCTTTCCCAAATTTGTCATTATTCACTCTGGAATACTGGCTTCTTAATGAATTTTAGTCTTCAATTTATACACAAAAGACCTGGTATGTGCCAGGTCCTGCCCATGGGCACTCAGTGAGCCACAGAAGATAATTTTATTTATTTTATTTCTAAAACCTTATATCATAATCTGGCCAACAATGTCCTATACTATTCATTGAACAAATATTCTAATTCTCTGGGTGAGAATAATGCCTGGGATTTTGATAAGTTTTAAGAATAGAAAGATGTGTAAGGCTTTATATTTTCCCTCAGAGAGCTCACAGATTAGTGATAGAGACACACAAGCATAGGAATTTCAACAGTTATGTGTTTCTATAACAGCAGTATGTACTGACTCTTACGATAATTCAGCAAGAGGATACCTAACCCAGCTTGGGGCATTAGGAGGTATTCTTGTAGGAAGTAATATTTGAACTGAGTCTTGGCAAGATGAAGAAGGGGCAAGAGAAGATTTTGGGGAGAGAAATCTGTATAATCAAAGATATGATGGAATGGGATGCAGAGTATAGTTAGCACTTCTTGGCCCCCTAAAGTCTTGGTTCAAAGACATGTCTCATCACCATGTTCAAAGGCACTGCCTCATCGGTGTCCCTGGGAAATTGGGTCCCTTTGTATATGCATGTTCTATGGGAGCACACTCCCATTCCTCCTTAGAGGGATTCTGAGAAAAGCTAAATTTTCTCTTTTTTGTTTTTCAGATTCAACCAACCATTATTTAATGCCTAATCGCCAGATACTTAGCTAGCTAATTCATATTCATTAGACCACTGGGCTCTCAAACCAACTCTTTGAGTTATATCTTAGGTTAGAGACAGCTAGGTATCCCCTAATATCTAGTCCCCACTCCTAATAGAGTGGTAAAACCTCCCATCCTTGACACATGGCTCTTCAGAATAACACTGAAATTTTCAGCCTGTTCTGCAAATATATGTGGCCATGTGACTAAGTTCTGGCCAATGGGATACAAGCTGAAATATCTGGAAGCTCCCAGAAATTTTCCATAATAGAGATCTGATGTAGATGCCTTGCCCCCTTTTCTTTACACATTTATTTTTGTTGGCTTGGATGTGAGTATAAAGGCTGGTGTTGAAGCATCCTTCTGGGACTATGAGGCGATCTTTGAAATGAAGGCCTTTGCTTGGGAGAAAACAAGACAGGAGGAATCTCGGCACAGCTGTCATAGTCCTTGACTACATATACCTCTAGATCTTGTACAAGTTATAGAAATGAACTTCTATCTTGTTTAGACCACTGTTATTATTGAGTCTTTGTTACGGTCAGGTGAAGTGATCATATCCATTATACAGATGAGGAAAATGAGGCTCAGAGAAATTAATGTGTCCGTCAACAGTGCCCACAGTCATAAATGTTTGGAGTATAGGTTTTCTGATTTTGAAATCAAGGCTCTTGTCATTATTCCAAACTATTTTACTTGCTGTGTTTATTTTTCTCTATTCTGCTCTAGTTAAATTATGATTGCTTCGGGCCGGCCCTCAACACTGTTTGACCCAGAAAGTCCTTTAATGTTGATCTGATTTAACTCCAATTTTCAGGAAATGGCTCTTGGTTTTCTTTACTTCAGAAATCAAGGAACTGAAAAATTGGTAGGGCAATAGGATAAAGAATGTTCATTAGACATCATGACAGTAAATTTCAGTCCTTCGTTTTGTAGTACATTCTACTGTCTATTCAATCATCTTTTAATTAATTAGCAATTAAGGTTGCTAAAGATGTGAAGATGCCCATTAATAAAGGTTGGCAAATCACCCTCATGGTCTGAGGAAAGATGAATTTTAGTGATCTTTCTCTCTGGTTTTTAAAAAGTCAAAATCAGGTACTACTCCTGTTATAATTTATTGTTCATTTTTGACAGTACTACTCAACATGGAGAATAACCTGGGCAAAAAGCATGAGACCCATGTTGTTATCCCAGCTATGGCACAAACTTTCTTTGTGACCTTGAAAAATATGCTGACCTTAATTGGTAGTTAAGGTGACATCCACAATAACTAGGTAGTCAAATGAGATAAATAACTTAATCCTATCTTAGGACAATACCATGTATATGTAGAAAACGAGGACCTAAGAGTTTTTTCTTCCCAATGTCCACAGTTTGGAGAAATACAAAACAAACAAGCAAAAAAAAAAAGCAAAGAAAGAAAACCAAAGTCTCCACCAAATGTTTTCACTGGCTTGCCACGTAAATTGTCCTATATTTTAGTTAAACTGCATAGACATAAGTCTATTTGCTGCCTTATTTACATAAGGTCTAAAATGCATTTGCCCCAGGCTCATGGAAGTGATTCACCATAACAAAGGAGGTTAAAGTGTGTTCCATGAGATGTCACCGGTGACCTTAGACAACGTGTTGACCATAGCACCATAGCACGGATCTTGACTCTAAACTATCTCAGATTGGCAACTCAGGCCCTAATTTAATTAGATTGCACCAGTCATGACCCAGTTTGGGTTTAGACAAACCAGTCTTTGCCACCTCCTTATCTTCCTGCCCCAAGAGGAAAACTTTCCTTGTATCTTGGATTATGTGGTTCTCTCCAAAAGGAGAAAAGGGAACAGGGGGGATGAATAGGCAGAGTACAGATGAATTTGGGGAGAGTGAAACTATTCTGTATGATGTTATAATGATGGATACATGTCATTACATGCTTAACAAACTCTTGAATAATCAATACTAAGAGTAAAACTTAATGTAACCTATGGAACAGTGTGTCAACTTTAATTCATCAGTTGTAACAAACGTACCCCTCTGGTGTGCTCAGTTGGTAGTGGGGAAAGCTGTGGGTTTGTAGGGCAGGGGGTGTATGGGAACTCTCGGTCCTTTCAGCTCACTTTTACACTGAATCTAAAACTACACAAAAAGCTTTATAAAGAAGGAATGATCATGTTTTGCACCTACAATGTTCCAATATTGTGGTGGCACTTTGCAAACACTATCTCACTGATGCTTTCAACAGCCTTGAGCAGCAGATTAAAGAATTCAAGCTCAGAAAGTTTGAACAACTTGTCCAAGGTCATAGAAAAAACAGGCAACAGAGAAGCACACCTGTCAGGCTCTGAAGTCTGTTTGTCTCCATTCACTCACGGTATCCCTCAAAATCTCTGAACAAACAGCACTCCAGTCTCCATTCTGCTCCTTGCCAGTCTGAGTCTGCTTTAGCCCAGGAGCATTGTCCAATATGACTCATGAGCAGCAGCCGGACACAGGTACCTGAGAAATCTCATAAAAATCAGTCTGGCTCTTTGCTTTTCTCATTACTGCACATGGCATAATTATAACAGCCTTTCCTCTGTGGAAACTGACATCAAAGACCCTGACAAAGAATATCTCCGGTGGGAACTATGATTATCCCAATTTTATGGCTGGAGAAACTGAGGAATGGATTTATTAAGTGGCTTGCCTAAGGTCAGCTGTTGAGTCAAGGCATTAAGTCTACATCTGTTGGACTCCCAGGCCACATACAAGCCCTTGAACCATATTCCTGGTCTTGGTCTAAAACACCTACCATGTTCATTAGACTAATGTTACTATTCCCTGGGTAAAAATTAAAGGATTACATGCAGTTAAATGATAACATCTGTATCATTGTGAGGTCGTAGGAGAGAAGGCACTGTTCCTTTGGGAAATAGGTCATCAGCCCTAGGGTGCTGCTTAAGCCTCTGGAGCAGGGGCCCTGGCAATGAACTCACAGCAACTGAAGAAATCCTCAGCCACATGCACAGTGGCCATTTCAATCCTCCATGGAGATTCAGCCTTCTGGTCATTTAGAGCCTCAGACCACCTTATCTTTGACCAACACACTCAGCTTGGAGGCACAGTGAGTTGTGTGCCACTGTGTAGAAAGGGAGAAGCAGGTGGGAAGAAACTTCTGTTTTGTAACATGAGCTGGCTTCACAGTCTGTATTCACTCTCTGGAGCTGTGTTTTAGAGGGAGCAGTATGACCTGCCTTGCATAGACTTTTCACATCTGAACATTAATGAGGCATGTATATGCTGAGGGGTTTCATGTGTTCATTAATGCAGAATTCTAGAGTTTTAGTCCTAGGACAGGCTATATGCCTGAAGCTTTCTTTTCTTGAAGGCTCAACACCATATAAACTCCATTTGCTGGGATTCAGTCCCCAGCAGGGGAGGAAGTGTGCCTGGAGAATGGATGTCACTGTGAAATCAGCCTCATATTGTCCTGGGCTGAGGGTCCAGGACAGGGCTGTCACAGTCAACCCATGAGATGTGGAGATGTAAGAGGCCCCCTCAGAAAGGGGTTGGAAAAGGCTAGTCTGAATTTACTAGATATGAGATTTCAGGTGGCAATCGACTTTGATGCTGTCTGCTAGTTAGGTGCTCTTTTCATTCTCTCTGCTTGCAAAATTCTACTCAGCTCTCAAATGTCACCTTCTCTTTGGAGCCTTTACTTCAGGGTAGAATTAGATACTCCATCCCCGCTCTATGCCCCTCTCAGTACCTTGTTCTTAATTGGTATTGTGGTGCCTAGCACAGTCCTGCATTGACTGCTTATGACATCTTTTTCTCTACCGTAAGACAGTGAGCTCCTTACCTGATCCACCTAATCGGGACCAGAGAACAAGCAACCAGTCCTCTGTGTTGTATTGACTTGGTTGAACAAGAACCACATGGAAGATCTTTGGTATTGTCGGTCTAAATATGAACCTGACCTTGCTTTGCAAGGGCTATGTCACAAAACTCTTAGTCCTTACTCCTTGGATATTTGTTGTTTTTTCTAAAGAGGAAAGGAACTCATGCTAAAATTTTGTTTGGAGATTTTAGAATGTAAGTGTACATGATTGCCCATTTAAATTGATCTAAGTTTTGTTGGTACCTCTTCACTTGTTCATATAATAAAACATTTGATGCACACGCACCATGCCAAAGGTCAGTGGGGCAGGGATTCTGCATTATTATCAGGGGGTGTTAAGGTCAATGGTTCGCCCAAAGTAACACAGTTACTGAATTACAGTGTTTAGCCCAGCACTGACTTCCATTTCCCCAGCCCAGTGCTATGGCCAGCACGTAAATCTGTCGGAAATTATTAACTATGCTTAATAAATACAGAATTAAATGAGTTTACCCAGCATGGAAAAATCTGGCATGGACTGAACTTCAGGGAGCACATAAGTCATTCTGTACACTGGCGATCCTTCCCTCTGAGGGCCTTTTGTGTATGGAAAGTATCTGTCATTAAGCTCTCCTAAGCCCCACTCATTTAAGTTCTCCCCCAATTGCACACCTCCCACCTAGTAGTCCTGGTGCTATGATGATAGACACCATGGAAATACAGAGTGATCAAAAGAGGTTGATAAATGCAGTATTTTATTGGAGTACATTATACATTAGAATTGCCCTTTCTCTATTTTCTTGGAGGTTCATTTCTTCACTTGATTTGTGTCTTAACGCTGTTCCATTTCAAGGCTACCTTGTGGAAGGGGGAGTGTTTGGATGGCTTGGAGCAGAATGACATTTAGGAACAGGCTTATTCCTCCAAAATAGTATTTTTCCCTTTAGAAAGGTGTGCTTTGGGGAGTCATTATCAACATGAAAACTGAAATTCCCAGAACCTAGGGCAAAGGTGATTAGTGCTTATATAGAACTCAGTAAAGAAGACATGAGGGAATTGACTCTAAAACAATAGCCTCCAATGAATGTACTTACCTGTTCCACCTGGCTCCCCTTCCATTGCTTCCTCTCCACTAGTGCCCTACCCCCACCCCTCTGTCCTCTGCTCCACTTTCATTTGCTCAAGTTGCATGTGAATGTAAAAGGCTCTATTTTTTCCATTGTTTAATTATATAACTACTCACACACACATTTTTCAAGAAGAAAGAACAGTTACTTACATACTTGCCATTGAGCATAAGGAACACACTGCTTCTCAGACGGGGGCCACTGCCACCCCTCTTGTGTTATGTGCCACTGCTTCCCCTTGTGTTCATCATGCCACTGATTTTCTTTAGAACTTTGTCACCTACGTGTAACTCCACTTACACATAATGTAAGTCACATTCTACTTTGTTGTGCTATTGTAAATATGCCTCTTTGGAATTATACTTTCTACCTCAATTTTACTGGGGAGAAATAATTCACTCTTTTTTTTTCTTTCAGACTCTTTGCTTATACACTCAGATCAAAACTTTACCCTTTCCACAACAAAGAATCATTTGATTTCTGTACATCATATGTAAAGCACAAGTTTCCATTTTTTGGAGGACGAATGTGTTTCTTTGCTAAGCAGCTGAATTATGTCCCCACAACATGAATAATGTTGAAGCCCATGTGATCGTACTAGACCTAGGGTCTTTAAGAAGAGACTGAAGGTTAAAGAGGTCAGAAAGGTGAGATCCAATTCTGATGGAACTGATGGTCTTGTAAGAAGGTAATGTCTCTCTCTTTCTCTCCATGCACAGCTACCAAGGAGAGGCCATGTGAACACCCACCAAAAAAGGTGGCTGTCTGCACACCAGGAAGGATTGGAGGAAAATCTTGAATTCTTTCACTACACTAAGAGTTTCATGTTGCAGGGTTTTCATTTTTATTTTTTAAAGTGTCTCCTACCTGACTAAATTATGAACTTAGGAATTCATCGCAGGTAGAGGCATAATTTGAATAATAGGAACCATATGTTGGGCGTATGCTAAATACTGTGCTTAGCATTTAGAATATATTATTTTACTTTTATAATATTGCAAGAACATAAGAATTATAGTCCTCATTTTATAGATGAGGAAAATGAGGCTTAGAGAGGTTTACCAGGTGGCCTAAGGTCACCCAGGCAGTGGGGCTGGCTATCTGATTTTGGACCAATGTCTATATACCTATAAGATACACACTTTTCTATTAGATGAGACTGCTTCTGAGTGGCAATGAGTCCTTCTTGGACTTCTGTGCACCTCAGACTGCAATCTGGTCCTGTTCCCTCCTCCATGACACTCTGAGGTTTTAGGACAAAGATAGAAAACTAGCCCTCTTGGTCAAGTGGTCCCATTAGCAGAGGGGCCAATCAGAAAAAAAGTTTTGGCATTGTCTCATACAGGCATCCTTCTCATGGCAATTCTTTCTATATTAATCACTTCCTAATCCCTTCTTCTTAAGGTGAGGAAGATATCACTGAGGTCTCAGGAAGTGAGAGAACAACAAAAATTCCGACCCACTGTGTTAGCTCAAATCAGGCCATTATCTTTCTCCTCCCATCCTCTCCTGAATAACTTGATTATCTCTTCCCCTGCTGGATATATATTGGCTCATGGATCATGCTTGGAGGGGGTCCCAGCCTGGGGAATGTGAAACATGGCAAAGATATAAGCATAGTTTCCCTTGTGGGCAGGTGTCCCAGGGCCAGGGGACACATTGCAGGTCTTATTCAAGGTCTTTCATGTGCTATCATTCTTGTCTCCAGTCCAGTTGCTTTTTTTCAATGGCTTCAAGGACAATGACTATACATGGGAATCTTGGTTTGCCTGGGATGAAGAGGCCAAGGAAAGTTCTTGCATGGGTTGTTGTTATATAGTAGACCCGTCATGTAGAAGAGGAAAAGGTGGAAACACAGTTAATAGCTTGACCATTTACTTGTATATTCCAACCCTGACCAAGTCCTATCTGGATGCTGAATATTCAATGGCTGGCTCCTCTGGGTCAAGTTCAAGTTCCTCAATACAGCACATAAAAACCTTTCGTATCCTGCCTTATATTTCTGCCTCCTTTCTCTCTATATCTTCAGTCAGCTTCTAGGTGCTTCTCAGATTATATCACATTGGGCCTTTGCACATGCTCTTTATCTCCTTCCTCACCATGGGGAGCATTTTCTCCCTGTTAGACACCTTTCCTCAACCCTTTCCTGGCAGCTCCACTTCTGCCCAAGCAGAGAGGTTTCTCACTGCTTTGTACTGAAGGTGATATCATGAGTGCTTTGCAGGTCACCTTTTCTTCTAGACCCTGGTTCATAGCCCCACTCACTTCTGAGTCCCCTTTCACATCATTGGCACTAAATAAGTTATTTTGGTAAGCAAATGAATGAATAACCCTGGACATTTGCAAAGCATTTTACCCATTTAACAAATTGTTTTTTCTCTATTATCTAACTTTGATCTTCATAACAAGCTTATTGTGGAATTATTTCCCTCATTTTGGGCATGAGGATATTAAGGGTCAGAGAGGTAATGTGATCCTCGAAGGTAGCAGACTGGTGACCGGCATAATGTTTCTAAGTCTAAACTGGGGTGAGAATGAAATTCTGCTGATTAAACATGCAATGGCTGTTTTTATGGGTTGAAGCATTTGAGCTCTTTGATTAATTCAATAGTTTTGAATTATTTTTATGGAAACCAGAGTTTTATACTTAGGCTACTTGGATGGATCCCCACTGCCAGTAGAAAAGAGTTCAGATTCTTCAGCAAGGCATTCAAGATTCTGGCTTCAATCATAAGTTTCAGCCTTATTTTTAGCCACTCACTTTTGTGGCCATAGTACCATCCTCCTTCACCTCAAACCAGAGGTTGGCAAACCTTTGCTGTAAAAAGCTAGATAGTTAATATTTCAGGTTTGTGGGCTGGACAGTCTCTGCTGCAACTACTCTGCTAACATAGTGTGGAAGCAGCCATATACATCACTTATATGACTGGGTGTGGCTATGTTCTAATAAAACTTTAGTTATAAAAACATTCAGTGGGGCTCATTTGCCTTGAAGGCTATTTGGCTTGAGGGCTATAGCTTAATAACCCCAGTTATAAACTACTATTGAAAATACATGATTCCTTTTTCCCCTTCTCCTCAATTTCCCCCCTCCTTTATGTTCCTCACTTCTGTATCCTTTCTTGCCTACCTTCTTTTCATCTTCTTTTAAACATGTGAGTTGTCCTTACATCACCACATCTGCCCTGTTGCTGGTTCTCAGCAACATACAAAGGGTAACTCCGACAAGGAACTCATTGCTTATGGTCTTTGTTTTGGGCCCTTGCCCCAACTCAATCTTCACACTGTGTTCTACCTGGTCTTTGATTCTTCTGCTAATGTCCTGGTTCATTTTCCTGTTTTTAGTTTTGCCTCACTCACACCTAAAATTGATGGCTCACCCTACCTTCACAGTGGTGATCCTGCCTCCCTCCTTCAGATGAGTCTCATTCAGCCCTTTGGCTCTACTGCCTCAGGCCACCTTGGGTGCACATCTTTCCGGTTGGATCTGCCAGGAAGGGACACTCTACATCAGTGCTTTCTTTCCCATTATCTTCTAGGTAGCCTGTCTGCCTGATTGTAATGTGTGTTGCTAGCTGGACTGGACACTCTGTGCCTGGTACTGTGCCAGGCCAGGGAGATGAAGAAACAAGAATGACACAGCCTGTGTTCTTGAGAAGCCCACTCTAGCAGGGAGGAGATATAATTTTCTAATTTAATAAGAGAGGAGAACATCTTTGGGGCCAAGACCTGAGAGGGACGACTTCAAGGGGAAAGAGCAGGGTTAGAGACAACTTCCATTTTTACCTCCGAATTTCACTTTCTTACTGGAAAATTGCTGTAGCCCCTATTGTTGGCCTAGGTCAATTTGAGCTTCCACTGCCCCTCTTTGAATGTGCTCTGAACTGTCTCATTGGTTTACTAACCCACTGAATTACACTTCTCAATAATCCCCAGGCTGGACTGCTGCCTCAGGGGCAGCCATCTGTCTTCCTTGCATGTAGTAGCATGCCCATTTCTATCTACAAACTTAATGGCCACTGTGATCACCCACCAACTGTGTCACCTTGGGAGGTCACTTAATCATTATGAATCTCAGTTTCTTTATCTGTAAAATAATTAAATATCTGTTTTGCTTATTTATTTATTAAGAACATTTAAGTATCTGCTATAATGCCATATCTAAAATATTTACCCTGGCTCCTGATACTTTATTAGTCCTCAATAAATATCAGTTTCTTCTTATTCACATCCCTTCCCTAGCTTCCTTGCTTCCTTGCTTCCTTTCTTCCCTCCCTCCCTCCCTCTTTCTTTTTTCCTTCTGTTCTAGAATCCTAATCACACTTCAAGACCAGCTTATGTCTCCCTCCCTCATGAAGATTTTTACAATCATTTCAGCTGACATTGATTTTTGTCCTATCCCTTAGAGGCTACTACTAAACAAAGGCTTAGAGAATAACACATTTAATTCTTGATTATATTTTGTTGTGTGAGCTTTTTCATTGCTTTTGATTCAAATGGACCTAGGTTTAAGGCCTTGCTCTGTCATTGTGTAGCTTTGTGATCTTAAACAAGTTACTTAAATTTCTTCAAGCCTCTATTTTCTAACTTGTAAAATTAGACTAGTGATAACTTCCCTAGTGCTAACATAAAAGCCACCTTTCAGTTGCTCCCTGTTACATCAGATCCTCCAAAAACTCATTATCTGTTGTGATTTCTCTGTTTCTTTATTGTCTTTCTTCTCCCAACATTGGGTAATAATTACTAGGTGACCAGAGATTTTGATTAGTGTGTTTGCTGCTCTAACCCCAGTGGCTAGAAGATCTCATTGAATATTTGAAAAATAAAATGTAGTAAGTTGCTTATGGGGGGTGGGGTTTGAAGATTAACTCAGGTGATGGTTAAACCACTGCCTGGTCAGTGAGCTTTTAGCAATGTGAACGTCCTTGCTACCAATTTGTACCACCGCCATTGCTACTATTACTGCTATTAAACAAGGCAGACACAGAGCTCTGTATTCTAAGGTGATAATGCTGGTTGGAAAAAGAAAGTCCATCTACAGTGGAACCAACCTCCTGGGAGCTGCTGAACTCTGAGAGGGAACTGTGTGGGTTGTTGAGTGAATATAAATGCTAATCAACAAATGGAAACACCAACAAGTGGTGTGACTGCACAGCTTCCAGAAGCATAAGGAAAGTCAGAGAGGTTACGACTTCATCCAGTGGATTCCCTGCCTTCTCATTTCTCCATTCTTCAGTGTTCTGAAAGAGAAGGATCATTTGGATATAAATCTGAACTTATTGTTCATGTATTGACTGGAAGATCCTCCTTTAATCCTCTGAGTTTGATACCATCTTCTGTTTTTCTTGACTTAACACTGTAGCAATGGAAAAGTGCAGCCAAAGTACACATTGAAAATTCCTTTCATATTACTGATTCACCATTGACACAATTAACCAGTGATTTCCCTCTAATGTTCTGTCATTTAGCCTTGACTTTAGTTATGTGAGTTAGACAAAATATTCTCAATTTCTAGATGCTTGCTGATGGTCCAGCACCCCATAGGCAGATAGCAGTGGGTCCAGGATCCTTCAGGCTTCAGTTCTAAACTTCTTTTACTTCCCCACAGTTTCCGTCCAGTCTGATGTCTGTCTGAGATTTATTATCTTCAACAAACTTTTGGTGAGTGTCTACTGTGTGGCAAGCAGCATGGTAGGTGTGTGGAGAAAATAGAGAAGAATAAAACATCATGCTTTCCCACTTCTGATCAGTCAGGAAGACTGACCAGAACACACATTGCTGTAACAGCATGTAACATGTGCTCTGACAATGATATATACACAGGGCTGTGGTTGCACAGCAAAGGGAGTTGTTTCCTGATGGCTGAAGGATAACTTAGAGAGACTGTCACAGATACTTGACAATAACAGTTAAGTATGGAAGATGGATAGGAGTTTGTCAGGTGGAAAAGGTGGAGGAGGCATCCCATGAAGCAATAACTGGAATCATGAGTAAGCCTAGGTACATGGTGAGGATATGTTGAGAGGGTCATCTTGGCAGAACATGGGGAAGGAGGGAGTGGGTACAGAAAGACTGTTCAAATGAATAGGAACCAGGATGCAGATGGGCCTTATGTCATGCTAGGGGTGTGCACTTTATCCCTTGGGGTCAAGGCATGTTGGACTTCATTCTGTTTGTTTCCCATTTCCATTGATAGCCTCACCCAAAGAGCAATCCTCCTGTCAAACTGGTCCTTATGACTGTTGTTCACCCTGTGGGAATGCTTGGCTCAAACGGGCCATGACAGGTGTCTATTCCTCCATGAAATGGGGCTTCTGTGCTCCATGGACTTCCTGAGAAAGCCCACTGCTGACGCAGGCAGGACACTGTGTACATACACATATCACATACTCATATCCGCTGTTGTTCAGAAGCATACTGTCCCAGCTGCTCATGAGTTGAGATGGTGAATGGCAGGGGCCCTGTGGGTCATGGGACATCACCCTGTGTCAGAGCCAGAACTCCTCAGAGCTATCCACAAAGGGCTGCTATATTCTGGATCAATTATTCTCTGTCTAATTCATTACTGAACTTGATGGAACTGATGGCCCTCATGGTTCTACTTCCTTTTCCTGTTGGGATGGTTGTGTTTTAACTTCAAAGGTACCTTCAACCTGAGAACTGGATGGAGCAATCTTCAGGAGAGCCTGGAGCCCATGGCTTCTTTTCCCTGGCCCCTGGCTGATCGTCCTTGTGCCAATAGACACTTCACTCTCTTTGTGGGAATGTTTTCCCCCTCACTGTTTGCTTTGGAGCACCTCATGAGCTCTCTTGTCTCAGTGTCAGCCTGTCAAAGGACACTGTTGTATTTTCAGTGACAATGGGGTAGACTTGAAAGAGCCCTGGATTAGACATCATGGAAAGGAAAAAAAGGAAAAAAAGGAAAAAGAAAAAATTCAACCTTTGTTTCAGTGCTGCTGTTTGCCCTCACAGGTGTGTGTACCAGGACAAGTCACAACCCCTGGCTGGTTCTCAGTGACAGTGAGTTAGTCCTGATGAAACCGAATTTACAGCATTTTGAAGGATATTACATAGTGAGAATGACTTTTAGGTTGCAAAGCATTTTTCAGATTTTATCAACTTTCACTCTTACTTTAATTTTTATTGAAAATGGGAAATAAATCACAATGGCTCTTATTCTTTTTTCTTCAGGAAGTAAATCTCAACGACCCCAGTCCTCATGGTATATTCTTTCTCTGAGCTGATGAAAAGATAAAGCTCTAGCTTTTCTGAACTTAGATATAATGCTTCTTTTGTTATTTCTATATTTATGCATTTCACGCATAGAATGAGGTCCCCACAGGTATCCGGTGTGTCCTTATTTTCCTTTCTTCTTAGCACAGCACTGAGCATAAAGCAGACACTTTGTATTATTGAGCTAAACTGAATTTATATTTCTGACCTTACTTGAGCTAATAAAGAGTGTATAGTGCTGAGGAAAATTCACTAATTAGGGTCATGTTTATTCTGCTATTATCAACAAACATAATACATTTGTTTAAACCGAGAGCTCCAAAGTTTATGTTGGTCATTAATACATCTCAATGAGATGCTTGTTTACAGCACTTTGCAAGAATGTGTAGATTTTCCATCCTAAGGAAACCACCGGATGATAGTTAAGTAAAAGGAAGCTTGTCCGGAGCCACAGATGCTGGCAATGGATGCAGTTCTCCTCCTCAGTCTGGGACTCCTCCACATCTTCTAGCTACATCTTCCAGCCTCCCTTGCTTTGGAGTTCTGTCCAATGGGAGGTGAATGGCCCCAGACATGGTCTGCCCTGTTTTCAGTTCTGGCTAGAAAACCTTTTGTGTTAACCTTTATACTTTCTCTTTTTAGCAATTGGTTGATTGAAAGGGATTCAGATCGAAGGGGATTCAGTAGAAGATCCCGAGGAGAACACTTTCCCCCGTTTTATTTTTTAAAAGATTATTTATTTATTTATAGAGAGGGGGAAGGGAGGGAGAAAGACAGGGAGAGAAATATCAACATGTGGTTGTTTCTTGCATGTCCCCTACTGGGCATCTGGCATGCAACCCAGGCATATGTCCTGACTGGGAATCAAACCGGTGACCCTTTGGTTTGCAGGCTACTGCTCAATCCACAGGGCCACACCAACCATTGTGCTTTTTTCCTTTTTAAAGGGTTAGGTAATTATTTTAGGCATATGGTCTCTGGTACAATCACTCAGTACTTTCACTGTAGTGTGAAATCAGTCTTAGATAGTATGCAACCAATGAGCATGACTATATTATGATAAAACTTTATTTATAAAAATAGGCAGTGGCTGGATTTGGCCCACAGGCCAGATTTGCTGGTGGCATCACAAGATTCAGGAGTCTGGGATTCCTGAGTCACCATACTGCAGTTCTGAGACTCAACACCCAATCAGACTATGGTGTAAATGAGAAATAACTTTAACTTGTTAAGCTGCTCAGATAGCTGGGATGTTCATTAAAACAGCTGATGTTAATTATCTTGACTGATGCTGGACCATTCTAGATTTCCATTTTTTATTCTTTTTTTACTTCCTAGTTCAATCCATCACCATTCCTGCCAATTCTGTCTTCAAAAGAGTTTTCCTATCTTCTTCTGTATTCCTACTCCCCTTGTACAAGTGCAGATCCTTGTCATCTGTCATCAGTATGACTGCAGTAGCCCCTGGACTGTTGTGGCCTTTCTCTAGCTCATCTTCAATACCATGAGAAAGAAATGACTAAAGAGAAGTACCAAACACAGAAATTAAGGCCAAATCTCTCTCTGAGTTTCAGCTCAGTTGTCCTGTCCTTTGAAACATCCCTGGCTTAAGGTATGATGTCAGATGGTCTATAACACAGCTTGGGGTCAGAAAAGCTTGATTTAAGTAGTAACTCTACTGTATCCAACTGCAACTTGGCTTTACTTTTAATTTTTTCATCTGTTCATTGAGGGTAATAATAATCTTCCTTATTCATTGAAATATTTTGAGCAAGGTAATGACACGATCATCTCATTCCTGTTTCTGCAAGCTCAGGCTGGCCAGCACTAGAGGCTGGTCTACATGGGCCAAGGATGGAAGCAAGCAATGCAGGAGGCAGGTGAGGAAAGCTGACACCTGCAACCTGTTTCCAATCTCAAAATATTCTCCATCTGCAAAGTCAAGGCAGTGGGAGAGAAGCTTTTTAAGGTTCCTATTACCTGGAATATTCTCTGATTCACACATCTACCTATTTTCTATACCCTGACCTAGATTATTGACTAAGATCCTGGGCTTTGAAGTCAGACCACTTGGATTTAAACTTGGGCTCTACTATGTAACTAGACATGGGGATTTGGGCATATGACTCAGTCTCTCTGAGCCTGGGTCCTCATCTCTAAAATGGAGATAATAAAACCTGCCTCAGGGATTTACTTTGAAACTTAAATGTAATGACATATGTAAGTGCCTAGCACATGGCTGAATTCTCAAAAACATGTTCTGTCACTAGGTTGTCCTTAGCATTCTTACCATTAGCAAGATTATCAATCACCACTTGCTGGTTGATGCCACCAAGATATCATGTGTTCAGAAGAAGTTGCTCCTTCTTTTTGACTTTGGAAGGAAGTGCCTTTTATTATTCCTCTTTAATTACACGAGGAAAATGAGACACAGAAAGATTAAATAAGTGCCTCCAATGGGAGCCAGGCCTGTCTTGGGTATAATACCATTTTGGGGGAATTTTCCAGACTAGCAAGTAGAAACATTAACATTATCTTTTATAATTCATGCAATTCTGGGTAATGTTGTGGAGCAAGAGAAAGACCCTGTGGTTTACCCAATGTTCCCTCCAGGAGTCACTGGTCTCAGCAGAGTAAGGAGTTCTTGCTGGAAAGGTTGCACAGCCATAAATATTCTCAGCAAGGCTGGGTATCAGTGAGTGATGGACCGATGATGCCCTGCTTTGGACAGGCTGACCCCATGGCCACAGTGAGACTGCTGCCATGAACTTAGGGGTGTATTTTAAATGAGTAACTTGAGGATGTGTCAACAGGTTCATAGCTTCCAAAATTGTATGCCTCTGTGGTAAATTAGAGACATCAGTGTGGGTGGCATTATAGCGGGGAAGCAAGGGACATGCATGATAAAATCGGCCTTTTTCCCCCAGGCCAGAATTTACGAAAAGCACAAAGCATCCTGGGCACAGCACTGCCAAATGGGGAGAGTCCTGATGGTGTCTGGCTGGTGACAGTTTTTACCACAGTGATATCCCAGGCAGCAAGTGGTACTGCCTTGAACTGGCCTCTGTCATCCCTGCAGGAGACCAGACTGAGAAACAGCCATGAGGCACCTCCCTGGGATAAACAGAACAGTATTTCTGTGCTATTGCTATTGTGATTGTGGTCCTCACCATCCTGTTCTTCCCTTCACTAGAACTATAGTAACTGACTTCTGGAGAATGCCCGTGATTCTTATGCATACAGTGTCAGAATATAATTTTTAGTTTTAATGGTAATAAATAACAGGTGTATGATGCCTTATATTTCCGATTCACATACTGGAACTGGACTCTTGGTCTCAGCTTCTGACAGTCAGACCAACACAGTTTCCATCCCTAGTCTGCTGATGCTTTATTTTTAGTGTTAAGAAGCTCTTCAGGGGTTTGTGTCCCACTCCTGACACACAAAAAAGAAGCCCTTTACTACCAGGAAAGCATTTAGAGGGTAGAGTGGGTCCTTGGGAGCTGATCAAGAGCCATTCAGCTATAAATTAGCTGAGAGTCGAAGGGTTTCCACTTAGTTTAGCCATTACTTACTGCCTGAACATGCTGTTGTGCTTGTTCCTCTGCTAGAGCCAGAGAATTAGAGATGAAACACTCATGGCCATTCCCTTGGTGGGAGGAGCTCGCAGCCTGGCAGTGGAGACAGAAACAATTAGGGAGAAAGAATGTGCTCAGCTGTACCTGGCAGAAAGGCTGGGGGAGAAGCCAGCAGAGGTCTTCTACCCTGGCTCTGGAATCAGAGAAGACTTTCTGGAGGAGAACATGATTTTACCTTACTGTTCACCATGTCACGGATCCACTCATTAATTGCTGAGTCCTTACTACACCAGACTCAGAGCTAGGGACACAGCAGTGAACAAATCAGACAAATTTCCTGTCTTTCTGGGGTCTCTATTAGAATCTAGAGAAAACACAGAGGAACCTCAAGGAAGGAAGAGGTGATGGAGTGTGGAAGAGGGAATGACATTTAGCTGGAGACAGCAGTAAGGATAAAATAATGCAATGCTCTGCTTCATGTGTGCAGGGGTTACAGTGGCTTTTAAGCAATACCATGAACTGACAGACTTGGAATTTCTAAACTAGAAGGAATTTCTGTGACTTGAGGACAGGTAAAGGCAGGATTTTCAATCAAACTAGATCATAGACTTGGCTTTATTTCCTATACTTACCCCTGTGTTTAGAACAGCACCTAGTAGGTGGTCAAAACAAATTCTTGTTGAGCCATTACATGAATTGTTGGGCAGAGCTGAACAAAGTCTTTGAATCCATAATTCTACTTCCAACTCTCAGAGAGCAATGCAGAAAACATTCTTTAATAGTTAATGAATCTCAGGGATGATCACAGCCACATGGCACACTCCCCATTGACAGCTAAAATGCCACATGCCAGTATAGATTTGTGGAGTTCACAGTTGATGTTTATGGCTAGGGCAGCTGAACGGCACTGTGAGTTCGAAGATGTTCCTTTGGTCAGAATATTCAGAGAATGAAAAAAACTCATTCTGGTATCATTCATTCACTCAACAAGCATTTTTGGAGACCAGTTGTGCAGATGCTGTAGGAAGTAGATCTTGACCTTTGGGGTACGCCCTCTTTGGGAAGCTTCCCTGGATCTCTTACCCCTTCCCAACAAAGCTAACCCCTCTGTCTTTGTACTACTTCTCTGCTTTATGTTGGGTTTGATCTCTTTTGTAATTACATTTTTCTTTCTGAATCCACCCCTAGAGTGCGGGCTTCTCCAGGGAAGGTTCTCCATCTCATTCAACTTCGATCCTTTGATGGCTTGGTGAAGACTCTGCAACCTTTAACTGTAAGGTTACAACTTAGCAGGAGAGACAGGCATTGAAAGCAACAATGCATCAGGCATCTTGTAAACTTTCGGGGCTTTATAGGAACAGGAGCAGAGATGACTTGGTTTACCTGGGTAATGAGGGTTGTGAAGGCATTGCAAAGAGTTGGGAGATGAAGAGGATTTTGTTGTGAAGAAAAGATCCTGTGAAACCAAAAGTAGTTTTTTAAGTCATACTGGGGTGTTCATTGCATGGCTGCTGGGTTCACTCCTCCTATAATCCTGTGGATTCAGGACATAGGATGGAAGCAGCAGACGTAGCGTTGACATGTTTCTTTCTCCCCATTACTTCTGACAGCCCATCTTACAGGTGGGGGATCCTGGGTCTGGGAAAAAAAGTGCACAGTGGGGCAGAGCTGTCTGCTAATTGTTGATTCTGTGCTTCTGCCCACCAGTGTAGCTGCCTCCTGTTGCTTATGCTCGCTTGCCAGATGGGAGTCTTGGAGTTTTCTGCAGGAGAAGAGAGGATTTCCTTTTGGATGTCGTTCAAATGGGTCAGACATGTTGCTTCCTTATCTATTGTTGATGCTGAGGATGAGCCAGCTGGGCCCTTGTGTTTCCAAGACACATCTGAACAGCAAGAGAAGACTTAGGCTCCCCTGATAATAAAGATCTCTCTCTCCCTCTGTTTCTTCTTTCTCAAATTTACATTAAAATTAGACAAGTTTAGACTGAATGAGACCAGGCCCTTACTATATAGTCAGTGAGACAGGACAGGACATGAGGAAGTTTGGAATGGCTGTAACTGAGAGAATTGTGTCTTTGCTACACACACACACACACACACACACACACACACACACTATTGTGCATCTGGGGATTGTCCAAAGTAGTTTTTGAAAAGTAAATTAGCATGCAAATTGGATTATGCAAATAGATGAAAATAAGGCAGTAAGAAACAATTTAGTCAAGCATTCCTACCTCCCACCCTTGACAGAGGTGTTGCATGAGCAGAGTTCTTTGCTTCTTATCAAACTCTAGACAAGAATCTTATTTTTGTCTTTCCTTGGGTCATCACTGCCCAGTCCTCCCCTCTAGGGGAAAGGCCATGAGAGACAGCCTTCATTAGTGGAGCACTTACTACATGTCAGATCTTGTTCTAGGCAATTGTTATCTAACGCAATGCTTACCACAATAATATGAGGAACAGACAATCATCACTGTTGGACAGATGAGAAAACAAAAGATCAGACTAGTGGATGGCCATTTCCGAGGTTTCTCAGCCATTAAGAGGTAGATGTGGAATCTGCATGTGATTGATTTTAGGCAAGCTTGACACGATTGATACCCCACATGTCTTTCTTGTTTTTGGCTCTGCTTCCACAGTGTGAGGGCTTTTCTCTCCTCCCTCACTCAATGCTTCTAAGACCTCTGTTAGCTTTAAAGGCTACCACTGTCTTTGTCCACATCCAGGAGGAAAGATACACTTCCCCCAGGGAAGGTGAAGGGCACTTTTGTTTCCCAGAAGTTCTACCAAACATCTCATTGACTCTGGCTCACGTGCTCCTGGCTGAAGCCTGTGATTGAACATGGGCAAAGGTTGATGGTCCCACTTGGGAATTAGGATACCGTTAGGGTGAGGAAGGGAGGCAGTCCAACTATGTAGTAACCATGATTTCTGCTGTCTGGTGTTTGCAAGGTACCAGCAGTGGGAATGCACTCTGGGAAACAAATTAAAAAGTAGAAGCTGAAAGAGTATTTAGGTTGCTAGAGTGATGCCACCTAAATCCTTAATGACATATTTAAATTCATGTGAATAAATTACCCCTTTTACTAACATACTAGGTTTTTCACATTACAAAATGTTTTCATGATGCTTAACTTGAGGTTTACAGTATCACTTCGGTGTAGGTTTTATTATTTGTATTTTACATGATGAGAAGAAAGGCCTTTAAGGGGTAAAGTCAAACTCAAATTGAGGTCTTCAGTTGCTTTCTTCAGTGGTCTCACAGACTGCCACGTTTAAATACTAGAATTGTTTTTCAATCAGTCCAGAGCCCTTATAAGTGGATGGTCATAAAATAATCTAGTTTAAAAGCAGTCTGCCCCTCCTCTTTCTGAGAATGTTCAAGGCGTATCAGGGGTCAGAGCCATGCGCTGGTAAGAAAGAGCAGGTGGCTCTGGGATTCCAAACAAGTTATGCATCACTCAGAACTGGGTTTCCTCATCTTGTAAAGTAGAAGTAATCCTACCTACCTCATTTTTTGGGGAATGAATAAGTGGAATACTGAAAATAGGGAACTTAGTCCAGTGTCTGGTACAATGTAGAAATTTAGAAATGTGGACATTTAGGGTGATGGTCTCAGTTTGCTTGGGGCTGAGGAGGTTCCTGGGCTGGAATGTTCTCAGTGTTAAAAAGAAAATCTCAGACAACCTGCAACTAGTTGGTCACCTGGGTGTTATCAGTGATTGTAACTCGAAGAATGAGATGGCTGGGGTACAGAATGCTCCTAGTCTTTGGTTAAATGATCTGGTTTAAAATAAGAAATTCTAAGCCTGGACACCCAGAGGTTTTTTCCCAGCTAAATGATGACTGGCGAACTGCTAGGCTGAGTGGCTCCCAGGCTTGACTCTGACCCGTTGGATGGACAGAGTCCCACTGCAGGGAGTTGGAATGACTGGGATGTCCCTTGCAGATGTGGAAGTTTCCTGACTTGGGAGCAAAACCCTAGATGGTAGTCAGGCTGCTGACCTTGATGGGTCCTTTCCCTTCAATGGTGTCCTGTTTCCTTTCTGGAGAAAAGGAGCAAAACTGAGCAGTACTAACAAGATACATTTCTCTAATCCCTTCAGTCTATAGACATATTTTTCACATCACTATCTCATTTAATTTTCACTATGATTCAGAGGAAGATATCATTACCTTTAACATTTTCTGTCCCCAATTTACAGATAGGAAAAGTGAGGCTCAAAGGAGACAGAGTGTCTTGCTCAAAGCCACACAGTCAGGAAGGGATCCTGATGGAATTCAAGCCAAGAAGTTCTGGCTCCAGGGCCCACCTCTTTTTTCATGACACCTATCTGCCTAGATGAGCACCAAGAGCACTTTCTGCTTTACAGGCTGATGACATAAAGCTGACATGTTCTGCTTTTAGTCTAAGCAATGAAGAATCACACGATCAATGTCTTGAACTAATGTTCTCAGGTTAAATGTCTTCTGTGGGGGACCCTCTCCATCTTGTGTCTGCTATTCCCAGGCACAGGCAAAAATCGGCAAGGGTTCCTTCTTCCATTAGAAGAAAAAACAAAATTTTCTCCAGCCTCTGTGGAATAAGAAAGCAAAATGCTTTCATGGTCAGCAGATGCTTTGATCAGAAGGTAGCAGAATGAAAACAGACAGTCTAAGGATCCAGCAAATTTTTAATTTAGCAGAAACGTAATTACTCACGTATGCATGGTTCACTTTCTCTCTCTTCCCAGCATGTGCATGCGCACACACACACAGATACACACATACACGAAGCTAATCATGATCCAAAAAATTCTCTGGAAAGGATGGTTAATTGATTCTAAAAGCTCCTCCATCAACAAAAGCAGCGACACACTTGTCCAGGGTTCTGAGAAGTCAGCAGGAAGCTTTGCCCATGAATTCTCAGTTGCAAAATAAACCTTTATTTCAGTACAACAAATTTTATGGTGCCATAAAAAGGAGGAAAGTCAACAGCTCTATCTAGTATCGACAGAACCAAGAAAATATTGATTATATAATGTTTGAAGGGCACAAGAACATGAATCTTTATCCTTAGTAAAGTACTTGAAAATCTTAGCAGTATGACGTCTGCTTTTGTCCAAGAAAATCCTACATATTAACTATATATAATACTTTATTACTCCCTCTATGAGTGCATAAACCCTGTGAACCCAGTCAAGTTTTTTCAGAAATAATATTGAGGTGCCTTGTTTCTTCAATCTCTCTGAACTACCAAAACTTCAAGATTCATTCATTGAACAAATATTTACTTGCACAAGGCTGTGTTCCAGACCCTAGCAGTCTGGCCTGAACAGGGAAAGGAGACCACGCTTTGCAAGGCTCTTGTTAATAAGACTTCAAGCTTGACATGTGGGAACCACCTAGGCTTATCTCTAATACATCTACTTCTTCCCATTGCCACTGCCATGGCCACAGCTCAGGACATCACCGTTGCTTCCTGCGGCAGCTTCCTACCTACACATCTGCCTTTCATTCTCCTGGTACAGGCAGAGTGATCTTTCCAAAATAAACATGTCATCATGACCATCCTGGCTTGAAACCTCTTCTGGTTCCTCATTAACTTACAGTTGGAAGAATTACTTTGTAAATTATGTAACTGTCTAACCACTATGCTACCCACCTGAAACTAATATAAAATAACATAAAATAATATTGAATGTCAACTGTAATTTAAAACCATTAAAAAGAGCAAAGCACAAGCTGCTATACCAGCCTGTGCAGTTTAGCTGGCACTCTGCTTACCTGTCCTGCCTCAGGTCTTCCTTCTCACTTCCCTTCTCTCCAGGGCCTCCCTGCTCATCTCCCTGCAGTTTATGAAATCTACTGATCTAGTTCTTGCATACACTTCTTCTAAGGGAGTGTTCCAGCTGTGTCTCCGCAGGCTAGGCATGGATGACTCCAGGACTGCAGTTGTGGACGTGTGGTGAGGAACAGGGCAAGTGACACTCTGCTTATCAAACTACTTTTAGCCAAACTTCTTTCCCTCCTTCTGAAAAGTATTTCTTGATTCACAGGACCAGGGAGGCAACTGACTTCTAGGGCCTTCCTTTGGTGGACTGCATCATTTACTGCTTTTGAGGGTGGAAGGAAATGTCATCAGTTATCACATTAGAATCACAGGTAAGAACTGAGATGGCTCAATAATGGGGAAAGTATGTCATCAGAATGCTATCTCCTCCCTCCCCCTTCTTTCCTGTCCCTCCCCTTCCCCCTCTTTCTCCTTGTGTGTTTGACTACATTCTCAGACTGCTCCCACAAGGTGGCAACAATCTCCTCTAACAGCTACTTGAGTACTGTGGCCACCACCAGGGACAATCCAATTAGCCAGGCGTGGGTCACATGTCCACCCCTAGAGTCACCCCACCAGATGACAGAAACTGTGAGCAGGGGTGGGGTGATTTCTCATACTGGACATTTAAGAGCTTATATTCCATTAGAAGAAAAGGGTGCTGAGCAGACAAAACAATGAATCTGTGTGTATTTTTTAGTAGCAGTAGGCATGGACTGGCGATGAGGAATACAAAAAGGCATAATAACATTACAAAATAAATGTTGTGCATTTTGATGGCTTCGATAAAATGAGAGAGTCTTTTGTTTCAGATAAAATGTTGCCACATTACATAAAAAAAGCCAGCCACTGTTAACAATAGCGGAAACCTGATGAAAATTGTAAATCTGAAATTGCTATAAAATAAAAATTTATTAAAAAATTGTAAGCAATAGAAAAGTGTATCTTATTACAGGAACTCAAAGGAATATCCCACAGAGGTCAGAGAAGCAAAGTAGAGTTATGCACCCTGTAGGAAAGAGGAAGAGAGACTCTATCCCCAATGTTGGCAATAAACAAAGAGCAAACATGTTTGTAGAGGGTAGTGGGGGTTGGAAGAACTTGTAAGATTCAGTCCAGGTTCCTGGGGTTTAAGAAATCCTCTCTTCTGTACATCTGTATTTGTCAGAGAACACAGAGTAGACACTCAGGAACACTCAGGACTCATTCTGTACTTCAGTTATGTTTGTGCATGAATGTGTCTATGTCAGGTCTACTACTCGTAATTATATCATTTAATTATTACATAACCTGACAAAAACAGGTGTGCAAAAGGAAAGTGAATATATCTACGAAATTTAAGCCAAGTGCTCTGGAAAGACTTGATAAAGACAACTGCTACTAACATTGCTGTTGAATTAGGTATGGTTGAGATAACTGTAAATGATTAGGAAAATATTATAGAAATCTACATGGCATCTCTACTCAGGTTTCTTTCCAAGTGTTTAAAGTCATCACTCCATGCTAGGGAAGAATTAAGACTTACATAATGGATATAGTTCACAAAAAAATGTGATTTGATTTCCAATCACTGAATCCATAAGTGGAAAACCCTGTCCTTAAATTAAAAGACAGGTGACTAAAGAATTATATACAGATATATTCAATGAAAACCAAACTCTTAAAATATGTTCACCCATTTTAACACAGTTTTCAATGAATCAACCAACTTTTGGGTTTATTTATATTGAATAAAAAGCTTCTATTTTGTGGGTGAATTGCAATGAATAAAAACTAAGTTAGGGAGTTCTTTCTGTAAACTCTTTCTTTAAATTCTTTCTAGCTTGCAAAATCCCTTCTAGATATGGTCTATTTTCTCTGATTGCAATCAACCCAATGATCAGTCTGTTATTTTTGATAGCATAAAGCAGAAATTTATAGAGATACAAAAATTGTTGGTTTGTATGCAATAAATTTCCATTTTTTCTTCCTCTATCATTAAGTTTTTGGAAAGTGTATTATTTCTCCCAAATAACTCTGTTGAAAATAGAAAACTAGATCACTTGAGCTGATGTGTATGTCATACACATATGGAAATTTCACAAAAATCTCACTGCTTTTATATTTTTAGGAGCTTTCTACTATAGGCTTGGTTCTGGATTTTAAGTGACTATGTCCAAAATTTGTTTTATGGATCAGTTACTCTGCAGATCACCCTATGGATTGGTCTTATGCTACCTCCTCACTCACTCTCCTGATTAATCATTGTGTTGACTCACTTTCTCTCTCTTGCCCCACTGAGAGGTCCTTGGGGAATATATACTTCTTTGAAGTTAGGTCTGGATTTGCTGCTGTTAAAATAAAAGCACCTTAGCAGGACTGTTTCCCGTGTGTATACTGTTTGTTTGGTTACAAGTGTTTATATATTGTCTCATTTAAGCCACATAACAAACCTCTTTACTTCCCTTTTATAGTTAAGACAACTGAAATTCAAAGACTGGAAGTAATTTGTTTGAAATTCCTTAACTGATAACCAGTAGACCTGTTATTTAGATTAGGAATTTAGGATTTCAAATCTAGAGCTCCTTCCTGAAACACCAACACAAACATAAAGTATTCCAGGTTTATTTGTTCCTTTTGGATTATTCCCATTGCACAAATCTTTGATTGCCTTTTATTAATTCACTTAACAAAGACTTCATTGAGCAGTCATAGTATGCTAGGCAATTGGTTAAAACATTAATAGAAGCACATTATTCAAATGCAGAAGCCCCATTCTGGGGATGTTTTGGGACTGAGGTTCACCCTTGAAACTCCTCCCACATGCTTTTCCCATGTAGCCCACCTAGCAGCTGAAGCTCAGAGAAGCATAAATAGCCATGTTAGCATGCTGCCATTGGTTAATTGCACAATTATCATAAGCAATATGATGGTGTGAACATGTGTTCTTGATAATTGCCACCATTTCCCATGGAGTGAAGTATATTTATTTACCACATTATTATTGCAAAAAAAGTGTGTGATTTTGCTGAAAACCATGTAATTAACTTGTACCTCACTGTGTTATTTTAGCTTGAACTGCATCTGGTGACTCCTAAAGAGCTATTAGGAACAATGCAGAGCATGCCTTGTAGTTCCATTGGTGAGAGGGGCTTAGAGGCTGAGCATATTTGTAGTTGATTATTTTTGTGCCAACTGTTGGTATCCATTTCAATTTATCGTGGGCTTGCGCCAGAGACTACGTGCTTTAGTATACGACCTCACTGGTTTCGCTCCTGATTCTGCACAAGTGCTTTTCATTGACCTGTTTACCCTCACTGTTCAAATACCTGGAGGGTTTGTTCAACATAAAGCAATGACCAGACCTATCTTTTCTATACTTCACAAATTGTGAAGTTTACAATGCAGCTTTGTTCATATGGGACACAGCCACCCTGGAATGGAGCACTTGGCATGTTCTGTTTTTAAGGAGCTTCTGCCTTCCATGTCTGAGTGATGGAATCATTTTCATTCTCTTAATTTATATGTTTAATGTCATATTGGTATCATCTAGCACTTGGATAATAGAGGAGAAAACTTAATCCCTCATTCTGTTTTACTAACTCAGTATTCATTAACATTTGATATATTTCTGTTCAGTCTTTTTTCCTTACACATATGGTTTAAAAAAATAGCAGTAACCATGGTAGGCAGAACATTTGGTTTCTTTTTTCTTCACTTAATGGTACATCTTTATTTTCTTCTGCTCCAAAATAGTCTTATAAGAAATCTTTGGAAATGAAATGGATTGGCACTTTGCCCTATGTTCCTGGATAAATATAACTAAAAACTCTGAACAACCATAAGAGGACTCTGGAAGATGGAGAAAAGAAGATAAACCAGGTAGAGACCTCAGGACTCAGTGAATGACATTCAGTGAGTCCTCTGGATTTTCTTTCGGTTACATACCCCAGACTGGATACTGGAGAAGCTGGCATTCTGGACATGCCAATGTGTTCAGACCAGAAAGCCCCAAGGACAGATTGATCTCTCTAGCCAGAGGACCAGGAAAGAGCAGTGTAGCAAGAAAGAAAACTTTTAGACATTGATCACCTGATGCCACAAAAAAAAGAGGAGTCCCAAATCACCCTTCTTAGCTGAGGCTACATGGGAAGCCTGGACTTCCATTCTCACCCAGCTGAGGGAAGTACCCAAGACCCCTAGCTGGAATGGTGTCAGAGAAGGCAAAGTTTGGACCTGGGACTTTCATCTTTGCTGGGTAGTAATGAGGCCCTCCCCCCACACCCACTACTGCCCACAACCAGCCAGAGTAGTAGCAGCAGAGGTGGGCAGGGAGCCTGAACTCCCACCCCCATCCAGGAGCCACAAGGAGCCCCTCCCCTTCCTCAGTGTCAACAGAGGCCAGAGGGGCACCTGGAGGTGATGAGGTGTTGTCCCTCTTCTCTCTCTGTGGCTTGGTATCAGAGGAAGTGTGCTAGCTAACACAGAAGATCTAAATAAGATCCAGAGTCTCAGAAACCCAGATGTCCAGAATTTGTTTTAAAAAAATTACTCATCATTCAAAGAACAAGAAAAATCTTAAGTGAGAAAGACAATCATGAGACATGAACACCTGCAGGACAAAAATCTCAGAATTACCTGGCAAGAATTTCAAAGTAGCCATCATAAAAATTCTTCAATGAGTAATTGTGAAAATGGCTGGAAAAAAATTAAAAAATAGTCTCAGCCAAGAAATCAATTACCAAATAGATATGTTAGAACTGAAAAAATACAATATCTAAAATAAAAATCTCAACAGTAGAATGGAGAAATAAAGGAAAACTCAGTAAAACCTTAAAGTAAAACAATAGAAATGATTCAATCTGAACAACAGAAAAAAAAAAATAAAATAAAAATGAACAGAGCCTCAGGGACCAGTGGGACTAACATTTACGTCAGAAGGAGAGGAGAAAGAGGGTAGAGCTGAGAAAGTATTAAAGGAAATAATGGCTAAATTTTCCAAATTTGACAAAAGACAAACCTACAGGTTCAACAAGATGCTGAGTGAAGCTTGAACAGGATAAACTCAAAGAAATCCATGCCAAGATGCATTATCATACAACTTCTGAGAACTAAACAAAAAATATCTTGAAGTCAATGAGAGAGATATGACATTTACCCATAGGGAAAAAAAAAACAATGTGAATGACAACATATTTCTTATCAGAAACCATCACTAGAGCCAGAAAGTAGTGCGACAATGATTTCTAAGTGCTGAAAGACAAGAACTGTTAATCTAGAATTCTACACCCAGAGAAAATATTGTTATAGAATGAAGAAGAATACAGACATTCTAAGGTAAAGACAACTTAGAGAAGTTGCCACCAATCAAGGAAATTATCTAAATGAATTTTTCTAAACAGAAAGTAAAAGACCCCTTTCCCCAAATTAGGAACTTTAAATGTCGACAATGAAGAAAGAAAATCGAAAAGAGTAAAAATATGTGTAAATGCAATAGACTTTCCTTTTCCTCCTAAGATTTCTAAATTATGTTTGATGGTTGAAACAAAAATTATAACACTGTCTGATGTGGTTATCAAAGTATGTCAAAGCAGGAAGTATTTCAAACTGTTATGTTATTGATGGGAGAAGGCAAAAGGAAGTAATGGTGGGGGGTGTGACTCTGAAGAGGAGATCTTTGTGGTTATGGAATAGATCTGTATCTCGACTGCAGTAGTGCTTATGGGAATCTACTCGTATGATAAAATGGCACAAAACTACACACGTGCATTGTACTTCTGTCAATTTCCTGGTTTCGATATCGTTTGAAATGGTTTCATATAGTTATATAAGGTTTAACCATTGAGGAAACCTGAACAGAGGGTGCATGGTTCTCTCTGCTCTTTCAAATCTGTCATTTAGATAATTAATAATGATAGACTGTAAATCTGAAATTATTTCAAAACAGTACATTTTAAAGAATGAAATGCACAGTGACTGGATAAACAAAGTGTTGTCTATCTGTACAATGGAATCTGACTCAGTGGCAACTTGGATGAGTCTCAAATGCCTTATGCTGTGTGGAAAAAACACGTGAACAGCAGTCTGTATACGCCATCATTTCATTTACACAAAGACCTGGAGAATGTAACACTCCAGGGAAAGAATCCTATCAGTGAATTCCTGGGGGAGAGATTGGCTACTGAAGGAAAATTTGGGGGTGACGGAAGTGTTCTGTATCTGTGAGGATGACATAGCTGTAAACAATTTCAAAACTTATAAAACTATGCACATCCCACCTCCATAAATTCAACTTAATAAAAATGAAAAGGAAGCATGATAATATACCCATAATATTTGAGTATTTATGTTAGTTTTTTGTCACTATCCAAAACTATGCTCATAAATTCCTGGGAGCAAATGACTTAGTTTCTGTGGGGCTTCTCTATTATTTCTGTAGGTTGTATTCCCTGAAGTTGAATTGCAAGAGTGGATACAGAGGAGTAGAGGGATAAATGTTATGAACATTTTTCCAGCCTTTGAAAAATAATTGCAAAATGACTTCGCAGAAGTGTACTTTCCTTTAACAACTTTATAATGCCACTCAGAGGGCATAAAAGTACTTGTTTCTCCATGCCCCTGCAGGCACTAGCAGTCTTACTGGTAGAGTCACTCAGTTCCATTTGTTCAGATGTCTCTTGAGAGTTAAGGGGTTTGTGTTTACTTGAAGCTTTATAATTATGGCACACAGGATTAGTTGGATATAACTGAACTCATGCTATTTACAGTTCACTAAACATTCCCTTAAATATTCATGCTCATGTATATGACAAACGATAATACTACTCGTGTATACCTAGAGTGTGTGGTTCTGGTAATCACCACAAATTTTCTTCACTAGAATATTGGTGACATTCACAGACAGGAGAATTAAAGAGTTGCCTCTATTTCAGTTCTGGAGTGGGGTCCTCTTTTTTTGTCCTCATTGTCCTCTCTCTGTTAAGCTATTTTTATACCATCATTCTATTGCATACACCATTCTATTCTACATTTTAATGATCCTTTGGTTTCTATTTGGGTTGATAGATTAATTTTCACTGTGTCTTAAATATGATTCAATCTCTCACAAACTGCTTTAAAATACACATTTTAGGATTTCCTATCTTCAACTACCATTTCTATAGTTGTGGAGATAGCTTTTCTTACTTGCTGTTGTTGGCAACAACCCACCCCAAGGAGATGTGGCTTTCCCTAATACTTTTACTGCAATGCCTGCTGCAGTTGACTCTGGAAGTGCTTTGCTTCTGCATTGCATTGGCAGACCCTGTTTTACAGCATCTCCTGGCTTTTGGATGAATGTGAACTATTTCTAGGTAAGCATCACCCTAAAAAACAATCCCTTACTTAATGAGAAGTCCCCTACTACATTTTTATTTCCTTTTCTACCCTAATAGATGAGCATTTTTCATTTGTCACATTTAATTTTCAGATCACTCTTCAAAGGAGATGCTAACACTCCATTCTGCATGCACAAACCATGGTGACAAAGTGCTCCCACTTTGCTGAAAGTTACCCTCTAAACAAGGTGTGACCCTGCTCTGCAGAGAGCTGGCCAGGTCAGCTTTACCTCCTTTCAGGGGAGATCTTTGCTGCTGTCCTTCCCTGGCCTTGCCTTACTCCCACATGAGATTTGAACCCAGGCCTCTTGTCTATCACATCTTCCTCCACAGTAGCACCTATGACACGCCAGCTTTACTCTAAGCTTTTGGGGATGCTTCAGTGAACAAAACAGATTTCTACTCCTACCTATGATGCTTACACTCCACTGAGGGAGGCCGAACAGACCATAAATCACAAACACTATAGCTTGGTACATGATATCGTACATCAGAGGTGAGTGTTACAGAGAACAATAAAAGTAGAGGAGAAGAAGCCCTCAAGAGTGTGGGGCTTGTGGTGACTGCAACTCTAAATCAGTGGGTAATGATAAACCTCACTGAGAAAGTGACATGAGAGCAAAATGTGATGTCTGTGTGAAGAGCTTTCTGGGCACAGGGGGCAGCTGGTGCAGGGAACCTAATGTGAAATGTGAGTTGTTTGTGGCTGGGTGATGAGGGGCAGGGTAGAAGAAGCTGCAAAGAAGTTAACAGGGAGGCCAAATCATAAGGGCTCTGTAGGCCACCTTGGGATGGAAGTCTCATGCCAGCAAGTCCATTGTCATGAGCAGCTTTATGCAATATACTTGATAAGTAAAACATCATTTAACCTGTCTGTGAATTCCGCTGGCCAAATCCTGCTGCAGAAATGTTCTGGAAATCTTCAATCTTGTTACTAACAAGACTTGGCATCATTTTGAAACTGTTCAATCAACCCAGTAAACATGAATTAAACATTTATCGTTGTATTAAATATTCGAAAGATAGAAGCCAAAACGGTCTATCAAGTAATTGTACATATTTGTGCATTTACAAAATGCATATTCATGAGAGCTATGTAAATATATATTTAGTCATTTCCTCTTCCATGTGAAGAGCTACGGCTGAACTGCAGATGGTAACTTTCTTGCATGTAATTATAAGAATGGCACAGAAAACCATTTTGAAATTGGTCTTAGGAAGAGATCATTGTTTGGTCATTTCATGAGTTCAGTGCTCTTAGAACTGGGGAGAAGGAAGTTCTGGAATATGCCTGTCCTTGTGGCAGGCATTTTAGAGAAACAAATGTCCTGCAGATAAATACCCTCCTGCACCAGTGTCTTCCACATGGAAGTGGCTCCCACACTGTTTTCCACCTGGGGTCACAAAAGGGGAGATGTTCATTGTGGAACACATCTAGGGTTGTGTGACATGCTAACTAGACCATTCTCTCCCACTCACAAAAGCACACTGGAATGCTAGGGAACGAGAATATAATATTTTGGGGTTAATATTTAATTCATTTTAATTTATTCAAAAACATAGCCCACTTCAGTATGGTATCTATTCATAGTAACATGACTGGCACCCCATCACAACTGTTCATGACAACTCCTGCGGGCCCTTCTGCCTCGTCTGGGGAATTTCTGGATAAAAGAGATTGTTGAGAGTATACACATACTAATTTTGCCTTTGTATGAAGATCCAATGTGAAATCTTCCTAGAAATCAGAATTTTTCTAAGGGGATCTGTATTTCCTAAGGTCCTGGAACTCACACTAGCACTTTGCTAAGAGTCTGTAAGACCTAATGTATACACGGCATGGGCACTTTCAGAAACGAAGCCTCTTCCTGCATCCTCTACTGTTCCTTAAATATTTTGAGGAGATTGAGAAAAGGGAATATAGAAATAGACAGATGGATAGATAGACAGATAGGGAGATATATTAGGAGACATAGCTGGTCTCTCTATCTAACATATTCCTAAACTCCAACTAGCCAACTGTACTGCCCTGCATTTTTTATAGAAATAGGCAGAAATGACACTGTAGTGCATGACACTGGCTATCACCAGTTATCACTAGGTGGGACCTTAGCTTAGTTCGGTGGACTGATATTTGGTTAAGCCTTGAGGATTCAGGATGCCTCTAGAAGCCCACTGAGCGTGGGCCATTTTCTCTTGGAGTTTCTCTTTGGAAGACAAAGAGATTTTGATCCTGTAATAAGTTAGAAGTAAGAAACAACCACTAGATTAAGTGAGACATGTGGTTACTCAGCTTGAGGTAGTCTTTCTGGACCTTCCAATCTCACTCAGAGTAAAAGCTAGAGTCCTCACTGTGACTTAGTAGGCCCTTGGGAATTTGTCCCCCCAGACCTATGACTTCATCTCTCACTTGTCTTCTATTCATTCATCTCTACCCCACTGGTCTCCTTGCTGCTCCTTGAACTACCTCAGGTCCTTTGCATCTGATGTTCCCTCTGTCCAGCGTGATCTGCCTATTGTTTGTGGGGCTGCTGCCCTTACTTCCTTTAGGTCCTTATGAAAAAAATGACCTCAGTGGGGTCTTCCCTGACCATCTAGTTGAGATTTTATCTGCCTTCCCAACATTTCATTTCCCATCTTGATCTTTGCTTCTGAGCACTTACTGCTCTTGAACACACTGTACTTAACTCATGTAGTGTCTGGCTTCCCTCTGCAATGTACATTCCACAGGGGCAGGGATTTTTGTCTATTCTGTTCATTGCTGTACTTGCAGCATCTTGAACAGTGCCAGCCCCATGGTAGGATTCAATATTGACTGAAGAAATCAATGACTATATACCGAAAGGCAAGTAGCATTCATCAGAAAATAGCAGAAAGAAGCATTGCTAATGAATATAGGTTTTATTTCCTGTCCATGGTCCATCTCTATAAAAGCCCTTTATTCTTAAGCAAGTGGGTTTGTCTTTACTGTTAAAAAAATCCTCTAAGCACAAGAAATAGTCAAACTAGGAGGCTCTAATTGTTTTCTCAGCACGCAGGGATCCTTGGAGGATTGGGTTCCCATGCAGTAAACAGTTGTGTGGGTTCTCTTCCCTGCTTCCTTTCCCAGATAACTAGGTCACAGACAACTGGTGTTTCCCCATGTGGCTGAGGGGAGCAGGCACAGAAACCCCCGCCTCTTCTTTCTTTGCTTTTTGAGCACTGCTGAATGCCTCCCAATGATTTCATCTGCTTGGAGGTCTGCTGGTTTTTCCCTTCTCATAGAAGGTGGTGGTGCCGGGGTCTGCAGCATGCTCTGACTACTGACTTGAAACATGCTTTGATGAATTAGCACAACCCAGCCAGCTATTTACTTTAAATTTTACCCTTGATTCCTCCTCTAGCAAACAATTAAGGGGCGACGGTGGCTTCCTACAGGGGAGACCAATGCCTTATGTCGTCCTCTGAGAAGCAGCTTGGCATTCTTTCAAATGATAAATGGCATGGATCAGGAGCTCTGGTAGGTTCCCTCATCTTCCAAGCACCCAAATAAGTACGTATATAAATGCATTAAATAAAATAAAATAAATTGAAATCACAAATGAGGAAAACAGTTTAGGTTACCTCTAAGTCCCATGATTGACATGGGGGCTGGGAAGTGCCTTCTTAAATTTAGCAGTGCAGTGAGCTAAAGAGCAGTGAGTCACCATGTGAATAACAGGGCCCAGTGACAACGTACAACATCCTCCTCCTCCAGGTGAGCAGCCCCGTCCAGCCTCAAAAACTCCTGAGTAAGAGGAAAATGTCTCTTTAACGGTATTAAGGGACAATTTATTATGTGTATCCTTCCAAGGAAGCACAATGTCAGTGCAGGCCCATTGCATTTGCATTATTTCCAGACAACTGTGGCAGCAAAATGGGACACCAATTCATTTCAGAGCAAGCACAGGTGAATTTAATGTCTATTGGGACTGAGCCAGGGAAGACTTAACCCACTCTGGGCTCTTGAGTGCGTGAAGGGGGGACCGAAGGTTTTTGGAGAGGTCTTAACTGGCTTCTTTGTTTAAATTCAGCTTCCCTGAGCCTGTGCGTCTCAATCACTTGATCACAGAAGCTCTTGCAGTATGGAAGGAATAAGGAAAACAACCAACTTTGTTTAGAAATGGAAAATCCAGTTTGATGTCCTGGCCCAGTGAATCCCTTTCTCAGTGACCTGGACAAATAATTTAGCCCTTTTAAGATCCTCTTTTCTTTTTTTGTAAATGGATCTAAGAATACTACCCTACAGGATTGTTGTGAAGATTCAGTAAGCAAATGTATCAGAGAGTGCTTTGTTTGTGATTTATAGACATGCCATCGTTTTGGGGTGACAGCAATTTGGGATGGTGAGCAGAGAATTTACCTCAGAAGAATCATCCAGGAAGATGTCATCACAGTTATCCTTTGAAGCCGGGCATTAGAGAATTATAGAAATGTAAAAGATCATGGTAGAAAGTATCTTGGAGATAGCTCTTCTATGGCTCTTGTTTCTCACATGAAGGAGCCAGCCACAGGGAAGGAAGCAGACTGAGCATCCCAGGGATGACATGAATCTGAATTACTTTTACTCTCTGTTCCTTATTGATATGCTTCAGGATGTCCTGTACACAGTAAGTGCTCCATAAATGCTGGTGGAAGTAGAGAACTCAGTTTCAAACATGAGCAGGGTTGCTGTTGACAATAGTAGGCTGAAACCTTTGCTCTTTGATCCACATGCCAAGTATCTCTTATTTAACTATCTAACCTTGCAGGGAACGTGTTTACTGGTTACCTAAGTCATTTTGAAGAGAAACATGGCCTGTCTAAGCAGCAACATGCTAGTGAAGGACTCTAGTGTCAACTTGGCTGGCAGGGATTCCTCGAAGTGTCAAAGAGCATTTCATTCTTATTAAACCATTTTTCAGTAAAAATTTTCACATATACAGCAGGTCAAATCTACAGAATGTTGCCTGATGCATTACTTTCTTTAAGTCTCTGAAGGGTCTGATGAAGTAGGTACTATTTTTTTCCATTTTCTAAAATAAGAAATTGAGGCTCTGAAAGTGGGGGACCCTCTTAGTAATGCACAGACACTGCTGGAACTGGTACTCGAACTCAGAACTCCGGATTTTAAGGGCTTTCCATGAACGCTATTCCACTGAACACCAAACACCCTTTGCTTCTGTTTCTATTTCCCTGTTTTTCCTCTCACTTATTTCCTAAAAACTCTTATTAGCTTGATGCTAGTGCCATGCTGGGTCCTGAAGGAGGTGAGAAATGAATAGAGAAACAGGTGAGAAAAGAGCAGAGAAGTTTTCTGAAGCATTGGCAAGAAGAGGGTTTGCAGGTGGAAAGGTAATTCCAAATGCTGGTGACTTTTGTTAAGTACTAACCCTGATGTTCCCTAGCCTGAAAGGGTTTATTTTCAAGAACCTCACTGCCTAAAAGATGGAAGGCTTTACGCTCCTGTGAAAACTGTCCCCAGAACACCAGATCGCCCCTTTCCCAGTATCCAGGCTCCCCAAGTCCAGGTCCTCACTTTCCACTCTGCCTTTGGTATGATGAATGAAAAGTGGGTGTGATGCACCCAAGAGGAATCTGCAAATTGCTGATCCTCTAAAACCAGCTTTTGTAAATACCAATAAAACAAGTCTCAACAGTCCTTCCACAGCTTAGGGAACTCATTCAGCCAGGAGCCCTGGAGGAGGAAAGCTACTCCCTAAGAACTTTTGTCCTTTGCCAGAGCTCACCTGACACTGAAACCAGTCTCCTCAGTCTTCCCCTTTTCCTGCCTTGCTTTGATTTGAAGTCAATTAGTCTGTAATCTCTTCTGATTTCCTTTGTCTGCCTTCACTTTGTCTGAACAGCAGAATTGGTTATGTTTGCCAGATGAATTATTCCACTCCAAAGTGTCCAAGTCTGGAGGAATACCTCATAGGTACTCAGTAAGTATGTGTTCAATGAATAAATTGATGGATGAATGAGTGAATGAATAAATGAATGGACAATAGTCAGGCTTGAATGCTGGGTCTATCGTTTAACCATTGCCTGGTTTTAAGAAAGGTATTTAACTTCTTCATCCCTCTGTTTCTTGTCTTCCCAAATTGTGTGTGGCAACTGAAAATGACTTTGGACGGAAAAGGGTGGGGACAAACAGCAATTTATTCAAAAATCCATGTGCAAAAATAAACACATCTTGTCTGTTCACTGACTTTGTGGAATCTCTTTTATCCAGTTAATGTCTTCCTGTGCTGGAGGAAGCAGAATAAAAAGCCAACACAAAGAATTTTGCAGAGTCTCTGCCCTTGACTTGAATTTCTTTCTCATTCGGATTCTCTTTTTGTGTTCCATGCTCTGTTCTGAAGAAGATGGACAGAAATTCCCCAAAGATTTCTTTCCATCAAGCTGTGACTACACATAAGAACCTTTTATATATCTCCTAATGACACTTCTTCAATTGCGGCAACTGTACCTTTTCCCTTAGTCCTCCTATCATCTGAAACAGGGTCTGGCATGTACCTGTAGAGGTGAACGTTTGCTGAATAAGCTAAATTATCAGTGGTGGATACCATGCATCCTGACATCCTGCATTACTTGCCTTTGCAAAGGATACTCATCCAAACCAGGAGAAGAGAGAATTTTGGGCATGGACACTATCTCTTGTGCAGTCATATCTATCTATCTATCTATCTATCTATCTATCTATCTATCTATCTATCTACCTACCTACCTACCTACCTATCTACCTATCGTCCATCTACACACTCAACCCACCCACCCCTCCATTTTCCCAGGTCATCCAAATGTTTGGGCAACACTGTGGAGAAAGACCACTAGAACTGAAGTTCAGGGACTTGAGTGAGAATGATGGAAGCTCTACCACTCATTAGTACTATAATAGTAATTTATTTTCTTTAAGACTTAGGGAGCCTATCTATGAAAATGACCACAATAATCTACCTCCTAAGGCTTTCCAGAGGTACAATTAAATAACATGTAAACAAGAGAGACATATAGTAGGTTCTCAAAATGCCAGTTGGATCTGAATATACTTGATAGTAGAAAGAGGAGGGAGACCCAGGTCTCTTGGCTAGTTCATGACCAGAAAAAAAAAATCAGTGATTTGGATACAGGTAGAATGTGATGATTCATTGGCTGTTTTAAAATGCTTAGGGTATGGCAATGTAGAAAGGGTTCCTAGCCAGTGAATCTGTTCCCTAGGGGCATGAGGAAATCCTTCTTTCACAGTTGTCAGTCCTAGCCAGAAGGTGGTAGGATTAGCCCCCAGAGAAGTTAAGAGCAGAGAGATCTATAAGTCACAGTGTGGGAAACTCTCTTTGCTTGTGGAGTGGGAGTGAGACCATTCCTGTAGGTGCTTCCAAAGGGCATGTTCAGGTTATGGGGTGGAGGAGGCTGGATGTCGGACTGAGCTGGATGCTGAGAACCAATTAGATGTTGGGGTGGAGAGAGCAGACCTCCCTGTCTGTACCCTCACACGGAGATGCAAGGCTAGCTATGATCATGTGCTTTGAAAGAAACAAGAATACTTCAAGCTTATGGCCAAACTGACATGACTCTATCAGCCAGAAATATTTATTGTGTGCTTGTAATATGCAAATATGGAAGGAACTCAAAGCTTATCAGCCTGGGCTGGGTGTCCCCTGTTTTTCTTCCCTTGGTCCCTGTGGTGATTTTGGGCATGGCTCTTACTTTATTGTATAAAAATCAGCTGACTTTGTCTTTTTCACTATATAATTTTTTTAGTTTTTTTTTAAAAATATTTTATTTATTTATCTTTAGAGGGGAAAGGAAGGAGAGAGGGAGAGAACTGGCCTGCAATCCAGGCATGTGCCCTGACTGGGAATCGAACCATGGTTGCTTGGTTCCCAGGCCCGCGCTCAATCCACTGAGCTACACCAGCCAGGGCTGATTTTTTTAGTTTTTATTTCTCCAGTATGTAGCACACAACAGATACTGAAGACATTCTATCAAAGTAGCCTCGATGGAGCTAAACTGTGGCTATGAGCCAGAAACTTTTAAATTAGGCTTATGCCTCTCTGTGGTATAGGTTGGTGTGCTTCGAGTTATTTTATGTTCCAAAGTCAACATGGACAGCACTCCAACCTCTCAACTGTTCCTGAAAAATTGGTGAAAAAAAGGCAAGGAACTTAAGCCTAGATTATAAGAAAATACAAGTGTATATTGTAATCTTAAAATGAACCTTGATATGTTATAGAGTAGGATGTCAAATTTGCATGGATTTTGAGATAAAACACTTCAAGTCCAAGTCCTCCTTCTTCTCCTGTGACTGTCCTGAATTGCTAGATATGTAGTGTTTCCTGCATTATGTTGGCAGTCACGTGTGTGACCAACTACACAAAGGCAAGGACTGTGTTTTTTTTTAAATTAATTTTATTTAGTTATTTTTCAAGTACAGTTTTTCGTCTATTTTTCCCATCCCAGCCTCCCCCACCCCTTGCTCCCCACCTCCCTCCCATTTCCACCCCCCTTAGTTCTCGTCCCTGTGTTCTTCCTATTTGTTCCTCCAAATCCCTCCCCCTTTTCCCCCTTAACTTCCCTTCCTTCTCCCCTCTGGTCACTGTCCCCTTGTTCTCTATTTCAGTGTTTTTTTTCTGCTTGCTTGTTTGTTTTGTTGTTTAGCTTCCTGTTAAAGGTGAGATCATATGGTATTTGTCTTTCAGCATCTGGCCTATTTCACTTAGCAAAGGACTGTGTTTTTGCTCCTTAATGAAACCCAAGTATTAAGCACGGTGCCTGGAACATAGGAGAAATTCAAGAAAAATTTGCTAAATTATTTTTTCTGCTCTTCTCTCTTTAAGTAGAATGTAAGCTCCTGTAGGATATCCTAGTTATATTTAGGCCTCTGGTACCTGCTACTTAGTAAGTTCTTGCTACGTGTTCACCATACACTTCATTGTACATCCACTGGACCTAGTGCAGAGCTCTGAAATTATTAGACACTTAGTGTGTATTTCATGAATGATGCTGGCTTTGAGGTCATGGAGAGCTGTGATAAAATCCCACTTCTGCTGAGTAACACTTTGAGCACCTTCACACTTAATCTTCCTTAGCCACAGCTTCCCTGACTAGAGAATAAGAACAGTAATTCACATTTCACAGAATGGATGACCAGTAGCAATGATATTTTTAGTGTAAGACACTTGACCCACAACAAGTCTTCAACAGACACTAGTCCCTGTTTTGGGTTGTTTCTGTCTTATTTTTAGACAGTTGTTTATGTGCCTTAGAATGGGATTTGAAAGGTCTAAATTTTGGTGTTAGTTCTAAGCTTTGGTTCTGGTTCTGAAGAATGAAATTCTTCCTGAGTCTAGTGCTGAGAAAATCCCTTACTGCCTTTGAGGTTTAATTTTTCTATCAGCAAAATGGGTATGATACCAGCAACTATTCTCTGCTGGTGTTCTGGGAGGAAGAATGAGATAATGTCTTAAAAGGAGCCTTGAGCTTCAAAGATGAAAGGTGCTCTATAAATTCAAGGTCCAGAAGTAGTATGCTATTAAGTCTTCAGTGGTTTGTGGGTTTTTTTTGTATTCTTTTAGAGCAGGAGGCTGCCTGACCTGCAGACATAGTTGCCAGTTCTGTCTCCTTCCTGAAAGCCTTTACACATAATGTGAAGACATCTATAAGTGGGTTGCTTTGTTTTCTTGCTCTTTCTGCCCCTCCTTTACTTTATTTGCTTGCTCTGAGGTTAAAAGTAAAAGGGTAGTAGAAAACAAATGAAGCAATCACAGGAATAATTAATTGAGTGTGGGGCTAGTAGGTGTGGATTCAAGTCTTGATTCTGATTCTCACTTGCAGTGGCACATCAATGACTGTCTCTAAATTTGGTCTGAAAACAGGAAGGTTAGACTAGATGATCCCCAAGTTTCTAGCCAGCTTTAAGAATGTGACCCACATGCCTGTCAGAAAAGATGTGAAATGTTGAAAGGAGAATTATAAATTTTGGCACAGCAAGACTTCTGATCAAGATGGAGGTGTAAGCAGACATACTTCACCTTCTCATGCAACCACAAAAAGGAATTATAACTAAATCTCAAAACAAAAGACACCCAGAACTGTAAAAAATTGAACTGTATGGAAGTTTCAACAACCAAGAATTTAAAGAAGCCACATTTATCCAAATGGGTAGGAGGGGCAGAGAGGTGGAGCTGAGACTAGAGAGAGGCGAGGAGATGTGGTGTGACCAAGGAGATAAGCTGTGGCACCAAGAGGCGGCAGTAGTTACAGAATGAGCACGGGTGGTCCCACATTCATGTGTGATGGATAAAAATCGGAAGGGGTACCTTGGGAGCAAGTGATCCTAGCCCCAGGCCAGATTGCACAGCATAGGTTTCCAGCACCAGGAAGACAAGTTCCCATAACTTCTGGTTATAAAACCCAGTGGGGGTTGGGGCAGCAGAAGAAACTGCCAGATTTTCAGGAAACTTCACTTAAAGGGCCCACAGGGTCTTAAAGCATATGGAAACCCACCCACTCTGAGATAAAAAATCAGGGCAACAGCTGGAAGGGCACCAGTCACATTCGGGCAGTGGATGAAGTGACTGGAAATGGGGTGAATGCCAAGCAGACCCCAAAAAGTCAGGCAGAAGCACGGTCCCCTCTACAAGTTTTCCCCCAACACAGAGCCACAAAAGCAGTGAAGCAGGTTGCCCTACCCTGACAATTACCTATGGCTCTGCCCCACACAATTCATAGGTGTCTTTTACAGGGAGTAAAAGCAGCTCTACCTAATATACAGAAACAAACACAGGGAGGCTGTCAAATTGAGGAAACAAATAAATATTGTCCCAATGAAAGAACAGAACAAAACCCTAGAAAAAGAACTAAACAAAATGGAGATAGCCAACCTATCAGATGCAGAGTTCAAAACACTGTTGATCAGGACGCTCAAATAATTTATCGAGTATAGTAACAACATAAAAAAATGAAGTTTACACTAAGTGAAATAAAGAAAAAATCTACAAGGAACCAACAGTGAATGAAAGGAAGCAGGGATCGAGTCCAAATCAATGATTTGGAACATAAGGAAGAAATAGATATTCAGCCACAACAGAAAGAAGAAACAAGAATTCAAAACAATGAGGATAGTATAAGAAGACTCTGGAGCATCTCTAAATGTGCCAATATCTGAATCATGGGGATGCCATAATAAGAAGAGGAAGAGCAAGAAACTGAAGACTTATTTGAAAAAATAAGGAAAGGAAACTTCCCTAGTTTGGCAAAGGAAATAGACATACGGGACCTGGAAACACAGAGTTCCAAACAAGTTAGACCCAAAGAGGACCACAACAAGACATATAACAATTAAAATGCCAAATATAAAAGATAAAGAGAAGGTTCCGCCAAGATGGAGACGTAGATGGAGGATCCACCTCGCCTCTGTGCACAACCAAATCTAAGAACAACTATTTTTAACAGCAGTCACAACCAAGCCACACGGAAAATCGACAATACGGAGTCCAAAGGACAACTAGATACTCGGCTGGACCGGTACGAGGAGCGAGGCCAGTAGCGGAGCAGGTTAGCAAGAAAAAATTCCCGGGGCGGTGCGCGGACCGAGGGCACTGATCGCCAGACAGCTGGCTGCCGGAGCGCACAGGGGAAGAGGCGCGGCGGGCGGTCGGTCGGTCGCGCGCATTTAGTGCGGAGAAACCAGTGAGAAGGGAAGCCCGCGTGGGGCAGCAGGCTCGCGCAGTTCCAATCGGATAAACCCCAGGCGTACGGAGTGACTGAAAGCGCTGGGCTAGCGGAGAGGAACGCCATTGCTCCCTCTCTGACCCTGCCCCCACACACAGCGTCACAAACCAGCGACCTGGGTCGCCCCGTCCTGGTAAACAACTAAGGCTTCGCTCTGCTCACTTAACAGCACGAACAGACCAAAAATGGCTCTAGGACAACTCAGAGCCCCAGAACCGATAGACCTAAGTGATGAAGAAATAGCCAGTCTTTCAGATGCACAGTTCAAAACACTGGTTATAAGGATCCTTACAGAACTGGTTGACTTTAGCCACAAATTAGAGAAACATATGGAAGCTAAATTAATTGAAATGAATGGGGATACAAAAGATTCCAATAGTAATGGAAAGAAAATTGGGACTCAAATCAAGGGAGAGAACCAGACGGAAGAAAAAAATGGTAAAACAGAAAGGAATGAAGAAATAAGAATTCAGAAAAATGAGGAGAAGATTAGGAACCTCCAGGACATCTTTAAACGTTCCAACATCCGAATTATAGGGGTACCAGAAGGGGGAAAGGCACAACCACCAGTTGAAAAATTATTTGAACAAATAATAAAGGAGAATTTCCCCAAGATGGCAAAGGAAATAGACTTCCGAGAAATCCAGGAAGCTCAGAGAGTCCCAAAGAAGTTGGACTCAAGAAGGAACACACCAAGGCACATCATAATTACATTAGCCAAGATTAAAATGAAGGAGAGAATCTTAGAAGCAGCAAGAGCTAAGGGGACAGTCACCTACAAAGGAGTTCCCATCAGACTGTCAGCTGATTTCTCAAAAGAGACCTTACAGGCAAGAAGGGGCTGGAAAGAGGTATTCCAAGTCATGAAAACCAAAGATCTACAACCAAGATTGCTCTACCCAGCAAAACTTTCATTTAGAATGGAAGGACAGATAAAGTGCTTCTCAGATAAGACCAAATTCAAGGAGTTCATCATCACCAAGCCCTTATTATATGAAATGTTAAAGGGACTTACCTAAGAAAAAGAAGATAAAAAAGATGAACAGTGAAAGGACAGCAAACTCACAGTTATTAAGAACCACACCTAAAACAAAAGCAAACTAAGAGGATAGCTAGATCAGGAGCAGAACCATAGAAATGAAGATCTCAGGGAGGGTTAGCAATAGGGGGAGTGGGAGGAGGGGAAGGGGGGAGAAGGTACAGAAAATAAGTAGCATAGACAGTAGATAGAAAATACATAGGGGGAGGGTAAGAATAGTAGGGGAAATACAGAATCTAAAGAAATTGAGACACATGTTCATGAACTAAAGGGGGAAATGGTGGGGGAGGGGTATGCAGGGTGGAGGGGAAGGGAGGGGGGAATAGAACAAATGTAATGGCATAATCAATAAAATTTAAAAAAAAAGACACAGTAAAAAAAATAAATAAAAGATAAAGAGAGAATCTTAAAAGCAGCAAGAGAAAAGCAGAGTTACCTACAAAGGAGTATCCATAAGATTATCAGCTGATTTCTCAAAGGAAAATTTTCAGGCAAGAAGGGGCTGGAAAGAAGTATTCAAAGTGATAAAAAGCAATAACCTACAACCTACATTAGTTTATATGGCAAAGCTATACTTTAGAATTGAAGGACAGATGAATTGCTTCCCAGACAAGGTAAAGCTAAAGAAGTTCATCATTACCAAAACTTTATTATGTGAAATATTAAAGGGACTTACTTAAGAAAAAGAAGAAGATAAAAACTATGAACATTAAAAAGGCAACAAATTCACAACTATCAACAAATGAATGTAAAAAGCAAACTAAGCAAACAACCAGAACAGGAAGAGAATCATAGGTATGGAGATCATTTGGAGGGTTATCAGCTGGGAGGGAGAATGGAGGAAAAGGTGCAGGGATTAAAAAGCATAATTGGTAGGTACAAAATAGACAAGGAAGTGTTAAGAATGGCTAGGAAATGGAGAAACCAAAGAAGTTATATGCATGACCCATGGACATGAACTAAGGGATTGCTGGAGAGAATGAGGGTACTGGGTGGAGGGGGGACAAATGAGAGAAATTGGGAAAACTGTAATAACATAGTCAATAAAATAAGCTTAAAATTAATTTTTGCAGTGCATAAACAGGAAAGAACTTTTTCACTAGGAAGTAGGTTGTTGGTGAGGCTGGAGGAATGATGGATGAGAGGTGCAATGAGAAACAAGATTAGGCAGAACCCAGAATCTAAGCTGGGAGTTTAGACCTGGTGCCACACATAGGTTTTCCTTTTTCTGAGAGACACATGGAAACTCCAAAAGAGCAATACATGTTAGAGGAATGTAAATTGGTACAGCCACTATAGAAAACAGGAGGTTCCTCAACATATTAAGAATAAAGTTACCATATGACCCAGTAACCCCACTTTTCGGTGTCTACCTGAAAAAACTGAAAATATGTATTTGTAAAGGTATGTTCCATAGGGGAACATTTGTACCCCTATGTTCATTGCAGCATTATTAACAGCAGCCAAAGTATGGAAACATCCAAAGTGTCCTTCGATAAATGATTGGATAAAGAGGATAGGGTACATATTTACAGTGGTATACTACTTTGCCACAAGAGAAGATAAAATACTGCCATTTGCGACAACATGAATAGATCTTGGAAATATTTTGCTAAGCAAAATACATCAGAAAAATTCAAGAACCATATGATTTCAAGCATATGTGGGGTATAAAACTGAAAACAACAAATGAACAAATAGGGTGAGTGTAGGTAGAAGAGGATATAGGGGGAATAAATGGAGATAAAAAATTAAATTAAAATTTAAAATCCTCATAGACATAGGCAAAACTATAGTGGTCACTGGAGGGTTTCCCTCTGGGCATGGGGAGGTGGTAACATAGTAGAGAATAAAGGGGGTCCAATTTATGTTGATGGAAGGAGATTTGATTTTAGGTGGTGAACACACAATGCAATATACAGATGATGTACTATGGAATTGTACACTTGAAATTTATGTAATGTTATTAACCAATGTCACCCCAATAAATTTGATAAAAAAATTAAAGTAAAATGACCTCCTGAGCATAGCACTGAGGTGCTCCTATCTGGTGTTCCTAAGCGCAAAGGCTGTGACGCATCTTTTGGAGAAAATACATGTATTAGATAAGCTCTGTTAAGGCATGAGCTATACTACTGTTGTCTGTGAAATCAATGTTAATGAATCACAACATATGTTTAATGAAGTGTTTAAACAGAAACACACATAAAAAGGCTTATGGATTGCTTGGGTGATGAAAATATTTTGACCAGAAGCTCAACCTGTATCTTCTAACTCTGTATTTCCCCTGGGAGCAGTGGTTCAGTGTGTTGCTAATTCAGTGCTCACGGTTACTTCACAGAATACAACCACTGTGAATGAGGATTGACTGCATCTGGAATATAATTCCTTCATCGGTCAGCATCTGATAAGTTACGTTGAAGTAACAAGCAACTCCCAAACTTCAGTGGCTTACAATCTGAAGGTTTTATTCATGTTACATGTCAATTGCCAGTCAACTCTAGCTTTGCCTCAGGTGCCTTCTCACTGTGGGGTCAACATTGATTTCAAACTCTTATCCAGAACATGCCAGTCTCCTGTCAGACACGGATCTGAACTGGGCGATTATTTTATGGCTTCTGCTCAGACATGCATACAGAATTATGCCCACTCACAGTCTATAGGCCAAAACAAGACATGGGACCAATCCATTATAAGTGGGATGGGGAGTTATGGTTCTTTCAGGGAGGCAATGCAAGCACATGTCTGTGGGTGGGAATGGATAATCCTCTTATCTATACAAAGAAAGGGAAGAATAAATACTTGGGAAAAATATAAATGCAATGTATCATACTCCCATTTTCTTGGCTCTCTTCACTTTCTACAGTTGCCTTGTAATTGGGCAAAATAGATGACAGGAAGTTGTCTACAAACTTACTATTAGTACTAATTCTTTAAAGGGAAGAAGCTTTTATATTGTGAACTAGTGTCTGAAACCACTGGGTAAAGCTTATGTGTATGCACATGCATGTGTTTCTTTGGATGTGTGTTTGGGAAGTACATCAACTGCACCAGTAAAAAGCATTTTATCAGGCACACTTTAAGTAAGCTCTTTGAAAGTGCCTTCAAGACTTTTGGTACAATGCCCTTGTTTTATAGATGAAGAAACAAAGCCCTAGGAAAGTGAACAAAGTCTACAAAGTACTTATTTATTTGGTTGTCTGGTGCCAGGGCCAGAACAAGGAATGAGATCACAGTTGACAAGCCCTTACCAATCTTCCACCATATTCAAAACATTGTAATTGCTACTGGATGACAGAGAGATGGTGATGGTCTAGATCTTTTGAGCAAAAGGGTGGCATTTTCAAGGGTGGCAGTTTCACTCACCTTTACAGAGGGTGAGGAGGAAGTTGAGAGAATGAAGCTAGAGAAGAGTAGTGAGGAATCAGGACACAGCAAAAGGGTCATTAACTTTGAGTTCAGGCAGACTCTCCTAAGATACAGTTGTGGGTCCTGGGCCGAGTCACATACCCTCCTAGAGCCCCAGTTTCCTCACCTTAAAAATAATGCCAGTGTACCTTATGGAGTTACCATTAAAAACCAGAGGCAACGTAAGGTAAGTATCTGGCATGTACGAGGCATAAGATAAGAGCTTACCATTGCTTTGAGTATGATTGTGATTTTAGACCCTACTGTTTGAGTAGCTGGACTGTTGTGAGACTAATTATGCAACTTGACAATGTTTGTGATTTTTCTAGCTCTGCATAGACAGTGTGCAGAATTCTACCCCCATTTTCTCTCCTAGCAAAAGAAGAGCTGGTGAGCAGAGGAGATTGTTAGGTCAAGATGAAAGTTGTGCACCTTCCATGGGTTGGCACTCCTCCCTTCCTGTGCTAGGTAGGGCCGATCCTCAGCAAGCTGGGTGTTATAAGCCTCTTTGAACTAACCTTCAAGGTACCTTAAAGGCAGTTTGGCTTTAAAATCTTTATGGAGGTTTTCCACTCACTCTTTCATTATCTTTCCCTTCCTTCTTTTTAATTTGATATGGAAGGTTGTATAAATTGCTTACCATTCCTATTTCCTGTGCTTGCACACATAGGTTGTATTTACAGCCAGTGAAAATTCCTGGGTGACTGGAGACATGAGCTGCTTTGTAAAGCTGAGAACAGGTTTCACCTTTTGCTGTTGATGAAGTTATTAAATTTCTCCAGGATGTTTTTCTCCCTATCCTGTGTGCAATAGGGCATGGTAACACTCAGGGTGCTTGTCACCCCCAAATAAAATTATTTGTATGAGCCAGTGAACAAGATCTAAATGAATGTAAACACATTCCTTTCAGATCACAGGTTGACCACAAATATTTTTTTTGTTTCCTATGATCAAAGAGTGAAAATAGACAACAGAACCATTTTACTACATTTAGGAGAAAAAAGAACTCATTAAACTTATTGAAGTATATTAGACCATTTCTGAGCCTTAGAGAGGCTAAAGAGCCACACTGAAGTCTCTGTGGTCAAGGCCCACATCCAAATTGCATCATGAGGATGCGACTTCAGAGACCCCCTTGCTGCCACTGAGTCAGAGACCATGGCCCACATGCGGGCTTGGGATGCCAGAAATCTCAATTCTGTTGCTTCTGAAAGCCAGCCATTGCTAGCCAAAAAGTAATTTCCACCCAGCATCTGCTTTCTCATCTTGCTTGCTTCTCAATGAAGCACCTGTAGGTCATGTGACCAGAAGGGCTGAGGTTGAGCCTTCCTGAGGTGGATGGGAAGGATGTGGGAAAGTTCTTAAACATGGAAACTCCAAATCTACAATAATTTTCTAATCCTGGATAACATTAAAAAAAAACTGGGAAAGTATAACTTCTGCTTGGCTCTCAACCAGAGCTTCTCGACCTCAGCACTCTTGAAATTTGGAACCAGATAATTCTCTGTTGTGAGTAGCTGTACTGTACATCGTAGGGTGGTTAGCAGCATCCTTGGCCTTTACCCACTAGATGCCAGCAGCATTGCCTCCTCTTGTGATGCCAAAAATATCTCCAGACACTACCAAATGCCCCTGGGGTGCAAAACTGTCCATGGCTGAGAACCACTGCTGAAGGCCATGAGATATTGGGTACACTGTATATTGGGTGCATATACACTAGTATGGTATGTGTGTCTACACCTTTATGTTAAAAGTATTTTGGGGGAAAGTTGATTAATTCAGATATGAAGGGCTGTATGGAATGGGACTGGGGCAGGGGGAATTCTCATAAATCTTCCACCTGAATGTAAACATCACAAATATAAGGATTTGTGCATAGCTCCATTCACAGTGCCTAATACACAGTAATGCTCAATAAATATTTGCTGAATAAATGAAAAACTAAAGAAATCTAACATTTCTTTTTTAGGGCAGTCTCAATTCAGATATTCTGTACTCTCATTAAACTGGGATTTTGCTTCTAATAGTATAGTTTACTCTATCCTCAAGGTTTGTCCTGGCTGAGGGTGACAGCAGTCAGATGGAAGAAGTCCAGGTGTCAAAGTGTTCTGTGTGTTACACACTCATTCTTCCTGGTTCCCTGCAAAATATGTAAAATATGTGTAATAGGCATGCTATCGCATCCTTTAGCTGAATTTGGGCAACCTTAGTCAAGGAGAAAGCTGGGCAGCCTAAGAACAGTCAAGAGTCCCAAGTTGCCTTTTAAGGTTTCTGCTCAAGCTGAATTGAAATTTCCTGAGGACCTCTGGGTCTCTTTATTAGTTGACTGCATATTCATTGAGTCAAATGCTGAAAATTTGGCTCTGAATAAGATAGACCAAGTCCCAGTCTTGTGGAAATCACATTCAGGTAGCAGATAGAAAGAACATAAGTGAATACATAAATAGGATAACTTCAGGCAGCAGTGAGAAGAAGCACTAGAATGAATTTACAGGCGATAGTGAATTTACAGGAGATAGTGAGTAAGGATGAGTAGATGTTGAGGAAGAAAGGCTGGTCAAAGAAGTTCTCTCTGAGAAGGTTTCCTGAATGCAATGGCCTCAAGACACAGCCTCGACTCCTGTCTCTTTGTCCTTCCTCAAGTCCTGAGAGTAGGACAAGGATGTGTGTGTGGAGGGTGAGGAGGACAGAGAATCAGTGACGTGTTCCTGTGATGCTCCCAGAGGGGGCATTCCAACAGGTGCACATCTCTTTCTACTGAGAGTCTTCAGGAACTTGACATAATTGGTATAGTTTTGAGCTGTGGTTCTTAACATTTTTGAGCCCCAGATCCCTCGAGAAACTGAAGTTAGAAAAACTCTCCCCAGGAAATTTTAAATATAAAATTTGCATACAGTTTTGGGTGTTCATGAGCCTACTGAAGCCCATCAATGGGGGGGTTCCTTTGTTGCAATGCTAAGAAATCTTGGGGGAATAATAATAGTAATATACCCATTCACTGGAGTATTGTATGTGCCAGGTGGGGTCTAACTACTGCACATGTACTATCCCAGTTGAACCCTACAATGACCCTATGAGGTTGATATCATCTCCAGCCCCATTGTACAATAAAGAAATGGAGGTACAGAGCAGGTGAAAGATTTTCTTAAAGTCACATGGGGATAAACTGTTTGCCTGACTTATCCTCTTCAGTCAACTTTATAATCTATCAGAAAATGTTTTTGTTGAAGACGAGGTCCACCTAAAGGCTTAGATAGCTCTTGCATTATTTCAGGAAATGATGGTTGATCCCCAGGGTGAAATGGTGTCTTCCACCATTACATTTGTTTCAGTTCCTATCCCAGTGATTGGTGCCTTGTGCCCAGAGCACTCATGGTCCTGATTGGCAGGTCATGCCTGTGTGTAATGCCACATGCATTACCCCACATGTGTTACCCAGAACCAGGTGCAGCAGTGGGAGGGTATGAGGACCCTGCTGTCCTTCTGGATAGTAAATGATTTTCTTAGTGTAGGTTGTACATTGTTTTTACAACTACATGTGAGGATTTCAAAGTTATAGAGGAACCATCTTATAGAGGCCAAGACATTCTAGAGTAGGGAGCAGCAAAATCCTCCATAAAGAGCCATGTAATACAGATTTCAGGTACTGAGGGCCAAGAGACAATGCTGAGAACTTTATGTAAAGATATATATATATATATATATATATATATATATATATATATATATATATATCCATTTAACATATGTTTATTTAAAATATAAGAAATAGCTTTAACTTCTGGGCCATACGAATCCTGGAAGGTTGGATTTGGCTCTCAGGATGACCCATAGTTGGCTGACTCAGCTGTGCAGATAGGTCCTCTGAGCTCACATCTACTTTGGCCTTGCCTGGATGGAGAACCTTCCATGGGTTATTGAGCCTCTCTGCCTCAATTTCCTTGTACACAAAATGAGGGTAATCGTGCCATCTATTTTAGAGAATTGCCAGGAAGATTAACAGTTTATATAAAAAACTAGAATGAGTTCCTGGTACCTCATAAAGATAGTATCAGTGCTTATTATTCCCTGATAGATTGATCAAGGTTACATATATCCTAAGACAAAACAGTGCTTTGGTATCCTTGCTGAAACATGGACTGTGAGAACCATGATATTGGATAATGTTTTCTTTTTTTTTGCAAAAGTCTCTAAATTCAAAAACTGATGCGCTAACACAATTGGGTCCCAAGAGTCTCCCCTTATCTTTCATCAGTCTATGTACAAAAGGAAAAATCAATCCAGGGATAAGCGAGAATCTTGGTGAGTAAGTTCTTCCATGAGAAAATGAACACTTCAGTAGCTCCTCTCCCCAGCCCGGCTCCCACCCAATGGTGAGAGAGCTTCGGGACAAAGAGAGGAGAGATGTGGGAAACAGACACTGTATGTGGGGGTGGCAGAGGGGAATGCCGTACCTAGTACCTAGTGCTCCTAGATGCTTTAAATACACACTCTCATTTCTTTATTATTATGCAACTAGCTGGGTAAAGTGGGTTTGATTAACTCGACAGGGTCTGGGAGAAGTAACCTGTGCTTGAGTATGGTTGGTAGGGTAATAACATGGGTGTAGTAATTTATGGTTTTAATTTGAGCATTTCACCTAAAATGTCATATGGTGTGCTTGGGTGTGATATTATTGTTACAAAATTACATGGCTATGATTTTGTAATAAAAGATTGTGTAATTAAAAAAGGGCGTTATTTGTGCCAGACCCTGTCTATTACTAATGGAGAAGCAGAGAAACAAGAAAAGATTAAGTAACTGACTAAGGTCATGCAGCAAGTAAGTGGCGAAACTGAGATTCAAGTCCAGGTTTGCCTTAGTTCGAAGCCCCCAAGTGCACACCTTCTCCAGGGCCTTGCTCTGCCTTCCTGGGCGGCAACCACAGGAGTGCGCTCTGGGAGGACAATTATCTCTTGTGCCTTACCTCCCGACTCCAACCACAGCCCTTTAAATCAAACTAGAACAGAGTCAAATCCTTCTGCTGCCTTGTCCTGCACGGAGGCCCCTGGGACTTCCTCATTGGGGATGATGTGTAGTATTGAAGGAGCAAGCCTAAGGGAAATCGCAGCAGCCTGAAAATCACATGGAGTCTTTGGGAAGGTGTTTGGCGAGGGCAAGGGGAACTGAGCAACGGCCACAAATTGGTGAAGCCAAACTGCGAGGCTGGGGTGGTCAGTAGGTATCCTCTGCCTTCCCCAGCCCAGGGGTCTCCTTGTAGCTGGTCTGGACAGTCTGAAAATACAGACCATCTGGGAATCACTGCTCTTAAATTACAGACTCTGTAAACACAAGACTCTGTGCACAGGCCTCTAGGTTATACGTAAGCCACATTGTCACCACTCTTTCTATTGCCATTGCTGTTTTATTAGTGCAACTTTTAAAAAATGTCTGCTACAAAACTGCCTATGGCAAGATGTTCCCATGGGAACAAGACCAAAGACGAGGTAGGAAAGGTTCAATGGCTAGCCCTCCCCTGTCTCTACCCTATATACCCACAGGGCCTGCTCTTTCGGTGTCTTACTTGCTATCTCACAATCGACCTCCTTCCAGCCACAGCTGTAGGGATGGACAACTGTGGGTAGTTTTCTTCTAATAAGATACCGTATTTTTCAGACTATAAGACACATCCTCCCAAATTTGGGAGGAAAAGGGGGGTGCATCTTATAGTCTGAATGTAGCTTACCTGGCTAGCTGCGGGTGGCAGTGGGGGGTGGTGGAATGGGGTCACAGGAAGCAGGAACAGGGTCACCACTGCATTTTCCACCCCTAAATTTGGTGGAGGGGAGTGTATCTTATAGTCCAAAAATATGGTATATATATTTTTACTGATTATATAAATAATAATATGCAATATAGGAAGTTTGGGAAGGAAATCAGGGAAATATAATAAACAAAATATACATGACCTCTAGTCCCACTGAAGAGAAATAACTACTGTTTTAGTTCACATGGCTAGCCTTTATAATGATCTCTGTTTTTTTTTCTTATGCACCTGATACAATCCAGGACTCCATGGGGTCCAGTCTCAATTCACATGCCAAGAATCACCAGTCCATTAGCTACAGATCCTAGTGAAGGAAAAATAGGATTCACCTCTGGTTTCCAAAAGATGTTAAATTGGATTCAATTCATAATCCTCAGTGAAACTTCCCGAAACGTCATTTCTAGTACTCTACTTTTTCATTTGTAAAATCTGTACAAGTGCTTACAGACCTGATCGACCTCCTCACTGCATCCTGAAGCATCCACAACCTGCTTCTTATCTCCTCCACATGCCTATCTTACTCCCTTTGCAGATTATTTTGTATAGGACCAGTTTCTCTGGTCTCCTTTAATTTTTTTTCTCTTCTTTGCTTATTACCTAGAATCTCCACCATAGAGGATAACCTGCAACCATACGTAGCAAGAAAGAAATTTATCTAAAGTTTCCTACCTTCCATCCCAGTCTTTCTCTACCCATTCTCCCAATCCTGTCTCGCAGATATGCCAGAGATCAGGGCTGACAAGAAGGAGGACAATGGATGGGTAGAGAGGATAGAAGACAACGAAAGGAGAGAGTGAGAAGAGAGAAATATAGGCAAAATTCACTTTAGAAGGTATAAGCACATAGAAATGAAGCTCCATTTATGCTCAGCATATGGAATGAAACCAATGTGCCAGGGTATCAGGAGCAATTTCCTTAAATCTCTCAGAATGGGATTTTTACTGGCTATGTAGTGTTCTATTACATCAATACACCATAGGGTACTTAAACCATCCTTATTTTCTGGCCGTGTTGATGAGATCCAGGTTTATGTTAATATGAATACTGCCTGACAAATATCCTTGACCATATTTTGTAGGCATGTATCTGAAATGTGGCATAAGGGAGATTACGCATTGCTTTTCCATTTTGGTAGTCTCTGCCTTCTAGGTGTGTTACGGATATTTTGCTGTTTAACTGATTGTATGTTCTCACTTACAACTTGTATTCAAGTAATTTTTATTGGAGGTGCACTTAAAAGTGGATGATCTTTTATTCTCTACTTACTGTGAGGATTTGGGGATTTAATTCATTCCATTGCTTCATGCTAGACTAATGGGAGTAGGAAGGAAGAAAACAGCTTTACAAAGGTGTGTAATAAGCTTTTACAACTTGATGATCTACTATGAGCCTGGAACTTTCTCCCTAATTTGCAAAACCACATGAATTTCGGGAAAGACTAATCTGTTTTTGAGTCATTGGCACTGAAGGAATATAAATGTGGTGTTGTAAGAGTTCAGTAAGCTTTACAATCTTTTAAATGCTCTTTGCTTAGAAGGGGAGATGTGTTGAAACTGGTTGGTGGGTTATGGAGGAGGAAAAGAGAGAGGGGAAGGTAGAAGGAAGAGGATGTGGGTTTTTGCCACCTTGAAGTTCAGCTGAAATCTGCAGGAAACTCAAGTAGGGACATTAAAGTTATGGGTTTATTTCTGAAAGAAACAAACAACTCTGGGATCCTTCGAAACTTAAACGTCTTAAGAGAATAGAGGAGACGAATACTGAGAACAATTGCTGGCCTCCTGGCCAAGAGCTTTAACAAAACCATGTTTTCAAGCTTCTTTGTTGCTTTCACTTTTCTTTTACAACTCCTTTTCATCCACCACTCATTTATCCATTGAACACGCTCTGTTTCAGGAGCTGAGATTCAACTGTGAACATATCAAGGAAGGTCCCTCTTCTCATGGACTTTTCATTATGGAGGGGGAGACAGACACTCTAATAAGTAAATAAAATCTATGCAGCTAGTTAAAAGAGGATAAATGTAATGAATAGAGTAGTGGGTTAAGTATGGGGTTGGTCAGAAAAGGAATTCTGAGAAGGACCTTGTCATGTGTACTGAGAGGCTGAATGACGGAGCCAGGAATGGAAGAAATGGTTGGTAAGAGAATCCCCAGCTGAGGGAGCAGCGGGAGCAAAAGCTCTGAGGTGTCATCGGAGTACTATTGCTATGTAACACATGCCTCCATAACTCCATGGCTCAAAGCTAGAAACACTTATTATTTCACAGTTCCTGTGGGTCAGAAATCTAAGCTCGGTTTATGTGGAGTGGAGAGAGGTCAGCATGTGTCAAGAGGCACTGGTGGTGTTCAGGGCACACTGGATGAGTCAAAGTGGCTTTGGAGAGCCAGTGGCTTTGGGAAACCACTCTGGTACCATTTTATTCTGTAGTTGAAAACATCCTGGCCATATGCTTCCTGAGAGTGCTCTGGCTGGAGAAGCTGCAGCAGACTGAATACAAAATAATCTGCAAAGGGAGCAAGATAGGGATGTGGGGAGATCTGGGGGTAGATATAAGGAGACTGTGGATGATTTGGGATGTGGAGGGGAGGTTGATCAGAACTGTAAGTACTTACACAGATTTTGCAAGTGCAGTATTTGCTGAATATTTAGCCAAATGTGGCAGATTCAAGAAGGGGAGATGTGTTGAAACTCCCTTTCTTACTGCTGTGGAGTACATGTTCTGGGCCAGGCTTGAGCCTAGAGAAAATGTACATGCGTTTCTCAATCCCTCCTCACCTGCCAGAGTCGCTCCTCCCACTGCCTGTCCTCAGTTTTCGCTTTCCTTCCAGTGACTCAGGCCAGAAAACTGGAAGTGCCGTCCTTGACATCTTTCACACCCCTCAAATCATCCAAGTCCCGTTGGCTCGATTTCAAAACAAATCCCAATTCCCACTTTCTTCCCCATCTCTGTCGTTATCACTCTGGTCCAAGCCACCATGTTCTCTTCCTGAACAACCATTGCAGCCTCCTAACTGGTGGTGCCAATTCTACCCCTCCCCCCTTTCGTCTAGTCCCAGCACAGCAGCCAGAGCAATACTGGTCAACTGAATACTGGACCACAACTGAAGCCAGTTTACGGTCCTTCTCTGTCAACAGCCCGAGAAGGCTCTCAATTATTCTCAGAGAAAAATATCCTCATCTGGGTAATGATCCATAAAGCATTACATCATTTTTGCCCCACTCTGTGCCTTCAGTTACATCTCTGACCTTCTCTCCTACTTATTTCTCTGTTGCTCACTCCAGTGCAGCCACATGGTCTCCGGGATCCTGAATTATGGTGGCGCCCTCCCAGCCTCTCCTCAAGGCCTCTGCTCTTGCTGTTCCCTCTGCCTAGGAAGCTCTTCTTTCCGATATCTACAAGGCTTGCTCCCTTGCCCCTTTGAGATCTTCCCTAAGCATCACTTTCTTAATAACTTCTTCCCTGACCCTCTTATCTTAAACTGAATGCCTTCCCCCAATGCTCCCTACTCTCACTCCCTGTTTTATTCTTTTTAGCACTTATTACCTTCAAACAGAATATATTTTATTTTCTATCTTTGCTGCCCCAGTAGAACGTAACCCCATGAGGGCAGAAATCTTGTTTTGTTCATTACTGTATCCCCAGAGCTTAGAATATAATAGATGCTCAATAAGTACTCATAGAATGAATGAATAAGCTTCCTTATGAGGTAGGTACAGTAAGTCCTCACTTAACACAGTCAATACATTCTGCAATTTTAGGTGAAATGATGTATAAAGAAATCAATTTACCCACAGACTAATTGATGTAAACAAGAGTTAAGTCCCTATAGCATCTCATCAATGTTACAATGACAAAATGTTATTGGAGAACCTGCTATATGCTCTTCCTCCAATTAGCACATCTGAAGACTGAGATGCAGAGAAAATATACATCTTGCCTGAGATCACAGATTGGAGAGTGACAGAATTAGGACTTGAATCCAAGTTTGACCTCAGTGCAGCCCTAGACTCATGTGTCCTGGGCCACCCGCCACGGGGACCAGAGTGGAAGCCTCCATGTCTTCGTGCACAAAGAGGGGATGAAATATTTACCCCATGGTTTGCCATGAGGATCAAAGTGGGGAGGTAAGTGTGAAAGTGTCTGTAAGGCGTCAAATGGTTTCCTCACATGGACGATGTTTTTTCCCTATTAGGAATATTACGTGGACTACATGGGGAACTCGAACTTGGAATGCTCCCAAACAGAATATAGCCCTGCATCCTAGGGAAGGGATCAGATAGGCTTGAGTGGAAAAGAACAAGAAAAGATGGCGCTTGCCAGTTTTAGCTTGGTGGCCTGGGCTGCTTGGTCAGCCCCTTTCCTTGGCTCTTAAAGGAGGCGGCTCCCCAGCTCTGGAGGACGAGGGCGAGGCACACAGTGTGGGAGGTGGCGGCAGGCCCCCGTCTCTGCCACCAGTCTACACTTCCCTGGCCCGAGGCGCATTCGGAAGGAATTCCATGTCTGTCTGGGGCCGTCTGTCCGGGGCCTCGTGGGGATGTCACTGTGCCACCTCCTGCTGCCTCTTAAGGAACAGGCTGGTGGCCCCAGGGCCATCTGCTGGCACCCACGTCCTCATTCCTAGGACCTGATACAAAAGACCAGGGTGATGTCATTGCTTGTCTCTTTCTTCAGAGTGAGTTTTTCATTTGTAATTATTTCTCCATTAAGTCTTTCGAGGGGGGGGGGTACTCTATTTTTTTCTAGAATATGAGCCCATCTTGGAATAGAGTCTCTCACCCCCCAAATAATCTTTGAAACTTTAATATTATTTCTATAATTTTCTACCTACCCTCTTACTGAGAAACTTCCTCCAATTGCAGCTGCATCAGTAAAGGGTTTTTAAAAGCCTAAAGAAAATGCAATACAATCAAGACTTTATAGCAATAATACAAATCAATGGTAAATTCTCGAGGATAAGGCAGAGTTGTTTCTCCTGAAAATGAAAATGATATTTTTCTGAATACCAGAAGAGATGAAAAACTCATGGTAATGAGTGGAGCAGAAGCCAGTAATGTGATTTGGATCCTTGATGTTCAGACTGGGCACTGAAAATGAGGACATTGGTGTGAAGCAGACCGCTCTGGGTACCCACCTAGCTGCTCCTTAAAATGCATGAGGTCTCGTGGAAAGCCAAGGGGACCCTTGAGATTACTTCTGAGTGTGCCTTGGGATAAGGTGGGCAGAAACAGACTAGGAGACAAATCTTCACGGGGCCCAGAGAGCTGGGTTATGCTCAGATTAGCCAGGAAGAGAGCAGCGACTGGCTCCTGACTCCACCTCGGTAGGCAGCATCTTGACGGGAAATTTAAGAGATGGTGAAAGGAATGGGATCAGAGTTGGGGAGCTGGGGATGCGGTTCTGAGCGTAGGACTGACTTGCAGGTTCACATGCTAGTATTTTTTTTTCATTTTGCCAATTTCTGAAACCTCATAACAGTAGTATTTATTGTCATGAGGAATTTTTATCTTGGCCTCATAAATAGGTTGCTGTTGCCTCCTCTTCCTCTTTTTCTATTTGCTCTTCCTCGTCTTTGCCTCCTCCTTCTGCTCTTTCTTCTCATTATTTTTTTATTCCACAAAACCTCAGGCTAAAAGTATAAAATGTTACATTGGAAGGAGCCCCAAAGAATGTGTTGTGTAACCTTTCACTTTGCTTAGGAGAAACAGACCCAGAGGAGGGCAGTGACGTGGATCTCTTCATTTTTGTCTGATCCTGGCTCCGACAACGGGTCAGCTAGGAGGAAATTTTATTTTGGTGGAAAAGACTGGGAACCCCTAGGAGGTGAGTAAATGTTATTCTGTAGGCAGGATATTTATTGTCAAAGTACAGAGGCGACCTAGGATGGCGAGGAAGGCTCAGGAACTGCTCTGGACAGAGCTCGAATGAATCAAGGAGTAAGAGTGAGGACACAGGAATACAAAAGCCTCGTATTTCTTACCCCAAACCTAATTGAGTCCCACAATCTCATCTGCTACCACCCTGGACTTTGTCACCATTATTATTTTTTTCCTGGACCACTGCAGTAGCCTGCGTAACCAAACTCCTTAATTTCTCTTGAAATTCGAAAGTTTATTTTCCACACACCAATCAAATTTGTCTATTTAAATCACACCATGTCATTTCCTGCTTAAAACTCTACTGACAGCTCCCTGGACACCCAGGACAAACCCCAAGGCCACTGTATCAGTTTGCTGGGGCTGCAGTAACAAAGTACCACAAATGGGATGCCTAAAACAACATAAATTTATTCCCAATTCTAGAGGCTAGCAGCCTGAAAGCAGGGTGTCATAAGGCCATGCTACTTTTTTTAAAAAATATTTTATTTATCTGTTTTCAGAGCAAGGGGAAAGGAGGGAGAAAGAGAGAGAGAGAAACATTGATGTGAGAGAGAAACATCAATCGGCTGCCGCTTGCATGTGCCCTGGCAACCTTTCATCTCCTGGGACGACACCCAACACACTGAGCCACACTGTTCAGGGCAGGCCATGCTGCCTCTGAAGGCTCTAGCAGAGCAGTGTTCTTTGCCTCCCCCTAGCTTTCGGTGGTTTCTGGAAAAGCTTACCCCTCCTATGTTGGTCTTCACGTGGCCTTCTTCCCTGTGCATCTCTCTCTGTGCCCTAATTTGCTTCTTCTTATCAGGACACCAGTCACACTGGATTTAGGGTTCGCCCTAATCCAGTGTGATATCATTTCAACTTGAGTGTGTCTGCAAAGACCCTACTTCCAAATATAGTCACTTTCATAGGTTTCAGGTGGACATAATTTTGCGGGGGAAGCTATTCAACATAGCACAACCACCAAGGCCCCACATGATTGGATTCTGCTACCCATTGGACCTCATTTTCTACCCACTGTCCCTTATTTCCCCTTGTTCCAGGCACACTGACCCTTTTCTGTGATTCCTTGAATACACTGCACATGTGCCTACCTCAGGGCCTTTGCACTAGCTATTTCCTCTCCCTGCAATGCCCTCCCTTTTGATATTTGCATGGCACACACTCTCTTCTCAGATCTCTGTTGAAATCTGAGTTAATGTCTCTATGAGCCTCTATTTCCATACCTTGCTTTAGTGTGTTCTTCACTGCATCTATTTACATATACATATATTACACATTTATTTGTGTGTTAACTTGGTCTATCTTCCCAGTTAGAATGTGAGCTCCAGTATGACAGGGCTTTTGTCTTTTTCAATGATAGAACACAGTGCCTGGTAACATGCTGACACTTTTTAGAAACTCAGTGAATTTTGGTGAAGGAATGAATGGATATTAGAATCTCCTAGGTTTAAAGGCCCTGGATTAGGATGCATATCTTGAGAAAGAGGCTTCTCAGCACATCCAATCCATACCCCACAGCCCAGCAGTCACTGTGGCCCTCAGCTCAACTCTGAATTATCTCTTCAGCAACCCCACCATTACCCACTGGTTTGCAGATGGTAGACCAAGGAGCCCAAACCAGAAGATTAGGGAAGCAGGGCTTTTCGAGAATTTGGAAAGTCAGGGCAGCAGTGGTGTAAGTTGCCACTGTCCTACAATCATTGGTCAGAGGTATCACGGGTACAAACACATTAGGGTTTCTGAAGTCACTCACGGCCAGCTACTGCTACTTCCTCAGAAAAGTGGGGAGTAGATCAAGCCTTATCAGGAATATTAATACTAGCTAATAATGGCAGTGAGCATTTTTATGTTGTCTTAAAGTCTTACAAGCTACAAAGCCTTTTCATATCCAATACATGCTTGGGCCACATATGACCTCTCCCAATTCAACAGTTATAATATGCAATGTCTCTGCCAGGCAGTACTGCATGAAAATAGACTTTGCCTTCAGAAATCTCAACTGAAGCATAAAGATAGGCATGGTAAGAAATAATTATTCTATAGAGGTAAATGCAATTTTATTTTTTAATTTATTTTTTGATGAAGAAGATGATGATGATGATTTTGTGGTAATTGCAATTTTAGAGGCATGCACAATTGAGCTGGAGTCACAGAAGACGTGAGCCTACCCCAGAAGGAAAAGAATTATGAGAAGCTTTCTAGTGGAGGCAACAACTGAAATGAAGGAGAGGAAGCTTCTAGACCTATACTGTCCAATGTGGTAACTACCAGTCATATGCAGCTATTTAACTTAAATCACTTAAAAGGGTAAAATTTACAAGTCAGTTCTTCGGTTACATTAGCCAAATGTTCAATTGCTGTTTGGACAACACAAATGTAGAACATTTTCAACCTTGTGGAAAGTTCTGTTGGACGGTGCTGTTGAAGAGTTTGGTTTTTTCAAGGTCATTGTTCAGTCAGGAAACCCTTTCTTGCAATTAGCAGAATACAAAGGGAGACCCCCTTAAAGAAACCAGAATTATCATCTGGAGTGTGGGCCCCTCATAGTATAGGCTTCCCCCACAATGTGAGTGTGCTAGGAAACTACCTGTATCAGTTTACCAGCTGGTGTTGTTGTGAGAGGCTGTGTTCAGCTTCAGTGAATTTTTTTAAGACTGTTTCAACACATTTGCCCATTTCATGATGGGTTATTTATGAGTGCACCTGCCCACACCTCACTGAGTGTTCAGCAGTTTTTTTAATCAAAAATTGCATGATTCCCATGCCCCACCCTCCAAATTCACCCAATCTCACCCTAAGCAACTTTTTCTTTTTGGTTCCCCAGATTAAAAAAGTCCTCAAAGGGAAACATTTTGCCAGTGTGGAAGAGGTGAAATGAAAAACCGTAGAAGCATTAAAAGGCATCAAAATTGACAAGCTCAAAACCTGTTTTTGAGCAGTGGAAAAAAGTCTTGGTAGGTGTATTACATCAAATGGGGAGTACTTTGAAGGTGACTGAAGTTTAAACATATAAGAATAAATACACAATTGTCTATAAATAAATTCCAGAGTTTTTAGGTTCCCCCCCGCATTGTATTCTACCTCAAACTGGATTAAATAGTAACCAGAGTTCATTTGTGCATGTAACAGAATAGTCTAGAGGTAGCTAATCCTTTAGATGAGGTTTGAGGAAGATTCTGGCTTTCTTCCTAGGGTTCTCTCACCTTTGCCTTTCCAATGTGACATCTTCATGGTAATGAAGTGGCTCCAACAGTTCCTGCCTTTTCATCTGTATTCCACACCCTCCAGAAAGAGGAATCTTTTATTCTGTCCAAGGATCAAAAGTCATGGGTTTCATGGGTGTACCCTAGAGCTGGAGTTGACCACTGTAGCCAGGGACACACCATCTCGTGGCTGGCTTGGGCCTGAGTTAAATGTCTAATTGTTCAGGACAGGAATATGGAATTACACTGATTTGCTTCATCCAGTCAGGATGGGCCTGATCCTGGAGCTGGCCGTGAAGTGCACACCTCAACCCCCATGGCTGCATCCCAGTGGGGAACAGGTGCACAAAAATGGTGGGGTGGCAAACACAATGGTGCACAAAAATGGTGGGGTGGGGTGGCTCACTGCATCACTCAGCTCAGTGGATCTTGGCCCATCCACATTTTTCCGGGCCTCAGTTTCAGCATGTAAAGAGGCCAGACAAGCTCTGGCTTTTGCTGATGCCTTGATGTGACTTTTCATACCAGGGTCAGGCTATAGAGAGGCAATGGGAGCTCCTACAATGACAGATTTAAGCGAGCACTTCCTTCCCAGGTCATGCAAATGCAGGATCATCACCCAAAACTAAGATCCTCCTTAAAGTTTATGTCCTAGGCACTGCATGTGCTTCACCCTAGTTCCTGCCTTGTTTCTTAGGAAATCCTTGGTAGACAGGTGAATTCCATCCTTCTCTTTGAATTCAAAGATGAGTTTTCTCTTATCTAAAATAGCAATGATTTTCAGGTTCAAAAATGTACAATGCTTGTTAAAAAAAATCACTGCTGTTTGTACCAGGACAATCCATCTCCCCAATGGTTGTTCTGATGACTTGGATGATATTACAACACAATAGAAAAACATATTACCCATTGCAAATGGCATTGCATTATAAACTATAAATAATTGATAGGCAATGATATAGAATAATAACTTTCCCTCAGAGCTATTTGTCTGAGGTCTTAACAATTTCACTCTGTTGAGTCATAGACTAACCCAGAAGTGGTGGGTATAATAGTGCCATTGTGACGGAACAGAAAGGGAGAAAGGAGAACAGCAGGGACTCAGGGGCTAGGAGGGAGGGAGGAGGTTGAGCAGCACTACCAGATTTGGCAAATGAAAATGCAGGACAAATAAATACTGTGGGGGAACATACACTAAAAAAACAATCACTTTTTGTTTTTCTGAAATTCACATTTAACTGGGTGTCCTGTGTTGTATGTGGCAACACTAGTGGATTAGTTTCTTGTTGCTGCCATGATGAATTGCCATAAATGTAGTAGCTTTAAAAAGCACGCATTTACTATCTTTGTATTTCTAGAGGTATGATATCTGGAGTCACTTTCACTGGGTTTAAATCAAGGCGTCCACAGACTGCATACTTCCTGAAGGATCTAGAAGAAAATGTGTTTCCTCATCTTCTCCAGCTTCTCAAGGCCACCTGTGTTCCCCGGCTCCTGGCCTCCCTGTGACCTCTCCTTCCATTGTTACATCTGCTTCTCTGACACTGATCTTCCTGCCTCCTTCTTTTAAGGAGCCTTGTGATTTTATTGAGTCTGCCCAGATGATCCAGGTTACATCTCTCCAAGATTCTTAACCATACCTGAAAAATCTCTTTTACCATCTAAGATAACATATTCACAAGTGTGGGAATTAGGACAGTGACGCCTTTGGGGGCAGAATTATTCTGCCTAGGTAGAAATCTCTAGTTCCTGAAATGTGGCCTCAGGAGGAATAGTCTGTACAAATAACACTGAACAGCATCTGCACTCTTGCTCGACCCCTGATCATTTCTTACAGATTTCCATCTTTTGAGGTGGAGGTAGGGTCCATCTGGGTGATAATTCTGACTCTCTTTCTCTTTGCATAAACTAGGTAGGTTACCTCTCTCTTTCTTGTAGTTCTAAAGTAATAATGTACCCATTACTATTGTATATATTTTAACACATATGTTAATGTGTGTTAGAACTTCTGATAAGCATTTATTAAGCAGTATCAGCAGTGTCTTGTCAGAAGTAGTTAGAAAATAAATTTAACAAGTTATACATATAGTTATATATATGAACATATATATGTATATATATATGTGTGTGTATGTGTATATATGTCCATATAAGGTAACTCTACTTACCTTATATGAGATATTGCATTAGATACTGGGGATGGTGAATGAGGTATAACCTTTTGTGTCAGGAGTTTATGGCCTACAGGGGCCATAGATGGGTAAACTACCAATTTGATAATGTGATAATGTTCTAAGAGTTAGGTTGGGGAGCTTTGGAGACTATGGGAACTAACTGGTTGGCATCAGATAAAATTGGGGTATAGGGTGCTCATTAGAGTCTTCTCTTGGGAAGTGAGATTGAGGTGAAGATCTAAAGGATGATTAGATTTAGCCAAGGAAATGGGAATGGGTAGAGTGGGCATATATCGGTCAGCTCAGATTGGGCTATGCTGTGCAACAAATGGCTCCCAGATCTTGTAAGATGTAAGGTTTATGAAACATAGATTAAGGTTTATTTCTTTCTCATGCTATTTCCATCATTGATCAGTTGAGGATTTTACTTTATGTCTCTTTACTCCAGAACCCAAGCTGATGCAACCTCTCCTAATTGGAAAGTGGCAAGATTAAGAGAGAGAGGGAGATAAAAATATGCTCTGGCTCTCACAGCTTCTGCCTAAAGGGACAAACAATGCTTTCACTTATATTTCATTGACCAAGTCAAATCAAACTGCATGGCCACAACTCCACGGTCAAGTGGATGGACAGATACAAGGTTACCATGTGACTGGAAAGAAGGGAATCTGAAAACTGGTGGAAAGCCCTTTGACCATTCCCAGAACAGCAAGAGAGGATGGGCATTCCAGACCAGATATCTCATCCTTGGAACTGCAGTGTCTCAGAAAGGTCAAAGCCCACATTTCAATGATCCTTAGCATCTCGATATACAGGCTATCATCTCCATCTCATCAACATGTGGCACGATGTCTGCCACAAAATCCTTGAAACAGAACTGAGGGTCTAAAAGTCAGAGTGGATTGTGTCTGAGCCCAAGAATGGAGGGCCTGCCTCTGCAGTGGGGCCCGCATTCATCACACAGGCCTCTTTCCTATTACCACACTTACCTAAGTTGGGCAAAAGACATTTACCTTTCTGGCCAGACAGGATGGTAAAATATAATTGTTATTTATTTAAAACTCATTACTTTCAAGCCTTTTGCATGGAACCAATTAAGAAAGCTCTTAAAGAAAAATAAAATATTATCCTTGGTGTAACACAGTTTTTCTGGGCCCTTCTAATGTGTGAGAAATCCCCACAGGTCTTGACAATTTTTTCATCCCACCCTTTTGAAAGCATAGCTGCTGCCAGGGAATTTGGCTGCTGGTGATAAGTGCTGGTTGTGGTTTTCCCCCAAATAAAATTACGGACACGGCGAAGGTGGGGTGAGGCAGGGAGTGGGAATTGGGAGGGAGTGTGGGCCCTTATGTCAGTTGAGGTGTCAAATTTTACATGTCTGGGTTTTGTTTCCACCAGGCTCCACTCTCTGCAATCCCTCTTCTGTTATATACGCTTACTGGAAGGGCTGGCTCTGTTTCCAGGAAATCTCTCTGAATTGGGGAGATCAGAATCCAAACGTAGATGGTGGGAGGGCCAGTTTTAGATGGAGCCTGTAAAGGCACTGAGATGTATGTGAAAGAGCAGGGTGAGGAAAGCACTCTCTCTCTCTCTCAGACTCAGTATCCTGGAGGAGGAGGCCCAGAGACAAGGGTGAGTATTTAGTCAACCACCGGTTCAGTCTGGGATGGACCCTTCTCTAAACTTTGATTTTTCTGTTGGTGGTCAGACACCATGACCTTTAGGGATAGAAGTTCCTTTCTGCACATAACATGTTTTGGTTGTAAGAAAATCCTTGCAGACATACCAAAGTGCCCCATCCCCATACTGGAGAGTCATCTCCAGTAGGTTGAAATCTTGCTTTCAGAGAGAGGAACGTTTATGACTAGCCTTCAGTAGCAGAGTGTAAACTACAGCACAATATCCCTTAGCAGAGCTCTGTGGAAACATATGCAATATCTCATGCCTATTACCTCACGGTGCTTCATACGAAGCCAAGCACATGGAATGCCCACAGCTATCTGTTGCTGGGGACTGGCTTGGGGTGGATGCAAAAATCCAGACCCCTGGGGCCCACGCTGCACCCATGTAGTCAGAAGCTCTGAAGCGAGGCTTAGAATTCTCTGACAAGCTTCTCAGGTGATGTTCATGTGTAGCCAGTTTGGAAAGCACAGCACAAGCATGGATGAGATGGGTGAGCCAGGACTGCTGAGTGGCATTCCCCACCAGGAGATAAAAAATGGGGATGTGGGAGAAGCTGGGCCACAGAGGCTCCATCTCTGATGTCCACGGTTGACCCTGTCCCTTAGACTTGCTGACGAGAAGCAACTCACTGAACCCTATCGAGCTCTGACTTCTTCATCTAAACTCATAGTTCACAGGGTCATCTCAAGCAAGGCTCCTACATGTCAATGTGAGTAAAAGCCTAAGCACAAAACCTGGCCCCTGAGTGCAAGTTTGCCTTCCCTACCAGGTCTTTGAGAAAAGAGCTTTGTTAACTGGAAGGATAGGTAAAAAAGAGAGTGGCTGACCCTAAATAGCTCTAGACATATGACACACACTTTTGGTGTTAAATATCTGCTTTCTTGCATCATACTGAAGTCATTGTGGTTTCTAAATACCTTTAATGTTTTGTGATGATGCTGATAGTAAGGTATTTCCACTAGTCTCTGAAACCAGTTTTGTCTACACATAAATTTTTTTCTAGGACACTCAGGTCCTAAATTTCTCCTTCTTTAATCAGAAATCAACATAGTGGTAGATCTCCTCCTAAACATTCTAAAAGTAGGGAAACCTAAATAAGCCCCTTCAGGCTATGCCTGCTGCTAGGTAGTTGCTGGCAAACCAAGTATAGGTTTGCCACCATTTAATGGTCATCTTTTTGAGAATAAAGAAGCTAATCCGATAAGCTCTAGTGGGTTGTATAACAATTGTGGTATAACATTTCCAGCTAGGCAGAGATCTGGACTTGGTAAAATTTGTGGAAAAATGTCATAAGGTTATCCAGGTGGGAGAAATAACTCCATTAGTTGGAAATGGCGATTTATGCTGCCATGATTCCTCTCACAGAAACTATACTATGTTGTAAAGAGCTCAGTTATTTTCTGGTTCCTGCAAAAATGACTTCTCATAGCAATAATATAAAATAAAATGTTTTCCAATCATGACTTAACTCCCTTGTGACTTGGCTCCCGGAAAGGAATCACACCAACCCAGACCATGCCCACCCCAAACACTTCAGTCTATTTCTTTTTCCTACTGGAAATTAATAAACTGACTTTCTGGTGTGTCTCTTGGCCTCATGGGCACCTTGGTTAGCCTGAGTCAAGCTGAGCTCTGCACACTGACAAGATGACTTTCCTTCCAAACAGCCTCCCCCAGATGATGTCAAGGTCTGCAGTTTACAGTCTCTCAAATGATCTCAGTTCTGAGAAGTTTGCATTGTAATATGTGTTGCTGGCAATACAAAACAGAGCAAGGCATTGTCCTTGCCTTCAGGGAGTTTATAGTCTTGTTGGAAAATAAGCATTAATACATAAGATAAATTTCAGAATTGTACAAGGCAAGACATGATCAGATGCTGAATGAAATGCATCCAAAAAAGTTTGGGGGGGTGAGTAAACTGGAACATGGGAATGGGGTTTGTGTGGAAGTGTCATGGTCAAGGGGGAGGTCATTACTGTCTGGGGATGTTTCCCTTGGATGGGCCCATTGAGATAGGGAGGCAGGGAGGAGAGAAGATGGCTTCTCATGCTGAGAAATGACTCAAGCAGGGCTACAAGGGTGTGTCTGAACATGCAATGCCTAATCTCAGGCAAGAGATCCTCTCTTCTCCCAGGGATAAGTGGGTAAGTAAAGTACCAGTGGAATAATGTGGAGACCTGAGTATGATCTAGCATCTTTCCCTGGTGACCAGGCCCTCAAAATACTTTTCCCTCTACTCCAGTCCAGGACGACCTTCCCTAAGAAGCCAGAGAGGAGTCCTCCCAGATTATATGCCAGGATAGGCCCTGTACTTTTCCACTCATAATTAAATAAGTATTTGAATAATTACTTGTATAATGGCACTCCCCCCCACCAGACAGGAAGGTTTATTAAATGAAAAATAATTAGCATGGTGCCTGACTCCTGGTAAGGACTCAATAAATGTTGTGTGTTTTTACCACTGGAGTTTCATTTTATAAGTGAAAAGTCTGCTTTGTGTAGTCATCACTGTCTACTCAGTGCTTAGCATGATGCCTGGCACAGGAAGGAGCCTCAATAACGTATTTGTTGACTGAATAAATGAATTATTGATTCCTTCTTCCAAACTACTTTTCCTGTTGTCTTCCAAACCTCGGTAATGATAATTCCATTCTAGGAGTTTTTCAGGTCAAAAACCTCACTGTCATTCCTGATTCCATTGATTTCCTTCATCCCCACACCTGTTCCAACAGCAACGTCTATTGGTTCTGAGAAGATGTGATTAATCAATGTTCTCTCAAGACTTCCTCTACTACCACAGAAGCCACCACAATTTCCCAGCTGACTTATCACTGTAGCTGCCTAACTCATCCCCTTGCTTCTGTACTTAGCCCTCTCATCTCTTCTTCACAGTGTAGCCAAAGTTATTTCTTGCAAACATATTTCAGAGCATGACATGCCTCTGCCTACATCTCCCCAGTGGCTTCCTGTCTTCCTAAGAAAAAAACTCAAATTCCTTAATCTGGCCTCCAAACTCCATGTAAGCTACCCTCAGCTACTTCTTTGACCTATCACTGTCCCTCTTGCTTCCTCTGCTCTGGCCTCTTGGCCTCATGTTCTGAACAGGCCAAGTACCGCCCCTTCCTTCAGCCTTTAGACACACTACTCCCTCTGTCTGGAAGGCTCCTCCCCAAACATCTATATGGTCTCTTTCTTTCCAGTGTCCATTCAAATGCTACCTCCTCAGAAAGATTTCCTTTGACCACTCTATCTCAATTAGCATGCTGATCTCTCCAACACTTCTTATTCTATTACCAGGTTCTCTTTTTCTTCTCACCTCATATTGGCACCCATCACTGTATATATGTTTGATTATTGTGTGCCTTCACTCTAGAACATAGATGAGACTGTATCAGCTTTGGTCAGTGTTTGACACCTAGATTCAGTTCAGGCATTTCCTAGACAGAAGATACTTGTTGAACATATATGTGAATGAATGAATAAGTGAGCATATATCTGTATACACACACAAACACACGTGCCCCACACACCTATATGTAAGTGTTATTAAAAACTAACTGTGTCCTGGGAACCATTATAGGGGTAGGCTCTATGCTTACATGATGTTCTTTAATCCTCACAACTTCTAGTAACTTAGGTGTTGTTAACCCCATTTTACAGAGGAGACCCGGAAGCTCGTTGGAGAGGCTAACTCAATTTGAGTGACTTTAGAGCCATCGACTGTCATTGCTCTGGAATGTTTCCTCCTGATAGGAACACTGAAAATGTGCAATGCTGCCTTGAGGTCTCTGGGGGGAGGTTTCAGAGTGATGCTGAAAGAACATGCTTGTCTGTCAGTCACAAGGAGTTAGGCTGGAGCGGTATTTACTGTCGACAAGTCAAAACAGCTCACCCTCGGTGACTCAACAGAACACCTACCTTCAGATTTTCCCTTTAGGAGGAAAAGGGAAGCACAGATGGAGAATGAGAGGAAAAAAGTGAAAGGTTTCTCTGGCAAGGAGCCAGACTTTCCTGTCTGGGCATTTCTGACGCGCCCCTTGTAGGAGTTATTACTCACATGGGGAAAGATGAGTCTCATGGCACAGACTCTTGGAATAATCCCAAGTGAGGAGCTAAGGGAGGAGGGGACAGAGTCAGCAATGGGTGGACCCAAAGTTGGCCCTGAGAACTTAGTTTCTTTATTATAGCTGCCTTGAGAGGCTTTTTGGCAACTGACAGTTTACTGGGAGTCTACTACATTGATGCACTGAATTGGCCATTCTTAATATGGGATTTGAATACTCTTCCTATCCTCAAGTTTTTATAAATAAAAGTGGTTTGGGTACTGTTGTTCTGAAGATGATGATATTCTAAGGTGTGGGTGATGGCTGAATCAGAGGTCTGCTTTGGGTAGATAAGTCCAGTTTCAGTGGTTGGTAGACATCTGAGCCCTAGCAATTCTGTCTTAGTGAATCTCTTAGTGAAGTCTTAGTGAATCAAAGAGTTCCTTCATCATAGGCCACTAAGAAGGCAGGCATGGAGGCTGAAACCTGACAGTGTGACTTGGGGAAGCATGGCAGAGGTCCCTGAGATCTGACTGGCCTGTCGCTTTCCCCTTCTGACTTGGGTTGGGAAGCGTTCCTGAGCTGGAGGAGCAGAGATTCGCAAATTCTTGGATATTAACTCTGTGAGGAGAGCTGCTTAGAATTTCCAGGGAGGGTAATGTGCCCCTTGAACAAAGTTACACGGTTTGGGCATGGCAGACATTTCTGACTGGCCACCAATAACCACCCAAATGTGTTTTCCCCTTCACTACTCTAGTCACACAAGTTGAAAGAGCCAGAGCCAGACTCATGCTGTCTCAGCCTCCTATGCAGCAGGGCGACCACATAATCCAGTTCTGTCCAACAAAATGTAAAGGGATGTCTTCTGGGGATCCAGGACATATTTTTCCTCCTTTGTATCAGGAGAGATACATGGGACTTGTGCACGTTCTCTCTCTCTCTCTCCCCCTCCCTCTACCATACCCCCCATGCCTCAATCACTTCCTGCTTCTTGCTTTAAATATACTCATGTAAAATTGTGTCAAATACAGATAGAGAAACCAATTTGATATCATGAAGACAGACTGAGAGAAGGTGAGTGACATTAGTCTAATGGCTTGAAATCACAAAGCTTTTGAGCCAACCTGGAGCTCCCACCTCCAGACATCTTGCTGAATACAGTGTCTTTCCTTTAGGCTTAAATCATTGGTCTGATTTCTCTTACTTTCATCATTTCCTCCTTAGCAGCATCCTCATCTTCCATGTGAGGATTATGCAAAGCAGCTTTGATTGTGCAAGTTTGTCCTGGGAACTGGTACACATTAAGTGTTAGGAGCACTTTGGATTGTGGGCAGAATGGCTGGGAATCAGTTCTCCAAAAGCCCAAGTTGGGAAAGCACCATGCATTTACCTTCCCTCTCAGACCCAGGCTCACACGAGTTTAGGGAACATTGCAATTGGTCACCTTTGGGTCCAATAAAATCTGCTAGATTGAGAAAAATATTTATGAGCAGGGACTGTGATTTAACCATCTCTTTGTCCATATGCCCTGGTGCATTAATATCCACTCAATACTTGTTTTCTAAGAGTCCCTGGTATGGGTATTGGAAGTTTTGAGTTCTAGATCTAGTTTTATCATTAACTTACTCTGTAAGCTTGGGCGAAGCATAAGACTCTTCTGGGTTTTACATAGCTTCTCCAGGGGAAAAGGGAGCTTTGATTTAGATCCTCTCAGTAATTCTATGACTACAACTAATGAGGAATGCAGGTGAGATTAAACGCCTCAGCTCTAGAGGCTGATGGTTATGTGCTCTAGACAAGTTAACATGCTTTGCTTTCCAAACCATATAGAACAGGCAGATTAGAAGTCACTTTAAGTACAAGATGAGCAAATGCATTACAAAATACATAATGAATCCTTCATAATGTTTACAAATCATTGAAGAAAACTATGAACTGTCTCCCCAGAAAAGAAGCGCACACACACACAGATCCACAATTTATATGCAGTTTCATGAGATCCACAGACTTCTTTTGGGGAGAATTCCCCAAGCAAAAGCATACATAGGGATGTATACTTTGTGGCCAAGAATAAATGAAGACTTTCTTGAACTGGAGCTAGGATCAACTTTGGCTGGTATTCTCAGAATGTTAACAAGGTACTGAATACAGAGGAGGTTCTTGGTAAATTTTTGATGATAAGCTGGTTTGTGACCACTTAGGTCTGGTGGAGCCAGGCTCCAGACTGGAGGATCAGAAAGAGTGAAGTGGTTAAGTGTGTGGGTACTAGGGTTGGACAGCCTGAAGCTGAATCTTGGCTCTTTTACTTGCTAGTTGTATGATTCTTGTCAAGTTTATTGATTATGCCTCAGTTTCCTCAACTGTCAAATGGAATACCTCTTAAGTTTGAGAACTTATTGAACTCTGCCTAGTTGTGTGACTGGAATATAAATAAAGAGTCAGCCAAAAGTAACAGTATTTTGGAGAATCTTAAAGATAATGTTTGATTTGATGATCAGCCTTTCATAATAGGAGCCATCGGAATTTCTCACATAGTCATTGCCACTGACTTTAAGATAAAGAGTCAGTTAATACTACATGACTACAGGGGTGCTGAAGTGGTGCTGAGTTTGGGGGCTGGATCTTTATCCCCGAGATTCCTAGATACTTGATGAACACACCGTTTAAATCCTAACCAGAGAGTATATCAGGGAACCCTATAGATTTCTCACTTCATGCTAGGTCTTTTCTTGGAGAATGCAAGGATTCAATAAAGAATAAGACTTCACACTTTCTAGACCATGAGACGCCAGACATGTAATAGGGGAAACAACTCAAGGAAACCAAAGTCAAGGGCAAAATGAGTGGGAGGAACAGTGAATGACAAAGACATTTCCTTACTTGCTACCATCTGGACCATCTAGACACAAGAGTTTGTGATTATGCAAGTCTGACCTTGGAACTTCTTTCTCGGCCTCTTCAATGTCTCCCCCTCTTGAGGCTTCCAGGGGAGACGCTAAACTCCATGGGGCAGTATGAAAGCCATCCATGTTTGGGACCTGATGACATCTCTAACCCCACTGTTGGCCACCCTCCAATTTTGCCTTTGCAGTTTGTCCTTGTGAAATGCATGTGCTTTATTGTCATACTGTTCCAGCCCTCTGCTTTTGCTCATCTCATTTGCTCTGATTACCCCTCCTAACTACTTCAGCTTTCATTTACCTTTTGAGTCTTAGCTAGGTGTCATCTCCTTGAAAAGCCTGTCTGAGTCCACATTCTGGGCTCATTGTCTCTCCCTTGATTCCAAGAATGCCTTGTGGGCTCTCTGTCTCAGCATAATGATCTGTATGCACATCCATTTGTCTGTCCAGCCCAGGACTCTTTGAGGGTAGGGCCCATGTTTTCTTTTAACAGATACTCATCAAATACTTCTTTGAAAGTAATGACCTAGGGTGGTGGATTTCCCACCATTCAGGAAGAACAACACTTCTGGTTGCCCCCATTTTGGCTACAGCCAACCCTTTTTTTAGTTGCCAAAGCACCAAACCTGAGAGTCATCCCAGACTCCCCACTTTCCTTCACAGACCATGCCACGATTAGCATGTCAAGCTAATTTTGAAAGCCCCAGTGGAATGTGTCCTTAATCTGACCACTTCCACCAGCTCAGAGTATACTTCCGTAGTCCTGGTTGTCATTTTTTATCTTTTAAATTGGTCTCTTTTCTACTTTTATCAATCCTCCCCACAAAGCTTACTCTGCACACAACTGACAGAGTGATTCTCATAACAAAGTAAAACAAGCAACCCCCCAAAACAACAACAAAAACAAACAGACCACAAATCTCCTTTGTTCACACCTCTCAGTAGTTTTCTGTTACTCTTAGAACACAATTCAAACTTTCTATGTTTTACCCTACAGGCTCAATGAGCAATGGAAACACTCCAGACATGGAAACACCCCTGGCTGCCTTTACACATATCCCATATTTCCATTGCAGCCACACAGCCTTGTGCCATTTAGTGAGATGTCCAAAACCATCCTGATGTCAAGGCCATTACACTGTTCATTGTCATACACCTGGTATACTACTCCCCCAGTATTCACCTGGCCCACTCCTTTTCATCAGTCAGGGCCTTTTCTGACCTCCTATTTAAAGGAATGTGCCCCTCTCCCATCTCAGAACAATTTCCAACATATCACCTGAATTTGATTTTCTTTACACCACTATTGTCATCAGTAATTATCTTATCTCTGTCTTCCAATGTACACTTTGTCTATCTACCATAATACCATACTAGAGGGCAGGTAACTCTTCCCAGCTATGGACATAATATCTCACACATGATAATGATGAGATCAGTAGAATCATAACCATGATAATCCAATAGTGCTTCATATTTCTTTTTCTATCATGTTTGTTTTCCATGTGAATAAAACACTATTATCAAGAGTGCCATGGAGATGATCAGCAAGCTGAGAGCTTGTGACTTTTACTTACTAAGGCAGGATTCAAATATCCTCTTTTTAAATCTTGAAATAATATCCACATCAGCTTACTTTTTACACGAGCCACCCAGGTTACTTACTTTCATGAGGCATGTTCTTTCTCTAAATTCCTGGATCACTGGAAATGCCTACAGAGTGGAAAAAAGGCAAAGTCAACAGGTCAATACTTATTGAGTGGTACATCTGCAGATTTACGTAGTGATGCAAAAAAGTTCTAGCATCTGTATTCTCAGAGGGAGTGCACTAACACTATAAAACTCACACACAGTAGAGAGAAACCCACAGAGGTGCGAGTGAGAAGAGGGACCTGCTCTCTGGGTAGACTATTGATTCAGGATACCCAATGGCAAGTTCTAAATTCACTGGATAAGGCACCCAAGGTACATAATCAAAATTATCCTTGATATTTCTAAAAGGAACTATAAATCACAGAATGCATGTTCATTCATATAATCCTATCATAGTAACATTTATGATTAAATACATATATTATATATGTATGTATATATAAAATAAAAAGGAGGTTAGTGATAGAAAAATGTCTTTTAAGAAAATATTTTACTTATTTATTTTTAGAGAAAAGGGAAGGGAGTGAGAAAGTGAGGGAGAGCAACATCAGTGTGTGTTTGTCTCTCACACACTCCCTACTGGTGACATGGCCCACAACTCAGGCATGTGCCTTGACTGGGAATTGAACCAGCGACCCTTTGGTTTGCAGGCTGGCACTCAATCTACCTGAGCCACACCAGCCAGGGCAAAAAGTGTGTGTCCCTAAGTGGTAGAATCACAGAATCATGTGCAGTGAGACACTTAAACTATGAAGGGCAAGTGCTCACTGAGATAGGTTGAGGCAGCAGCAGATGGTGTTTCCCATCTCATGTTCTTTCCACAGCAGATACTCTTTTGGTGCAATCATGAGCTGAATCTACCACATTACTTAAATTGTTCACCCTCTATCTGTTCTGCTCCCTGAGCTCACATCATCGATTCTTATTATTTCACACACACATTAAGTACACGTATGTACCAGGAACTAGAAGGTTTGGGTTCCAGCCTGTGCTCTTACACCCATGACCAGCTCTGTCTCAAACCCTTTCAGTTATCCTCCTGGACACACCTTCTCTGGGCCTCTTACAATTGGGCAGTCATGTGACTCAGCTTTGTCCATGAGATTATGAGTGGTAGAGATGTCTGCCACTTCCAGGCCTGGCATGCAACCTTCATGTTTGGTCCCCATGATCAGGGTGACCTTCGAAATCCCATGTTGAATATTGCAGAGCAGGGAGGTAGAAAGAACCAGAGGGAGCCAGAAGGAGCCAGAAGGAGCCAGAAGGAGCCAGGTTCCCCAAATCACCACTTGGAGGAGAGCCACATGGCACTAAGGTGTTAGACTCATGTGAGTTAGAAATGAATGTATCTTGGTGGAAGTCACAGAGATTTAAGGGTTCATATGTCATAGCAATTAGCATTGTTTTAAGTAATACCCAATTTGTAGGACTTAGTGTTAGCAACTTAACCCTTTCCTGTCTTCAATTCAGCATCAGTCAAGGTCTCTCCCAAAGCAACCAGCCAACATACTTAAAATAGGCAATTGATGTAGTTTAATAAGAAGACTACTTAAAAAGATACATAAAGATCTAAGGGGCACTCACAAGGATAGTGATGCATCTCAAAGCTAATGACAGCAGAGAGCCCTTATCACTCTGAGCTTGGGGTTGAGGGTAAGGACAGGAAGCATTTCCTGGACTCTGGAGAGATGGTATAGCTTCAGGAAAAAGCTGCCTGGAGGGACCTGTACTTTTCAATGGGACATTACAGCCAATCTAAGTTCAGGCAGGAAAGGATTTGGAGCAATAACAAGCCAGATGTCCTTCTTTTACCTTCCAGTCCTGCTGATGGTTCCTACTGACTAAACCCAACTGGAAGTCAGAAGGCAAGGAGCTCATTGAAGTAGTCAATAAACGTCAGTTTCCTAGGGTGTAGGCCAGGTGTAGAGGACTGAAGAGCCAAATGAAGAATTTGAAGCGCAGTTTCCTTATCTACAAATCAGGACTCCTAGCAGCCTATCTTATGGAGGCTGCCCTGGAGTGAAAAGGGTCTGAATAATAAGCTCCAAATAAAATACTGCTCTATTTCTCTTGGCCATCTACTGCTGAACCACTGTCCACAGTTTCTTTACAAATATATATTTTTCTCACTGACTTTTATTTTGTCAGTATTGTTTGTTTGGATTGTTTTAATCTTCCAGAAATGCTGACATGCCACCAAATGTCAGGTGATTTCCAGCATGAATTTAATTCCAGTGTTTCCTGGAGGTTGGCATCTTCACTTCTTCATAATTTATTTTTGGTCCTAGGTGAGGCTTGAGAAAATATCCAGTTTCAGGATCCTTAGGAGATTCTTTCTTCTCAGTTTCAGCCACTCATTGTTATTTTTCAGGGTCATGTTGCCAAGAATGTTTCACACCAAGAATGCTCCGCACCCCAGGTAACAGCCATGTGTAAAGTACTCTGCCTGGGTTTCATCATGTCACATTTCATGCCTGCTTCTGGGTTTATGGGATGCAGTTACCTTTTCATGAATGACAGAGGAATGGGTGTTGCCGAACAAGTGATAGGACATTAGCATCTTTGTGAGGCAGACTTGGTGTAAGGAAGGGAATCCAGTGGTCCTGGATTCTAATCCCTCCTCTATTTCTTTCTTGCCGTATAACCTTGAGGAATCCCATCCTATTTTCTGAGCTTTATTTTCTCTATTTCTCAAGATGGGATTCATTGCACCTGTCTTACTAGCTAGGTGTGGGGAGATCATGAATTATGCATGCACAGAAGTCCAGACACTTTGCTTCACACATAGCAGGCACTCAGCAACTTTTGTAGTATAACATCAAAATCTTTAAGTTCCACTGGGGATTCTCAAGTTCTGATTATACTGGAGTTAAAAAAAATGGAGCTGACAATGTGCTCTGGACCCACAAATATTCAAAGAATCCTCCCAGGCTAAAACTATACTCTTTATTTTAGTTGACATCTTCTTTTTTTTAAAAAAAAAGCCTCACTAAAAATTTTTCCCTAAGGTAAATGGAGTCCACCGATATCAAGGCTATTTTCTGAGATTCCACAGTACTAAGATGGGAGGTGAAAAAAATGATATTAAAATCACATTGAAAACATCACCGAATCATATGGAAATCATATTAAAATATATTTTTGGCTGCATGTTGTTTTCTATTTCTATATTCTTCCATGTGTGACATATGACATCAGCTTTTTCCTGAGCATTTCTGGAATAACTTGTTACTTGGTAAGTCCAGGATCCCAGGCTCACTCAGGCTATTGTGAAACCCAGTGGGGAGTAGTGAATGGGAGTCCAAGCTCCAGTCCTACCTCTTACTTTGGGAAGGTTACTCAACAAACCTTTTGTGCCTAGGAAATGATGCCACTTATCTCAGGGTTTGTTTGAAGATGAGAACAATAATGTAGGAGAGTTTTCAGAATTGCATAAGAAAGAGTGCTCAATCGTGGTAGCAACTATTATTGAAAAGGGATAATTTAGATCTAGGAAAACAGCTATGGAATCCATCACCTTTACCTTATGTCTGAGTATACTGAGGCTCAGGAAGGGAAAACGTGACCCCAAAAGGACCACCCCACTAGTTCATAGAACCCTGGTCTCCTGACGTCCACTGTCATTTTATAGCCATGGAACCACTATTTCATATAAAAGTGTCACCAGCAGACAAACAGCAGAACAAGCCATCAGGAGATGCAGGACAGTCCTCTGACTTAGACATCATGCGTAGAACACCACACAAGTGAGCAAATCTCCTGATTGACACTGGTCTGCCCACCCACTGCTCCCCATTGGCTTTCACGAGAGCCCGAGGATTTGGTTGCCATTTGGACCATCAATTGTCTATGTTTTTGGTGATGTACTGTCAGAGAAAATTGGAAAGAACTGTTTTTCACCCTCTCTTCCATGTTCTTCCACATCCTTAAATAAAAGATTGTAGCGAGGCCCATTATTACTGGGTAGACTTGAATTTCCAATGGTCCTTATAAATAACAACTCTAATGTAAAATCTTAGAATGAATTTAAAGAACATAAATATTATGTTCTTTTAAAAATAAAATATCTGGGCTATGGACAATGATGATTGCTCAGGTTTTTGTGAAAAATGCCAGGAAGTGAAGGGAGGACATGAATATGCTTTAGAATTTAAGGGGCTTCTACCCCAAGAAAAATGGCATGTCTTGAAGGGAAACTACAACCACCACCATCACCACCTCCACCTCCACCACCATGGCCACTGCCGTGGCCACAATTACCACTTCCGCCACGACCACCATCACCTTCACCACTACCAACACTACCACCACCAAGTCAGACTCTAGGAGAAGATAAGAGGGAAGTAAACACAAATGTTTACTAAGTACCTACTATATTTCATGCATTTTGCCATCCTTTAAAAATATGACTTGATTATGTTTATTTTCCTCTGAAAGCTCTGTGAGGGTATGGCTCTGTGTGTCTTCTTCTCATCAGTAATTAACACAGTGCCTAAAACTTTCTCAAGTGTTTGTTGAATGAAGAAATGTGCTAGAGATCTCTATAAATAACCTTTTTACATCATTATAGTCATCTTGCAAATTGGAAATTATTACCCCCACTTTGTACAATAAATGAGAATACCAAAGATTTAGAGAAGTTAAATAATGTGTCCTTTGTATCAGTGACAGATCTGGAATTCTAGTCAAGGTGTCATAATTCCTGAGTCCATTCTGTTTCCTACATAATATGCTACCAGAATCTTTATGAAACACACCTCTGCTTGGATTTATGCTATAGAATGGTGGCTGTTTCTTTCCATTATGATTTCCTGCAGATTGATGGGAAATAGCTCTACTATTGATGGCCATGAGGCAGAGGCATTGAGACAAAAGGAACTCCCTGGCCTGATCCTTTACTGTTGGTGACCGGTGTGGCTGAGTGAGGGGAAGAATACAACATGAGGACTTGGGGGTGCTGGTTCCCCGTCTTTCCCAACTACTTTCTTGACTGCTGGGTGGGTATTAGTTATCTATCATGTATAATAGACCATTCCCAGACTTAGTGACTTAAAAAAAACAAGCATGCATTATCTCACAGTTTTTGTGAATTGGGAATTATGGAGTAACTTAACCATCTGGTTTTGGCTCAAGATTGCTCATGAGGTTGTTGTCAAGATGTCCACTGGGGATGTGGTCATCTAAAAGCCTGAGAAGGGCTAGAAGATGCATTTTCAAAAGTGGTACGCTCACGTGGCTGTTGGAAATGGCCTCAGCTCCTTACTGGCTATTGGCAGGAGGCCTATTTCTTACCACCTGGACCTCTCCTTAAGCTATTTGAGTGTCCTCACAATATGTGAGCTGGCTTCCCCCAGAGCAATCTAAGAAAGAGAGAGCAGAGAAGAAACCACTTTTTTATTATTGATTTTCAGAAGTCATGCACTTTCACTTTTGCCATATTCTATATATTAGAAGTGAGTCATTAATCCAACCTATACTCTAGTGGAGGGGAATTAGGCTTCACCATTTGAGGGGAGGAGGATCATAGAACTGGTGGGCATATGTTAAAAGCACCATAATGGGTTAGGTAAGTGAGGTTTTGTATCTGCCACTCAAATATTTTATTTCCATTCCTTACAGATATTGTCAAAAGTTAAGGAGCTTGGGAATCAGAGGGAACAGTGTTTGAAATCTGGGTTAATGTTTAATATCTTTATAAGCCTTGTTTTTCAACCATAAACCAAAGATTATATCAAACCAATATCATGGGCTTGTTGGGGAGATTACAGGCAATAGATATAAAGCTGTTAGTACATTGTGTAGCACAAAGTAAGTGTGCAAGCAATGCACTTCTTTCTGTTCCATGACAAGGTAACACTTCCTCCCCCTACTCCTCACACATGTCTGAGTTAGGATACTGAACACACACACACACACACACACACACACACACACACACACACAGATTCCTGAGTCCATTCTTTTTCCACCATGCCATCCTGCAGCTTCTGCATGAAGTCATCTTTACATCTGCACTGTGGAATATAGTCACTTGTCACAAAATATTAGATTTCAGACTTGATATACAAGTTGGTAAGGGAACACAAATGTTCTCCAAATCTTTCCCAAATTCTTATGCTTATTTCCTGTGCTTGAGCATCTCCAATAAGGTAGACTCTTCCATGTGTCATTCCAACGACCTTCCGCTCTCTTTTCTCACAGTAATGAACTCTGTCTCAAATGTGTTGTGAAGTTTAAGTCAGATAATAGTTTAAGTCAGATATAGTTTAAGTCAGTGTGTGTTACTTTTCCAATAAACAAACAGTAGCTATTTCTCTTACCATATGTATGGTTAGCTTCAGTTCCTTTAAAGTCTAAAATATTTAAAATACCATCTGAAAAAAGTGTGTGTATATTGGGGGCTGGAGGCATGTCTGATACCTTTTCTTAAGAACCACAAAATGTGCTTGACCATTTACATAGGCTATCTTATTTATTCCTTACAAAACAGAGTGAGGTTCATATTATTATTGCCATTTAAAAGATAAGGAACTAAAAAGTTAATAGGTTGGCCTAAGCCTCAGAGGTGGTAAGTACAGTTACCTAGGTAAGTACAGGGTAGCAGGCAGAATTTTGCGATCTGCATGACTGTCCATTTGACTACATGGCACAACTAAGAATTAATAACCCACTGGATCAAGCTTCATGTTTAATTGAGTTTAGTGCAATATAATTTTGGGAATCCTAGAGCCCAGGCACTGGTCTAGATTCCAGGGTACAGAGAGGTAAGGGGGTTCCATGGGACTACTGAGGCAGAGGAGAGACATAAAACCTATTATCATGTTTCATTTTGTCTGCAGATAAAGCCCCCGTGAACATGCTGATGGATGGAGAGCCAGCTGATGTTATTTAGGCACCCACTGGTAGTAAACACTGAAGACTGGCAGCCCAGGCTCTTTGACGTTGATAAATTCCTGATGAAACCATTGAGTGATTATAGAGTCGATTTGCTTGAAATCAAGATATCACAGTGGAACAATTTCCTTAGTTCTGTGGTGCCATTTATCACCATTGTTTGTCTTCATTGTTGGTATTAACATCAATTATTTATCATAATGCTCATTTTCCTTCCTAGCCCTCTCCGCTGTCTGACATGTGGAATCTCTTGCTATTAAACTGAAGGGCAGGTGGAAACATTAGTCCTTCTTACATCACTCTTGCTTTTGAATTAAGCTTTTTCAGTGGCGGGGCAGCAAATTGAAAAAAGCCATTCCAAGTTGAGCAAAGGCCATTTTCCTTGCTTGGTACACATTCTTCCAGTTTTCATTTAAGGTGCTATTCCTCTGGGGTTGGGCCTCAAAGAGAACAATAGCAGTACAATGTAGAAGCAGGCAGGTATGTTGAATCTAAAGCACCAAGGAGCAACAGCAGTTGGAATGGCAGAAACAGGTAGCAGCTTCCCAAGTTCTCTTCTCCCTTTCTGCCTTAGTAACATTACCTCACCATTATATGGAGTAGCAGGCCACCCAGCTAAAAGATTACATTGGTTAGTCTTCCATGGCACTAAGTTTTGGCCAATAAGAATTAGCAGGACTGTAATGTGAAATTTGGGAGAAGGCTGATTAAAGAAAACTGAATTAACTGGAAGCCTGTCCCATCCCACTCCTTAGTCCTTTGCCTTCTAGCCTACAGCATGGGTGTGATGGTGGCATTCTAGTGGACATCCCAGACATTAGGATGGAAGATGTGTGCTATATGGTAAGCAGAATAAAAGAGCTTGGATCCCTGACCACTATTGTACCACTGTACTGAACACAGACTCTCCACCTCGGGAAGATAAGTCGATAGCTACATTATCTAAATCACTAGGTTTGTTTGTTTGCTTATGTTTTCTGTAATATGCAGCTGATCTTAATCCTACCAGAAATGTGTGGAAGTGATGAGATGGGAGGTAGGATTGGAGATGGTGAGGGAGTGGATGAATCAAAGGAGATTTCCAGGTTCTTGGCCGGGGTGACCATGGGGGTGGTTGTCCCATTCACTGAGACAGGACCCACAAGAGGGAAAACATGATTGTACATAGAGGAGACATATTAAGACAGAAGGTGTAGGAGTCTCACAGACAAACAGATATGTGTTAGCGCTATGAAGTGATGTTGACAACATAGATACAGACGTGGCCATTACCAGCATGGTATCGGAGGTATCAGAGTATATTAGATGGCCCAGAGAGACCCAGATGGTGTTGAGAATTAACATAGAGAAGCTGAGTGAGCTCCCCGTGGGACAATTCAGGGTGATATTCAGATACACAAATATATAATTATGATTCCTACAGGATGTGGGAAATGCACCACTAAGGATCCATTTTACTACTTTTCCCTCCCAGGTAGTCATATTTTGATAAGGTGCCAAATCAACAGACATTTTAAAGCTATTGGTTTCTCTTTGTAATGAATCTAAGTCAGATACTGTTGCCAAGCAGAGTTTCCAATGGGAGTAAGATACCTTGCATTGCCAAAGCATGTTGATACACTTTCAGCCACATCAAAGCCTTGTGATGTCTGAACATACATGTCCTAATCACATGCAAACAGGTAATTTTCAGTAGGGTTATCCAATACTGAAGCAGACTAAAGGCTTCCCTATCACTCCTTCAAGGAATCCTCAAGTAGTGCACAGAGCATGGATGTAGAAATCAGTCCAGGCTGGGTATGTTAACTCTTTAACAGTTTCTAGCCTTACTACCTTCCCATCTCAGCTCTGTGTCCTCAGAGGAATGCTTGAGAAGTATGAGATGACATATGTAAAGTGTTGGAATAGTACCTGGCATAAAGGAGAGCCATAATTTACCTCATTTTGGTGATCAGAAAACTGGAGCCCCTGAAATCTGGGGCTCATTTTATAGATGCCCCTGGTCTGAGGCTCCATTCTCATAGGGTTTACTTGACCAGAGGCAAGAGATCTTTAATAAAAACGGTTTTAAAACAGTAAAATGTGGCAGAGCTGGTACATCTCCCTGCATAGGATGCCACTTAAACTGTGTATATGCAAAGAGCTTCTCCTGGAGTTGAGCACTGTGCCCCCTCTACGACTATCCAGTGGCCCTGTTGGGAACCACCTCTTGAACTGTCTTCACAGTAACAATCCCTGTTATCTTTACAAATGCAAAGAGCCGTAGTCACCATTGTGTTTTGTCTTTTGTTGTCCTCTGTTGAGGTTGGACTTCCCAAGGCCTCTCTGAGTCTCACTCTCCCCCCTCTCATTTTTGCCTCCTTTTGTACATGCTGTTCCCTTTCCCTGGAATTCTCCTTGCTTAATTTGGCTTCCTGGTGAACCTCTATTCACCCTTAAAGACTCAACTCAAATGTTACCTCCTCCATTTGCCTTCTCCTCTAGGTGAGTTTTCTCTTCTGTGCTGCCGTGAGAGCTTGGCCTTACCTTTGCTATTGCCCTTGGGATAAAGCCCCAAACCCTCAGCCTGTCCCAGGAGGCCCAGTACAATGATAACCTCTTAGCTATATCTCTAGCCATTTCCCTCCCATGACATACCCAGACCAGCACATTCTGTTTGTGCTGATTTAGACCATGGGCTTACTTTGAGCCAGGAGAAGAATGTCTGGCCAAGAATTGGGGCTTGTTCCTGGAGGGCAGTATGTGTGACCCTGACCATGGGTATATGTTATGAAAACACCCTTTCTCAGCCCCATTATTGTCCATGTTTAAATTTAAATAAAGTGACTTAATTTCAATGATTTTAATTTAGGGTAAAAAATACAAATTAAAAATGGAATTTCTCAGTGGCACCAGCCACATTTCAAGTGCCAAACTGCCACGTGTGGCTTGTTGCTGCTATTCCATTTTGGACAGCACAGAGAGAGGACATTTCCTGCAGTGTGGAAAGTGCGATTGGACAGAGCTGTGTGGGCTTTTCAAATGTTGGAGAGAAAAAGCACCTTAGAGTCTTGTTACTCAAAATACTGTCCCCAGACTAGCAAAAGCTGCATCACCCTGTTGCTTGTTAAAAATGCAGAATCCCAGGTGTACTACATCAGAGCTCCTGAGGCAGAAACTGCATTGTAGCAAAATTCCAGGTGACCTGCATATATTTGGAAGGTTGAGAATCACTGCCTTAAAGATCACTGATTTAAGCTACTCAGTTTGAAAGTTCTCAAGGTTTTCCATTGCACATATGAAGTTTGGGAGCCTTAAACACTGTGGATATCTGGGTCTCACCCCTGGAGTGTCTGATGTCATTGTTCTGGAGTGTGGTCCTGGTACTAGGAGTATTCAAAGCTCCCCAGGTGTCTCTGTGCAGCCAGGATTGAGAGTTGCTGCTTTAGAAACAAGGCAGGGGGCTCAAAGAAGGCAAGTGATGATCAAAGATCTGTAGTTAGAGGCTTACTTATTTTCCTGACTCCCAAGTCACAGTGCTTACTCTGCTATAGTATCTAGTTTCATCCTCTTCAGACAGAGTTCTCAAACAGCATTCTGAACTGATCAAGTTTCTCTTTTGTTGTTTTCTTGTTTTTTTTTTAATTTCTCTTCTTGAAATAATCACCTTGATATCCCCAAGCAAAGGTAATACAGGGACTGCATTATAAGTGCTTGTTAATATTAAATTGACAGCTGATGGATTTGCCATCTGCAGAGGGCTTGCCTTTAGGGGTCAGTGCCTGGTGCATGGGGCTTGCAGCTCTGCTGGTGGAGATCAATATTCTATTATGGAAGCAGTTGGCTGGCAGACACAATGGGGGCCTCACCTCTTGCCTTAAGGCACACTGGCTTTGCGAAGAACTCAGGGCAGATTCATGAGGGCTGTGGCTGAGAGAGCCACTAATGAGCCCACCAGAGCCCGCACCTCCACTGCGGCAGGTGTACATGCAGGGGTTCCGTGGTACAGTGTTTCCCTGCACTTAAGGAGCCCTGCAGACCAGGCTGCCTCCTTCTATTACATCTACTCGGCCGCATCCTACACTGAAAGGCAACCTCAAACGTGCCTACAAGAGACTGCTGAGAGGCAAAAAGAAAAAAAAAGGGAGTTTGTAGACACTACCCATTTCCTCTGCTTACCCCCCCCCCGAATTTATCTCACTCCAGGTGAGGTGAAGTGGAATGCAGATGAGCAGAATAGTGATGATGATTATAACCTGTATTTACTGAGCACCTTTGATGTGCCAGAGAGTCTGCCTAGTTCCTTTATTCATTTTTTCACTTAATTCTCACTGAACATGGTACATTGGGGCATGAAGAAATTCAGGATCAGAGAGGTTATGCAACTTGTTCAAAGTAACATATCAGGAAGTGGTGGAGCTGGGACTTGAACCTAGATCTGTGGCTCGGCAATGCTCCTTACAACCATGCAATTTGGTGTCCTAAAACATGTGTGTGTGCTCTCCGTGTCCAAGGAGAGGGGCAAACAGCAGGAGGCCAGCATCGTAAGACTAATGTTTCACATGTCACTGAAACATTCCCTATTTGATTTTTAAAAATTGGGGCACAATTTATAAGCATACATTGCCTCAATCTTAAAGATATTGTTTGATTGTGGTTTTTTTTTTGCAGGTGTAGACACCTGTGTAAACACAGCTCAGTTCAAGATATGCAGCATTCCCATCATTCCAGAAACTTCTTCAATGCTCCTCCCAAGTCACTCTCCTCACCAAGAGATAACTATTATGATTCCTATTAGTGTACATTAGTTTGCCTGGTCTTGAACTTCATATAAATGGAGTTATCCAGCATGTACGCTTTATGTCTGGTTTCTTTTGCTTGATTTATTTTTGAGATTCACCCATGTTGTAGCATACATCACCAATTTGTTCCCTTTTGTTGCTGGATAGTATTCCATTGTATGGGTACATGTCAATTTGTGTTTGGGTTGGTTCCCTATTAGACTGTCAAGTTGCATAGGGCAGGTAAACATTTATCTGAGAGTGTGTTCACTCCAAACCAAACTCCAACACCCTTCACTATCCCACTCCACCCAGTTGCTAGCACTGCAGCTCACATAGGGGAGAGCTTAAAAAATATTAGTTAATGGTTGGACTTGCTGAGTGAGAGTCTAGAGTCTTAATACAGTCTCTGAAACTAATGCTAATGAACTTCCTATTAGTAGCCCCCTAAAAAGGCTGTCAGTCTGTTAGGGTTGTTAAAACACACAACCACAGACTAATTGCTTATAAGCAGCAGCAATTTATTTCTCACAGCTCAGGAGGCTGGGAAGGCCAAGATCAAAGTGTGGGCAGATTCTGTGTCTGGTGAAGGTCCACTATCTGCTTTGTAGCTGTTGTCTTCTCTGTGTCCTCATATGGAGAAAAGGACTGGGGATCTCTCTGGGGTCTCTTTTACAAGGGCACTAAACCCATGCGTAAGGGCTCTGCCTTTGTGACCTAATCATCTCCCCAAGGCTCCACCTCCTAACACCATCCCATTGAGGGTTAGGTTTCCACATATGAATTAGGAGAGATGGTGGCGAACATCCAGTCTATAGCTAAGAGCATCCCTTCTCAAATCTATTTCTCTCAAGGCAAGCTAGGATGTGGACCTGGACCACTGGCATTCCTGAGGTGGGAGTTAAGAGACCCTTAATGGAGTCCAGGGACAAGTTTTCATTGAGCCTTGTGAACTAGGATGAGCCGAGTGATTTCTCTGTTTCCTCATCTGGAAAATGAGGGTAATATAAACAGTTCTGCTCAAAAGCACAGATGTTGGGAGAGTAGTGGATGTTAAGCAAATTGCTTCCGAAATCACAGCCGACCTTTGCCGTTCATTAGTCTGATAAGCCAAATCGTCAAATCTGCCAGCAAAGAAACATTTCTCACAGCACTTTCCTTGACATGCTCAGAAAATGTGCTGAAATCAAACCAGTATGGGAACTGCTTCCTAGAACAGGCAGCACTGGGAGCATCCCCACACACAACTAGCATGTTAAAGAAAGCAAGGGGATCTCTGATTCACCTCTGGACACCAACTCTACCTGCTTCCACCCTGAGACATTTCCCAGGAGACTGACCTGTGTGGACTCAATGAATAGGTTCCTGTGTCTCTGGTGTTAGGGGCCCAGACAGGGGTGAGCACTAACAGAAGACTGGAGGAGGTGGAGAGTGAGTTGGTGTGATTTTTCCTCTGGCTCCCTCACTGAAGGCTCATCTTCACCCCTTTGACTCCAGATTCCAGTAAATACTCTATTTCCTTGAGCCTTCTGAGTTGGGGGTGTTAAATCTATGACTAATTCTAGTATTGAAATATTTCTTAGAGTTTCTTGATACCCTATTTACAGCTAAGTAAATAGTGTCTTTTTAAAGCTCCCTTCAAAGTACCCTAATTTGAGTGTGCCCTCTGCTGCCTGTTGGAACCCTGACTGATACATCACCTTGTACAACTTACAAAGCCCTGTGTTTTCCAAACATACCAGATGATGACTTCCCTCCCTTTATTTTTCTTTGTGCATTCATCAGGAGAAACTGTTGGATTAATGGGGAAACTCTGGGAAATATATTCCTTTTTTTCTATCCACCTACTCTAGCACTTGCAAATTCAGTTTTCATAGAATTCTTGAACCCCACAGAGACTGGACAACTGTTCTGTTATACTAAAAAAATAGAACAGAAGCTGATCATGGACCTAAAGGAAGACTGCATTTGAAGATGTCCCCCTTGGGTCAGGGATGGAGTCCCACAAAGCATCTGTCCTGGATGTGCTGGAATTTAGAACCTTGGCCTCATGATTATAACCTTGGAGAGCCAGGATGTGACCAGGTCTTTCTATAGTGGGGTGCTACCATTTCAAACATTTAATGGGGTGAAAGCTTACATGTGATGAACCACAGAAATGAGGGCCAAGGGCTGAAGTGGTCAATCTAACCCTTTTATTTAATGACCAAAGCACCTTCGCTACTAATTCAGTTTTTCTTTGGGGGAGGGGTGTCTTAAATGATAAAGCCAGATATCTTAAGGAGAAAATCTCACCAATCAAATATTGTTTTGACAAAGCTCTTGTCACAGATGGATGATTATATGCCTGCTTTTTAGGGAAAAGAGCTTAAAATATTGAATTATATTAATAGAAGTCACCTTTGCCTTCTTTCTCTTTCTCCTCTATCCCCACTGGTAAAATTGGTCCCTAAACCAAGTGGCTTTTACCTTCAAAATTTATTAGGTCTCCTTTCTCTTCCTATCGCCAATGGCCTAGGTCAGGACCCTATCATCTCTCATTCTGATCAATGCAAGAGTTTTTGAATTAATCTCTCAGCAACCAGTATCTCCCTTCTCTAATCCATCCTCCCTGATGTCACCAAGCATCCTTCTAAACCACAGAACCGACCAGGATACACATCTTTTCAAACGCTGGTGATATAGAGCTTATAACAACTTCCTGTGTTCCTTAACATCAACTTTGAGGCCTCTTTCCCTGGATGATGCTGTCCTAGAAACAATTCTAGCACTCTTCAGTCACCAAACAGGTGGGTTCATCTGTATTCTGTGACATCCTCAATTTAGAATAGTAGACAAAATGCAATCTGCATAATGGGGGAAGCAACATAAACACAGATACACCCAGCTAGCAAATGTCTGTTCATGGTCCAGATAGAAGGCGAGGCTAACCCATCTCTGTGATGCTACTAATAAAATGTTCTTAAAATTATTCTGCAATTTAAAGAAGATGTATCTTGCCCTGGCTGGTATAGCTCAGTGGATTGAGTGTGGGCCTGCGAACCACATGATCACGGTTCCATTCCCAGTCAGGGAACATGCCTGGGTTGCAGGCCAGTTCCCAGCAGGGGACTCGTGAGAGGCAATCATACATTGATATTTCTCTCCTTCCCTTCCCCTCTAAAGATAAATAAATAAAATCTTAAAAAAAAAGAAGATGTATCTCAAGTCTGGGTCTGCAAAAGGGAAATCAGATCCAAATAGATATTTGATAATATGAGGATATTTCCACACATTATCCCTCTTTTGTGGAAAGCATTTTATCCCATTTAATTGATGAGAAAACTGATGTGAAGAGAGGGCAAATAATCTGTGACTTTGCAGTTACTCAAATTCTAAGTATCTCAAATAAACTGAGATTTTCATAAGACAGAGACAAAGGGATGAGGGAGGCAGAGAATAGCATCTTTGTTTCAACTCCCTGCTTCCCTTTGACCTGTGGCTTGATTTCCATTCCATCTGGCTAGTGGGTATTTGCATGTCAGTTTTGTAACACGTGGATTCCTGGCCAAACTGAACTGTTTAGCCATATGTATGCTGGGTTTCCAAATGCAGGAAGGATAAACTCTACTCAGATGTTTACCTTTCAACTTTGTGCACCGGCACAGATATTTGTGGAACACAGAAGGGAAATTCTTGATTGAGATATCCATGCTAGCTTGAACTATCCAGTTCAGAACTAACATTTGAAGTCATCTGAAGTTCAGAAAATTCAGATAAGGCTGGTTTAAGGAGGTGGGGAAATAAAAGATAACATACTTTTCTCCCAGGCAAAGAAAGGCAAACATTTTCTTTACAACTTCCTGCTCTTGCATGGCTCCTTCACTCATGGTATATCAAATGCCTAATGTACCCCAGCCTCAGGGCTGGGGCCCAGGGATAAAAGTGGCCATTCATGTCTCTGAGGAACTTACTAGCTTCCTAGTGAGAAAGGCGCAAAGGAATTATTGCAATACAGTGTGACTGGCACTATAATTGGTGGACATATACGAGTTTTTGGAGCACAGAGAAAAGGAAATGAGTAGTATTTCTGTAGTCTCTTGTCACAAATACTGTGCTCCTTGCATTCTTTTTTAATCTTAATGCCAGCTCAGGAGAGATAATATAATGCCCCCCCCCCCCCATTCTCAGAGAGGTAAAACAACCTTCCCCAAGCCACACAGTATACTTAAGAGCTCTTCTTAAAGTTGCATTTGTTTGGTTCAGAAGCTTTGGCTCTTTTCCCAGCCTTGCTGGAGGGTCCGGAACTGCTCCCATTCACCTGGAGACTGAATGCTGAAGACTAAGATGGGATTTGCTGGCCTGGGAGGGGTGAGAGGTATTCCAGGCAGAACCTATCCAGGCTGTGAGAAGCCAAAGAAGCCAGGAGGCATGGAATTTTTGGAAAATGACTGATCATTCTCTGTGGCCAGAAAGTAGTCTTGAGAGATCCACTGGAGAGTGATATGGGGGCAGGAGAGAGTGGGAAAGAGGAGGTGAGACAAAGAACTAACAATGCAGCCAGTATCTATTTGCAAAGGGCTTTGTGTCTGCTGTGACATCCTTCCTGTGCTAGGAAGACTACAGTCTTGGGAGTTTTGTTTGTTTTGTATTAGCAGTTGACTTATTCTATATGCCTCTGAACATTTAACAGACTGAAGTATATCATGCATGCCCAGAAGCCAGTGACACAAGAAATACAGCACAATAGATGGGCAAGCATGCCAGATTTGAATTCATAGGATGTAGTCTTGTATGTTGGGCCACCATTTAGACTTATGTGAATTTTGCATTGTTATTAAATCCCTTTGAGCGTCAGTTTCCTTCTTGCTTCCTTTGCATCCTTTGCTAGAGATTCAATTTCCTTGTTGGTGAAGTAGGGACAATTTTCAGACCTATTAATGGAGACTGGATTTCTACCAGGAAAAGAATGAACATGACTTTCCTAATTTACCATTTCTTTTGTGACTCTTTTGCAAAAGTCCTCTTTTGCTTTTCAGGCCAGTTGTACACTGCCCTGTGCATCCTTTGCTAGAAGGCAGCCTGGGAGCTATTCTGGTCCTTGTGTGGCTGCTACTTGAGATGGAGAGAAGGTGCACTTGTATGTGTCTCACTCCTTCCTATGAGAGAGGTATGAAGAAACTCGCCCACACACTGGTTCACGGAGAAGGACACTGAGACTCAGAGATGAAGTGATGTATCAAGTCATATGGCAACTCAATCCCAGAGCCGGATGCCAGCCCAGATCTGCCAGGTTCGAATGCCTATTCTTTTCACTGCTCTATGTTGCCTGCAGTAAAAGCTCCTGGGAACAAATAGGTAGGGCTGTCAGTTAAGTTCAAGGCAGGGTCGAGGCGGAAATATACAAGAGGATGAGTGCCCTGTGGGAGACTTTGCTGTGGCTTTTATCAGCAAGCACTGGGGAAAAAACCCACCTAGAGCCAGTTGAAATCAGCCTGGGTCATACTGAGCCAACAATCATGGGAATACCTCTCATGCTGGCTTCAGTTGACAGCAGCAGAACATATCAGGAATGAAGAATCCCGAAGCCACTGGGAGAAGATTTTGCTACCTGGATTGTTTCCTGGAATACTACAGTCAAATAAGGCAAACCCTCATAACTTGTTCAGAGGTATGTGTGTGTGTTTGTGTGTCCACATGCAGTTTTAGAGAAAGCCTAGCCAAGCACATCAGATTCAAGACTTAGGCAAGAAATGCCTTCAGTTCCTTGAGACCATCCTTGCCCACAGCGTCTGCCTTCCTTGTAGGAGGTGGCTGCAGTGGCACACCTGTCCAGCAGGAATGCTCTGACAAGATGCATTAGTGTCATCTGGGCTGATGTTGCCCATAGCTCCCTTCCCAGATTAGAAAAAGGGAAGCTGAACACCTCCAGGATATCTTAGAAATGACATTTTAAAAAACCACAGCTGTCCTAGCTGAGCTGGGAGCCTGGCAAGCGCTTGGAGCACACATTATTTATGTCGGCAACCGCTGTCAGCACCACATCTGGGGATAGAGGATCAAACCTCAGCACATGTAATTAAGGCTCATCACGCAGGTGAAATGGAGATGTTGGACGGGGTAATTTGTAATAGTTTGAAAATGCCCTTCTAAGTCCCACTGAATGCCTTGGCTTCCTGGCACCTCCCAGAGAACGCTCTCACTAGAAACACCCCAGAGAGAGATGACACCTTTCATAGGTTCAGGGAACATGTAAAGGTTGGTGATGAATATTTTCCTCAGGGGCGATTATAGCTCTTTAGTCTAATATAGCTCCTGCATTCATACCATATTAAGGGCTTAATAAGAACTGAAAAGGCACTGGTAGCTTTAAAAGCTGACGCAAACTGAAGGGCTGTGTGGCAAACATAATATCCCTGGGAAAATAGATGGCATAAAACCATAAACAAAACAGAGCTCGCCAATGCATTGATAAAAGCCAAACTGGTATTACCACCTGATGGGAAAGAGGCTCATTCCTGGTGGTGACACTTGTATATTTTAGGGGTAGGTCAGAAACCAGGAAAGAGAGAATGCCTTCTTGTTGGGACTTGCTGGAAGAACCTATGCAGGGCATGCCAGACCCTTCCCTCATTAACTATTTGATTCTTCCTACAGGTTCAAACACATTACCTGGGCAGTTACAAAACGAGAACAGTTGTGGGACAAAGAACACACTGTTGAGTTGCAGAGTGGCACAGTTATCACCTGGAGCACCAGGGCAAAGGGAACTTACCAGGAGGATTGGCTGGCACTGTCGGTATACAGTGCCAGCCAGTCCCCGTCTAAGACCCCGATCCTGAGAAACTTGCTGGATTCCTGCCCTTTGATTCAGAGAAAGCAGCTTTCCAGCTGGGGCAGACTCCCTCCCCCACAGAAAATAAAATAAAGTCAATAGCACATAAAAATTCTTTGTACTTTTTTCAGTGCCTTTTATCTGCTGAGCTCAAAGGACCATGAGAGTATTAACTCTGGCTACACCCCTTAGTTGTAGGTGGAGAGTTGGCTTGTCCCTCTTTTGATGAATGGGGACCTGAGATATGGAGAGGGTAAGCCATTTGACCAGGGTCACATAATTTGTTAGGGTGGAGCTGGAAAGAGAAATCAGGTTTTCTAATTCCTAGTCTAGTGCCCCCTGCAGACAATATTGAGAGATGCCGTTTGGGGGGGGGAGGAGGACCTTAGAGAAACATGGAAGTGGAATCATATATTAAGATCAGGAAAGTAAATTAAAAATAATTTAGCCAATGTCCTTATTTCCAAGATGAGGAGGTGAGGCTCAGGAACCTGATATAAATTCCCAAGGTAAAAAAATGTGAGAGCAGAGTCTAGAATCTTGGTTTTTCCAATCCAAAGTGGTTTTTACTTCTCTGTGCTATAGTCTCTCTGTCTACACCAGCTTTGCAAATTTTAGAGTATCTACTAATTTAATTAGTGTTCAAAAATATTTGACTATTAATTTGATAGTCTCAGAGTAGTTTTTCCCCTCTCTATGACTTTGTATTTATTTTTTAACATTTAATTAAAAAACCAGAGCACCCAAGAAACTCTACCTCATTACCTCTAAACAGCTCTAGCCTCAACCATTTGATTCCCACATTTTCCCTGCAATCAGTCATTATTTCTTACTCTAAGTTACACCTGTCATTTTCCTTGACTCTCCAAACTCCACAGACTACACTCCCCAAACTGTTTGCATCTAACTGTGCTACAACATGTGAAACCCTTAGTCATAATCCATGACATACTTGTCTCTTCCCCAGAAGACCTTTTATATACATCGAATCGTATAACCTTATAGCAATCTGCAGTTGCAGATTTAATCCCTTTTTAACAAATGAAGAGAGAGATGAAATAATTTTGCCAGGTTCTCAATGTTGATGAGTCACTTGGAAGCTGTCTTTTCCACTTCAATTCTGTTCCGTTCCTACTTCACTGTTCTGTCTCTTTTGAGGGCACCAACCATGGTTTTTACATCTCTCAACCACAGGGACTAGTAGTATGAAAATAATCACTGATGACATACATTTTTGCCATGATTATGGCACTCTGGTTGTGTCAATATTCACTGAATTGTACTATGTTCTGTTGTAGCATGTCAGGACAGTATCCTACAATAATAGGGTATGGAAAGTCTGGCACAATATGAGGGAAAAATAAACCTGAGAAAAAGAGAGAGAAGAACAAAGTCATTTATTTGTAAGATAATGAGTAGGTTGGACATTTTTGTTTTTGGAAGTAGCTGGTTTCCCAGGACTAATATCCCACAGGTAGCAGGCAGAGCCCCAGGTACTATTTGAAATGAGTTATGATTCCATCATGACTGATATATATGTGTGTGTGTATATATACATGTATATATGTATGTATGTATATATATGTATGTATACACACACATATATGTATATATGTATATATACGTATATATGGTGTATATACATATATATATACACCATATATATATGGTGTGTGTGTGTGTGTGTGTGTGTGTATATATATATATATATATATATATATATATATATATATATGGTATATCCCACCAAAAAAGATATTAATGAGGTATTTATTGCACCATTTTCCCTTCTATTGCTTATATGGAATTGGTCCCAATGAGGTTCCTCAGGGGTTTCAAATTTAGGCTGGAGAAGAATTACCCACATAGTCTATTATTTTCTGATACAAGTTCTGTTGTAGGCAGGACAAAGTTTATTTTAAAAATACACTTTTTCAGGCTGTCTTTTTTACCATTAGATTTAAGTTTTGATTGGTGAAATATTAATGACTCATTTCACTCCTCTGGTCCTCAGTCTCTCCATGTAGGAAGTGGGACCATGTTTGTAAATGAGACTTTAGAAGTCTGTAGATCAAGAGTGGATCAAGAGGCCCTTTCTCACTGCTGAGTGTGGGATATATATATATATGAGGATGCTGGTCAGGTGGGTTGTGCCTTTGGCTTCTAGAGTCTTGGAGTTTAGCTGTGTCTCTGCTTGGTGGTGGCATTAGATAGTTCCTTACAGAAGCTCCATTCTAGATGGTCCCTGAAATCAGAGCCCCCCAATTTTATTCACATGTTATTTGTTTAAACTCACTCTAAGCAAAGTAATAATCTCTGTGAAAGGACAGTTCTGACAGGCTAGGATTTTACTTCTGACACATGTTAAAATATGGAATGACCATTTGAATTTCAAATATTCATCCACACAGTGAAAAATGGTCTCCCATGGTATGTTGGCCACTCCTTGGGAAACACTACATTGAAGACATCGGCAACTATGTTTCTCAATAAAGTGGAGGCAATTTCCTTTTGTAGTGGTTAGTATATTCCAGTGAAATATTGAAAGTACTTCTATACTGTCAGTCCATTCCTTTTTTTCTTTCTTTCCTTTCTCTTTCTCTTTTCTTTTCCTTTCCTTCCTTCCCTTCTATCTCTTCCCTTCCCTCCTGCCCAACCTTTCTTTTCTTTTCTTTTCTTTTCTTTTCTTTTCTTTTCTTTTCTTTTCTTTTCTTTTCTTTTTTCTTTTCTGTTCTTTTCTTTTCTGTTGTTCTGTTCTGTTCTACTCTGTTCCTGGTCTTTCTTCTATCCTTCTATCCTTTTCTTCACTGATTTCCCAGTAGCTGTCCAGGACTCTGCTAGGGAGCCTCTTTGAAGTGCTGCATACTATGACATTAATCACTACCATAGATTGTAAGACTGAGTACTTATCTGTGTTTGGAGGGCAGGGGCTGTGTTGGTGCTATACCACAGAGCCTGCATAGGGCAGGATGTCAGGGAGGCTGTGTTGGGTGCACAGACACTGTCCTTGGGGCTGCCTCACTCTGCATTCAACAGGGGGAACAGACAGTAGATAGGAACCAGTAAAAGCTAGCACCAGGACATGCACAGGCTTCAGTGTGAGACAAATGGGAACAAGGTCACCTTTGCCTGGGTAAGGAGTGGGCAGGAGTGTCTCCATGAGGAAGGCTTGGACTTCATCTTGAAGAATAATAGACAAATAAGAGGGGTATTCAGGGCAGAGGGCTAGCAGAGAGGCCTGAATGAGAAGAATGAACTCAAGTGCTATGAGAACCTTAGGATGAAATGTGATCTTGAGGATGATAGAAAACAATAGAAAATACCTTAGGTATAGCTGGCACAGACTGGGTACCGGTTACTATTCTAAACATGTTATATGTATTACTTCCTTAATCCTCTCAACCACCTTGTGGGGTAGGTATTATTTGGATCCCTGTTCTATGAAGGAAGAACAGAGCCAATGACAGGTTGCCCAGGTACAACATCAAAGCTGGTGAGTGAGACAGTCACCCTTGCTTAACAGTCTGTGCTTATAATGATGGCATTATATTGGCTGAGTGAATAAATAAGGCTGGAGAGATTAAAATGGTGGTGGGTGCTAAAAATGAAACATGATATTGCAACCTCACATATAGGGCAGAGGGTGATGGTTGCAGTAAAATTTTGTTATGGAAAAAATCTCTCACATGTTGCTGGGTAGGTAGCCACTTATCTTGCCTACTCCTCAGAATAGCCTGGAATGGCAAAGTGACTTCTTTGGGACATGGTCAAGGTAGGTGTCAATCAACTAACATTCATAGGTACTTGCTATGTGCCAGGAGATGAGTTAAGGATACAGAAAATAATTTATTGCTCTTTTGCCCTTGTGGCTGATAGAACCTCCCCTTATAACAGAAATAGATTGATCAGCAGTGACTACCTAATGTGATATTGGAGAAGTCATGGTCTGTCTGTGAACAAAGGGTAGGTGGATGAGGGTAAAGAGGAAAGAAATTACCTAGGTTATGTTTGTGTGCAGATTGTGTCTAGGTTTGCCTTAGGCAAGACTTGACAGGGGAGACACCCTGGAAACCTGATCTTGAAGGACAAATGAGTTTGATGGAGGAGGCAGAGAGGATTTCCAGGCAAAGGGAATGTTGTAAGAGGAAGCAGAGCTAAGAGAGAGCAGGTCTGTTCCTTTGGGAACAAGTTGTATCAGCCAGAATGGCCGATAGTTGGTGCTTCATGTTTTTATTTTTTTCAAAGATTTTATTTATTTATCTTTAGAGGGGAAGGGAAGGAGAGAGGGAGAGAAACATCAATGTGTGGTTGCCTCTCGTGTGTCCCCTGCTGGGAACTGGCCTGCAACCTAGGCATGTGCCCTGACTGGGAATCGAACCATAATACTCTGCTTGGCAGGCCCACGCTCAGTCCACTGAGCTACACCAGCCAGGGCTGCTTCATGTTTTTAAATAAATGAATGAAAAGATAAACAAATGGCATTGGTGGTGGGGGAAATAAAAGTCTATGAAGGTCCTGGTATGCCAAGAAGAATGGTTTTTATCCTGTGGGCAATGGGGAACCCATTGTAATTTATTTGGAAAAGAATAACATGTAATTGGATTTATAAATACAAAAACATTAGAAACATATTCTTGCAGCTGTGTGGAGGGCGGAATAGAGGCGTTCAACTTTGCACTGGTCCAGGCAAGAGAGGCAATGAAGATGGGGAAGAGGGAAAAGAATAGACAGATATTTGTAGGAAAGAATTCAAAGGAGAGGCATGAATATAGATGAGCAAGGAGAGCTGGAAATTGAGGAGTGTTTGATCTCATTAAGCAGTGGTTTGCAAAATGTGACCCACAGCACTTGACATTTGACCCAGTGTCTTACATATGTACTTCTGGGAAACAACTATTTAGACCAGTTTAGATGCTGTCATGTGTCACCACTTATCTACCAAACAGGAAGCCTTATTAGGAAACCAAGTTTTAGGAAAAGGGCAAAATCAAGGTTTAAAAAATATCAAGAGATTGTGGTGTGTGTATGTGTCCCTCTGTGTGTTCAAGTTTAAAAAACTTAGGGAATGTATTTTGCAGAAGTGGAGGGACTAGGACTCTAGGGAAATAAAGCTCACTTTTTACCAGAACTGACTCAGTGCTGAGTTCATTCATAGGAAAGTGAAGTTCCTATGGAGAGAAGCTGGGGGCTGTTTCTCACAGGTCTTACTCTATCCCACTATCTGGGTTTGGGCAGTAGGTGAACAGCTAATATTGTGGGGAGAGGGGGAATGTGTGGGAACAGAGGAATCACCTTCCATCAACTGTGGTCCATCAGTCTGGTACTCTTTACTATCTCCATGATTTCTTCTTTTCAAGTTGGCAACTCCAAGCAGCTGAAGGAAATTGGATCCCATGTAATTTTTGCCTCACTGGTTGAAGCTTTGAATTTATTTATGCCTTTAATTTTCTATTTAGCAAGTAATTGTTGCCTTATACCCTGTCTCATGAAATATCCTGGAGTTGAAATTAGATTCGGCCCTTGGATATGCATTTGTGATTCCTGGTGACAGTCCCCATGATATCATACTTTGAACTGAGCCCTTTCTGGAGCAGGTCCAGCTTCCAGCATGGAGTTTTTCACCCATTCTTCCCCTTTGCTGCTGCGATGCTCTTTTTGGAAGAGTCTCAGACTGCTCACTGGCACCTTCCATCATTGCTCATTTATCACCTAGGCTAGATCTTCAAACGGTCAAGCACTGTGAGGGCTATTTTGCGGAGGAAAGAATCTGGGCATTGGGTTAGTAACCCTGTTCTATCACCTGGGAGCAAGAGAATGATGAGAAATTATTTAATCACGATGACCCCACTAAAGTGGGAATAAAATCAACTTCCTCAAAAGATTATCACATTGATTCCAAATGTGGTGCCTAAATGATAAAAATATGTCAAGGGTTTAACACAGTGTCTAGTACATAGTGAACACTCACAAACATTGGCTACTGTCAATTTATGTAGAGAGCACTCCGGTGGGGGGGGGGTGTATTTTTATGACAGGCTTTCTGGGGAAAGAGGAATTTAACTTAGGACTTAAAGGATGAGAAGATTTGGCTGGGCAGAAATGACTCCCAGGCTGGACTACCAGTTTAGAACCGCCTCATGGACTGAAGGCTCAGAGTGCTGAGTACTCAGAAGCCCCAGGGGTAGGTTTGCCCTTCTCTGGGAAATGATTTCTACCATCACTGCCATGAATACTAGGGTGCTGGGCTGTCCTAGGTGAAGCTTGAGGTGGCAGGGGCTGCCTCTCTGTCCCTACATCCACTGCCTCTTCCTTCCCCCATCACACCATTACACACCTGCTCTCAGTAGGTTCCTCCCCATCTCCTCTCAGTGGGCCCAAACACTAAACTCTTGGGCTTGGAACTGTGGGTGTGAGTCATGTAGTTTGTTTGTTCCATGCCTTAATTCAAGTTGCCTGATTATTTTCTCCTTCCTCTCTACCTCCTTTTTTTTTTCTCTTTCTCACTTTCTATTTTCCCTCCTTCTTCCCTCTCTTTCAGCCTTTCTGCTACAGTGAACTTTTGAATATAGTGAGTGGGCCACACTGGCTTTGAATTCCAACCCTGCCACTCATAAGCAATGAACAAGTTTTCACATCTCTGAACATCCATTGCTCTTCTGCAAAATGAGAAAAATAATTATACTTACATCTTGGAAATCTCAGGGAGATTAAATGTGCTAATATATGTCAGGGCATGCATCAGCATTTCTGGCTTTGAATAAAAGCTCAATAAATGTCTCTTTTAGTTATTACTCAACAGACATTTGTTTGCTGAAAACTTATGCATGTGTGTATTTGTCTACATACCTATATCAGTTATATAAATACATAAATGTAGTAATTAGAAACATATAGAAGAGTAAGGGTGCTGAGATCCTTGAGGTTCTCAAGCAATAAGCTCCAGAGAACAGAACCCCCATGCTTCTGCTCACTGCATACTCATGGAATGCCATATTTACTGACACTGCTGTTTAAAGTACTACTGATATTACGTGGCCTTGATCAGCTTTGAAGTACTGCCTGCATCTCCCCTCCTGCTCCTCCTTCCCAACACAGTACCCCTTGTAGTACCTGCAACAACAGAAACCCAACACATATTTCCCCAACTGCATGCTGAGGCGAAAAAATAGTTAGGTATCAAAATTTGACAAAACTTTGTTCAGTCAGTTCAGTTACCAAGCCTAGATCAGACCACTGTCTTCAAATTTTCCAGCATAGGCTATTAGGACCCAATCAAAGCTACCCTGGCCTACAGAACAGGTATGGCAGTCCAGTTAGGAGAACAACCAATGGTAAGATCAAATCAAAATCAGCAACGAAGAACAACCAGTATCTTGTATGAATGCATTCATAGTAAGGAACAGATACATTCCATGTGTAGAAAATGACCTTGTCTGTCTTGTTTGCTGTATCTTTTCTGGACAGAACAGTCCTGGGTTCTCAATGGGCCATCAATAAATACTAGTCCATCAATAAATGCAATCAACGGGTGGCTGTTGAAAAAGGAGCTATCTTAAGCAGAACTGCTAAAATGTATAGAATGTTTGTGTGTCAGAAACTTTAACATATATTAATTTATTTGATCCAAACAATAAAACAATATGGTAGGCTCTATTATTATTTCCATTTTTGACATGAGGAAACTAAAGCTTAGAGAAATTAAATTGCCAGGTCAAGACCAACCAGGCCTGGTGATTTTTTTCACCATCATAATGCAGTTTTAAATGCCTTTTTTGCTCTCACCAAATGAAAACAGAAAAAAATTCAAGTTTAATATTTTAATTTAGCATAAAACTTATTAACTACTTCACTGGTATCACATTCAGGTAGAACATGGTTTTATACCCTTTAGAGCTCTGCCTCAGTTTCTCCATTTGTAAGGTGAAAATGATGAAGCCTGGCCCTTCTCTGGGAGGTTATGAGATTGAATTAGGGCAATGGTTATGAAAATGCTTTGAAGTTAGAAAGTGCTTATTAATATCAGAGCTCATGATTATGTTTCCAAATAGGATATCCTTGTCTTTAAAGCCAATTGCCTGGGATGAACCCCAAGGCACCCCAGAGGGAATGGTAGGGAGCATTTGCATTGGATGCCTAATTCAGCCCATATGGTTTTGCAGTGATTCCATAGTGAGGAGGAGAGCAAATAACCTCGTCTCTTTAACTTTCAAGTGTGGGAACGTTAGAGTTTGCTACTTAATGATTATAACATTCAGGAATGTTGGCACCTTTTCTTCCTGACTTCACGTTATGAAACCCAGGGAGTGTTGAGTAACAGGATGTACGTTCATGCCATTTTCAGTTTCTTTGGGGGTTCATTTTGGGAAAGCTTCCTTCAAGCAAAAGCTTCAGTGGTTAGACATGGAAGAGCCCTTTAACCTCAGGGCTGTTGTCTCCAATGTGGTGTAAAGGTCCTGGTGTGTGGAGTAAGAGTTGGATCCTGTTCCTCATCAGTTAGGAGCCATTGTTTGCAAATGTGCTCCCCGATGGAAAAGGATTAGACACTGGACAGTAGGGAACATTATGTTCCTATTGCAAAATCTTGGTACAATCTAGTCTTGGGCTGATGGGGATTTGATAAAGCATTCTTCTTGGCTGAAATGAGAATGTCACCATGGGGCTCAGCATACTACCATATTCCACTCCCCCCCCCCCTTAAACTGCAAATCAAATTTTAGAGAAATCCTTTTGGCTCTGCTGGAGTTTCCCCAGGTTGTATGGGAAGACCACAGGACTCTGGTCAGAAAACTCCTTTGTGTTACCTTGAGCAGGTGATTTTAACTCTGTACCTTAAGTTTTCTCATGGAAAAAAAAAGGGACCATAATACTTGATTCTGATGATCAACTAGGGTTTTGTAATATCAAATGAATCTGTCTCTACCTCTATCTATTAATCTATTGATCTATAATAGATGATAGATAGACAGATAGATAGATAGGAGGACAGATGGAAATAAGAGGCAGTCTAGCATGGTGAATTTGATGTGAATTCAAATTCTATTTGGTCCTGGAAACGTTACTTTGTATAAGTCTCAGTTTCTTCCTTTGAGTGTTACCAAAAGTAAATGAGATGATCTGTGTTATTAGGTTAATGCAAAACCCAGCACACTGGAGCCTCTTAACAAATGTGAGCTCTGGTCATCATCCTCATTGTTAGTAGAATAATTAGAAAATTATAACAGGTTCTATACATACAGAAAGTACTACCTTTTAAATTTGCTCTTTATTTTGGGCAAAAGCAATCCTGAGGCTTACAAATGGTTTCTTGGGGAAATGATTTATTCACTAGGTTATTGGCCTCAGCACATTTCATCCTCAGCGGGAACAAGAGAAGTGCAAGCTCTGCTGGCTGCAGCTGTGGCCCACTTGCAGGGGTGCACTTGAGGAAATTCAGCACAGTGAGAACCTAGCTGGAACTGTTTCTCGTGAGGTTAATGTCTTTTGCAGAATAGGATCAATGTTGAAAAGATGCCTGGAAAGTGAATCTCCACAAATTGAAAGCTATCTTCTTAAGTTACCTTATAAATGTATAAATATACTCACCCAGAAATCGGGACATAAAATCACCCTAGGAAACATAGCTGATATTTCCAGTCACTTTGTCAAGAGAAAAATAGTGTATTCTAATAAGATAAATCATCACTGCAAAAGAGCTAGGTATTCCTTTTCATGTGGTGGTATCTTGAAACCTAAGAGAAGTAATTCACAGTGACAGAATATCAGACTCTCCTGTGGATCCTTAAAAATATATAGATATCTTTAGCCTTATACCTTATGCTTCTGAGTCATAGCTTTGGATTAAGCTCAAGATTTTTTTCCTTGGGTTTTTTTTTTTAGCTCCACATATGATTTTTATGTGCAGCTGGTAAGAACCACTAGAAAGATAGATAGTAGCATCCTGACTGAATAGAACCCAATCGCTAATTTAATAATTCAACTCTGAATCTTCTGCCTTGATTTATACCTGCATTTGGTTGTACGGATCTGTTTTTCAGCTCTTATTTTAGAACTGACTTTTCTCTTCCTGTATAAGCCTATCCAAGCTAATGAGATGTGGTGGGGAAGGGAACAGGTGACAGAAACATGCAGATGGAAAAAACAGATAACCCTACTTAGAATTCACAGAAGAGATTAAAGAAAGTGAAACAAGATTGTATTTTTGGAATGAAGAAAAGGCAAGGAGTCCGCAGTGTGATTTTTCAGATAATAGATATGCAGATCTGAGTTACGAAGACTTGACTTAAGAAAGATTTTTACTTTACTCATTTACAATTAGTAAGAGCTAATCCACTTAAAATAAAACACTTAGGTCCATATACTCAAAGTCGATTCAAGAAAGAGTAGGCTGGGGGGGATGGGCTGGGGTGGGACTAAAAGACAGAAAACTGTACTTGAACAATAATTAAATTTTTAAAATGCTTTTAAAAAAGAAAGAGTAGGGAATGATCAGGATCCAATGCATGTGATTTTTCTGCAGAACTCAGTGGGCTTCCCATTTACAGGTGTGGCAAATAGACTTCAAGATGGCTACCATCACGCTGCTGCTCACGTCAGGAGGTAGAGCCTTAAATCTAGGCTGTCATTGGTGACTGCTTAATTAATCAAATGTGGCAGAAATACTTTAGGACTTCCAAGGCTACATCAGAAAAAGCCTTAGATTTTCTGCCTGAATCTCTTAGAACATTCCCTCCCAGAATGCCACAGAACCCAGTTCCTATGCTGGGAGAACCCAAGCAACACAGAGAAGACACATGTAGGTGCTCTGGCTGACAGTCCCAGCTGAACTCTCAATCAACAGCCAGCATCAATGGCCAGGCAGACAAGTGAGCACTCTTAGATGTTACTGTCCCACATACAGGCAGATACCTGCAGCCACCCTACCACCCTAGCTACTACCAAGCAGATCAGAAAAATTACCCAATCAACTTATGAGAGATTATGAGAGATACTCAACTGTTGTTTCACACTACTGACTTTTGAGCTGGTTTGTTATACATCAACAGAAAAATTAGGAAAAAAAAAGAACATGGTTGTTACTCTATATTTGCTAGTAATAGGAAGATCTTAAATTGGTTGACTTAATATATTTATCTGTGTCTTGATTTATTCATTATTTATCCACCTATTCTTTCATTCCTATTCCATTCATCCAACTACCTATCTGACACTGAACACCTGTGAAAAGAACAGTGGGAGACATGGTGGGTTTTTTTCCAGTATTTATTCAGACTTTACTATTGCCAGATATTAATCAAGGAGTAGTACAAATGTAGGTGAATTAATTGAAATCAAGAGATAAGACAGATATGGTACTTGCTCACACCTGGGGGTGAGAAGAAGATGGAAAATAAAGAGATACCTAAGTAAGCAAATGGTGTCATTTAGAAGAGTACAATAAAGAAAACAAAGCACCATTATCGAATAAATTTTTTTTTCTGAGATACCAGGAAAGTGTGACTCCTGTAGGTAGGATTGTTAGAGAAAGGTGCCCTAAGACAATGACATTTGAGTGGAGATTTGAATGGAAGGAAGACAGCTATCTGAAAAACTAAGTTGAGGGGAACATTTTCTCCACAAGAAACAGAGTAAATGCCCTGAAAGGGAATGATATTGGTATGAAGGGAAGACAGCAAAAAGACTAATGTGGTTGGAAGGAACATTTGAATAAGAGGGAGAACAGAAGAGAGGATGGAGAAGTAGAAGGAAGCAAGACCATGTGGGCCATACCAGGGACTTTGAATTTAATTTAAAACATATTGGGAAGTTCCTGCAGGTGTGTAGTAAGCAAGGGAGACGTATGATCTGAACATATTTTCCATAGACCACTCTTGCTACTATGTGGAGCATGAAATGTTGTTGAGGGAGAGTAGAAGCAGGGGGACTATCAGGAAGCTCTTTGATGACCCAGATGTACATTGGTAGTGATATGAGCTGGGTTGGTAGCAGTAAGGGAGGTGAGAGAAGGTCCTATTTAGAATATGTCTTGGTGACAGGATCAACAGAACTTGCTGATGGTTTAAATGTGGAGTGTTAGAGAAGGAAAAGAATACAGGATAATTCCTATAATTATAGACAGCAACTGGTGAAGAGTAGTATCATTAAGTGAGATGGAGTAGATTGGAGAGAAGCAAATGTGAAGTGAGGGGTGGGCAAGGCTTGTTTTGGCCCTAGGAAGTTCAAAATTATTAGGCATGCTAAAGAAGACATTGAATAGGCAGTTGAAAACACAAGACTAGAAATCAAGGGTGAGTTCTGAACTAGAATAGTCAGCACATAAACTTTCATTTAGGCCCTAGTTCTATTTCTCCAGAGAAAGTGTAGAAGAGAGCCAAGGACACTGCTATATTTAAAAGTTGTGAACGAAAGGAGAAGACAGCAAAAAAGATTAAGAAGGAGCAGCCAGGTAAGTTAGAGCAAAACCAGCAGAAAGTGTTGTCACAGAGCCAAATGAGGAAAGTGTTTAAGAAGAGAGGCGTGCACAATGAAGTGTTAAACACTGCTTAGAAGTTAGTAACATGACGACAGGGAATTACCCATTGGAGGATGTTGACGAGCTTGACAGGTATAGTTTCAATGGGGTGGTGAAGACAAAAATCCTGGTAATAGTAGGTTACCAGACAGAGAAGGGGAGGTGAAGAATTGGTGACAGATAGCAGAGTTTACCATTTCAATAAGTTGGTCTGTAAAGAGAAAAAAAATGGGGCAGTTGTTGGAGGGGCACATGGGAATAAGGGAAAGATACTTTTTTTTAATGGAAGACATTATGGTCTATTTATATGTTAATTGGAATGATCCAAAAAAGGGGACAATGCTTTATATAAGAGACAGATGAGGTTATTTCAAATGCAAAATCTTGAGTAGATAAGAGGGTTTGGGGTCTAGAACATAAGTTATGAGACTGGCTTAGCTAGGAGCAGAACTGTTTATATATGCAGTAGGCAGGAAGATCAAGTACACAAGAACAGAAACAGCTAGTTTTGTTGATGAGAAAGAAGGCTTAGTTGTTCTCATCTAACCTGATCCCCAGGTACTTATGGCTTTGTAGGGGAACTCAAATAAGTTGCCAAGCAGATAAAGAGTATAAAGGGGTTACAGATGAAATAATATGGAAATCAGAAGAAGGAACAGAGGTTGTTTCCAAAAGGGAGTTTAGGAAACAGATTTTTAATCTCTCAAGTTTCAAAAATTTTACTTAGATTCAAAGGGCTTTAAATTGAGCATATCTGTAGTAGTAGATATGTAGTATTGTTTTTTTCCCCTCTGTTTTCCCCCAGACATGCACACACACATGCAGGTACAAACACATGCACGTACACACAAAAATTGCCTTTTTGACCCCAGAAGTGGGAACCTGATCCAGCCTGGGTCAATTATAATGCCCCATACTCTGGGCCTCTGTGATTGGACCAGGAAGGAGCATATGCTCTAACCAGGCCAATCAGCATCTTGTTTGTGGTTATTTCAAAAAGGAACCAGCGGAGGGGAACAGTTCATCTCTGTTTATCTGAGAACATAATTCTGAGTCAGCCCCTGGCTGTCATCTCTACTGCGTGGAAGAAGCCCCTCTTAGGAGAAGTAGGTGAGGTCAGCACATTGATAGAATCGGGGACGAGAGATGAAAGAAGATAAGGTCCTGATAGAACTTCCATTCTGGCTGGAACTCACCATATGGCTGAAGCCCATCTCCCTCTATTCTATGTCTTTTTTTTCTAATAAAAATCAATAACTTCCTGTCATTTTACTTACACTAATTCAAGTTGACTCTCTGGTGTTTGGAACTAAGAATCTCGACTACCTCGATTATCCTTTCTGACTCCCTTTCCAGTGAGCCTTTACCCAGTCTCAGAATTCTAATCAATACGCAGCCACAGTCAACTTGGGTTAAAGAGAGTTGGAACATTGATGAAAGGTAATTGCCAATTCTGTCCTCATATTTGGATATACATTTAAACATGCCTTCTAGATTGTAAGGACTTCTTTCTTTCATAGTCTCTTCTTGGAGCTAGTGCAATTACGGGGAGCTGTTGGAACAAGGAAGTGAACTCTCTGGGTCACACCCCTACCCAGACTTCCTTTATGGGGGGGTCCCTTCCATGACACATATGCTGTGGTCTGAACCTCTGCAGGGAATGCCTTAAATCTGTGATGGTGACTCTTCTAAACCAGGAGCCTACGGCGACTTCTCCATCTGACTTTTCTTTAGGATCTCTTTAAGGTTATCAGCCTCTGACATTTGATCAGGGTTTTGATCAGGAAATCCTACCTGAAAGCCACCACCACCAGGACGCTGTGGCTAAGAGAATACAATAGCATCAATGTCCGGATCAGTTAGTATCTGAAGGTGTAATCAGCAGCTCTATCCCTGATTCCTCCCCCATGTTCAGGTCCAAAGCAGAGGATGGGAGCTATCAACCCAAACAGGGCTGAATGTATTGGTGAATATGTTCTCCATTTGTCGATGTTTTCCTTTGCTGTGCAAAAACTTCCTACTTTGATGTAGTCCCATTTTAAAATTTTTTCTTTCATTTCCCTTGACTGTGTATTTTATTCCCCATAAAATACTGCTATGGGGAATGTTCAAGATTTTGCTGCCTATGTTTTCTTCTAGGATTTTTATGGTTTAGGCTCTAACATTTAAGTCTTTGATCCATTTTGAATTTGTTCTTATGTGTAGTATAAGATGGTCTAGTTTCATTTTTCTGCACATATCTGTCCAATTTTCCCAACACCATTTACTGAATAAACTCTCTTTAGCCCATTGTATGTGCTTGCTCCCTCTGTCAAATTTTAATTAACTATAAAATGTGTGGGTTTATTTCTGAGTTCTCCATTCTGTTCCATTGATCTATGTGTCTGTTCTTATGCCAGTACCAGACTGTTCTGATTACAGTGGTCTTGTAGTATAGTTTGATTTGGGGTATTGTGATTCTTCCTACTTTGTTCTTCTTTCTTAACATTGCTGAAGCTATTTATTCGGGGTCTTTTTAATCCCACATAAATTTTTGAAATATTTGTTCTAAATTTGTGGAATATGCCCACAGTATTTTAATAGGAATCACATTGAACCTATAGATTGCTTTGGGTAGTATGGACCTTTTAATGATGTCCATAATAAAAACCAACTGGTCTGAGAAAGCAGGTATTCCTTGACTTAGCCTGAGGGTGTGCAGGTCTGGGTCTCTAGGTCAGGCATCAGCATAACTCCTACACTCACACTCCTTTAAGAGGTGTTTCAAGAGAACAGGTTGTCTGGGGCCCAGGGAGGTGCTGGCCGGTCTTTTACCTTGGTTCTGATATTAAGCTCTCATTTTACACTGGCTTAGTAAGCACCAGAAAAGAAATTCTTCTTCCTTTCACCCTTATGGTTGGGAAAATGAGGAGTAACTTTTTAATAGAAAACTGAAATTGGTAACCCTTTTTGAAGGGGAGTGTGGCCAGCACATCTGAGGAGTTGCCAGCCGTCAGAGGGACCATGGTAGTGGAACTCAGCCACGAGCCTCAGGATCATCTTCTAAAGTCAAGTCATCAGATCCCCCTCTCTTTCAAGTGCTTTTAGGTCAGAATCTGACATGGTCCAAACCTGATCTCTTGCCAATCTATCCTGTACTTTGTATCCTTGAAAATCTGCACTGCAGTATTGGTCTTAATACACTGTGGGGATCCAGTCCCCACTTCTCCTGCCCAGCCCCTTATAAGCTTTTTCTGGCCAACTTCTTGTCATTGTGCTCCTGCCATGAATGTCTCCTTTACCACCTTTGCCTGGGTCACATGCTTCTCTCTATTTCAAGGTTTCTATGAAACCTTGCCATGTTTTATGATGATCATAGCCCTGTGGAGGTGTGTTGGGTGTTCCAGTTTAGCCTTGATGAGGAGAAACTGAGGAAAAATTGGACTTTTCCTAGACTGTTCATACCCCATGTGCCCAGACCCTGGAAAAGTTCCAGTGTCAGCTTGTTGAATGATTTTTCTGAGGACACAATATCAGGTTACCCTCCTGTGATGGGAGCAGAGATTCATAGGGGTTCTGTTCTCAGTCTTCTGAAGTGGGGACTGAAGACTTGGGATGTGAGAAGTAGTCCAGACTTAGAGGAAAGCATGTCCTTTTGTGAGCCTTGGGTGCAAGGCAGGGACAAAGATTTGCCAAGTTGCAATGAAATAGACTTAACTGGGGCAATTCTGGCAGGGAAAACATGCCAGCTCAGGTCCCATGCAGAGAGGCTAAGAGTGGGACTGACAGCCAGCCCAGAACTGGCCAGAGAAGGTCAAAGCAGGGGTCGTCAGTTATCTTGGTACTATAATTTCCTAGTAGTGTCCTTGAGCTTCCAGGAAAAGCTAATGAACAAGTATATTTGAATTTCTGATGTGCTGTGTGGAGTTAAAGAAGAGGAGCAGGTGCATGCTTGGGATGAAGCAGGTAAGAAGAGCAGGGGCTTCCTCCCAGGCCAGGGTGTGGGTGGGGGCCCTGACACCAGTGGAAGGCCTGAGAGCCCGTGCCCAGTGGGGCAGCTGCTTTTCACAGAGTGTCAGTAGCAGCCTATAGGCAATTGTGAATAAGTAAGAACATTCTGCTCTTTTGCATCTGTGAGGCAGCTTGGAAATTCTAATTTCTGGCCATCAAGTGGTTAGGAGTATATGTTACTGTATTTTGAGTTACACTATTTTGGTTTTAATTTATTGATTTATTGATTTAAATCAGTGGTTCTCAACTGGGGGTGGTTTTCTCTCCCAGGGGACATTTGGCTATGCCTGCAGATGTTGTTTTTGGTTGTCACAGTGGGGGTTGGGGAGTGCTATAGGCATCTAGTGGGTGGAGGGCAGAGGTGCTGCTAATTATCCTACAATGCACAGGACAGCCCCCCACAGCAAGGAAGGATCTGGTCCAAATGTCAGTAGTGCTGACTTAAATGATGCCTGACTAAAGAGAAATTGAATAAAGACAGCACCAGGGTCAAAGTAGTTCCCACCCCCATTGATCCATTTACTATCATGACTGGCTAAGCCCCTCACTGCCTACAGGAGAGTCAGCTTGCTCTGGAAATTCAGCTTCTGATGCCAGAGCTGAATGTGGAACCTGCCAGGGGGAGATCCAATCTTGTTTACATACCTGCTGGCAGCAGAGGAAGAGGCTGCTGTGGATTGGAGCCCTTATCTGAACCTGAAATAACATGCAAAAATGATGAATTTCATCTAAAAATAGGCAGGCACTAGGCTTTGTCAGCCCCAATAGATAGTCAGGCTCTGAACCGATTGTCCTGCCGCACTGGGTCAGAGCATGGGACCAGCTGGGCAGCAAAGGGATGCCACCAGTGCTGCCTCCTGCTTTGCTCTCTCTCTTCTCCTTCTTCCCCTGTGTCTCCCTCCCTTGTCCCTGTTTCTCCTTCTCTTTTTTCTTCATGACTTTCTTGTTCTTGATGGTTCTTCTCCGGACCCCTCCCCCACCCCATCCCCTAATTTCACAGCCATTATGCTCACCACCTCCCCCAGCCTACAGGGGTCTGTGCCCATTGCTTAGAGCACAGTCTCAACAGCAGCATCTCAGGCTCCTGGTGGCACCTGGTACAGCATTAGGTGGTACATGGGTAATTATCAGTTGTTAGAAACTCATAATTCTTTTAAAGTTTCAGTTTTTCTTAAGAAAAATTTTAGTATATCTAACTCATTATTTTATGGATATTAATGTTTAAGAGGAGATCAAAGTTAGGTATCTAAGCTAGAAAACTATTAAGATAAAGCCTTAAGTAAATAATACTACTACCTTATATTAGGATGGACCATATGGAATTGACTTACAAAAAATGCTAATTTCGTATGTTTCACATAATAGAATAAAACCTCATGTTCCTCAGCCTATGCAAAGTCTCATGCTGTCTGGCCCCAATTTATCTTTCTGTTCTGAGTTTCCAGCATTTCCCCAGATGAACCTCCTGATTTAATTAGATCAGCAAATATTTACCAAGGGCCAGTTACAAACTAGGCCCTGGGCTGGGTCTTTGCATTGCAGGTATGCATTGAAATCAACACTCTCTATTCTAAAGGAGCTTACCATTGCCATGGCCAGAGCAGAAAGACACACAATTTCAGGCAAAAACAAGTATCAAGATGTGCTTTTTAACTGGGAGTGGTATTGCCCACTTACAGATAATTGAAAAGACACGGGGGAGATCTTGGGTTGTCACAATGATCACAGAGTTTACTTAAGATATTTAGGGAGTGGGAGTCAGAAATGCTAAATTTCCTGCCGTGCATAAGACAGTCGTACTGGATTACTCAATGAACTGTCCCATCCCAAGGGCCAACAGCAGCCCCAAGAGAGACAGTGATAGGGGGCAGGGACCAGGGACAATGAGGATCAAGAAGGGACATCTTCCTAAATCTGGGAGTTCAGAGGTGGCTTCTGAAAGAAGGTAGCATTTGCACTGAGTGTTGAAGGATGAATATCTGGTTTGTAAATGAAAGTGGGAAAGGCCTCTGGACAGGGGGAAATACACAAAAAGCCATTTCAGGAGACCCGAGTCCCCTCAGCTTCTGTCCTGTTCTCACCTGGCTTCTACTGTGGACTGAGTCTAGACACATCTGATTCCCCACAAGAGACTGCATCTAGGCCTGCAGAAATTGTTCCCATCTGTCAACACCTGGCTCCTATCCTATTTCCTTCACAGAGTCCTCTTGTTGACTCACTGCTGGGTGATTCCTTTCTAGGTCTTTTGACCCCAAGAATACTCCGTGCCTTTACACCTGGTTTCTTCCTTCCCCTACTTGGTTAAGGGAAGAATTATTTTATGCTTCTTTTTGTACTTGGCAACTGATGACTGATAAATAATACTGAATCTTTCTTATAATATTTTACATTGGCAAATGCATTTTGTTTCTTTTTAAAGATTGAAAACATTGATCAAACTTGCTCCCCACAATGGCTCAACTAAACACTTTTGTAGGTACTTTAACCCTCTTGTGTAGCTCAGAAATTTTCAGCTGGGGACAATTTTGCCTCCCAGAAAACATTTGGTAATGTTTGGGGGACATTCGTGTTTATCGAGACTGGGGAAGGCGTGCTAGTGGCATCTACAGTGTAGATGTCAGGAATGCTACTAAATTCCTTTCAGTGCACAGGACAGCTTACTACATTAAGAATTACCTGGCCTGAAAAGGCAGTGGTGCTGAGGTTGAGAAACCTTGGGTAGATTAATAAATGCAAGTAACTTCCTGAAGGCTGTGCAGCCAACTGGCAGCAGGTCAACCAGAACTTAGATCATCAGTACCATCAAGGAGTAAAGGCAGAACAGACCATGGGCAAGATAACCCAGCTCCCAGTCTGACTGGTTTTCCAGAAGGTTACTGACTCACGTGTCACATTCCTGCTTTGCCCTCCATTGGCTCCTTCTTGCCTCCCTTGGATCTCCAATTGACTAACTGTTTTTAACATCAGGTATGTTCTTTAACCTCTTTAAGACTCAGTTTCTTTATGTATTCATAAACCTAGTAAAAATCTCCACCACGGAATAGTTGTGGGTAGAAGTGATATTTATTAGGCAACTATTATGTGCTTGGTAGAGTTCTACGTACTTTATAAGTAGTAAGTAACTTATTCTTCTTGATAACCCTGTGGAGCAGAAACTATCATTATTTCCATTTTACAGATCAGACAACTGAGGCTCAGGGTGATTAAGTAACTCATCATGGTATCATAGTTAGTTAGGTAGTACAACTGGGATTGGAACCCTGGATCCACATGCTTAACCACCATACATACCACACACTACATATTAGTATTTGAGTAACATATTCTCTGCCTGCCTCCACCCCCCCACACTTCATTTCTCTGCCCCCTCCCATTAAATGCTTTCATGCTGCTGTGTGAAGAAGGGACCTTGTTCACAGTCCACATTTCTGCTTTGTCCACCCTGCTTTAGGACTAAACTGGGTCTCCAATTATCAACACTCCAATTATCAGGTTATTTCTACTTAATCTCTGTATTCATAAGACCCAGGTTGTGACCAGCAATCCCAAAAATAATCAAAGGAAAGTAAGTGATTCAGATCCACTCAGCCACAGAGGTTTTCGGGGTGGATTCACCTTCTAACTAAAACTGCTGTAACAAAGTTCCACAAACTGGGCGGCTTAGAACCATAGAATTTGTATTGTCTCACAATGCTGGAGGCTCAAAGTCTAAAACCAAGGTGTCAAGAGGGTCATGTGCCCTCTGAAACTTGTAGGGGACCCTTCCTTAACTCTTCCTAGCTTCTGGCAACAGCCAGCCCTGTTTGGCATTCCACAGCTTGAAGGCACACTGTCCCAGTTTCTGCCTCCACCATCCTGTGGCATTCTCCCTGTGTGGAATCTCATCTTCTCAGGAACACATGACTCACATTGGAATAGGGCCTGCCTACTCCTGTATGGCCTTGCTTTGACTAATTATATCTGCAATGACCCCATTGCCAAATAAGGTCACATTTTGAGGTGCTGGGGCTTAGGACTTCAACATATATATCCCTTCCTTTTGGTAGGAGGACACAGTTCAGCCCATAACATAGGACAAACCCCTTTCTCTCTTTTTCTGTCTCATGGAAGTTGGACTCTGCTCAGGGGTTGGCCACCTCGAAGCCTCCCTCTGCCTTCCCAGGCTCTCTTTGGAGGGCAGATAGTATGCTTGCAGCTTCTTAATCTTCAAGGAAATGAGGTATCATCACATGTCCTTGTCAGAATCCCTGCTATTTTGTACGTGAGTTGATCCAAATAAATGAGCTCTTGAACAAATACCATCTGGTCCTGCTGAACCACTCTCTCAAGTGGCCCCATTGCCACCTCCCATCAGGGGCATCCATCTCTGTTGGCGCTATGACTACCAGAGCTCCTGGGGAGAGCCCAGCTTGGCTCTCCTTCTGGTAGTAAGCTTGCAAGGTGCCCCGAGGTTACAATCTAGCCTTCCTCGAAGAAAATGTCATTGCTCAATGTCCCTAAAAGTCATGTGGTAAAAATCAGCCCCTACTCTTTTTTTCCCTTGTCTTCTTTTATTACAAAATGTGAGGTTAAAAGGAAAACAAAGGGTTTTATTACAGCAGCTTTCATGGAAATTAAAACAAATATTTGTGCATAACAGAAAAGAACTGTTAGAACTTCATTTCCCAATTTTTAGTCAGAGGCATGCGTATTTTTACATTAACTGCAACTTATATAAAAATTTTTGTTCTATTTTCTACTTTAATATTATTTTGAAAGAAATTTTTTTTTATGTTCCAATGTGGTCATTTTAATGAGTGTAAAATATTTCCATTGGGTTAGTTTACCACAATTTAATTAATCAAAATGTTTTACCAGGCATTTAAGATTTTTTTTTTGGTTACTTTAAATAACAAACTGTAAATATGCTGCGATAAATTTCCTTTTTCTCTTTTTTCTTGAGTTTGTGCCTTAGAGTGAATTGTCAGGAGAATTTCTTTGTCAAAAAGCATAAGTATACTGACTCAATTTATTTTACGGATTTGATCTCTAAAATGATTTTTCTAATATATTTGTGTTCCTTTTTCCCTATAGTCTTACAAGCAGCAAGCTTTATAATTTTAAATTTTCTCTAAAATTATTTTAGTGGGTATAAAATAATTTTATGCCCCCTAAATAGTCTTAATTTGCATATCTTTGGTTACTAGTGAAAAGGAACACCTTTAAAATACATTGTATTGCTTAATATCGTAGATGCTTCTAAGAGCTATTGGCCTATGCTTCAGTCCAGATTGCCTCTAGAAATGGACACTGTCTAGCAATGCGGCAAGAAGAGCTTACATCCTGCCTCCCAGCCCCTTCCTGTTTTTGGCCTTCTGGAGAGCTTGTAGGGAAGCTCCAGTAGCTGCAGGCAATGGAGCTGTATGTACTTCAGCTCTGCTTTTCTGTAACTCAGACTTTCACGGCCCAGAGGGGCAAGAAAAAAGCATCTCATCAATAGCATCAGTTTCCATCAGGAGTAGTGGGTTATTCACTTAAGTTCTTTCCATTACATGACTGTAGGATATTATTAGAAAAGCAGATAGGAGTTTGGGTGGTTTACATCGAGAACCTGACACCATAGTATTACGTGTCCCTAGGCCACAAACCCAAATATGCTAGCATCAAAAAGTATGCCTATAGGTCCCAGTTAATGAGATTCTGAATATATACCCATAATACAATTTTTTCAGGGAAGGAAGAGGGCAGAGAGAAAGAAAGAAGGCATGAAGGAAGGATGAAGGTCTTTATGCAAACTTTGCTGCACCAGGGGTCAGCGGACATTTCTGTAAAGAGCCAGATTGTAAATACTTCAGGCTTGAGCGCCACGGTGCCTGTGATGAGCTACGCAGCTCTGCTGTTCTAGCACAAAAGCAGGTGTGGACAATTCTGAAATGAATGGGTGTGGCTGTGTTCTAACTTTACTTCTGAACTCAGAGATTTGAATTTCACCTGATTTTCATGTGTGACAAAAATGTTGTTTTCCTCTTGAATTTTTTTTTTACTTTCACCATCTGAAAATGCAAAAACCACCCTTGGCTCCCAGATCATACAAGAACAGGCAGTGGGCTGGATTTGCCTCAGGGGATGGCATTTGCTGATCTCTGGGCTATAGAATCAAAGAAGGAAGGATGGTGTGGTGGAGTGGTTTTCAAACTTCGATTAGCAGGAGACTCACTTGTCAAATCCTACAAAAATAGTAGATGAAGTGTCACTGCTCTGGCGGAGAAGAAGGGAGCCTGGAGGCTGCTTTTCAGCCCCTTACGTCCTCTTCCTGTGCTTCCTCCCACACCTGAAGCAACCCCTGGATCGCCTCTGGCTGTGGAAACCAGGCTGCCCTGGAGATCCTGAGGCTGGATTTTAGCCATTCCTCTGCTACTCTGAGCAACTTGCACATGATGGGTGCTTATTAAGTGTGTTAATCTAATCAGTGGGTGGAGGGCTCCTGTACAACCTCTGGGCTGTAGGACTAGTTTCTCTTGCTTACTGGTTTCAACTTCTTCTCCCTTAAAGATCAAGTTGGAGGTAAAGAGGGAAGGGTGGAAAGATTCCTGAGGTCTCTTCCAGTGTTGTCTTGGTTTTAGGTTGTATGCTCAACAAATACTAGAAAAGTCCTGGCTCATTAAATTTGATGAGTATAAGGCATGGCCTTGGCTTCACTCAATTACTTGCTCCTAGGTTGATTAAACATAATTGGAAGTCATACAAGAAGAAATGGTGGGTGTGGTAATGGGAATGCGTTGATACCGAATTATCTAAACTTTCTTTCTTATTGCACTAATTAAAAAACATGGAGTGTTCTTCAAGTGGAAGGTCACTTCCTTGAAGTTAGGAATGATGTATTTTTCCCTTATTAATTTCCAATAAGACCCTGAGAACAGTGGGTGTTTTTTAAGTGCTATTGATGTTGGTGTTAATGATGCCTATTCCTCTGACTCCTTGCTGGTTCTGCCACAACCACACTAGCTTACACTCTTCTTCAAATACTCCATGGTCATTTTTGCCCCAGGACCTTTGATTTTCCTCTAAAAAAGCAGATCTTTGCACAGCTGACTAATTCTTTTCATTTAGGTCTCAGTGTTCATTGCATACATTCAGAAAAGTCTTCCTCGGACCCTCTACATAAATAGAATCACTACTCTGTGTGGTGATAGGGACATCACCTGTGATAGTGATGGACATATTATATTAGGTTTGGTTTGTGTGGCTGGCTGTATATGGCAAAAGTAATAGCATGTCACTCCTAAGATTAAATTATAAATGACCATGGCTTCCATCCTGAGGATGTGCTATCTCTTCTGGATCATTTGCTCTGGGGAAATCAGCTGTCATGTTTTGAGAACAATAATGTATCCTATGGAGAGGAACTGAAGTTTCCGGTAACAACCAGTGAGAAATTAAGACCTGCCATCAGCCATGTGTGAGTTCAGAACAGGATCTTCCCCAAGTTGGGCCATCAGATAAGGCTGCAGCCCAGCCAACTGCTTGACTACAACTTCATGGGCAAGACCTCACCTCAGAATCACCTAACTGAGCTGTTCCCCAATTCCTAATCTACAGAAACTAGGAGATAATGTTTATTACCTGAAGCTAAGTTTTGGGGGTGATCTGTTACACAATAATAGATAATATAATGTAATTTACTTTTTGTAATGCTTTTTATGATCTGATATTGCTTTATTGACTGATTAAGCGAGTAGGGGAAATGCAATCATAAACAAGTAATTTATAACACATGCTGGAAGTACAATGAGAGAATTATATTTGAGGTAAGTAAAGGCTGGAAGTTTTCGAAGGGTGAACCCTAAGCCAACAGCATCAGTATCAGCATCGCTATCACTGGAATGTAATAAAATGCAAATTCTTGGTTCCCACTCCAAACCTACTAAACCATAACTCGGGATGAATTCCAGCAAACTGCACTTTAACAAGTCCTGCAAGTTATTCTAACACACAGTAACATTTGAGAGCTCCTGGTATAACATTGTGAGCGCATAAAGAAGGGCAGCTCTCCTGGCCTCGGGCTCAGGATAAAAAGTAAGGACACTGGAAGACATACTGGAGGAGGTGATGCTTGAAACAAGTTATAAGATGATTAATCATCAGTCCTGAGGATGAGTGTAATAGGAGTAGAATAATAAAAGTGAAGAATGCAGAATTATTTTTCTTAAAAAATATTATTAAAGTGACTCTGTTTCCCTATGCAGTAGGAAGTCTTTTTAGCAGAGTTGACTTCTCTGTAGGAGTTTTCCATGGAAGGAAGTGAAGAGAGAATTCCAGGCAAGCAGCCTGCTGTGATTACATCAAAGAGTCTTTTGCTGCAGGTAGTGGCAAGTGATGAAGCTGAAAATGTAGGTTGGAACCACATTGCTTCAAGCTAGGCAATGTATCTGGGGTGTGGACAGCAAGATGAATACAGAATTCCCTAAATCTAACATTGGGAGGCCAGATGGTAGGAGGGCATGCATCTCTGAAATGGCAGGGATGCACCTGTAACAGGAGGCCATCAAGGTGAGGGGAGGGAAAGGTGGCCTCTCTCTTCCCCTTCACTGGCTGCACTGCCTCTGGCCCTGGATGCCTCGGCTGAGATGACAGGCTCCTCCAGTCCTTCAGGCAGGAATTGCTGGCAGGTTTGATCACAAAGGGCGAGTTGTTCTTGGGACTAAGCAACACAAAGACACTCCTTTCACTGTGCCCAGGAGGCAAATCTTGCTTCTCACATCAAGACTGCGTTTGCCTTTCTGCCGCTCCCAGGCACTCCTTCCCCAACAGGAAATCCTACCTGCCCCTTACCCCCTGCATTTGCATGTAACTTGCCTTTTGGGTGAGAGGGCTCAAATTGACTTCTCAAAGCATCATTCATGTGGCCTGTCCTGTGAAGTCACAGGGACCATGTTGTATCCAGAACAAGGAGTTTTGAAAAACCAACCACTCTATTTGCAGCCTGAGGTACTGGGGGTGGCTTACAGCTGGTTTAGTCCACAGTGATATATCTTTCACACATAGGTACACATGGACATGTTCCTAGGGAGGTCCATGGAACTCTCTGGGGCCACTATTAATTTCTGGAGACATTTTGTACTTTAGGAACCAAGATACACACTTTCTATCTATCTATCTATCTATCTATCTATCTATCTATCTATCTATCTATCTATCTATCTAATGCTATTACAGTTGTCCCATTTTCCCCCCTTTATTTCCCTCCACCCTGCACACCTCCTCCCACACACATTCCCCCCTCTAGTTCATGCCCATGGGTCATACAAATAAGTCCTTTGGCTTCTACATTTCCTATACAATTCTTAACCTCCCCCTATTTTCTACCTACCATTTATGCTACTTATTGTCTGTACCTTTTCCCCCTCTGTTCCCTCCCACTCCCCTGTTGATAACCCTCCATGTGATCTCCATTTCTGTGGTTCTATTTCTGTTCTAGTTGTTTGCTTAGTTTATGTTTTTGTTTTAGGTGTGGTTGTTAATAACTGAGTTTGCTGTCATTTTACTGTTCATATTTTTTATCTTCTTTTTCTTAGATAAATCCCTTTAACATTTCATATAATAAGGGCTTGGTGATGATGAACTTCTTTACCTTGACCTTATGTGGAAGCACTTTATCTGCCCTTACATTCTAAATGAAAGCTTTGCTGGATAGAGCAATCTTGGATGTATGTAGGTACTTGCCTTTCATGACTTGGAATACTTCTTTCCAGTCCCTTCTTGCCTGTAACTTCTTTTGAGAAATCAACTGACAGTCTTATGGGAACTCCTTTGTAGGTGACTGTCTTCTTTTCTCTTGCTGCTTCTAAGATTCTCTGCTTCATTTTAATCTTGGGTAATGTAAATATGTTGTGCTTTGGTGTGTTCCTCCTTGGGTCCACCTTCTTTGGGACTCTATGAGCTTCCTGAACTTCCTGTAAGTCTATGCCAGATTGGGGAAGTTCTCCATTATTTGTTCAAATAAATTTTTCATCTGTTGCTCTTCCTCTTCTCCTTCTGGTACCCCTATAATTCGGATGTTGGGATGTTTAAAGATGTCCTGGAGGTTCCTAAGCCTCTCCTCATTTTTTTTGAATTCTTGTTTCTTCATTCTTTTCTGGTTGAATGTTTCTTTCTTCCTTCTGGTCCACACCGTTGATTAGAGTCCCAGTTTCCTTCCCATCACTATTGGTTCCCTGTACATTTTCCTTTATTTCACTTAGCATTGCCTTCATTTTTTCATCTAATTTGTGACCAAATTCAACCAAGCCTGTGAGCATCCTGATTACCAGTGTTTTGAACTATGCATCTGATATGTTGGCTATCTCTTCATTGCTTAGTTGTATTTTTTTCTGGAGCTATTATCTGTTCTTTCATTTGAGTCATTTTTTTTTTTTTTTTTTTGTCTAGGTGCTCCTGCTATGTATAAAGGGCAGAGCCTTAGGTGTTCACCAGGGTGGGCTGCTTTGTGATGTTGTATGTGGGGAAGGGGTCCGAGAGGGAACAATGGCACTTGCTCTGCTCTTTGTTGGAATTCAGTCACTTCCCCTGCTACCCACAAGCAAAGTGGGCCTTTCTGGTGCTGATTCTAGGTGGGTTGGCTTATGTATGTTCTAGGATCCCGTGGGTCTCTCCAACAAACTCTTCTGTGAGGCTGTTTCTCCCACTGACTCCTCGACCCTCACAGGTGTTTTCAGTTGGTGGTTTGAGGCTTTATTTTTCCACACTGGGATCCCAGGTTGCAAGGTCTGTCTCGGTCTCCAGGTATTCCTCCTGGTTTATCCACACCTGAATGTGGAACCACCTACTCCACCAGCCACTGCTTTGCCGGTCAGCCAGCTGCAGCTCTGCCTGCCCTGCTCCACAACCCACCACTTCACTGGGTTCACCAGCAGCTGCCTTGCCCACCCCAGTCCTCTACCACCACTTTGCCACGAGTCCTTTCCATCTGGCTCCCTGTCTCTGCCCCTGCTACCAGTCTGGATGGATGTTTCTTCTTTGACTCCTTGGTTGTCAGACTTCCATATAGGTCAATTTTCTGTCAGTTCTAATTGTTTTTTATTTTTAAATTGTTGTTTTTCTTTTGGTTGTGCAGGAGGCACAGTGTATTTACCTATGCCTCCATCTTGGCCAAAAGTCAAGATACACACTTTCTTTAAACATTTATCGAGAGAACAACAGACTGAGTTAGAGTGAATGAATGAATGAATGAATGCTGCGGTAAAAATAATCTGGACTTTGGAGCCAGACAAAACTGGGTCCAAATTTCAGTTGTCGTTTACTTGTACAGAGCATATTGAAAAAATTATTTTGCCTTTAGAATACCTACTTTTTTTTACCTATAAAAGTGACTCTTATTTGATTGGAGGAGTTTCTATGAACAGCAAAGGTCAAACACATACATGATGCTTAGTGCTTGGTTGGCACCTCCAAATGACAGGTTCTGGGTAGAGCAATGCTGTTCAACCATGGCTTCACATTAGACTTCTATGGGAAACTTTCAAACTTATTGACACCTGGATCCCATCCTAAACCAGGTGAATTAGAATGAGAATGTGTGAGGGTGGAGCTCTGGCATAGGTACTCTTTATAAGCTCCCTATGGTAACCTGAATGCACAAGAGGGTTGGTTGAGCACCATTCCTATGGAAAATTCATTGGCAATCTTGGCTTTGCATTAGAATCCCTCTGGAGTTTCTAAAAAATGTCAGTGACTAGGATCTCCCTCCCAGGGAGTTTGTTTTCATTGCTCTGGAGTGAGGGTTTCCAGCATCATATTTATTTAAAAGTCTCCAAATGATTATAATATACATCCAGGATTGGAAAAGCCCCACTTATTACCCATCTACCCACTTACCCTGCTGAGTCGCTTTGTGATTATAAATTAGAAATATTATTTGCCAATCCGAAGGAACTGCTTCTTCATTTAAGCCCTCACCATACTATTTTTCCATATAGTATAGTATAGTTCACTCAAATATATTATACTTAATTGATTACAAATCTAACTCTTATGAGAAGTGTGAATTCCTTGACAAAAAGGATGTATTTATGTTTTTTAAGGATCTGGTACAATATCTGGATGAGTGAGTTCATGCTATTGTTTGTGGAAGATCTGGTTCTATACACAGGCTCTCAAACTGTTACAGGTTATCTATCCACACACGTAACTGGAGTTTCAAAAATCTGAACCTGTGTTAAGATCTATTTCCTAAAAAGGTTAACAAACTCATGAGGATCAATGAATCATTTATGTACAGGTACACAATTTTTTTTCCTTAGACTAAGTGGGTCATATGACTTTTACACATATATAGACACACACACAGAGTCTGGAAATAGGGTTGACTTAAGATACAGCATTATTTAGAGACTCATAGAATGTTTACCATGACCTAGCTATTCTCTTTCCCTTTTTAAGTTAGAATCATTCTCAGACAAATATTTCCAGCCTCATCATATCAAGATAGCTTTTGAGGGTTTATATTTTACATCCAGAATGAGCAACAGTCTCCCAGAAGTTTAAGAAAAGTCTTGTCATATCACATTGACTCTGATTGGATCAAGTATCCATCCCTGAATCGATATCTAGGGCTAGGACAAAGAAATATTATGAATGGTTTGGCTGATGGGTGTACCTCACCCAAGGCACATAGGCTGAGACTGATGGGGGCATGGGTTCCTGGAGAACAGTCAGCAATCAGAGTGTGGTTATCTGAAGGATAAGTGTGCACTTGGCAGTAGAAGCAATGCTCTATTGACAAAATGTATTCAGTTGATTCACCTAAATACAGGTTTTAAATAGGAAATGGAGTAGTTTCTTTTTAATCAAAAAGTAAAAGGTACTTTATCATATGGATAAACATTCTCATATATACTTTCCATCTTAATCTTAAAGGAAGTCCAAATAAGAATTGCTCATCTAAACACATGCACATTTTAAAATGTTATGCCATTGTGAGATATTGTTGCTGATGATAATGAGAAATAGTTTTATTTCCATATCATTTCTGATCATTGCCTGTCTTTGAGGGGAGCCAGACATACAGTGCAATTCTAATTTCCACATAGGAAATATGCAGGAGAGAAATTCACCCATTCAGTCACTCGTCCATCCACCATCCATCCTTCCGCCCATTCATCCATCCATCCACCATTCATCTATCCACCCACTCATCCACTACTCATCCATCTACCCACCCATACACCACCCATCCATCATCTACTCATTCACCCTTCCATCCATCCAACAAATATTAATTTCTACCCACTTAATAAAAACTACATGTTTTAAGTACTCAGCTTTCTGACAAATAAGACAAAATTCCTTCTACTAAGGAGCTTTGAATCTCAAAGGGACAGAAATTTGTGAGCTACCCACTACAGAACATGAAAAATGCTTTGCTCAAGGGGTGAACAAAATGCTGTGAGACGTAGTGAATGGAGGAGTTGGTGAACAGTGAAATAAAGTAGTTCAATTCACTTCAAACCAAGTGAGAGAGGACTCCATGAGACCTCTCAGAGAGCCTGATGTGTATTCCCAGGAGTTGGGGATGAGTTGTGGCTTGATAATTGAATCCCTCCAGGACCCCAGCATGAAAGAGAAGTGACTCCACTTTCCTGCATATAACCAACTTGTTAAGGGAAAAGGTGTGTTGGGCAGGTGTGTTTTCTGGATCAGACGTGGGCACATGGGAGAGAGAGCTGGCCTCAAGCTCTTTTTGCCACCTACCCATGAGTGTGAGCATGAGCATGAGTGTGTGGAGTGGGGGCAGATATAGAACTCTATCCATGGGTTAGGGTGAATCCATGTCCCCTATAAGTGAAGTTTCAGTAGACAGACTCATCTAGAACATTTAGCCCATCTGGAGTTGGCCCTCTGAAAAGTGTAGAGTTCACAGGGTTCATCCATTGGGCTCAGAGGCAGCAGAGCTGATACTCAGATGGTACTTCAGATGGTACACCATCTGAGCAGGGAATTTCTCACTCCCCTCACCTCTCTTTCTCCCCTCTTCCACCCTCATTTGAAAGAGAAGAGGGTTCAAAGATAACAACTTGCCTATAGAGAATGTGACAAATGAAAAGGTGAGAAGAGACCCTTTTCCAAGGCAGGTTACCTGCCTACCATGAGCTCTAGTTATTGGAGTAGACCAGTCATATCCTTGAATACAGACATTCATTTTGATTAATGTATTGGACTGGATATTTTAATTTCTGAATGGAGGCTTATAATATTTATCTGACAATGGGATGACCTGAATTTTCACTCAATGGCAGAAGACTTATTATTCCCATTGTATAGGTTTAAGAGGGCAGTTGCTAAGACAAAAAAAAACCCAACCTTCCCAACTTTATAAATAAATAAAGCCTATGAGTTCTGTGTGTTTACATGGTCTCATTATACATGTGTCTTCATCCATTAGAAAAGGACTCATAAAAGAAGAACCAAAGTTGCACTAGAAACACCCACAAGAACACCCATATGCAATGACAGTGGGCGGGAATCCATCTGGACTGAATTAGCTGAAGTGTGGGTCTGGGCATTGGAGCAGGAAATGATTGTTAGAGCTGCCTCATGGGGCAGCTGTCCAGAGGAGGAATCCTTTGGGTGACCCAGTGTATCATGACTCCATTAAAAGCCAGAGCAGGTCTTTCTTGCCTGAAGGGTTCTTTCTGACAAGAGAAGATTTATAATTCATGCTGCTTGCTCTCACCAGGCCTGTCACACATTGTGCTGGACAGAAATTCTGTCTCTTTCAGGTTTTGTGGGGGGCAGAGAGATGGGGCTGCTATCCCTAGTGTAAGCAGGCTCAAATTCTAGGGTGCATTAAAATGATCTGGGGATCTGGATAAAGAGTCTCCCACTCTTTCCCCAACATCCAATTCTGTTAACATCAGGAAGACTGGAGTGAGACCTTGGAATCCGTATTAATGACAAAAGCCCAGGCATTTATGAACCAGGTGTCCTGGTGATCATACTTTGAAAAGCACTACCTTGGAGTTTATATTCAGAAATAATGACACTGGCCACATCACAACACACCTAACGGAACTCATACAAACATAGGCATCTGTACTGTGTACTTTGCTGCCTGTCTTGTGACAACTGCCCCACTTGGAAAAGGAGGCACAACAAGGTCAAGCATTTGCTCAATGTCATGCAACTAGTTAATAACAGAAAAAAAAATGTTTCAAACTTCCATAGTGCTCTGCTGGTGTTTGAACCCTTAATCACTTGGTGACATTAGCTTTCACTTTTCATAACATGTCTCTTGGTGCTCTACTGTAGCAGAATTCCAAACAAGTCACATTCTTATCTCTGTTAGAAGGACTCTTTCTTCTCCTACTGCCTGGTGCCCTCCCAGAAGGCACACCAAGGCTCCAATGGCCCTGAAAGTCATTCCAGGAAGACAAACGGGGTTGGGGGTAGGGGGGCTGGGACAAGTTTCCCCCAAGGCCATGCACACTTTATAATCCAGCTGTGAGAGAACTTGGGAAGTTTATCCTCCCAGAGAAAGAAAACGTGGTTCTATCAAGCAGAAACCTTAGCAGCACATTTCAGTCTATTTGATACCTGATGTAAAGTGAGCATCATAGAGATTTGTAGTCTCCACAAATATTGGAATGCCTTCTCAAGGCAGAGGAAGTCACATTTCATAATATTGTGCATTATTATCATTATAGCAAATTTCTCTATACGGCAGGGGTCTGCAAAGTTTTTCTGAATGGGCCCAACTATAGATATTTTAGGCTCTGTGGACCATGAGGTCTCTGTTCCAGCCACTCGGCTCTGCCATCATAATGTGAAAACAGTCAAATGACATGCAGAGGAATGGATGTGGTCATTCTCTCATATAACTCTATTTGCAAAATTAGGCTGCCTTAGTTTGCTGCCCCCAGTATAGAGCATTACAGTTTACAGCACACTTTCCAATCTCTCACCTTGTGGGATCTAGAGGGACAGGATTTCTAGAACAGCGGACTGCTCATCTGAGGTCCCCAGCAATCTGGTGACTCACTGCAAACCCTGCCCAGGTGTGCCGTTTCCAAGTCCAATCTCCCTTCCACTACAATCCCAGCTACCACTGGAGACAGGGTGTTACAAGGATTTTTCCAATGGTTTTTGCATGTGGTAGCCATCAGGACAGATATGAGATGGCTTTACTGAGCAAGACCTTTAATAAACCAGGAAAGCTAATTGTCTTTCTTTGCTGGACATTTGATATTTACTGTTGTAACAATTACACTAATTAAAGCAGGGTTCAAAGTCATATTTTTTCCCATTTGTGTCATTCAAACCTACAACAGAGATCTCAAACTGGGAACCCTACAGGGCACAGAAAAATAACACTAATGAATAAAGTAACAACATGGTAGGGACCGGGGTAAACTGGGAGCACACAGCCCATTTCCAAGAGGTACAACTATCTAAACTGAGACCAAAGTTTCTGCAGAAACTCTGGCCCAGTGCTACCAATACTGATTTTTCCAAGACTTGTTAAAAATCTAATTTAATGCAAATATCCTGATTTTTAAATATTGGTAATTTGCTTCCAATTGTAACAAACAGTGCCATTCAACTAAACAGGGCACACAGACCAAGCCTACGGGTTATATTCCACTTGTAATTATCAGCTTTGGACCTCTGACCTTGCACATAGTAGGTACTCTACAAATGTTGATCAGAGAAATTGCATTTTTATTTTGTAGCTGGGGATATGGAATTCAGTGATTGTTTCTAACACGGCTCAGTGTTCCTTCTGTTAATCGAAATCCAGCTCCTGGGAGCTCCAGCAACCTCTCCTTCTCACCTCTCTCTTTCATTAGAAAGCTATGGACAAATGTTTTCTCAATCAATTACTGTAATCAGTCAGCTGCAACATTTACAGGTCAGGAGAACACATCAGCCACTGTCAGGAGGCCAGACAATCATGATTCCCATTTGTCAAATGTGCTGTCTCTCCCCATTACAAATTCAACTCCATCCACAAATGCAGCATCTTATAAATGGATGGCTGATGCAGGCCCTTTAAGGAAACAGCCATGAGGAACGAGATCATGATGGAAGTGGACCCAACTGAGAATCTCATGGTTACTCAGTCATGTAAAACAGTACCCTGTAATAGAACAATTAAAAAAAGGCATGGGGATAGCACAGGAACCATTGGGCTGTCTTTGATGCAGAAAAAATGATCTCCAGTATAGAAGGCATTTATTTTCTATTTCCCTCCTAAACGTGGTGGTCTATAAGCACCTGCCAGGTGGGTGTGCCCTGGCTCCAAACCAGGGTTTTTTGAAGCACCCACAGTGAAGGAGGGGACAGGAAAACAGAGGTCAGCCTTTTTATCTCTTGCACATAAGAGAAGTCTCCAGTTTGTCTTCCTTGTTGAGTGACAGAATTTCTGGGGAAACCATATGGTGATTATTAAACATTTATATAATGCCATCTGTATACCCCATGCTTCATGAATTATAAATGAGACAAGAGCCCTTCTCAGCAAACTGAGGATTTCTGTAAAAACAAAGCAGAGGAGATACAAGGAGGGCTAAGTGAGCAGGTCCTGTCAGGAGGGCCAGTTGAGCCAAAGCCAAAAGAAAAATGGGAGTCCAGAGGAATTCTGCAAACACTGGCATCTAAGTGGTTTCGAGTTTAGCAGGGGCAGGAAAGCAGTCCCAGGAAAGCAGTCCCAGGAAAGCAGTAATGAGAATAATAATTGTAATAGTAAGAAGTTGTATTGTTTGAACACTTACTTATGGCTCACTACCACCACGGAAAGTAGGGATTACTGCTTTGTTTTTTAGATGCGAACGCTGAGCTCAAAAAGCTTAGATGACTTGGCCAACCCTAAGACCTAGTGAATGACAGCGATGAAATTTGGGTTCAGACCCGCAAGGCCTGAGATTGTCTCCTGTAAGTCTTGAAGTCATAAAGACTCAAGATATTTCTTAATCCCTTTCCTACTTGCTGGCTATGCCCATGACACAGACATGACAGACAATTTGTTTTAATGTCACCCCCTTCCTGGAATGTTTGTTTTCCCTTAGTGGCAGGTTATTGTCTAGCAGTATAATGAAAATACTGGTAATAATAATTATAAAAATCACAATGACAACTACTTTTTATTGAGTGCTGATGATTTACCAGAAACTGTGGTAAGTAGTTTGTATGTGTTTTCTTGTCTAATCTTCCTGACAATTCTGTGTAGTATGGATAATTATTTTCATATTACACCCAGGAAAATTCAAACTCAGGGGGAAAAAGTAACTTGCCAAACAGTTAGAAGAAGGAGATTTAATAGTCAAATAGAACAATTTGACCTTCATATTGAAGGCCAAGAGACCTTCAATATATAGATCAAAGAAGAGCTGGGAATTAGCACAAGGTCACAGGTAAAAACAGAATTCAGCTGATTGCTCTTCAACTGCCTCTCCCCTCACAACCATGCATTATTTCTCCTACCCGCTTCTGTTCTATTATTTTTTAGGGAAATAGTTTAGAGCTGAGAGTAGTCTTGTCATTTCAACAAACAAGCATGCAGAAGAAATCCAGAACAATATTTGTATCAAGACTCCCAAAACCACCATACTGAAAATGGCAGGTCTGGGCTCAAAAATCACATCAGGTCTCTTTACAACAAAGGTGAGGTAGGTGGTTCTGACCATGATCATGAAGATGAGCAAAGAGATCAGTGACAGAGAAGAGCAATAACTGTTGCTTAAGTGGATAGATAGACATGACCTAGATCTGTCTGGTTCGCCCAGGGCATTTTTTCAAGGTAGAAAGCCATCAGTCCTGGAGAGTTCCCACCCAATATGAGGATTTCTAATTTAGTGCATACATATCTTAGGCTGGATATTTAGAGCGATATGATTTTTTATTTATACGGGAATTTAAATGCAGCATTTTTCAAAGTGTAAACTTCAGATCCAGCCTATCAGCTAGAGTCATAAATCACAGCTGTTTCATTTTCAAATCATTAGGGAGACTGAAAGCTTAAAGTATTTAATTTATCCAAACCACATGGGGTAGTTTATCATTGCGCATAATGTACCATTTTTTCTTTAAATTTCAATGCTGACTAGTAAAATTTTGAACAAATCATGCTGAGTTTTGGGGGTGTATGAAGGCAATGCAAATCTAAATCTCCAAGGAGTAGGTAATGTGAGAATCCCTATGAAAAATTTACAGAAATGGTCATTTACATAATCCTTATAACATCTCCCGATGTGAGAGGGTAGTTCATATTAGAACCCTTTTGTGTGTGTGTGTGTGTAATAAGCTGAAATTTTTAAAGAGATAAAAACATGGTGGTTTGATAGAAATAATGATATGATTGAATAAGAGGGATGCAAAATGGACTAGCCTCCTCTTGGTCAGAAAAGACATTTTTATCCCTGCTTACATGTCTCCCCAGTAAATAAAGTGAATCCTACAGCACTGGTGTTGAAAATTATCTTGTGTTAACAAGCAAATGTCTTCCATTCCTTGATGAGTAAGTCTTTTTTGTTTGACTCAGAGTTTCATCTAGCCTTAAGACCAAGACTGAAGTACTTGGCTTACTTAAGCCTAGGTGGTAGCTATCATTAGAATAACAAAGTTTTAATATGTTAACAATGCCAAAGCCTGGAATTTGACCCCACATGTGTTTTGGCTCCAAGGTCCCAACATGAAGGAATCTCAGCAGCAGCCAGAGCTTTAGCTCTCTACAGAGAGCCCTAGGAGGAAGAAATCAGTTGTACAAGTAAATGTAAATTCCTCCTCAGCTAAAAATGGGTTAGTTTTTGATTCCACATTTACCTACTGTTTTCACTTTTGCATTGGAGCCTTCACGTATATCTGCACTCCCATATTCGATGTAGCATTATTCATAACAACCAAACTATGGAAACACCCCAAGTATCTATGACAGACTGGCAGATAAAGAGAATATGGTATGAACATGCAACGGGATATTATTCAGCTTTAAATAGAAGGAAATTCATTTGTGACAACATGATGAACCTGGAGGACATTATACTAAGTGAAATAAGCCAGTCACAGATGGGCAAATGCTTCATGATTCCACTTATATAAGGTATCTGTCAGACTCAAAGCAGTAGAGAATGCAACAGTGTTTGCCGGGTCTGGGGAATGGAGGAGATGGGGAGTTGTTGTTCAACCAGCGTAGAGTCTTAGCTCTGCTAGATTAGTAAATTCTAAAGGTCTTACTGTACAGTGTACTGTCTATTGTTAACAATAGTGGCACTGTGCACTTCAAAAATTTAAGGAAGTGGATCTATGTTAAGTGTCCTTAACACACATACAATAAAAACAAAACAACAACAAAGGGACATTGGAAAGCGGGAGGTGTTGAATGTGTCTATTACCTTGACTGTGGTGACGATATCATGGGTGTTTGCACATGTTCCAACTCATCAAATTGTGTATTGTTATGTATAACAATTACTCTTCAATAATTCAGCAATGAACCTGGTCTTGTACTAGGTGATGGACATCCCATCCTAGTGCTACACATTTAAAAATACATAATGTGCCCTGGCTGGCATAGTTCAGTGGATTGAGCGTGGCTGTGCGAACCACACGATCGCGGTTTGATTCCCAGTCAGGGCACATGCCTGGGTTGCAGGCCAGTTCCCAGAAGGGGACTCATGAGAGGCAACCACAAATTGATGTTTCTCTCCTTCCCTTCCTCTCTAAAAATAAATAAATAAAATCTTTAATAAAATAAAAATAATAAAATAAAATAAAATAAAATACAAGTGTGGTGTTAACTGGACCTCAAGTTATTTCTGAAGTTTATCTATAACTTTAGGTGACTCTAAAACCTTTGCAGGAAAAAAATCTCCTACCTATCTCCATCATCTTTTAAATTGAGGAAGTCATAAGGCATTTGTAAGCCTCAATCTTTTTTTATCTCTAAAGTGGAGATGATAGTTTATTTTTCTTAACTGGGAAGATTTGAAGAAATAGGGTCATGTAAAATATAAGAATACTAAAAGTACTAATTATTGGGTTAAAGTTAACAGTGAACTTTAATTGAGCATTTAGCGTGTTCTGAACAATCAACAATTTTCATTTCACATGATCTTCACCAGTGCCTAAAGAGAGAGGTGATATTATCCTCACTTTCCAGATGAGTAAACTGAGGCTTAAGATAGATTAAGATCTTGCACAAGATGATGACTTATGGGACACTCACAGCACATAAAGGTTCACAACTTTGCAGTGAAGCCTCCTGAGAGAATCTTGAAGAGAATAAGACTGGCATCTTTGCACTCAGCTTTGGGTCAGTTTGAGAGATGCTCCTGTTTCTGCAGGATATTTTAACCTTGGCTACATGTCCCAACACCTCAGATCTGCCACACTGAAAGTGTGTCAACAGGCCACACATAACAGCCAACTGTTCTCCAACTCAGCAAAGGAACAAATCTCATATTTAACGGGCCTCTTCCATGTTCGAGGTTATGCCAAAAACTCGATGTATTTTATCTCACTTCATCCTCATAGCTAAGTGATATGTGTTTATATCACATTTATATGTCTGAGAACGGAAGTGCAGAAAGATTATTTATATATGTACTCTGCCTTGATTTATAAAGATCATGCCTGTTGGACACCAATAAAATACATTTATATGCTCATTTAATCAAAGTAAAATATATGAATATTAAACATAAAAAGTCAAAATCATGGAAAATATGAGTAAGAGAGAAGATAAAAACCAGAGGGTAAGTTAGAATTGATGTAGATGTCATTTGGTCCTATCTTGTTATTCAAAATGAGTTCCAGACAAAACTGTGAGCCTCCTGGTGGCCAAGGCAAAAAGGAAAATGCAATTAGTTATACAATTTGTCTCAAACCCAAAGGACAAAGTATACTTCAGAAAAATACTTATGGTATCTTAGGATCAACAAACCTTTTTTTTCCCCTGGGAGACAAAAATGGCTATTTGTACAAAATCACAGAGTTAGGAGGAAAATAAAACACAGGCATTGGAACCTAGGTCTGCCTATTTCCCAACTTCATATCCTTGCCTTACAAAAAGGTGTCTCCTGAGCCCTGGCTGGTGTAGCTCAGTGGACTGAGCAAGGGCCTGCAAACCACACGATTGCGGTTCGATTCCCAGTCAGGGCACATGCTTGGGTTGTGGGCCAGTTCCCAGCAGGGGATGCACAAGAGGCAACCATACATTGATGAAAAAAAAAAAAAAAGGTGTCTCCTACTGTGTCTAGCTTGGGATAAGGATGTATTTGCTCTGGTTTCTGTCAGTACAGTTTTGCCTTCAGCATTCACTTCACTTCAGTATCATTAAGGTGTTTTGTCAGGGGCAGAAGAGAAAGATGTTAAATTTTAATTCCTTGTATGGCATAAATAATGTGGGTGGGTTTATTTGTTTCCTTGTCTAGTTAACACAGGCACATAGAAAGATGGAACTGAAGAACAGAGAGGGAATAACAGAGAGGGAGGCACCTTGTGGTACACAGATGCCTTTATAAATTACATGGACAGATGTGCAGTGATGCAAGAACAGTGAATGAGACAACATAGTTATGGAGAAAAAGGGAAGGAAAGAAATAAATGAAATGAGATGGTAGCATTCACTGGGGCCCAGATACCAGTCAAAGGAGAGAGAATGGCTGTAAGCAGGTAGGTATCTAAATGGGGATAAGTGCCCCACCTTGTAACTAGGGACAAGCTGGCACTCTGTCTATTGTCCTCGGTGAGCTTGAGGGCGTGGTCCCCAACTCTTTCCCAGCACGATTCTTCACACATCCCCAAGAGAGAACCCTGGCCATTTTACTATCACTCAGTGGCTCAGGATGGAATAAACTACATAGACGAACACACCTGATTCCAGTTCCAGCTTTATTATTCCTGCCTCCTCTATTAGAGTTTCCTTTCTTGTAGGGGTGGTCACAACCATTCCTTGGCTTCCCAGAAGGCTCAGTCCATTTCTGTAAATGTAAGGCTTTGGGAAACTTCACATGAAAATGACAGTGTAGTGTACAGAATTCATAATTGAGCTTTTTCCAGGATTTCTGCTTCCCATGAGAACTCTACAGAGCAGAATTGAGTCTCATCACAGTCATGCAAGGAGCAAGTAGAAAATAAAACAAGACAGGTAAGTACTAACTAATCTCTTCTCTCAGGGACCTTGCATTCAAGTGGGCTGAGCTCCACATCAGGCATCTTAAAGATTTCATTCTTCAGCCCTAGTACATCAGTTACTGTGAGGCAGGTATTGGGATTCCCAATGTATGGATTAGGGAAAGGAGGTTTAGAGATTTGACATGAGTTTCTCAGGGTAGTAAAGGTTGGAGCTAGAGTCTACCCCAGTCTTTGCTATATCCTTCAAGATCTTTCAGTCCAAGATGTCATTTGACAATTCAACAAAGTACTGGCTACTAAGCTTCCCTAATTGGGCTTCAGTCCTGGGAGGAGTTAACGTCCAGTATGTACAGTAGTACAATTATGGGATAAGAGACTGAAAAAGAGGATTTGAAAAGCTTTGTGTTGGAATGTCTGCTAATGTTCTAGAACAATGTTGTCCAACTAATTTTCACCAGGGGCCACAGCAGCCTTGCAGTTGCCTTCAAAGGGCCAAACATAATTTCAACTCCTGAGCAGTTAAGGAGTAGTTACACTTACATAGTCCTAAAATTATTTTGGCCTTTTGCAGGCAGCCACCAGGCTGCTGTGGCCCCCGGTGAAAATGAGTTTGACACCCCTGTTCTAGAAGGAATAGAGAAGAGTATGCAAGCCAGGCTGTGTCTGTTGACTGCTCACTTGGGTTGGGGCTAATGTTAACTCTAGGAATGGTAAGCAGATGGAGAGAAAATGAGAATAACACTGATTTTTACATTGGGATTCCCTATGCTTTAAACCTACTGTTTCCTCTACGCATCCCACACTGCCCTACTTCAGCCCGAATTATTTCTCACTGGATTTCCATTCAAAACTCAACTTCCTACCTCCTCCTCAGGGGGTGAGAGTGCATGACCTTTGGAAAGGCAGAGTTGACCTTGTCCCTCTCTGATCAAATTTCTTTGATGACTTCTCATTACTTTTGCATGAACAATGAACAAGAGTGCAGATTCTTTTCTGCCATTCAAGGACTCACCTTCTTCTTCCTGCCTCCATTCAGGTACTTTCTCACCACACACTCAGCATTGTTCTTACTTTGCTGACTTACTCACCTTTCTCTGTCATTCTAAGCACTTTTGCTCTCCTGGCATTAGCTAAATCCTTCACAAAAGCAACCTATTATTGCCCAGGGATATGAAACTGCTAATGACTGTGACACAGAGGACTTTGGGGCAGGTAAGATCTTGTTTCTACCCTTGGCTCTGCCATCTTGCCTCCAGGGTTGGGTTGACATGCAGGTAATTTGTGTAAAAGACCCAGAACAATAACTGTGTCATATGCTACAGATACCAACCACCAGCAAATCTTGTGGCTCTTCCTGCAGAATGTGTCCACGTTGGGGCCATTTCGCCACCCCTGCTATAGTCTCTCTAATCTCACCTGGATGACTGAAGTTGCTCTGACCTCAGCCCCTACCTCCACCTTTGCCCCATTCAGGTTACTCTCCACCCAGAATCAGGGTCAGTTTGAGAATATAAATTAGATCAGGTCATCCCTCTGCAGCCTTCCTTCCATGGCTTTGCAATTTGCTCAAAGTAGAAACAGAAGTTCTTACAGAGACTGACAAGGGCTACTGGGAGCCGCAAACCACTCCTAACCCCTGCTCTACCTGTTACCCTTTGTAGCCCTTATTTACAGGCTTTCCCTTTGGTTTATCCAGCACTCACAGACCTCTCCAGAACCTCTGCATTGACCATTTCCTTGGCCTGCGATGCTCCTGCCTTCAATATTTGCAAAATCAATTCCTCACGTCCCTTAGCTCTCTGTTCAGGGATTAGCATGTTGCTGAGGCCTTTCCTGACCACTCCATAGTACACTGTACAAGCTTTCCTTCACCACTGCCCTCTGCCTCCCTCTTTCTTTGCTCTATGTCACATTTACCGAGACCTAACCCACAGACTACATGAATAATCACTTGGTGGTAGTTACCACTTATTGTCAGAAAATTCTGGGATCTAATTCTGCATTGTCGTTTTATGCAGTAAAATATGCACATTAATATACACTCATAGGTTTTACATATTTTTATTTGGTTGCCTGTTTTGTGAGAAGTAGATGCAACACTGTTTGCAAACAGTCTACATAGAGTGGCTGGCATGCACCAGGAATTAATTAATATTAATTGCCTTCATTTGATTGAATGAATTCCATTTCATTTTGTCTGACAAGCACTTCTTGAGTTGCATATTTAAGTTAAAAAATAAATTCAGAGGCTCCTTTTTAAAAAGCATATACAATCATGAATAGAGAATTAGTTGTGAAATGATTATCTTAAATAAGAAAAGAGATAGCCATAAACTATACCATTAGTAAAGCTGACATAAGGCTAGAAAAATCTTTTAAAAGTATTTGAAATACTTACTTTTTAAACACAACTTTATAATAGCTTTTTTAATTTATTGGGCTGCCTACCTTTTGATCTCTCCTCCTGGTGACAAGGATTTCTCAGTAACATTTTCTTTAGAGATATTGGGAGCTCACTTAGTCTTTCCTCTAGCAGGGTTGACTGGAATTTGTTATATGGGTTTTTTTTTTATAAAGGTTTTATTTATTTATCTTTAGAGGGGAAGGGAAGGAGAGAGGGACAGAAATATCAATGTATGGTTGCCTCTCGTGTGTCCCCTGCCGGGAACTGGCCTGCAACCCAGGCATGTGCCCTGACTGGAAATCGAACCGCAATCGTGTGGTTCGCAGGCCCGCACTCAATCCACTGAGCTACACCAGCCAGGACATGTTATATGTTTTTTAGTGGGAATTCCTAAGGCATATGATCTCACTGACCGGCAGCCACTTATTTTAGTACTGCTAGAGTTTTGCCCTCCAAATAGTAACATGCAGATATGTTCCATTTTGTGTGATTCCAATCAGGAAAGAAAACACGCATGGGGCATTTATCACAGAATCTGCCGCATTGTTGCATATCTGGTCAGAAGAGCTGCTCACCTGTGACTAGTTTCTCAACTGTTCTCCAGGACCACCTTGCCTTTCACGGATGAACCACTCCCCTTTGCCAAAGCAAGCTTGCTTCTCATATGCCTGGAGGGAACTCTGAAGCATTGTCCTGAGGTGTGGAGACCTCTGAGAGACTTTTTGAAATTCTATTGTTTGAAATGTGTCATATAATTAAGATGCCATAATTTGTTCTCTCTCTGCCCCATCCATAACAAATAGATGTTTTGTCAATAAAATTTTAGCTTATAAATATTTATAAAGCGTATAATGTTTTTAGCTATATTGCTTATTTATATTGATTGTATTAACAACTTAATACAGAGGAAAACATTTAAACTCATGAAACCTAGTGATCACAGGAAATTTAATATGTACATATATACATTATCTATCTGTCTATCTATCTACCTACATATATAGATTGATAAATTTGTTGTAGATTTGTATTGTAGGGTTATCGATGAAAGACCTAAAATATGAAAATATATAATCTCTGACTCTTGGAAAAGAAAACAGGAACTTGCTTGCAAGTAAAAAAAGGGAACAACATACAATTTCAACTGTCAGAAACAGGTAATATGCACACTGAAAAAAATTTAAATGGATGTTGGCTGTATCAAATCATCATTGCATTTAAATTCACTTAGGTAGTTTTAAGAATGATATAGCAACAGGGGAGTGGGAGGAGAGAGTGGGGAGAAGGTACAGAGAATAAGTAGTATAGATGGTAGGTAGAAAATAGATAGGGGGGAGGGCAAGAATAGTAGGGGAAATACAGAATCTAAAGAACTTGAGACACATGGTCGTAAACTAAGGGGGGAAATGGTGGGGGTGGGGGTGCAGGGTGAAGGGGAATGAAGGGGGGAATAGAACAACTGTAATGGCATAATAATAAAATAAAAATTAAAAAAAAGAATGATATAGATATTAAGATTTACAAAGTACAGGCAATTACATCCTTTGCAACTCTAATGAAAAACACTAGATGTCAACCTAAAAATGTGCAGGGGCAAAATAAATTTTTGAAATCTTGCAATTAGATACATCAGGAACTCATTAATTATATGGTGTGGTAGGCAAATTCATGGCTCCCAAGATGTCCATGTCCCATTCCTCAGAACCTGTGAATATGTTAGCTTGAATGTCAAAGGGGAAGTGATGTTACAAATGAAATTAAAACCACTAAGCTGCAATACCAAGGGGAGATTATTGTGGATTATCCAGGCGGACCCAAAGTAACTGCAGGGTTTATTAAAGAGGAAGAGGGAGGGAACATAAGGAGAACCAGAGAGATGTGATCTGAGAAAGACTCAGCTAGATGTTTCTGGCTTTGAAGACAGGGAGGCCACAAGCCAAGGAATGTTGATGGTCTCTAGAAGCTGGAAATACAAAGAAACAGATTCCCCTAAGAGTCTCCAGAAGAAACACAGTCCTGCTGACACCTTGCTTTTCACCTATCGAAACTTTTTGGGGACTTCTGACTTCCAGTGTTTCCAAAAATAAGATTTGTGTTTTTGAAGCCACAGAGTTTATGGTAATTTGTTATGGCAACAATAGGAAACAAATATGCATATTAACCAACACGACTTGTATTACCATGTTCAATGAAGAAAAATGCTCTTTGTTTTGCTACTTCTCTAACTAAGAATATTGAATTTTAAAAGAGCAAAGAAATACTTGTTAATCTCAAGTCCATGAATATAGCAGTCTGAATTTTCTAGAACAATGGTTTTCAAACTTTAGCAGGCACCAACCACCCAAAGGGCTTACTAAAATAGAGATTGCTAGGCCGTGTCCCCAGAGTTTCTGATTCAGCAGGCCTGGGCAGGGTGGGGACCACTACTCTGCCTTTCTAACAAATCCCCAGATGATGCTGAGGCCACCAGTCCGAGGACCGTACCAGAGGAACAAGTGATCAGAAAGAAGGCTGGAAGAGAGATGTACAATCTTCCTTGGGAAATGAAACTTGGGTTAGAAATTTCATATGTTACTGCTTCTCTGCTCTATGTGCAAAATGTCTCTTCCCTGCTTTTAAACAGAGTTGTTTTATTATCAATTTCCCTAGCTTATATCATATTGGAAGAATAAATGAATAATAGGAGGCAGTGGCATTTGCTAGAGACGAGAACATTTATAACAGTGGAGAAACACAGGCTGCCTGAGTGAGGGGGAACGTGAGACACCATGAACGGTAGACATATGAAGTAAAAATAGTAAAGTGCCCACTCCCATTTAGCGAAGGGGCAGTAACAAGTAGTATTTTATTAGCGCTAGAAGCTTGGTGTCCAGTGCAAAAGCCACCGGCCACGTGTAGCTATGCAGTGTCTGAAACGTGGCTCGTCTGAACCGAGGTGTGCTCTGCCATGGAATGCACACAGAACTTGAAGACCGAGAATAAGAAAGAATGTAAACTACCTCACTAGTGGTTTTTACATACGGAATACACGGTGACATGTGAAATGATATTTAGGGTGTGTTATGTTAAAATATATTATTAAAATTAATTACCCCTGTTTCCCTGTACTTTTTAAAACATGGCTTCTAGAAAATTTAAAGCGGCTCACATTATATCTCTATGGAGAAGCGCTGCTCTGAAACATATCATTGTATCATGGAATTAGCAGTATATTTGCACTATTCTGAATAAAAATGGGATGATGGAGGCTGGTGGTTTAAGACTGTTGAGTTCTTTGAAGGCAGAATGACTTATTTGCTTGGTCTACCCCAGCACCAGGGCCTTTCACTTTTATAGGCATGGCCTGTGGGAAGTGTTTATTTTATATCTGTTGAAAGGATGAATGAATAAGTAAATGAATGGAACACTAAAAATGGTTGAGATATTCTGTTTAAGAAAGCGGGAGAGTGCTTTCAGAAATATTGCCAGCAAAAGTAAACAGGATTTCAGAAATCTTAGTCTTCAGCAGTTACAATAAGCTTCAGTTTTCTGAAAAATACATAAGGAGAGATGCCTCATTCTCTAACCATTCAGAACAGAGGATCTGCTCCTATTTTAGATTTAAAATGCCTCTTTCCCTCCAAACAACACATAAATATTTAAGTAACAATTGTATTGTAACTTAGTAGCTTATGAATCATTTATTGAATGTACTAGGATTTGACATACTTATCATACTTGAATTGAGAAGTGTTACAACATAAAGTGAAAAGTCCCAGACTTAACTCAAAGGGTTTGCATTAGAGTCTCCCAAATCTCCCATTCATTAGTCACTGATGCTCCCAAGTTACACACACCTCACTTTATACAAATGGTATCTTAGGTGTATTGTTTCACATGGCACATGCTGTAATTGTAGGTGTGCCATATTTTTTTCTGTATGCATGGAAGTACAAGATGGTCTTGTGTCCAGCTGCAAACTGAAAGCAAGAACACAAACTAGTAGACAGAGGAGGAAAAGCTGTTCTTTATTGTGCTAAGAAGATTCTTGTTGCTTTAGCTTCCATTAGTTATTCAGTGCTATTCTGGGTGAGACCCTCCTTGTCACATCACAGTTCAGACAGGAAAACAACCAGGTGGTAGCCACATTGCACGTGAAACAGTTTAATTTAGAACTAAATATGTAAATAGGAATAAAATATTAAAAAGTCAATGTATCTCTTTCATTGCACTTCAATAGTGAAAAATACTTGGAATACAATATGTATAAGACATAGTACAGTGTCTATTGCTGCTTTATCCAATATGGTAGCCATTACCTACATGTGGACATTTAAGTTTAAAGTAGATTTAATTTAAAACGAAAATTAAAAATTCAGTTATTTAGTCATATGGCCCCTATTTCAAGTGCCAATGGCTACATGTGGCAAATGACTACAGTATTAGGCAATGTGCAGGAAATTTCTGTCATTGCAGAAAGTTCTGTTGGCTGATGATGCCTGAGACAATTGATTCTCCTAACTTATCTGAGTTTGGTTTCCTTGTCTGAGCAATGGGAAGAATGGTAACTCAGTCCTTAGTTATATCACAAGATTTCTTTGAGTGTCATCTGTTTATAAAAGTGCTATACCAGAGGCAAAGATGAGTTATTATCATTATCTTGACCAGGGCAGGGAGGTTAGAAGTGAGAATTGGTGATAGGCAGATGGTGGACATTTGCTGTATATAAAAAATAGACCTCTTCTCGATGTATCTGCTATATTTTGCTGAATGTATATACATGGTTAAACCAGACACCTCTTTTGCCCCACCTTTCATCCTCTTGGTGTACGCTTCCTACTTCACCCATTGTTGCAGTAACCAACTACCACACAGGTCAAACCTAACAGCATCTGCCCCTAGCCATACTCAGTATTCTTTCTCCCTAGTTCTTTATGACATGTCCAATATGAGGTACCTAAAAGAACCTGCTCTTAGGTAGCAACTCTGTGGTACATTCTACCAGGCTTCTCAGAAGGTCACAAGTGGGAGCGAGCCCTAGTTGCTCAGAGGGTTGGTCAGCTGGATAGTCTTTCTTCACTTTCTGTTTTACTCTTCATAATCCCTCTTCTGTTCCTTGGGATCACTTCTCCAAAACAAACTTCTTGTAAGCCCTTGTCCAGGCTCTACTTTTCTTGGGGACATCTCAGTAAAGACAAGGCTTTGGGGTAATTTCTTGCTTTTCATCCACAAATTTTCTCAAGGTCATTGGAAATATGGAATCTGATTAAGTTCCTTTAGTATTGCTCATGATCTTGAGCCTGAAGACAAAAATCAGTCATGTCAATTAACCTGCTGATTGTACTAGTTCTTACTATACCTGCAAAGAGAAAGGAGGTAGTAGAGATGGGAAAAGTCAAGGATATGGCAATAGTCTCCATGACAACCTAAATCCCCAACTATAACATTAAAGTCAGCACATTCAGTGAAGAGATTAATGTTGTCCAGAACTGTGCCTGTCAATAAGATGGAATAGGAATAGAATGTTTCTCACCCTTAAGTAGCTTATAAGCAGTGTTAGTACTTGGGCTTTGATGTCAGAAGACCTGGGATCCTGGTTGTTCTTCATCCCCAAATCATGTTTTTTTCCATATTGCATCATATTTTGAAACTACTCATTTGGAAAGTAGAATGTAAGCTCAGCGAGGGTAAGAACTATGTACTTCCTCTCAATACTGTTCCCTGAGAGCCAGGGTGGGGTCTTGCACACAGGAGGTGTTCAGAAAATATTTATTGATTTAATGAATGGGTAACAGTAGTATTTACTCAGTTTCTACTTTGTACTAGGTCACAGTTAGCAAACTACAGTCAGAGGGCCAAATCTATCCTAGAATCAATTTTTATACATCAAATGTCATTAGAGCACTGTTACAACTATCGACTTCTATATTGTCTAAGGCACAGGTGGCAAACACAAGACCAAATCCGGCCCTCCACCTTGTATAACCAGCCCAGAACCTTGTTTCTACCTGACGGCAAAGCTGAGCTCCTTACCCCTAGTTAAGGAGTAGTTACATTTATACAGTCCTAAAATTATATTCAGCCCTTTGAAGGCAACCGTGAGGCTGATGTGGCCCCTGGTGAAAATGAGTTTGACACCCTGGTCTAAGGGTACTTTCAAGCTTAGAAGTGGCAGAATTGAGTTATTGCAGCAAAGACCATGTGGTCCACCCAGACAAACATAATTCCTGTCTGGCCCTTTACAGAAAATTTGCTTGTCCCTGTGTTAGGCCACAGGGTGCTGAGAAGCTAAATTTTCTGTGTACGCCATGACATGAAAAAGGTTGGTAAGGTCAATGTTAAATTCCTACAGAATGGATGCAACTGTTCTAGATCACCACATACTAAGGTGCAAAGAGGACAGTCTATACAGTTGACCCTTAAATCAGTACATGAAAGTTAGGGGTACTGATCCCCAGCACAGTCAAAAATCTACATATAACTTTTGACTCCCCTCAAACTTAACTCTAAATAGCCTATTGTTGTTGACTTCAATACTCACCAATAACATAAATACTCAATGCACATTTTGTGTGTTATACATATTAGAGACTATATTCCTACAATGTGTAAGCTAAAGAAAAGAAAGTGTTTTAAAAAAATACATTTACAGCATTTATTGAAAAAAATCTGCATGTAAGTGGATCCGTGCAGTTCAAACTCATATTGCTCAAAGGTCAACTGTATATAGCATTTTAAGGTATGGAGCAGGGCCTTTCCAGCAGGCCCGAGAACATGGACCTACGCAAGCTTATTGCTCCTCTTGGGGCAATGTCCTTGTGGTCTTAGCTGAGGGTAGGAGAAATTGCTCTGTTTCTCCCCCACATCCCCTGCTCAGAATATTTGAGTTCTAATTAAATAACATAATCACAGTTACCAATTTACTGAGAGAGAGTAAATTCCATGTGCCTGTTTTGCATTATATCTGGACTATAGCCTCAGGGCCTAGTACAGAGCTTGGAAATAATAAATGTCTATGGAACTTTTGAAATTCTCACCATGTTACAGATGAGGACTATTTCAGTCAGGAGAAAGAATCTTGTTTGTTGCAGAGAGAGATGATGTGGTCAATGCCACCTGACTAGCAAAAGGGAGGTGGATTCAAACTTGGGTCTTTCTCACTCAATACTTGGGTCCTCTGCCCTGTAACCTGTCACTAGGTAGCTGTGCCCATGAACCAGCTCCTTCACCATTCTGCAGTTGACTTTGCTCATCCATAAAATGGGTGGAGAGCTGGGAACATATTGAGTGGTTGCTGAACTCCTTTCTTAATTTTGGAAGGTACTAAAACAATCAGCTGTGGTTTTGCAGCCATAAACGGAAAAGACTGAGGTGCTAAAAAAATGTTAAAGTAGGGGAAAAGTGATGGGATTTCACAGTGGATAAACTTTATTGGAATCAACTGAGCTCTGTTTTATAGAGCTTCAGGCCCCCACACCATAACTAGGTCAAAATTCACTTGAACAAGTCTCAAAGGTCAAGTTGACCAGAAAACAAAAACTGAAACAGACCAAGCAGAAGAGAGAAAGCCCCCTTTGTGTTCAAACTACTAGCCTCTATTCCAAGCTGGAAAGAGCTTATCTCAATTGCTTCATCCCATGACAGTGCTTTGCATGGGTTCTCTTTGGTTTTCCCAGTACAGTAAATCTTATATTTTTTAACCCATACTATTTTAAAAATTAGCATTATGCTTTCTTTTAATTCGAAGAATTCTTCCTCTGTCCATTTGAAATTCAAAGGCATGCTCTTTAAAATCTTCTACAGTCAAGTCACCTCATCTGTGACCTACCATCTCATCAGTTTTATTGTCTAAGCCTCAGATGGCTTCTGAGCACATGGTTTATTTTTATTTTTATATCCTGACTTGCCCTGGGCCACATTAAAAAAAAAAAAAAAAAGGTGGCCAGGGACATGCAGGCCATTCTCTTCCCTTAATTTCCATAATTAATTGTTTTATAATCAGTGGCAATGACTCTGGCAAATGAGCCTGCCAAATACTTGCTTACTCTCCTTATGAGCAATTCAGCTTTGGCCACTGAACCCACACACTGAGATACAGATGTAGCAGGATGAGCTGGCTTGGGGATTCCAAACCAGATCTTGACCTTGCTGAGCTAGGTCAACATAGAGGGTTGTTCATGGATTATAGGGAATTTTCTGATATACCATGGGTCCCATGCTTGAAATTTTTGAATGCATTTTAACAAAAATTTTCTGAATGGTCATTAATCCATTTTTTAAAAATGATATTGACTGTATTTTCTATATATTTGAAGTGCTAGGGCATGAAGACAAGGCAGATTGTGCTCCAGCCTTCACAGACATTCTAGTGCAGAGACAAACATACAGGAAATGTGTGATGTGTACATGAACAAATAAACAATTAGTAATAACTGCTATGAAGGAAATAAAGTAGGATGATGAGATCGAGACTGGGGTGTGATGTTAAAAGTCAGAGCACCACTGAAGTTGTCACATTAGAGAAGCTATTTGAGTGACAAGAGTCAGGTACATGAGAAATTGGTTGAGGGTGGGGTTGGGTGTCCAGGCTGAAATAAAGTAGTGAACATGTAAAACTGGAGCTTGGTGAGGTGGGGAATGCAATGGAGCCCAGAAGTGTGGTTGGAGCTGGAGGGCAACAGAGCATATTAGTTCAAGATGAAGTAGGAGTAGCGATTTTCAATCAGTGTGTGCAAGAATTTTTAATACATGCAGTACCTCGACTATTTAGCCATGGGCACTGTCCTCTTCTCCCTTGGACTGTCAAATAAAAAAATAACAATAACCAATACCTGGTGTGAATGAATCAAAATTATACCTATTTTTCTGCTCGATTGGCAAAAACTATATATTTTTTGTTGAGATGTAGAATTTTAGCAATTAGTTTACATATGCCATGAGAAGAAGGTTGGAAATCTTTGAGTACAAGACATAGGCAGGGGCCAGATAATGCTGGACCTTGTCTTCCCTTGGGTGCTGGAAATGAGGTGGGGTGTGGATGCTAGGCCTGTACCAATAAAACACACTTGTGGACCAGATCCATTGCCCTGAGTGTCTCCCCTCATGGCGTAAAGCTCCTGCCCCACCCAACACTTCCATCACTAATGCTCCCAGACTTCCAAGACCTGTTCCATCATACCTCCCTTCCTTTCCTCCTTGGTCACCATCAGAGGCCAAGTGACCAGCTAGTCCTTTACCAATGGATGTGCCTATAGACTTCCCAGATCTGACCCTGTTCCCACCTTTTCCTGCCCTCCTAAACTCTCGTGCTTCCCTGAAACTCACAGTGAGCCACAAACAAAGCCCCTGTGTTCCAAACTTGCTCTTTGAAAGCTCCCACCAACTCCTTGATCTAAATACGTTCTGTCCTCTGGTGAAGCAGCTTCTTCTGCAAGCCTCATTGGTGGTGGTTTCATCTCTCACACCACACAGAACTGAGCACTTGAGGATGGTGGAGTTACCTCCTCTTCCCATGGTGTTTTTTTTCCTACTTCAAAAATCCCAGCTGCTTGGAAACATATCATTAGACTTTATTATGCAAATGTACTAGGCAGAGGAAGTGTTTGCAAAGTGTTGGCTTTTATTATATACCTTATTATTTTACTTTATTTACTAATTTTTTTTAGAGAAATAGGGAATATGCCTTACAAGTCATATAGACTTTGGAATCAAATTGCCTGGATTGAATCTAAGCTCTGCCATTTAGTAGTTGTGAGATGACAGCTGTTTAACTAATGTCTTTGATACTCAGCTTCCTCATCTTTAAATTAAGCATCTGGTTCACTTCTTCCCCTCTCCCTCTCTGTCTGGTATCATTCTTGGCAAATCTAGCATCCGTTAAGATGGGTCATCGATAAATGTAATTGTTCAGCCCTTGGTCTCCTTAGCTCTGACCATTTCTTCCCCCACATCAGCCGCCTACTCAGCAGGTCTACACTCTAGCCTTTGTCACCTCCAACAACTGCATTCTCTCTTGAATCTTGATTTCTTATATCCCGCTTGCATATAGTTATTGCTTGTATTGCCAGCTAATCCACTCCAACACTTGCCCTCAAGAGACTGACATCATTGACCTTAAATCCATTTACCCTTCCTCAACTTTGTCACTATTTCCCCCTCATCCTTGCTTTTGTCATCATCCAGTTTATATTTTATGGATCATTAAAATCAGTGTCTTGAAAAACTCCTTATCTTCCCTTCCTTTCTCTCTTTTTGCCCTCCTTGCCTAGAAAAACACTGGATAAACCCCAATAAATCCCTTAATCTGAGATTGTTCCTGAGAAATGGAAAAATCAAAATATTGCTTGGAGAACTCACTTCAAATATGTGACTACAAAGTCCGGATGTATACACAGTATCAGATAATCCTACCTTTTTTGAATAAATTCACTTTCTCCTTCTTTGAGATGACTATTATACTTTTTCTTTCTCCTTAAGTCTCCAAAACTCCTACCCACTGGTTGATATTTTAGTTTTAAACTTTATTGAAAAACTAGATGAAATCAGACACTTCCTCCAATATTCCCTCCAACTCCCTCTATTTATTCCACAGCCCTGCCTTCATTTGTACCTTCCCTCTTATAACAACTGGAGGTCTGTCTCTGCTCTTCTCTAAAACAAACCATTCCTCTTGCTCTTTGGATTCACCCCTCTAACATTTTCAAATACCTCATTCTACCACTGATCCTATTTCTTCCCTATCAATCTCTCCCTCTATGTAGGATCAATGCCACTGGCCTGCAGGTATCTTTTAATATTATTTATCTTATCAGAAAAATAAAAACCTTGACTTGAACCTAGGTCATGATGCCAGATATTTTCTCTTAGCTCCTCTGCATCTACTCTTCACCTTCCACCCTGGGTCTAGAGGTCAGAGACACAAATCAGGAGGGTTATTTAACATGATGGAGGTTCTCCATTGCTGACTTCTAGGATGAAGAGCTCATGTGTCAAGGAATATGGTTGTCTTCTGACTGTTTGAGAGTGGTCCTCAGCTGACAGCCAGCAAAGAAATGAGAACCTTAGCCCTATTGTAGCAAGGAACCAAATTCTGCCAAAATTTCAATGAGCTTGAAAGAGGACTCCCCTCCAAATGAGATGAGCATGACCTTGGCCACACCATGATGAGATTATAAACACAGAACCCATGTCATATGCAGACTTCTGACCTATATAAATTGTGAGCTCTTAAACAGTTGCTCTAAACAGCTAAATCTGTGTTAATTTGTGATGCAGCAATAGGAAGCTAATACACAGTATTTGTCTGCCTAGAGTAATTAGAAGTACAAGAGAATCTCACTGGGGACTTTTGGGTATTGGACAGGACTTCATAATGGACTTGCAGAGTATTATAACTCTGAATTCAAGCAAGCATTTCCAAAGGAGTGGGGATTTGTAAAAAGCTGTCCTTGCTGAGTATCTCCAATCTGGTAAGTCTTGGTAGCTTTCATTAAATAAACAATCATTACACATATCAAATGTACAATAGTCATGCAGGAGACAGATAGCATGCTCACCCAGGGTAACAGGGCTAAGTTCTGTTAAGTGACTTTATGCAAAGGTTTAGAGAAATAGACATGAAAGTGAGCAGAATTGCAAGAGTTGACAAAAGCAGTGAGCTGTCAATACTTCCAACTTTGAGGAGCGAGTAGAAGGAGCAATTACCTGAATCTAAAAAAGAATCTGAATGGAGTAGTTAGAGGAAGAAAGTAGACAGAGCAGAGGAAGTGGGCTTGGGTATGGAGAAGGCTGGGAACCAATAGCCCAAGCACACTTCCCCCATCTCCTGACCTCTTATTTCTCACAATCAGAGCCAGATGGTGAAGAGTTTGCCTCTATATTGGCCAGGTTAGCAGGATGGAAAAGCGTAGACTAAGCTGCAAAGGGGAGGACAAAATGTATCTGATACATGAATTAAAATCTCTTTTCTACGAGAGGCATGCTTCAGAAAGCTGATTTTTGCCAAACCTCCCATCTGGTCTCTTCATGACTTCTGCAGACAATGAGAGCTCCAGGGTGTCTATTTGTCAGCCGGTGACACAGGACAACTGCACACATCAAACTGAGAATGTCCTAATGTCCTTTTCCCTCGGAGAATATTCCTGGAAAATGTTGGCAGGCCCTGTTTGTCATGCTCCCAACAGTTGAAATTACATTTCCTTTTTCTCTTTAGAGACTTTTGGATAGTTTGTGTGTGTACACACACAAACACATAATTTCTTCTTGCTCAGTCTTTTTGTCATTGTCCCATTCCCAGTTTCTATAAGATAACTTTCTGGAAATTCAAGATTCTGGGAGGTTGGGGAAATATTAAAGACAAATTGGTGGGACATGATATGAGAATTAAAATTCTCACAGTAAAATTAAATACCAAATATGAGAATTAAAATTGTCATTGATTTTTGTGCTTGGTTTATAAGTGAGTAAATTAAGGTCTATTTGGAATTAATACTCAAAACCCCTTAAAGTATGTCCAACTTTATTTTCTGTATCTGTGGATAGAGTTAACCCAATATTAGCAGTTGGATATTATATCATTCATTCTTTTGTTCACTCATTCATTGATTTTATTCTGAATGCCTATTTAGTGCTAGCTCTCTGCTCCATTTGAGTGAGGGAGGGGACAGTGGCATGCCATAAAAGGGGAGACATTGGTTCCTGTCTTCAACTAGTTTACTAAGAACCTGGTGTATGCAAGATTCTAGATTACTAGTATGTCTGACAATGCAGAGCTAGTCCAAGAACTTATCTTTTGAAACATATTAACAACAACGATAATAATAATTAATATTTAGTGAACATTTTCTCTATGCCATAAACTATTAAGCTCTTTATCTTTTTCATTTTATTTTTTTAAATACAAACAATGCCTATAAACAGTTTAAAAATTCATATAACACTATAAAGATTATTATAAAACTCAGAGGCTACTATTTTTAAAAGGACCTGACCAGTTATTATACTATTTGTCTTTTATTTACTAATAACATGTTTTTTAAAATCTTGATTTTGTGGTTTTAGATATTTGCCTTTGGTTTACAATTTGGAGGATGAAGAATTAGGTCTTTTATGTACCGCAACATTAAACACTTATCCCCCTCATTCTGCTATATCCATATTCAGTGTTTAAACTTTTATTTATTTATTTATTTATTTATTTATTTATTTATTTATTTATTTTTATTTTCTTGTTGTTCAAGTACAGTTTTCTGCCTTTTACTCCCACCCTAGCCCACCCCTCTGCCCTCCCCACCTCCCTCCCATTTCCCCCCCCCTAGTTTTTGTCCATGTGTCCTTTATATTTGTTCATATGATATATTCTTTATGGCTGAGCCACACAGGATGCTATTATGTCATCTTGTCTTTCTTTCTCTCTCTCTTTTTTTCATGTTGGAGTGTGTTTCTGGAGATATAAATCACCTTATATGTTTATTTGCTCCATGTAAGTGTCACAAATACATCTACAAACTTTCTCCCATGTGGCAAAACTACAATTACTGTCAATTATATTGAGAAATCTGTTGATGAAATGAATACATGGAATGATTCATAATTTGATCTCCAAACACATTTTGTCTTTACATTTCTTCTCCATTCTTCCTTGGTAAATCTATCATTGTATTGAGGTACTCAAAATGCCCCCAAGGACACAGTAAGCTATGTATCTGTAAGATGGTTGGGGACCAGGTGGAGGAGGATTGGTCTTGGTAAAATTATAAACTTGTTGAAGTTCGAACTCAGATATCCTCCCAGAGCCTTCTCTCTCCTGCTCCTATCTTAATGCTTTCCATGCTGGCTGCACCGCAGTGTCCTTGGACCTTGTCCTTAGCATCACCCTGGAATTCTCTTCTCTTCTCCCTTATGTTGGATCTCATGCTTCCTAGATCTTTTTTTCCTGGCTGACTCTCTCACTTTCAGGGAGGATAGCTTCCAACAGCGTTCTGAAAAAGGCTGTCTGGTAGGCAATATTTTGGGACATTGAATGTCTAAAAATATCTTTATCTCATACACTTGACTGATAGTTTAGAGCAGTATGGGATTCTGAAAACCATATTTGCTCTGGGGGTTGAAGATATTATTCTACTGCCTTGCAATGTTGAATGTTTTTAAGCCATTCTAATTCCTCATCCTTTTTAGGTAACTTTTTATTCCTCTGTTGCAGCTAATTGGACTTTATGTCAATATTCTTAGAAGAATTACTTTAGTCCTCACACCAGCTCTTTTATTGCCACCCTCTTAAAGTTGAACATGTTAGACATGTTCCTACTATCACCCAGAAACTAGGTGAGAGGGGTGAGATGTCAACCTGAGCCAGTTATGACCTGCAGAATGCATACTCTTTATCAGGATGCCCTGAAGACTCTCCACGAAGTTCAAGTTTAGCACAGTGCTTTTTTTCCGAGGCCATTTTAGTTCATGCCCACCCTACCCTGGGTCCAAATCTACTGCTGTGCAGTTCTTATAGCCCAGTCAATGTCTGGTTTATCTTACTCCTCTCCAACCACTTTGCTGTCTCAGTATTCACTGCTGCTGAGAGCATGGTGACCATGATATTTCTGGAAAATGACTTCATTCAGAATCTGCATTTTCCATCTATTGTCAAGTTTTCTTTCCAAACATCTGATGTTTGAAAATGCAGGTGTCTTATTCATATTATTTTCCTCGAGTTACATGTGTATCCCATATTTTTGCCACATTCTTTAAGGCAACCTCATTTACTTTTCAGTGATTTGTTGCCTTTTCTTTAGCTATTGATTATACTTTAAAAAAATTATCAAATGTTCAAACTGCCTTTCTCAGATAAATTTTTAAAAGGTTCTCTTTGCTTTATTCTGGGAAATAATTTTTGTTAAGCTCTGTATTTTACATTTACATCCTGATTTAAGAAGTATTCATATATAAGTACACATAGAAGGGAAAAGTGTCACTGTCAGAAAGCACAAACAGCAGGGGACTTGAAGTCAGTGGGTGTTGGGAACCACCCTGTCTGGTTTCAGAAGCTGTAACTCCCCCATGGCTAAAGCTGAGAAAACAGCCTTCGGACCATAAGCCACTAAGGAGACAAGGCTTATCTCCCTGGTAGGAGTGCTGCTTCTGCTCCTTTTTCTTCATCCATAATTGGCCCCCAATGCTTGATCCATTAGCCAATGATGGGTAAGGTTCCCCAAGGGGGCAACAACCTAAGACAGGAATGGTCGCATGGAGGCCCCAAGGAAGGACTTGGGGGACTACAGCAAAAAGGGATGATTGATCCTCACCCCTTGGCTCTAAAACAGCCGAGTCCTCATTCTGTCGGCAAGAAGTCTTCTAATCTCTTGACTGCCTTACTACTCCTGCCTGAATTAAACCTGAAACAATGCCTTAGGCCTGAAATAATGCTGGTAGTGGGTGCTGGCCTGTGCTGGAAAGGGCAGGTTCTCTAGGGCAATTAGGCCTAAGAAAGAATTTGTAAAAATCCTGTGAAACCTGCTTTGTTTAGAATGCTCTCACTTAAATAAGGGTCCAAGCAAGAAGTGAGTTTGTTCCTCAAAGTTTTATAGCTCTTTAGCTATCTGACCTTGACTCAAAACAGGCCTTCAGAATTTTTTGCTATCTATTGTTTGATCCTTATTGCCTTACAATGACTAATGAGCTTTACCTGCATTCCTGTGCAAACTGAACCCAATAAAAGCCCATTGAGGAAAAGGCTCTTGGCCCTCCTCCTTTGAGGGATCTGCCACCTTTCCTCCCCAAGCAGATCATGTCTTGGTAGACTTATTCTTACCTGTGGCGGCTGGGGGGGCCCTGCAGGCAGAGCCCCCCACAGGTGCGTTCTCATTTTAGTCCTAGATCTACCAGCTATTTGTTGTTAACCTTGGGTAATTCATCCAACCTCTCTGGATCTTAGCTTTCTTGTCTCAACAGTGGGTTAATTACTCCTATCTTCCCTGCTGTTATGAAAGTCACCAGGACAAATAAAAATACATGGAGAAATATTCTGTAATCCTGCACAGTCTTTGTTAAACTGTCAATTATTTAAAATTGTCAAAATTTTGACCACATCCACATTATCACTACATGATTTAGTAGTTAGTAAATATCTTTTCCTTTACTTAAACAAATTTATTTTAAAAAAAAAGAAGAAAAGGAAAGGAAATAGAGACGGAAGAAATGTAGAAGGGATCATGGCCCAGAGAGAAAGAATTGCTCGATGTATAAATGGGACAGGAATGAGTTTCTGTCTTGGGGACCAGTGTGAGTTTCCAGTGTATTGGATTAAAAAGTAGGCCAGTAGAATGAACAAGGGAAAGAAAGGCCTGAGGCAGTGGGCTGGCCCATTGAAAGACAAGCAATCTAACCTGAAAGGGATGACTTACGTAGGAAGGACTAGAGAATGAGAGATGGGCTGTCTATGGCTTATGGCTGAGTGGTAGGACAAAGCACTTTTGATAGGAAGGGGCTGTTGCTGAGGAAGAAGAGATAGGGGTTTAGGAAAAGATTTAGTTTAAGTAGGTCACATAAGGGTCACAGTCGAGGGATTGGTGGGAACTTGAGGCGACATAAGGTTGGTTTAGAAATGAAGGGGTTTGAGAGACTTAAGGAAACATTGATGAAAGGTGGTGAGGGATACTGAGAAGGACTTTGAGGGATGGATGTTACCATGGTGATACAGCAAGGTAAGTCAAGGTGCCTGGCTATCAGGGAGCAGATTATTGACAAGAAGTGACGATGGAATATGTGTCCTCATTATTTTAAGCTTTATAGTTTTATTTATTTTTTTCCCTGGGACTGGACTTTTGAGAGCAAGGATGCCAATGAGCAAGCACTAAGCAGTCAATGTATCACACCTGTCCTATTTTAAATTGTTCTGTGTATTGTAGATTACCATTGTATGTGTATCATACTTTGGAAACACTGCTTTAAAACATTTCACAAATACATGGAATTATTCATAATTTGGTCTTGGAACACATTTTATCTTTACATTTCTTCTCTATTCTTCCTTGGTTCACCTATCCTGGTGCCGAGGAACTCAAAATGGCCCCAAGGGCACAGTGAGCTGTGTATTTATATGATGGTTGGGGAACAGGTGGGTGAGCACTGGTCTTGGTAAAATTATAAACTTGTTGATGTTCAAACTCAGAACACATCTTAACATCTGGTAAATGTAAATCCTTCCCCCTTTTGACTTTTCACTTGGCCTTTTTCAAAAAATGAAAAGTTCTTGAACTCTCAACATTAGCTTAGATAGGAGAAGGTTTGAAATGCATGCAGTGGAAACAGTGACATCATAAACTATTTCAAGACTTGTCCTAAAATGGGAAATCTGGGAGATAGCTCAGGGCTCCATCTTGCTGGATGCCTCCACTGGAAAGCTGAGAACAAAAGAGGATTAAGTGTCTTAATCATTATCTTAGAATTGGGGTTTCAGGGCTGGGAGACCTATACCTAGGTTCTGCGTAAGCACAGATAGCAGCTGTTAGCCTGACCTATACATCATTAGCCAGAGCAGGGTCATTTAAAAGGACATTGGTCATGGCTGATTTTGAGCAGTTGTATCAACAGGGGGAAACGATGAGAAAATTGTTTAAGGAGGCAAAAAACCCACTTCTGTGACCCTCGCTATTTTCTCCTCTCTTCCTTTCCTTTCTTCTCCCAAGGCTAGGATTTAAATTTAAATTTAAATTGGGTTCCTGTGCAGAATTCTGTAAATGCCTGCTTATTTAACATAATACTAGCTACTGTGTTGTTAAGGATCCATGATCAGTGCTTGGGCTGAGGGGATAAGATTTTGAGGCTAGAGGGGAGGTCAGAAGTCATCTAACTCTGTCTCCTCACTTTGAAATGAGAAACTTACAGGCCAGGAGGTGAAATGATGTGTCCAAGGTCACCCAAATGCTTAGTAGTAGGATCAGGGCTGAGTTGCAGTTCCCTGCCTCCATCTGTTATAAATCCTCTTGGATGGGCTTCGTGGCAAGCTACCAGGGAAGCTTATTGTAAAGCACTTAAGAATGTTAGGCCGTCTGCAGATGTGATTTTAAAGGTTATTTATTTGTTTTACTGCAGATCACGACTTCCCCTCCATCCGTCTTCTTGTTCCAGGGCCAAATTCTGCCCTTTGATGTTCTTTGTGGCATTCTCATTGCCTTTGGCCTGAATCAGAAGCAGGGCTTGACCCAATGCTACTGGGGCCTTTGTTCACTCTCAGAGGACTTCCCTCTCCCCAGGAGGCTCTGAAAAGTCAGTTGTATTAGAGTTACTTCCTACACCAGAGGTGTCCTGCTGTGTCTGTGTCACAGAATCTTTGAGCTAAAAGAGACCTCTAAGGTCATTAGTCCAACCCCCCACCCAGTTCAGGCATGTCTTTCAAAAATTTCCTGGCATATGGTCACACAGCCTTATGGCTGGGAGTTACCTTGGAAACCAAAAACATCTTGGCTTTTTTTTTTTTACATTTTTTTATTGATTATGCTATTACATTTGTTCTATTCCCCCCTCCATTCCCCTCCACCCCGCACACCCTCCCCACCACCTCCCCCCTTTAGTTCATGAACATGTGTCTTGAGTTCTTTAGATTCTGTATTTCCCCTACTATTCTTACCCTCTCCCTATCTATTTTCTATCTACTGTCTATGCTACTTGTTTTCTGTACCTTCTTCCCCCTTCTCCTTCTCCCACTCCCCTGTTGCTAATCCTCCATGTGATCTTCATTTCTATGGTTCACTCCTGCTCTAGCTGTCCTCCTAGTTTGCTTTTATTTTAGGTGTGGTTGTTGATAACTGTGAGTTTGCTGTCCTTTCACTGTTCAACTTTTTTATCTTCTTTTTCTTAGGTAAGTCCCTTTAACATTTCATATAATAAGGGCTTGGTGATGATGAACTCCTTGAATTTGATCTTAACTGAGAAGCACTTTATCTGTCCTTCCATTCTAAATGAAAACTTTGCTGGATAGAGCAATCTTGGTTGTAGGTCTTTGGTTTTCATGACTTGGAATACCTCTTTCCAGCCCCTTCTTGCCTGTAAGGTCTCTTTTGAGAAATCTGCTGACAGTCTGATGGGAACTCCTTTGTAGGTGACAGTCCTCTGTCTTATCTCTTGCTGCTTCTAGGATTCTCTCCTTCATTTTAATCTTGGAAGCTCAGAGAGTCCCAAAGAAGTTGGACCCAAGAAGGAACACACCAAGGCACATCATCATTCCATTAGTCTTGGCTTCTTTCTGTACATAAAGAAACTGAGATTCAAAGAGGTGATGCATCTCCATGCAGGTGGAGGAGCTAACACTATAATTCTGGTTTCTGACCCTGAGTCTGTAGCTTTTTCTACTGTGTCATCTGACCCTTGATCAAAAACTTTCAAGAATTTGCCCTGGCTGGTATAGCTCGGTGGATTGAGTGTGGGCCTGCAAACCACACGATTGTGGTTCGATTCCCAGTCAGGGCACATGCCTGGGTTGCAGACCAGTTCCCAGCAGGGGACTCAGGATGGGCAACCACACATGGATATTTTTCTCCTTCTCTTCTTCCCTTCCTCTCTAAAGATAAATAAATAAAATCTTAAAAAAAAAAACCTTCCAAGAATTTTCCAGGAATCATCCAATTATTTATGTGTTAATCATTATTAATTAGCTGAGTCCTTATTTTACCCAGTACTAATAGTTACAGGCAAACTGACAGTACAACAAAAGGAAAACTCCACTCATTGAAGAGTCTTTATTCCTAAGACAATTAGTCTTTTAGAGGTTCAGTTAGTTTTCTAATGCTGTTGTAGCAAACTATCACACTTGGGTAAAGACAACACAAATTTATTATCTTTGGTTATGGAGATCAGATGTCTGAAATGAGTCTCACTTCACTACAATCAAGGTTTTTGGAGAGCTGTGTTCCTTCTGGAGGCTCTAGGACAGAACCTCTTTCCTTGCCTTTTTTAGCTTTCAGAAGCTGCCTACACTCATCCGCTAATGGCATGGTCCCTTCCTCCACCTTTAAGTGCATCATTCTTTTACCCTGCATCCCTCATCTCTGACTCTATCCTTTGCCTCACTCTTTGACTTATAAAGCTCCTGTGATTACATTCAGCCCACCTGGATAAACCAGGATAACCTGCCCATCTTAAGATCCATAAAGATCCAGACATAATTTAATCATGTCTGGAAGTTCCATTTTGCTGCATAAGGTAACATGGAATTGAGATATGGCCATCTTTGGAGGGTCATTATTCTGCCTATCACAGAGATCATAGACAAAGCAGTCTTTGTTTTTATTTCTATAATGTGGTTTGTTCCCCACCCCCTTTTTCTAGCTGTTTTTTTTCTTGTCTTTGGTCTTCACAATTTGAATATTATATGTATACCTTGTGTATGTGTGTGTGCTGTAGTTACCTTGTTTTACATTCTCTAAGCTTCTTGGATCTGTGGTTTGGGATCCTTCGCTAATTGAAAAATTCTCATCCATGATCTTTCAAATATGTCTCCCATCCACTCTCTCTCTGTTTTCCTTCTGAGATTCTGATGACATTTATGTTAGGCTCTTGATATTGTACTATAGCTCTTGGATAAACTATTTTTTCTACTTTTTTTCTTTGTGTTTTAGATTGTAGAATTTATATTTATCTACCTTCAAGTTCTTTAATTCTTCAGCTATATCAAGTCTATTGGAGAACTCATCAAAGGCATCCTTCATCTCTTACAGTGTTTTTTTTTTATTTCTAACATTTCCATTTGATTCTTTCTTAAAATTTCCATCTCTCTGATGAAATTATGCATTTGATCATGCATTTCATGAATCTTTTCCTCTAGAGTCTTTAACATCTTAATTAGTTGTCTTAAAATCCCCGAATGACATTTTTAAAACATTTGTCTCATTTCTGAGTCTGGCTCCATTGATTGCTTTGATTTTTGACAGGGTATTGTTTTATCTTGTTTCTTTGTATACTTCAAAATATGACAATAGAGACAGGTACATTTTTATGCCTGGAAATGAGTATGCCTTTTCTGTCCTAGGCCTTTTGGGAAGAAAGGGTGCTGGTTTGAGTCAATTGAGTCAGGAATTGAGCTCATTTTGATAATTATTGTTGCTATACTTACCCTTCCTGCACCACAATGTTCAAGTTCTAGAGTTGCCTCTGTTTAGGGTGGATACTGGTTTGCAAGATAATTTGTTCAAAATCTGTCCCAACTTTCAGTTTTAGGTCTTCTCTTTTCTTGGAATCTTTGACTTCAGTTCTCTGATTGGTTCAGAAAGTTGTGAATTTGCAGATTGTTCAGGATCGTGTTTATAATACCTGTGGCAGCACCACCCTTGCCCACCTTCCATATGCTAAGTAGGAGACAAAACACATTTGTACATTCTCCTCAGTGGAATCACAGATGCTAAACTGGAGTTTTCCATTGGGCTCTCTCTCCATCATCCATGAAATTTAATTCAATCAGCAATTTTGGGTGTCTGGGACTCCCAAATCTTAAATTCACACAGCTCATAAACTATAAGAGGGACAAATGCAACAACAGATGATTTTTAAATAGTTAGTGTTGACTAATATCAAAATCTATGCTAGGAAATAAAGCTGGTAGATGAGCCCCATTAAGAGACAAAGGAGATTTCCTAGTGGAGATGAGACCCACATTAGTTCTTAAAGTCATTTCCCTAGTATTAAAAACTGTGTGGCTTTTTTAAGCATAAAGAGGGAATTGATCTGAATCACAGAATTAGCATAATTTGTGCATGAACAGAATGAAATGGAAAGTTAATGTTATGTCCCACTCACTGACTTTGATAACACTTGGGTGGAAGGACATTCAGGCATCCTCCCTTCCCCACCCCATGTATGTGTATCTGTATATTTTTTAAAAATTGCATATATACATATGAAACATAGAACATAGCATATTCTGAAAGATTTAATAAGTACTTAATAATATAATGATACCTAATAACCTTTCCTGTTGTTGAATATTTGGTTTATTTTCATTTGTTTTGCTTTTATTATAAATATCACATGCAGTGGTTTCCACCCCCCCCCATTCCTTTTGGATTATTTCATCAAATTTGCTTTCCATTCATGTGAGGCAAATTTCTAAATAAAGTTCACTGAAATTTCCAAGGCTTTGATAGATTTATTAAATTCCTTTTCAAAGTGGTGGTTTTCAGTATTTACTTTCCCATTAGTGTGTGAAAGTGTCCATCTCATCACATCCTCATGGGCATTATGTATTTGCATTAAAAAATTAACTTGGCTAATTTAATAGGTACAAAAATAGCATGTCATTAATTTTCAAAAGTTTGTACTAGTTGGAATATGTGTAGGTCTGACAACTTAAAATATTTCTATTAATCATTTTGTGTCCTCTTTTTTGAATTTTCCTTTAATGCCTTTTGCTCATTTATATATTGGAGGGTCTTATTTTTGACTTCTCCTTTGAAGTTTGAGGTTATGGTATCTTAATTATTAGCTCTAAATATTGTGAAATCTACTTTTTAGATTCTGGGGAAGGGGTACCCAAATCTCGCTGCTGAAAACTGCTTTTGGAGCTTTTTAAAAAATATGCATTTTTGAGCCCTAACTACAGAAATCTTGATTCAGTCACTCCAGTGCCAGGCTCAGGAATCTGTGTTAAAAATCCAGAGGATACTGACACAACAGCCCAGTTTGCAACTGGCTCTCTCGTGTTCCGTGCTCCAGTTGCCCTCCTTGGTTGTCACATTGTGCCTCTTAGGTTCTGCTCTCTACCTGGGAGTGAGCTGGGTGAACACTGTGTTCCAGAGGATAAACCTGGAGAACACAGAACACTGGCTTCCCAGTGGGCCTGGGTTTAAATCCCAATATTGGTGATGGTTAAGCTGTGAAACTTCGTCACACTTGGCTGATTTTCATTTTCTTCATTTTTAAATGGGAAGAATAATATTATCTATGATTATTACTCTACTACTAAATCAAGGCTGCCAGTAAAGAGACTTTTGTAATAGTCGTAGGATAATATAATAAGGGTCTAAAAGAAGAAAGAAAAGATAGATCTAAGAGACATTAGGATAGAAGACTTGAAAGGTTATACTTTAATCACTTAGTCTTATTGAATGCTAATGGTGGCAGTTACTATGAGAAACATTTGCAATATATTATTTCACCTGATCTTCACACTGAGTTTGAAATGGGTACATTGGCCATTGTATAAGTGACAAAACTGAAATTCAAAAGGTTAAGTGACATGCCTCATCTGACATAACTGGGAGAATAGCATTATTATCATTTACTAATATGAGGAAGAGTCTAGGAATTGTAAGTTTGGGGATGAGTTGAGGATCAGGTGCTGAGTTCCCTACATGGTAAGTTTGAGATATCCTTTAAATGCCAAGTGGAGGTATTAAAGACAACACTTGCATTTATAATTGTGGAGTTTGGGGGAGAGGTCTGGACTAGACATATAAACTTGGTAGTCATCAGTGCATAATAGGCCAATGCAATGGGAAAGAATGCACTCCAAGCATGTGGTGAATAGAGAGGAAAAAGAGAAGGGGTCCAAGTCCAAGCTAGGGACCTGGTGTTAAGAGGTCAGGAAGATTAGCAACAACTGGCAAAGGAGATTGAAAATAAGTGGTGAGTGAGGAATAAAGAAAACCAGAGAGGGTGGCATTTCGGAAGGCAAGTGAGAAAAAGAATATCTGCTTCATTAAGTTTTTGTCAAATGAGTAAATGACACATTTAGGCAGCACTCAAATACAGATCTCTGTGACCCAAGAGTTTAAGTGTTTTCATCCAGTATACCAGAGAGTAAATGTTTAAGACTGTGGGTTAACAGGCACAATCTAGACTATTATGTAGGCGCTTATATAACTATTTAAAGGTAGCCATGATGAGGTAGGTGGGCTGGGTGAAAAAGGTGAAGGGATTAAGAAGAAAAAGCCCTCATGGATAGACGACAGTAGGGTGATTACCAGAGGGAAGAGGGGAGAGGTGGGTGAGGGTAAAGAGGGGATAAATGGTGATGAAAGCAAACTTGACTTGGGCTGGTGAACATACAATACAATATACCAATGATATATTATGGAACTGCACACCAGAAACCCATATAATTTTATTAACCAATGTCACCTCAATAAATTCAATAAAATATATAAATAAATAAATAAATAAGTAAATATGTGAAAACCATTCTTAGTTCAAGGGCCATAAAACCAAACAAAAGCAAAACAGCCTGCTGCCTCCTCACCAGCCACCATTTGCTGACCTCTGCACTATACTATATCATTCCCTTTAATTCTAGAAATATTTATTACCAAGATGATGATATTCAGGCAACATCATTTTAATCAGCTATCTCAATCTCACATAAAATTCTATAATAATTCTTTTCAGCGGTACCACAGTTTAACTTTTTTTTCTTTATATAAAGGGGGCCTGCATCTAATCCAGCAATTTTATTCTTCCCAAGACACTACTTCTTGTTCCATTTTGCTTAGCTACATAGTTCATGGAGGAACAGAGTGCTAAAAAAGCAAGCACAGATTTGCGTGAGTGTATTTATCATAGATCGTAGCTTCTAAAGTAGGTTTTCTGGCCTGAAAGCATAAAGGAGAAAAGGGTATTGCCCTCTCTCTTTTTTTTTTTTCTCTGAACGTCAAAATAAAATCTATGTACTGAGACCACCATGAAAGCACAGATATTTCCCCTGGGGTCCCAGCAAGGGGTACCATTATGACCCATTACTCTAGCCCATGAACTCCCCACAGAAGCACTGTTTTTCAAAAGATAAAAGTTCAAAGTTGGTAACACTGGCTTCTGTTTTTCTTAACTTGCTTTCTACCAAAAATCAATGCAATGACCTAAAATCATTTACTGCATTTATTCTTCTCTTCTACCTTGCCTCCTAGTTACACTCTTTGTATCCCTCTCCCAATCCCCTCCATCCCAGAACCTTGGAATCTGTTCCCTGATGGAGCTTCCCCAACCCCAAGGCTATTTGTGTCCTCAATGCGACTCACCTCTAAACTATACTACAAGGACAAAGAGACTCACTGGGGGACAAAAACAAAAACAAAAGACAGCAGTGCACATTTCTCACTCACATGTGTCTTTGCAGATACTTCTAATCAATCATGAAGTGATTGCTACTAGAAATTCTTTCAAAGGTCAACCTGCCTTCTTGGAATTTCTCTTATTTCAAAAAACAGTTGAATGATCATAACCACCTTTGTTGAGTGGCCTTTGAATACAAAGGTGGTCAAGGGCATTAAACTCCTGAACTCAGGCTACAGGCCAGCTCCATCCACTTGGGTCTGGGTTTTCTGTCACCCAGAAACTCTGTTGTAGTAGTCTTTGCCCATGAGATGCTCTTCCTCCTTTCCCTCTCCTGCTGTTGGCTCATGGATGTTGTAAAGTCTGGAGATGATGGTGGATGCACAGAGCATGCTCAATGATCAGTCACTACTCTCAGAAACCCATCTTTTTTTTTTCTTCTTGGTTCTAATATGTTTCTTTTGTGCAGACTCCCTATGTCCAATTCAACTGAGATCTGTCTTGAAGCCTTTGTGTCTCAAGTAAAATGCTTTGTAAACTATGGGGTCTGTAAATTTGTATTTTTCTTCCTCATGACCCAGAACAGTGCCTGGAACAAGGTAAATAATCAGTAAATGTGTCTTAAGTTACACCAAGTAGGTAGATTATTAATCCTGTTTGGTTGACAGACTGGAAAGGGGCAAGAAAGAGGTGTGAAGGCCTAAATTATAGGCTATGAACTCCTTTTGGGCAGGGGATAAATGTTTGTAGACCCACGAAATGATGCCAATAGAGCTTAACCTGGTGTGATGGCTGTGAGAGTGAAGCAGAAAGAGATGTCTCTGAGAAATATAGTAGAGAAAAAAGGTCAAGCTGAAGCCAGCCTGAATGAAAGAAGATCACAGAAGGAGTCAAGGTCAACTCCAGGTTATTCATCTGGAGACTGGCAACTCAACAGTTTGTTAAAGAGAGAACCATCTGAGAGTGAGAAGACAGGGGTTCTGGGCTTGCTTCTCTTCTGTGATGCTGAGGAAGCTAATTAATCTTCTTAGCCTCAATGGTCCTATCTGCAAAATAGATATCACCATACGCTGAATGGAGTTGTGAGAATTACTATTATTATTGTCTTTTGCACAACACCAAACTGCCTTTGGAGTACACAGAACTCAAGGGCTGGCAAATATGAAAATTCCTTGCAAACAAGCAAACTGAGAGGTAAGGGAATTTTGATGGGAGGTGAGAAGAGCCATTCCCAGGAACTCTGAATTCACAAAGTATATAACAGGCTTGTCCCAGAGGGACTTGAGGGCTGCTAACATGCACAAAAGAGCACTTTCTTCTCAGAATCTGCTTGTAATCTTTGCACAGGCTCATATGTCACTTTAAAGGGTTAACAGGAAACTAGATGTCATCTTGTCAGCCCTCCTGATCTCTTCCAGCTGGAAGTAATCCCTGCTCCGCTCTGAGTAGTCTTGACCCTGTATCCGCTTTAGTGTTGCAGTGCAGTTCCCCCTCGACCTCAGATCCTGGGTATTCATGCAAATTGCTTATCTCCTCCCTAGAAAGTAAGCAACTCAGAGGCAGGAGCCATGGCTTGGTTACTGATAAATTACTGAGTTTTGCCAGCATTTTTTGTAATAGTAGTAATTCATTAAGTGCTTATTGAGTAGATAGATAGATAGATGGATAGACTGAAGGAGAAATAGATGTAGATAAACCATCAGTCTTGCTCAGTAATGAATTTTGAGGACCTGAAACAAAGCCTGGCACATGGTAGACAATCAACACACACCTGCTCAAGGAACAGACAGAAAGACTCCCAGCACCCAGCAACCTTTTTCTCACTGATTCTCTAGGACCTCGCTTAGGGACTGGCACTTAGAAAACTCTTAAGAAAGAGCTGTTGACTGACCCCACTCTGTCTGTGAAGACACTCTGTCTGAAAGACAGTAACACTAGGGTGAATATACATCATGTGCTTTTCCCTGAACCTCCAGTCTTTGGTCTAGGACTGGACAAACTATAGCCATTGGGTCAAATCCAGTCCACTGTCACCTGCTTTTGTAAATAGAATTTTATTAGAACATGGTCATGTCTATTTCTTCATAAATTGTCTCACACATGAGCATTGCAATACAGACTAAACACTGCAAAGTAGATAATGTTTACTATCTTGCTCTTCATAGAAACAGCCTCCCAACTTCTGCTATAGAAAACTGGTTATTATAACCAAGAGACTGACACTTCTATGAACTGCTGCTGGCCTGCCACACCAGCTGATAGCAATGGCTGATATTTTTGAGTCTTTACATGAGAGAAAAGGTCCTCAAGTTTTCCCTTCTTGAAAGCAATGAGAGTTTCCATTTGTACTTCCCCTTTTTCTTCCTATCAGTATTCTCGATTCTCCCATATAGTCAGGTATTGAGCTCTGAACATCAATCATATCTGTCCCTACTATGCAGATTTTTGTTTTAGGAAAAATTAATTTTTTTAATTCCAAACCAAGGATAGTTCTTGATTCATATAGAATACAGGCCTAGGACATACAGGCTTATAAAATATGACATGAAAAAAAGCTGACCTCTTTGTCTTTGTTTTATTTATTTACTTATTCATGGATGTGTGAAAGATACATCAGTTGGTTGCCTCTTGCGGGTCCCCAACCGGGGACCTGGCCCATAGCCCAGACGTGTGCCCGGACCACAACCCAGGCATGTTCCCTGACTGAGAATTGAACTAGTGACCTTTTGGTTTGCAGGCTGGTGTTCAATCCACTGAGCCACCTCAGCCAGGGCAAAAGCTGACCTCTTGAAAATAATTATCATACAGAAAGAAGACGTTTCCTAACCTTGAGGAGCACATAAACTCATGGGAAGCCAGGCATCATAAGCCCCAACTACAGCCAGGAGCAGAATGACACTATAGTTTAGTGTCAACTGTAGGATTGAATTGTAGGGTTCAGACACCTCACATGCATGGTCCCCTTCCACAGTCCTAGTAATAAGTTCATGTAGCCCATTCGTGCCTGTGAAAATTTCCAGTAGGAAGATATTTTAATCTAAATAAATTGCACTCGATTTTATAATTCTAGTTGTCCTTTTCCTTCCTTACAGAGAACCCTCCTAAAATTGCACAGGCTTTATGTCCCCTGATTCTGTTACAACATGACACTGCTCTAATGAAGGTATATCCATAGTATAGGAAAGAAGTCCCTAAGGGTGATTGGAAGAATTTCAGGAAGGTGACATTGACCTAAGGATAATTAGGACTTCTCTAGGCAAAGAGTTACACCAGTGGGGGGAAATGAGGTGGGAAATAGAGATTTGTTGCAGGCATGTGTGAAGTTCAGAGGTGAGAAAACATGTCATGTTTTGGGAAACACATATAATACAGCATGGCAAAGGCACAAATGCTCCAAGAGAAGGTAGGTGAAAAATAAAGGTTTTTTTTTTTTTCCAAAAGATGAAAATAGACAAGCAATCAGGGACCAGGTCCTGAAAAGCTTGTCTGGTGTTTGGACTCTGGTTCACTGGTGATGAGGAGCTGTTGAAGAATACTGAGCAGAGAAATGGTATAGTTATACCTTATGATTAGAAATGTTCCTTCAGTACACCCAGGAACTTCCCAGGACCTTGTTAAGAGAAGAGACACTGAGATGGGGAGAAGATGACACATTGCTGGTTTCACAGCTGCAGTGGGTGAAAGGGTCAGGGCAGCTGGACTCCTGGATTTTCTCCCGAGTGTTCAGCAGCCTGGACACGAGGGAGAAAGAGAAGGCAGATGCCTATTTCTTTTAATTTCCTTCCTCAGATCTCACCATTTAAAGTCCTCTCCAGGAAAACTTTAAACACTACCGTTTTCCTCAAACCATGAATCCATTCTTCTCAAAACTGCCTTGCTGTTTAGCTACAAACCACACAAAAATATAAAAGATATCCACCATTAGATCATGTCCTGCTAGTAAATGGGACCCTCAGAAACAAAAAGTTACGAGAAACTAAGTAATAATGTTGATAAACATGCACTCAAGAAAATCTCAAAAAATTTTAATTTTTTTAAGTTATGTTTTTAAGCCTAGAAAAGTCTGAGGTGTGATTCTTCAACTCATCTTTAACACCAGTCCTTGTTTCCCATTGTCACCTTAACCATTGGGACATGCCAATTTGTCCTTGTCCATCTCCCCATTAATCCTTCCAGTTGTCCCAGTCCCTCCACATTTCCATGAGGTGGGCTCACATCTCTGCCCTTATTTCCCCAGCTTCATAATCCTGCAGCAATGGTCAACTTACAATTCATCTCTTCCTCATTCCCTGTCATCTCTCCTACTTTGCTGATTCTTCTCCTTCAGGAGGGTGCTTTATTCCACCTCCTTTCACCTGGCTCAGGTGTGGCTCCTCCAGGAAGCCTTGGCCTCTGGTCTCTCTCCTCTGAGTTCCCATCATTTGCCATGCCACCTCTAATTTCCAAGTAGGACATGGCGGCAAGGGCTGGCTTTCTTTCAGGGCATTCACGTGGCCATTCCCACTGCCTAGCACACCTGTCCTCCTGGCTCCTGTTCACTAACCCACTCTTACCCATCCTGTCTTACCTGCAATATCATTCCCTCAGAAAGGATCTTTTTGAATCTCTAGCCTGTACCATAAACCCCCAACCAATGTCCTCACCCATTAGACTGACAGCTTCATAAAAACAAGAAAGACATCTGTCCTCCTGATCAAGTTATTCTTCAGACTTGGTCACTCTAGGGGATCACTATCTGGGGAGTGAACAGAGTTGCTTTTACCCTTTAACTTAGAATAATTAAGTCAGAGATGGGTTCATTTCCTAGGACAGAAACCGACCTCTCCACCAATTAAAGATACTGAAATTGGATGACTTTTCTCTGAAAACAGGACCCTGTCCTGTTCAAGACAAATGAGAAGCACCAAGAAAGAGGAAATATTTCTAGGTGAAAGTTATAGTACCGGTTTGTCTAATCAGGAGAAAGTCACTTGTCCCCATTCCCCCACCCCCAAATGACAACAAGGACCCAGGGTTTTTGTTGAGAACCAGCTTACAGTCCTTATTACAGCTCTGGACACACGCCATTCTCTAATAGAAATCGGTTAAAAGCCTGGGTTGGTCACTTGGTTTGTAATCACAGCCCTATATTTAGGAGTTTTGTTCCCAATATAATCAGATTCCAAAAGCCTATGAAGGGTTATTTATTTATGAAAATGAGGAACGGACGCCTTCTGAACCAGCTGGTTAGTACAAGCCTGTGTGAGCCAGGTCAGGGCCTGACTCTGCAATAGAACAACAAGGCTTCTTTGATTCTGGAAAGTCAAAGCCTGAGATGCTTGTTTTTAAAGCAACATTTATTTTCTGCTGGTTTAAAACACACTCCTTGTAGGAATCACCTTCTGGTTGCCCAAGAAATGCTGATCCACTCCTGTGAACTCCTATGGGGATCTACTACTCACAGCAGGGGGAACCCAGCACCCCCTCCCACCTAGTCTTGCTCTCTTCTGAGAACTGAAAACTCTTCCTGAGAAGAATGGAATATACACAGAACATATTCCCAAGTCAGTGGGTCTATTTCCAAGCAGAGCATGGAGGAAACTTAGTACAACTATTTAAGTAGAAAATTTTTTTTATCCAGCCTCCACTCCAAACCCCTTCCTGCCCAAGTTCATGTTTGCTGAAGCCTCTTTTACTCAGCCTGACTTCCTGTACTGTTTTCAGAAAAAGAGAGTGGGGAGCTTAACAAATGTTTCCACGTTGGCTTTTTAAGCAAGGACAGGTAAGAATGAACCTGTTTATAAGAGTCCTTGGTAAGCCAGAATAGCAGGTGACAGAAGAAATGAAACCCTAGAACTTTTTGGTCCTCATGATCCTGTTATCTACCCGTCTGATCACAACGTGACTCCTGATTGATTTTGAGGAAAGTTCCAATACCTCAGGCTATTTGCATCCTTCCCTTTTCTCACAGAGTTCACTCAAGTGTGTCTGGTCATATGGCTTCTGATTTACACTGATTCCTAGTTCCTCTTTCTCAGGTGGAGACTCTTCGTAAGCTCTCAAAGTGATACCTGCCTCTTATGGATGAGTCATTGGAATCTACCCATTAGCGCATGTTCCATGTGCTCGCCTCAGGGTGGGGGGCATTTAAAGAAAAAGGCATAGACTTTCCTTCATCCTAACAACATGTGTATATCTATTTCCAAAGACCAAAGGGCAAGTCAGGTGTGGGTCTAAGATCTGGGGCATGTAACCTCACCTTTCTAGGACTCAGTTTTCCTGTCTATAAAATGGGAGGAACACTTGTCACTTGTTTTTTTACAGGGGCTACATGGGGATCAAGGGATGATGGGTGTGGAGGCATTTTGGAAACTCTCGCTCTCTGTACAACAAGCCCCTAAAATTACATGGCAAGTGAGTGGTGTGAAACAGGCCCTCAGCTCCAGCCTCATGCCCAGTTGAATGAAGCAGAATGTGCTAAAAAATGTGGATGCCTTTGTATGATCTGCACAGACTGCAGAGGGGCGATGAAGGGGCATCTTCTTTATAACCTCTGCAGACGCTATTACTGTAGAGACAAGTTCAGGAACTGATAATAAATAAAAGGCTTGTACATGCTGAGAGAAAGGACAGCTTGTGGATTAGGATGGGTAGAAAGGAAAAGCCTTGAAGGGAAACATATAAATTTGAGTGACAGGATGGACCTATTCCAGGGAGAAATAGGAGAAAAGCCAGGGGAGGAAGCTGGTACGTCACCTGATTGTAACCTAGTGTCCTGTGACGACCTGGGAAGCCAGCTCCCTCCCAGGAAGTCTGAGGGCTCCAAGTGTCCCTCCTTGCTGAAGGCATAGTGCCCTGCACATCTGTATGCCACAGTATTGCCACATTGTTTTCTAAATGTCTGGGTGTCTTCTCTCTTCCCCTCTGGACCATGAATTCTTTGAGGACACAAATTGTTCCTATTGTCTTTGAATACTCAGTACTTAGCAAAGTAACTGGAACAGATGAAGAGCTTAATACATGGCAGTTGAGGACATGACAGGAATTGGGCCTCTGGTAAGGATTTACTTGAGTTTTGACTCTGCCACTGATTTACTTGGATGTCTATTGCCTGTTTGAGTTTCAGGTCCTCCTGATGTAAGGTTTGATGGTTCTAGGAATTCAAGTATTTGAGAAGCATTGTGTCTAAAAAGAGGCTCAGGTAGAGATGAGTGGATCCTGTTCAGATCATTTACCTTAATCAGTAGGACTCGGGGTGGAGCCTGGGATGCATATTTCTATAAAGATCCCCAGTGATCTCATGGAGGCCAGCCAGCGGACCACACTCGAAAGTTCAATACTCCCAAGTATGCCCCATGCTGCTGGACCCTGAACCCCATATGGAGCAGCAGGTCATTAGGCTATGTCTGTATAATGTCAAAATGACCTGCTGAACAATTTTCACCCCAGCCCTGAAATCATGGATTAAAAAAAAAAATTGGCAGGCATATTGCATTGGCTAGGAAATAGGATTCAGGTCAACCAAACATGGGTTCTAATCCTGTCTCCATAACTTCCTAAACATGTAATTTTAGGCAAGAGACTTTGAAACCCTTTTCCTCAGTGTCCTAATTCATATAATGGGACAATACGATCAATCTCTAGAAGGAAGACTCACAGGACATGAGATCTCACTATGATGATGTAATTAAGGCAATTAGTATGCAGGATGGACTTCACACACGATAGTTCTCTTCACACTGATTCAGCAACACAGGAAGTAAAGAAGTCTCAGGAATTATAGATTTCTTCTCGTCACATGGAGAAAGGAGAGTTAGGCTTCATAGGCAATGCGTTACCTTTCACTTCCTTTCTTTTAGGAGGCATGAAACCCCCAGGTGGGCCTGAGCCCAGAAGCCGTGGGAGGAAAGGAGAGTAGAAATTAAAAGGTCTCAGAGAGGGCTGACTCACGTTCCTCAGGGGAAAGGCAACCAACCCGTGAGGCTTTGAAGGGAAAATGCTGAGGCCAGGTGAGGGGAAGCATGAAGTGAGAGAGAAAGAAAAGAGAAAGACACAGGCTCCCCCTGCTACACAGCACCTTACAATACAAACCTTCTCCTTCCAATTCTCTGCTCTCAGTACTGAACCCTAAGTGCTACTGGGCTTATCTTCAGACCCATTTTATTTATATAATAAGATGAAGGGATCAGGACAACTTCACATTCTGGCCTCTTGAGAAGTCAGATGTGAACACAGGTGTTACTACCTGAATCAATCTTTACCAGTCCCTTGTAGAAACCTCCATAACCATTTCTCAGGATCCTACATGACCAGCTTCAAAGGTATGAGGGTGGTGGGTTGATTTTTAGTGACTTCCCATCAGAATACATATCATCAGCAGTACTTCTACTACATACCACCCCAACTTTAAGGGGCTAGGACAGGGATTACACATTTTGATGGAGAGAGTGAAGTGCATACAGGGAGGGAGGGAAGGAGTAGATGGTGTCATCTTTGGAGACCATTTGCCGCAATATCTTGCCAGTTTGCTAGAGCACGGGAATCTGAAACATAACCCCCTGTCACTGAAGACCATCAGTCTTTGCACCAAACAAAACAGCATGAAATGTCCATTTGGACCAGATGAGTATTTGAGACCACTGATGGCTGCCTTACAGGGATTAGAGAATTTATGGGATTCCTTCCTTTCTAATATTGCTGGACAAGTGGATAACTGACTGACTCTAAATGAGGAAACCCAGGCAAATACTCCATATTCACTCTGTGCTCCCCTAAAGCCTAAGAAAACTTGTGGGAGGACTGCACAACCAAATGGAAAGAACTTGGCTTTGAGCCTAAAAGAAAGGGTTTAGATGCCTAGGGCTGCCTGGTGAGAACTTGGGTGGGTTAATTTTCTGAGCCTCCCTTTTGACTTCAGAAAAACACACAGGATATCTTCTCTTTTCGTGAAAACTCAAGGTGATGATATAAGAAGGTGCTGACTGAACAGTTTAACAAACATTGTGCCTATTGTACTAAGCAACATTTCTCTTTGTTAAAAGACCTAACTTTGTAAAGGTGTTTAAAGTCACAAGGGAAAAAAAAATACTTTGTCAAATACTTATAGGAGAAGGAGAGGAGAGGGGCAGCAAGGAGCTAAGTGTATATTTAATGAGCAAGGGCCTATCATTTTTAATATAGAAGTTCATCTGTTGGGTGAGTCACCACAAAGAATTTCCCTGGTATTGATAAGCCTTGTGTGTGGCATTAGTTCATTTTCTACAATAGTGATTCTGCTTCCTTTAGAACAGTCATAGCTGCTGGGAAGTTTATGGAGGGGCTCTTGTGAAAGCTTCAGTGCTCTATGGCAGGTGGGCTGTGGAGGCAAAATCTAAAGAAACCAGTGGAGAGAAGAAAGGAAGAACAGATTGCAAAACATGGGCAAGATACAGAGCATTTCACACCCACGGCATCTCTTGTGGTAAAGGGGAAGTCCCCAAATCCATAGCGACCCAGATACACCAGTGGGCCCTTGATGGATTGGAACAAGGCTGTAGAGAACAATGACTGCCTTATTTCACAAAGCAGCCTCTGATCCAGCTTAGAACACCAGTTTCCAAGCTTGTGTCCAGGATGTTGCTATTATACTATTCTTTCAAACCCATAGCTCAGTAGTTAACAGGAAAAAAGAACTCCAATGGCTTGGTCTCTAAGGGCTCCTAAATGGAAATCAGGAGGCCTTTTTCTAACATTTTATTCTTGGGACTAAGTGATAGATAATTTATAGGGCAAGAAGGAAGAGAACTAAAATGGGGCTGCTATGCTGGGCACTTCACAATGTTTTTCTCATTGTATGCTTGTATAACAACTCTGCAATGAAGCATCATTTGTCCTATTTTATGGATGAGTAAATTGAGGTGTAGACAATAAATAGGTCAATTGTGTGAAGATAAATTCAAAGTCCAAAGCTTTCAATCAGAGCCTTATTACGTAGCAGCAAGACCAGCAATCCAGGAAGGAGATGACAGCAGTGTAATAGCCAGAGGTGAAAGGGAGTGGGGAGGTAGAAGAGGGCAAACTGGGGGGTAGAAAGGGATGGAAAGAGACTTTGGGCAACAGGCATACAGTGCAGTTTGCAGGAGATGTTTTGTTGAGTTATACCCTTGAAGCCAGTCTGGTTTTGTTAACTAATGTCACCCCAATAATTTCAATAAAAATGTAAAATAAAATAAATCCTCCCCAAAGCTAGTTCTTTGAAAAGGCCAGTGAATGGAATCAACTGTGGCGAGTCTGCTGAAGGGGAAAAGAAGGTTCATTCCGCTTGTTCCAGGGAACAGAGTGGAGAACCTATAATTAACAACCTGTATCCAGAGGCCTACCTAGTCTAAAGGATCAAGAAAACTTGGGCACTAATAAATGGACTCAAAGATGATAGACAAAGGTTTTCCAACATTTCCACGATACATGGGCTATAAGAAATTTAAATGATCTGCTTTCATCTCCACTGCTTTGTATGTTCACAAAGCAATTAATGCTTGGTTAATATTGAGGATACTTGTCTGGTATCCAGTGATTTTTCCCATTGTCAGAACATTCCTACAATTTTTCCATCAATCTCAGAGAAAGATAAGGGAAACTGAAACTAAGAAATAAAATGACTAGTCCAAGAGAGGTCAGAATTGGACTTTAGGGGTTTTGCTGAACTTGGTTTGTATATCAAACACAGTTCCACATAGGTTATATAGGAGGTGAGTTTTATTACCTCTATTTTGCTGACAACATTAAGGTTCTGAGACATTCAGCAATCTGCCTAAAGCTGCTCAGCCAGTAAGAAGCAGGATTTGAGCCCAGGCCGCCTGATTCTGGAGCCCATGTTCACAAATGCTTCATTAAACCATTTCCTAATTCCTGCTGACTGAAGTTGGCTCGAAACTCTCTTGGTGCTTTCTCCTCCACGTCCTTGCCTTTGTGATGGGCCCCCACATTTCCTCGTGGCCATGGATTTGTGATAGGCCTATGAACCACTGATCAGGCTAGGAGGGGTGCACATGTACCCCCTTTCTCAGCTGCACTGTTCTTTCCTTCAGCTGATATTTCCCCCTCTGTATAAATGGAATGTTAGACAAATGTTTCCACCATGAGTTTCCTTTCAAAGGATGAATAAAAGAATGAGGTGTTTTGTTTTCCTTTGTTCCCTGGTAGCACCTATGTTAAGAATTTGTGCTTAAAACATGACTCACAATTTCTTGGGGCAAAGCACAAGGAAGTGAAGAGATCTCATACTTCTGTGAGACATAGGCATGATCTTGTGTGGGAAAGAATCAATGGGAACTACTTTGGTGAAGCTTCATTCAAAACACCACAACCCTCTCTCTCTACCCCTTCCCCAACAGCTCTCAACATGACCGCTGTGTCCATGTGCTTTCTTGTATGATTGTCAAATATTTCAGGCAAGTGATATCTAGTTCCTTTTTATGTGGGTGTGTGCTGAATTGTTTGGGTTTATAATGACTAACTGAATCATGGGTTTGTTGTTCGATAGGCAGTTGGGATTTGGGAATAGTACTTTACAGAACAAAGGCAGGAGGGAGGTAGTTTAAATACAGTGCAGGGTAAATAAGCTCGAAAAGTATCTAATTTTCACAAACTTAAGTACAATAAGCTTTCAATTAAACCCAGTGCATTTTAATTCCCCCAGCCTGTATCTGGCATGGGCAGGACATATCCTGTTAGGAGAGTGAGACCTCATTCTCAGTGCACAGAAAGACATTCTCAGACCTGCTTTCTAGAAAGTGACTATGTGGGCAACCTCCACTTCCCCACCCCTCCAGACCCCAGTAATTTGATTGCCTGGAATGTTCTCATTATAATTCACTGGCTTGAGGGAGCTGTATGAATGCCAGTGAGTCAGTCAGCTTGCTGGCTACTGGGGATCCACAAGCAGGCTGCCTGGGTGCACAGGATGTTTTCTTTGGAAGAAACCCTCTTCCTTGAATTTCTTTTCTTTGCATGAGACAATGAGGAGTGGGAAGTCACTTTGGGTGTGACTGTTTATCTCTCTTCTTTTACATTCATTGCTCAATTCCTTCAAAAATATAAGTCCTGGGGCAAAGAGGTATTTGGGTAATCAGCTACAAAGACTTTCCAGGGGCCATTTTTTCTGTGGGTTGACAAAATTTCTTCCCATAGCCTTTGCTTGTGTATCCATCTTAAAGTCGGTCACAGAACGTCTACTGTTTCCTCCTGAAAAGTGTGGCATAGGCTGAAAGTCATGGCTGTCACCAAGCTTTTCCTTCATTGTCAAAATGGTTTCGCTCCTGGATAATTGAGCATTTCTCCCTCTGCTCCAGGCTCAATAGTACCATCACCTGTATCACCGCTATTGCTAGCATGGCCACAACCACCATCACCAACACTCTCCAGCATGAACGCTCCTACCATAAGTTACCACCCCTACACCATCACCCAAACCTGCCATTACAGTTGCACTGGTACCAACTCCAATGCCACCACTAATAATGGCTCCACCATCACTACCTTCATTAGTTACTTACAGAGCACTTACTCAGTTAAATACTGAGCACAAACTGGCACACTACTAGACCCTGGAAATATCAAGGAGAATGTGCCATGATTCCTGTCCTGGAGGGCAATAGTCTATGAGAGAAACTTAGACAATAATAAAAGATAGAGAAAATACATGTTATAGGGGAGATATAAATGAGGTGCTGAGTTTGCTTAAAGAGTAGGGTCAAGATTTTTAGTAGTTCAGGAGGATCAGCTTACATGTTACTTTTTTTCTGAGAAGCTGGAAGCTAGGAATAATTTCAACTCCAAGTACCACAATAGCCAAACTACAATAATTAAGACACAATTATTACACATGGCAAGATGTGTAGTGCTGGCTCAGTGGCTCAAGAATATCAGGGCTCTAGGCCACCACTGATGTAATTCACCTTCCTTTTTGTTCATGGCTGCAAAATGGTGATCTCCTGTGGCAACTGAATTCAAGGTTAGCAAATAAGGAAAGGCCAGAGTGGAGTGAAACCTCCCCTCTTATGCTTGTCTACATTAACAAGGTAAGAAAAAATATTTTTCATGAGTCTCTAGCAAAGGCCCTTGAATGTGTTTTGGGCTAGAATTAAGTGGTATGGCTACCCATAATTGCATGGGAGGCCTGGACTGATGATCTACCACTTGTAGTCTCTCTAGTTAATGCAGAAAGGGAAAAAGAAGGAATGGATTGACATTGCTACCTGTTATGAAGCCAAACCATATGCCACAAAAGAGAAGTCTATAGCTCTGCCCAAGGAGGCCTTCTCTGATCCTCTAGAAGATTCTGGTACTCTTCTTGTAACCTGCTGTGCCATCAGTTGAAAAATTTTTTTGACATCTCACACCCAAATAATGACAAAAATGATGATAAAATTTGCTTCATTATTTTCTTAATTTCTGTCTGCCCATTACATTTTATGATCTAGGAGAATAAGGTCAACGTCTATCTTGTTCATCATGGTATCTTCAGGATCTAGCACAGGGCTTGACATCGGTCAAGTCGACACTTCTTAAATGAATGCGTGTAAGATTAAATGAATGAACATGGCTTTGAAATCTGTTGAGGATCTATTGAATAGAAGGAGATTTCATCCATGATAAATATTGAGATGGGTATATATTTATGTATGTATACATGAATATGTGTATTAAATTCTGGTATCTTATTTCTACAATAGTATTTAAAGCATGCTTATAGACTTTTTGTTTTGTACTCAGTTTTTATACAGAAAATTACTTTTGTGCTTCCCATGTTTTACTTCTATAATGTTGCACTTAAAATGGTGGGGAGTGAAAAAGCTCATGTGCTTCAAGGTTAATTTTCTAAATAAGGGTTTGAAAAACTGCAAATAATTATACAATATTATTTGTAAGCAAGAATTTCTACTTTGATGTCCTCCCTCCTCCATTTAAAAAGCCAATGGCAAAAAAAAACCAGTTCACTTTAGTTATTTATGTTCACCCATTCATTCATCCATCCATCCAACATACATGTTGGGTGCCCTCTATGTACCATGAACTGTGTTGGGCATGAGGGCTGCAGAGATGAAAAGATCAACAATCTCTGCATTTGAGGGATGCATCATCAACTTCCACAATCTCTCTGTGAGATGAACTGGCATGTGATTGAACACTCACTCTAGTGGTAAGGAAATGGAAACACAGAGTTTAATGACTTCACCTGACATCACCCAAGTGGTTAGCGGCAGGACTGAAGCATTTTATCTTGCTTCCTTAATCGGGGAAAGTGTTATGTATGAATGAGTTATTTTTCTCAAACTCTCTTTCTCGGTGGGGCAACAGTTAGAGTTTATCTATTGCTAACGCTTACCATTTTGGGATTTTTTAATTTAGAGTATTTTAAATTAGTGTTATTTAAATTTTCCTAATCTCCTGAGACATTCTGAAGGATGAATAGCAAATGAAATAAGGCACACAAAAGCACTCTGTAACCTATAAATCATGATACAGATGTGAGTTATTACTTCACGTGTTAGTACTGCTTCCTTCTTAGGGATCTCTTTAAAGAAACACAGAGTCAAATAGACTTCTGGATGGATGCTTTAAAGACATTTTATATTTTCTGTAAAAGGAGACTTCTGAAACTGACCCATCATAGGTACTTCATATAAATGTTTGTTGACTGAATAGGTAAGATGGAATATGCAAAAGACACAAATACCATGTGTGGGTTTCATTCAGTGTGGCTACTCACTGTGGAAGAGGGCCACTTTGGGGGCACATTGTCACCCTAATGAAAGAAGTGTAAGCTAGTATGTCTACTTTTTTGAATCTCCCATTGGATTATTAAAGCTGAAGATGAAGGGCTCCATCCTATTTCCTGTATGTATCCCTTAGTGCTAGGCATGGGGTGGGCTGACGGAGGCACTTGATGGGTGGGGAGTGGGCAAAAATATCAGTATAAATAATGTCTTAATTCACTACTATAAAAAATTAAAGTCAGTATGAAATTCCATTGCGAAAATAATATCAAAATTTTAAATAAAGTTGGATCAGTAAATTGAAGTTCATTAAAAATCATTTGGAGAATCCAAGATGGTGGCAGAGTAGGTAGAAGCTACACTAACGTTAAGATCATAACTTGGTCAAGGAAAATTCCCCCAGTCAAAAATGAGATAAGCAAGAAATAGATTTTGAAATGTTACTGATGAGTTTGCTTCCAATAAAACCAGGAAAGTAAAATAATAATAAATTCAATTTGGGATATAAATAAAATATTTTAATTTAATGTGAGTTTTCATACTCCTAAATTTTGATTTTTCAATCAATTTAGTGTTCTGGAAAAAATTAGCCATTAAAAATTTATATTAAAATTCTTTTTGCCTCAGGCTTCAACATGGTTTGGCCTGGCTCTGATCTTGCTAGCTCCTGGCTCAGGTCCTAGTACATAGAAGGTGTTCAGTGCATGTTTGTGAAAGGAACTGTGAGCTCTACGAGGTTGTAGCACTAGTGTACCTGTCTTTTGAACCCCTTCTTTTCAGGGCCTAGCACAGTGACTAGTACCCAGAGGGGTGCAAAAAATGTTAGTTGAATGTTGAATGAAAAACTTTGGATTGATCTCAACTTGATTCAAAATTCAATTCATGTCATGCTACTGAATTCAGTATATTGAGATTCACAGTGTATTTCAGCAGTTGGATCTGAAGTCCTAGCCAATGACCTCCCTCCCTTCGCCTACACTGGACATACCACAAGGGCACCACACAGTCCTGAAGAGACCAATGAGAATACTTAGCAGCAGGGTATCATACACATAGATCTGTGTGTCTGCTGCTTGCAGGCCTACTAAACAAATGACTTTCAAACACCGCTGACCATGATCTTTAAAATATATTTGATATATTATGATCTAGTGTGTATATATACATATACATGCTTTTATACTTGACTAAAAGTTTCATCAAATAATTAGCTGAATTATATAAGATACATGTTCATTTCAATTATTCTATGCATTAAAACAGTATTCTTTTGAAAATGCATTTGTGATGACCTTAAGGTGGTCTTGTGGACTACTGAAAAATACTATACTAGACTCTAAGATTTTGGGAGGCAGCTATTTCCTGTCTCTCTGCCATTGCACCTAGTATGTCCCTTGGTGCAGGGAAGGTATCTAATAAGCCATACTGGCTGTGGGCTTTGATGCCAAGTGCATACACTTGAGAGCTAGACAATTGGGTTTGAACTCCAGTTTTGTCACTAACAATTCTATGATCATAGACAAGTGATTTCATTGCCATGAGCCTTATTCTCTTCATTTGTAATAAGAATGATGACAACGACAATAATAGCTAATATATGTTGAAGACTTACAATGCACCAGGCTGTATGTAATGGGATAATGATTGCCATGTGACACAGGTGTTGTAGGGACCAAATGGGGTCAACATACAAAGCACCTGCCATATACAGGAAACTTAATCATCACGGGGTCTGTTTTCTTCTTTGTGGATCCTGTGAACCAGGACTCCTTACAAGGAATTAGAAGTGTGTTGCTTGCTCCTTTGGGTTCTTGGCACTCTTGGAGCTGGGAAGAGTCCAGCACTTTGAAGAGCTCTGTGAGAGCAAACTGCCTGCCTCATTCTCAAAGGCCCATCTTCCAGTCTTCCTCCTGGCCCATTTGCAACCCTTTGGTCTGTTTAGTGGCACTTGGGTCCAGCTGGCCCTCATCCACATTCCAGCCTTTCTGGGAAGGACAGTGGCAGCACTGTTGAGGTCTGAGGCCTGCAAGACACAGAGCTCATGTCCTCAGGCTACCTGTGGCATTGCTCTCCCAGCACATTTGATGTTCTCCTCACAGGTCTCACTGACACATGGGACCAGAGAGGAGAGAGGGCTGAGCAAAATGCCATATAGATGCAAACCACTGGGAGTAGATAAATTATGTGGATTAGTCTATTCTGATCAGGTTTTTCTGCAAGGAAGAGATGTGTGTGTTTTCTTGAAATGAGATTTTCAACTTCCCCAGCATCACTGGCTGACTTCACTTGTATTGACTTAAGAGTGTCTCAGTCTGTCTTGGCATCTGAGAAGTCATTTCTTGATCAGAAAAGAACTTGACAGTAATATCAATTTAACAGCAATTCTTTCTAGATGTGTCTGCCATTATATAATTAGATATAACTATCATTTATTGAAAATATACTCTTCCATTTGCTTGATATAGGTGATTTAAAATCTTCATAATACCACCTTAAACAGTGAGTCATCATGCCCAGTGTGCAGAATTAAGAATTGATATTAAGAGAAGTTAAGTCATTTTCTTCATATTATCCAGTACATGATGGTGGAGTTTCAATCAGCTTAATGTTGTCTGATTCTGAAACCAAGTTTTTTGTGCTTTCTACATCACCTGTTCAAAAATCATGTTCTTGTTAATAATTGTAATTCAAATTACATTTATTGGACATGTACTATGTTCCTAGCTTTGCTGCAAGCACTTCACATCTATTGCTGACAATGCTCTTCACAACAGCTCTTGGGAAAGGCACCCATGATCCCATTTGCTAGATGAAGACTCTGAAGACCATCTACATATAAGATTATGTGCTGCTATATGATGGATCTGGGACTGAATCCAGGCAATCTGTGTCCTTGATCTCAAACTCATGCTGCTTCATATCTCTCTCTCTTTTGGATCTCATATGATCTATAAAGTAGAGCAAATATTTTACAAGCGAGGACACTGAAGGAATTTATTTGCCCAGTGGTATAGAGCTGTTAAGTGGAAGGAGGAATCCATTCTGAGTCTTCTGGCTTCCAGTTGAGTGCTTGCTCTACTAGTGAGGATGTCACTGGCCATGTCATCAAGGCAAGGCATGCATGGTGCTCCTTACCCGCTCTGTGCTTGGTACCTGACTGTGCTGAGCGGGTGTACGGTAGCATCCATGAACTTCAGGACTTCAGTGGGTCATAGGCCTTGGGCTGAGATGGAAGATTCCTTTCTTGCTGGTATACTTTTCTTATACTTTTCTAATCCTCTCACCTGCCTATTATGACCTGACTCTAGCATGTGCCTGGTCCTTCCTCTTGCCTCCTTGCTGCCCATCATTGCTCCTTGGGAATCTCTCTATTGCATTTAGAGAATCCCTCTAGTGTCACAATGACCTGGATTCTGACCTTTCTGGCTCATTGAAAATCTGTCTCTAATACTTGCTGGCCATAGTCTAGTAGGATAAACCTTGAGGAAACCTCAATCAGCACATTTTAAAATTCCTACCATCTACTGCCTACACATAATGCATGAAGCACATAAGTAAATTTTTGTCTATATCATCTCTCCTGAAGTTCACTAATTTGTTTATTAGCAATGTTGTTTTCCCAACATAATTGTCCTTGAGAGAAGGTATGATTTATGTGCTTATTATGGCTCCTTCAAAGGTAACAGCATTAAGTCTAGCTCCATTATACATAGGAATAGAGGCAAGACAAGGGTCAGGAGGTAAATAACCTCTATTTCATGTCCCCCACGAGCTAGGCATTTTCATATTGACCATCTCATTTAATTCTGACATCTCCTTGAGATAGGAACAATTATGATTATCCTCATGTTTAGAAAGGAGAAAAGTAAATCCCAGAGGGACAAACAGACCCAGTCAGAAATGCCTTCATCATGACACTACTGTTTCTGAGCTCAACTTGCATGTATGCATTTATTTGTACACGCAGGGGTGTGTTTCACATCAACACTTTTTAAAAAGTTTTTACTGGTATAATTTTCTTATCCCATAGTCTACATAAAGCTCAGACAATTTTTGTGTGATTATATTTTACATACTTGATCACAGAATGAACCTATTTCCCATATAGGCAACTACCCAAATTTTAGACAATTTCATTCTTTTCAAAAACATCTACCAAAATGTGATGAATTTGTATTGCACTACAAAACATTAATTTAAAAAATTATAAATTAAGAAACTCCCCTCTTGAACTGTTTATTGTATTAGACTTGGAAAGTAAGGTCCATACATCTATAGACACATGTTGCTATATATTAAATGCTATTCTTTTATCAAGTTCATATGTAATCAATCAATATTTGCCAAACCTATCTGTTTTAATTGCCATCACATGGCATTAATTGAGTGTATTAATTGTTGAAAAGTGACAAGATGTAAAGCGTGTTTCATGTTTCCAAAGTAAGTAGAGAGTTGCTCCCCTTAGCTTAATTTATGGTCCACCCACCACCTGTTCCTCTACCTTGTCTGTGATATAAAGGAAAAGCCTGACATGTAAAGATTTGGCCCCATGTGCATGTTCCCTTTCCCACATTCTGCATTCCATGTTGAGTCCTGTGCCCTCAACCCAGGACCTCCCTCTACAAATATTTTCCCCACTTTGTTCTCAGATAACCTCATTGCTGACTCGGACTTCTGGATACAAACATATATTAAAAATGAACTTCCTGTTCCAAGACCTCTGCAGCTTATATTCAAACCAATAAGTAAATAATACATATTTAGCATCAAAGTGACTTAAACTAAAAATTGAATTCTCATTGATTTTCTATTTCTGATCATTAAAATCAAAGACACATCCATTGTATTAACCAGAACCTACCTACAAATGCAAATACTTCCTGAGCACCTATTATGTTTCAGGCACTGTGTTGTAAGTGGTGCACTTAAAATTTCACATAATTAAAGAAATACATGCCTTCTGTGTACATTGTATCATGCTACATGCTGTGAGGTATTAGAGAAGGGTAAGAAAAATACTCCTTAATCTCAAGGAAATGTTTACCTAGTTACTTGGAGGAAAAAGATTTAATACAGACTAAGAAGGGATCATGATCATCACCAATTAAAATTGGTCCTGGAAAACTCTTTAGAAAAAGTTTTCTAAATTCCATCTGTGTGGACAGAAGTTTGGGCAGGAGGCAAAAGGCAAGATGAATGTTGGCCATGTACAAGGGATTGACCAATGGTAAATGAAGGTCTTTGGGAAGTGTTGAGAGCTGGGTTTATACAGAATTTGTGATACCAGGATCTCAATAGACCAGGATAAGGAAGTTAAAATAGTATAGGCTTTGGAAACGAACCAGTTTAAATTATGGTTCTGCTACTGAATACCTAATAACTGAACATCAGGAAATTACTTGACTACTTTAAGACTCAAATGCCTAATCTGTAAAATGGAGATGATATTATCTACATCACAGAATTGCTCTAAAAGATTAAGTGAGACGATCTGTTTCAAGTTGATATGTCAGTTTGGCTGCTCACAACGGTCAGATTCCTTTGGTAAAGAGCAGGCCCTGGCTGGTATGGCTCAGTGGATTGAGTGCTGGCCTGTGAACAAAAGGGTTGCTGGTTCAATTCCCAGTCTAGCGCACATGCCTGTGTTGCAGGCCAGGTCCCCAGTGGAAGGCATCTGAGATGCAACCACACATTGATGTTTCTCTCTCTCTCCCTTTCCTTCTCTAAAAATAAATAAATAAAATATCTACAAATAAATTTAATAATAAAAAAGAATGGCCTAGGACAATTATAGGTAGGTGGGGGTCCATGAATCTGTTCCCCAGCAGTTCTTCTTCTGAAAGGAATGTTTTCATCTGCTTGATGAAAGCAAGCCTCAGGCAGAATTCTGCCACTTGTATAAATAGTTCTTTTCAATTAGTCCCCAAGCAATCATACAGCCTGTTCCTGGATAGGCCCCTTAAAAAAGGAATGAGTTTCACCACAGTGTGCTTTCTTAATCTTTGTTTCCACTACTAGACTACCAGTGTCAGGCATATAAGTGCTCAGTATGTATTAGGTTAAATGAATGAGCAAGTTAGTGAATGAACAAATTTATAAGCATCAGGATACAGAATAAGGTTAACATAATACATTTATATGCAGATATATGTATATATATGTACACACACACACACACACACTAAATTACAGATACTATAGCATATAAAGCACCTAGTACATTTGCATACTTCTTTTCTCAGTCCTACTCATGGAAACTCATTGAGCATCTCATTCTTCTCAACAACTTCTAACACAAATTAGATGCCAGTTACAGTCCATTAGGTTAAACAGACAATTTATGCATTCATTTCCTTCATCGGTAAATTGGGAGTGATTCCCATTCTGTCTACTATGCTGGGTTGTTGTGACATTCAAAATATTAAAAAAATCACAAAAACATATAAATTACTATAACATAAGACTATATTTTCCCAATATGAGCCATGAAATGTCTACATCAGAATCCTTTGGATTATTTTGGAAATGTTGAGTCCCGGGCCCATCTCAAGAAAGACTAATTCACAGCATGTTAAATGTACCTGAAAATGTGCATTTTAATGAAATCCCCAGGTGATTATTTTTCCATTTTTAGTTTTTTAATATCTATATATTTATAAATATACATATAAATATGTATAAATATAAATATGTATATATATAAATACTTACATAATATATATATACATATATATTTGTGCCCCTAGGTGTTTCCTAAGCATACTACTTTTCAACACTGTCCTAAGAGAAGAGAGACAGTAGTCACGGAGATAATGGTGATCATGACAAGCAGAACCCAAATAATAGCTGGACCAGGAGACCTATGAGGGAAGGGAAGAGCACTGATGTTTTGCTCACCACTGTAACCCTGGCACCTAGTATGGCGAATGTTCTGTAACTGGTTCTCAGTAAATGGCTATTGAACAAATGATGCTGATGGTGGAGATGCTGTCTTTTGAATTCTCTGTGACACCCAACACAGCAGAGGAGACACTTGCTCCTTGAAACAAAAGATGCAGGACGCGCATGTGAAGTTCTCTGTGTGTCTTGCCAAAAGAAAGAGAATTTCTTTCTTGCTCTTTCTTCCCCTCCCATTTAAACAATGTCCACAGGCTGGGAGAAAGTGTATAAACCGGTAGATTGTGTTTGCATACCCCAATCTGGGTTGATAATGGCCACATTTCCTGCCTTATGAAAACTGTCAGACTCTCTGTTGTCAAAGTGCTCTTTGTCTCCAGAGTACAATTCATTAACCTTCCCCTGAGCTGAGGAGGGTGCCCAGGGGCCTCTCCCTATATTGTCCTTTGGCTATCTCCTTCTTATCTTCTTCCACAAAAAAGGTATGAGGAGTTCCTTGAAAAATGTGCATAAAGCTAACTGCTTGAAGAGGTAACTGATTGCCTAAAGGTAGTCTTGCTTTTTTTTTATTACCTCATGTGGGAAGCAAGTGAACCAGATTACAGTTTACAAAAAGAAAGGAAAAAGAAAAAGAAAGGAAACCGTTGGGAATGTGTTAATGATTACAAAGACATTTCAGCCTCCCTTCCCACGCACTCAAGCATAGTCATATAAGTTGTTGTTTGTCAACTCCTAGTCTGGAGCAGCTGGAAGGGTCCTTGGGCTTGGCTCTAGGTAAAGGTTCTAACTCATTACCCAAATGAGAGGCCTACGAAGCCACCTGCTCTTTTGCGTTAAGTCATCCTCAGCAGACAGCATTGGACTAGAGGGCAGAGAGGTGATTGGGAACAAAAGAGATAAATTCTGGGCCCTGGAGGTAGAATGGACAACTTGATTGCTATTACCACTTGCCAACCTCACTGCTTTCCTGTTAGTTCAGATGTCAGCTGCTTCCCATGTCTCTCCCTAAAGCTGGAAAGTCAGTATACTTCGGATGGGAGGAGAAAGGGTACAGAACATTACTAAATTGGAAGTGCTTACTGTCCGTGTGTCTATAACTCATCAGGCATTCCTACATGGGTGGTTAGCCCTTAGAGAGGTGGGTGAGCTTGGCTCTGTTCTCAATCTCATGATCTGTGGACATTCAAAGTTCTTCCTTGAGGAAGGGACTTACTCTTATATGGTTACCTGCAACCTGAAACTTCTTTTTGTTTTGCCTCAAGTCACAGTGGTTCCAGGAAATAGCACTTATACCTTTTTATAAAAATATACTTACACTAAGAATATATAAATTCAGAACTCTTTTCTGAAGATTTGGACATTCCAGTGAAATTTACATTGCTAAACTGACTACCTTTTATCACTCGCTGACTTCCTCTTCTCTGTTCCCATCAATCTTTGCTACCCCTTCCTCTTTCCCAGATGGGGCCTGATGGCACAATGTTCTCCTTCTACAATGTGATGAAGGAACTTAGCAATACACAGATATAAATACTAGGGATTAGACAGCATGATGTGATAAATGCTGTGAAAGAGGCAAGAGCAGGGGCTTTGGGAGTCCAGAAAAAGAGACTCTAGATCTCCATCTTCAGGGTTGCAGTTCATCTTCAGTTCTCCTAGCGAAATGGGATGGCTGGGGAGTCTTTAAGGAAAGTAGGTAAAGTATTGAAGAGACTCAGCCTAGTGAACGGGAGTATTATCTGCAGGTTTGTTTACATGCAAAGGTACAGAAAGTTTGCCTAAAGGAGAGGTGAAGTGTTGGGGAGCTAGGAAAGAACAGCTGGCTGGGTGCAGAAATTTATGGAGCATGAACAAATAGGAAGGGATGGCTACAGGGGACACTCTGTGACCAGAATTGGCTCTGGGCACGGGAGAGAGTCTGTTGTAAAGCTATACATGATGGGAAGGCTAAAGCTATTAATATGCTACGTTATCTCCTGGGAGTGGATCCGAACTCTTAGGCTGGCTGAGCTTCAGACAGACCACTCAGTTTGATCTTGGGGGAGGCTGGTGAAGGGAGGTGAGTACCGAAAAGGGGTGAGTACTTTTAAAAGCCTCAGAAGTTAGGACAAAAGTGAACTGCTGCATCTCATAAAATAGAGTATTACACTTAGTTTAATTAATAGCTATATATTTATATGTCTATATCTATCCATCTATATACACATATATATCTTCGTGGTCATATAAGAATAAAATTTGATTTTTATAGACTTCTGCCAAGATGGAGGCGTAGGTGGAAGCATTGTGCCTTCTCACACAACCAAGTTTAAAAACAACAAAGTTTTAGCAACAAAAACACAGCCAAACCACAGAATATTGAACTATATGGAAGTCTGACAACAACCAACCCTTCAGCCAAACCAGTAAGAGGGGCAGAGCCAGCAGCAGAGCAGACCCAGGCGTGCAACCCAGGCGGGCAGGCAGCTGTGGGCAGATCCCAGGTGTGGAGTAGCAGGCAGACCCACTGAGGGCTGATCACGGTTTCACACTAGCATGCAGATAAACTGCTGAAGGAGTGAAGCAGTGAGACAGACCATGCAGGCCCCAGTGGCAAGAAGCGGCAGAGGGGACCGCCATTGTCCCTCTCTGATCCCACCCCCACATACAGCGTCACAAACCACCGACCTGGGTAGCCCCACCCTGGTGAACACCTAAGGCTCCGCTCCTCGTAAATAACAGGCACGAACAGACCAAAACATGGCTCAAGAACAACTCAGAGCCCCAGAGCTCATAAATCTAAGTGATGAAGAAATAGCCAAACTTTCAGATGCACAGTTCAAAACATTGGTGATCAGGATGCTCACAGAACTGGTTGATTTTAGTCACAAATTAGAGGAATAGATGAAGGCTAAACTAATGGAAATGCACAGGCAACCAATAGTAATGGAAAGGAAACTGGGACTCAAATCAAAAGAGTGGACCAGAAAGAGGAAAAAAATGACCAAACAGAAAAGGATGAAGAAACAAGAATTCAAAAAAATGAGGAGAGGCTTAGGAACCTTCAGGACATCTTTAAACATTCCAACATCCAAATTATAGGGGTCCCAGAAGGGGAAGAGGAACAGCCACAAGTGCAAAACTTATTTGAACAAATAATAAAGGAGAACTTCCCCAATCTGGCAAAGGAAATAGACTTCCAGGAAATCCAGGAAGCTCAGAGAGCCCCAAAGAAGTTGGACCCAAGAAGGAACACACCAAGGCACATCATCATTATATTAGCCAAGATTAAAATGAAGGAGAGAATTCTAGAAGCAGCAAGAGGTAAGGGGACAGTCACCCACAAAGGAGTTCCCATTAGACTCTCAGTGGATTTCTCAAAAAAGACCTTACAGGCAAGAAGGGTCTAGAAAGAAGTATTCCAAGTCATGAGATTTAAAGACCTACATCCAAGATAGATCTATCCAGCAAAGCTTTCATTTAGAATGGAAGGGCAGATAAAGTACTTCTCAGATAAGATCAAATTGAAGGAGTTCATCATCACCAAGCCCTTATTATATGAAATGTTAAAGGGACTTACCTAAGAAAAAGAAGATAAAAAAGATGAAGAGTGAAAGGACAGCAAACTCACAGTTATTAAGAAACACACCTAAAACAAAAGGAAACTAAGAGGACAGCTAGATCAGGAGGGGAACCATGGAAACGAAGATCATATGGAGGGTTAGCAACAGGGGAGTAGGAGAAGGAGAAGGGGGGAGAAGGTACAGAAAATAAGTAGCATAGATGGTAGGTAGAAAATAGATAGGGGGGAGGGCAGGAATAGTATGGGAAATATAGAATCTAAAGAACTTGAGACAGGTGGTCATAAACTAAAGGGGGGAATGGTGGGAGAGGGGTGTGCAGGATGGAGGGGAATGAAGGGGAGAAGTAGAACAACTGTAATGACATAATCAATAAAATATATTAAAAAATAAAAAAGTTGATTTTTATAGCTTAATTATTAATTCTAAATTCCATTATATTCCACAAATATTTAATGAACATCTACCACTCCTCGGTCACTATGTTTAGCACTAGGATGCAAAGATAAAAGCATATGGTCTCTGTCCTTCAAGATCTTATAGTGTCAAAAAGATTAGAACAAGGATATGGGTGAAGTGCTATGAAAACCATTTGATGAAGTCACATATGAATGCCTGGCATATGATGACGAAACAGTATTGAGTGTTTGGTCCAGTGGTACTGCATGCAGTCCTCTATAACACTTTCATGTAGCAAACATTCCTCAGGTACCAGCCATTTACACTGGCTTTGGAGATAGAAGAACAAACAAGACATAAAAGGTCCTTGTCTTCATGTTGTTACTTCAAATCAAAGAGCATGACAGCAGGCCAGTGAGTGGGCAAACAAGATCATCACAGACCTGTGCTCTGAAGAAAGTAAACAGTGATCTCAGGGGCATCTCTGGGAGGTGGCTGAAGTTAGATTGAGTGGTTAGGGAAGGTTTCTTTCCATTTCTATTAAGTAGAAGCCAAAAAATCACGACAGTCTAGAGAAAGCGTGTTCTGGGGACTATCTTGAGGGTGATGGAGGCAGTTGACAGCAGTCTGCCTGCAGAAGGCAGGTTCACAAGAAAAAACAGAGCCGCCCTCTGGTGCCAAGGGCTTCCCTGGATTATGCTTCTATTACAGGGGCAGATGAGAAGCAAAATGGTGACTATACACTTTTACTGTCCAGCCTCCAAGCCTCTTATGAGCCAAGTAGATGAGGTACAATGTTAGGTCATTAACAGCACATCACTTTTCTATTGCTGTGTATCAAATAACCACGAATGCAGTGGCTCAAAATGACATCAACTTACTGTTGTCATAGTTCTGTAGGGTAAGAGTCCAGACAGAACTGGCCTCGATTCTCCTCAGTGTATTGCCAAGTGCCAGCCGGGGCTGTGATCACCCCTGGGGTAAGGGGTCCCATTCACACTCACCTGGTTGTGGGCAGGATTTAGTTCCCCATTCTGGTGCTGGCTGTGGCCCAGGGACTATTCCTTGTTCCTAGAGAGCACGTGAGTTCTTTGCCATGCATCTCTCACACTTTAACTCTACCTAACTTCAGAAAGGACCTGGTTCCTTTTAAGGTAAGGTAAGGTCAGGTCAGGCCCACCTGGATAAATGTTCTTTTGGTTCACTCAAATCACCTGGTTTGTAACGCAAGCGTGGTACCCTATTTTATACAATGCTCTGCCTGCACTCAGGGGAGAAGGTTATTAAAAGCTTGCATATGACGCAGCAGAAATCTTGGGAGAATCTTAGGATTCTGCCTCCCACAACTGGTGAACGTGCAGGCTGACCGGAAAGACGAGCCTCACATACACCTGGCTGGTGAGATCAAGTTTTTCTAGCAGTTTTTCTCAAGGGGAAGCCATTCCTCATTCAAATTGCTTATCTATGTCAGTTTCACTAACATATATGCTAATCAAGAGTAACGCTGAGTGTTTGCCTGCCAGGAATAATCTTAACAGCCTTAAATATACATTAACTCATTTAATCTTTATAACAACACTATTAAATAAATACTATTCATATCTCCATTTTACAGGTGAGAAAACTGAGAAAGCCATGTGAAAGAAGGTAACTGACCCAAGTTCACATAATTGGTAAATGGCAGAAGCAGGTTAGAAGTCAGGCAATTAACCCTGCAGCATATTATTGTGGGATACGCGATCCCATGGTGTCTCTCTCCCTGGCCTTAGGATACTGCACAATTTCAAATTTTACCAAAGCCCACCCCAACTGGCATTTCCAATAACCCTTGGACTCTAGTAACTAGTTATCAATAGCTTTCACTAAGCTAAGAGAGTTCAAATAAGATGAAAAGGTTTGAGCAGCAAAATTACTCCCTTTGTCTTTAGAGAAAAAAAGTAATTTCCTTAGATTTTCATGAATAAATCACTGTATTTTTATATACTAACTCCAAGCATCTTGAGTGTTTCTCAAACAGTTTAGCAGCTTTGCCATTAATAGCACATGAGGTTTAAAAAATTCTCCTTTACTCAGAGATATTAAATAAGAGAGCAAGGAACAAACAATAATATAAATAAGGCCATCAAAAATAAACTTTTAACCAGAATGTGTGACTATTGCTAGTACTATCATTCCGTCAAGCAGAAGGATAAGAAGGTTTTTCTGATGAGCTGAATTCCAAGGCTCTTAATCATATACATCTCAGTAAAACGTGCCTTAAACATCAGAAAGGGGTCATGTAATGATTCATCTTTTGATAAGAGACACAGGAAATAATGTTCTTTCAAATTTTGGTTTAGAATATGTTTATCTAACCACTAGATTTTTTTCCCACTCACTACACAGAGAAATGAGGCAGTGTGGTTTGTAAAATTAGCCCGTCTAAGCAGATAACTTTATATAAACTAAGAAGCAGTGACTCACTTATTTATTGAATATTCATAGCCAGGTTCTACTTTCTTTTTGCTTTGACTCGTGAACTTTGAGAATCTTATGACCTTTATAGAGCATGATGCTTTACCATGGTTCAGTGGTCTGCCACGTGCCTTTCAGAGTTTTATCTGTATGTTGAATTTCTTTTATTTGACTATAAGGGTATATCCTACAACAGGGATACTCTTCAGAGGGAAAGTTGGCCTCACCAGGTAAGGCAACATAGCATGAAGCTATGTACAATTTGTTGACGTAAAGTGGTAACATGAATGGCATAATATAAAGTCAGCTCCCAAGGAAAACTGCATTTTTACCAGAACATACCAGAAATTTCTCCAGTAAGTTTATAAATGCCATGGTTATGGTAGCAGGGCCGCACAGACCATGATGCAATTTTGAAGGATGACCAACTATCCGTAGGTCAATAACTGTGAATGTTACTTATGGATTTTGTAACATATGCTTATATTACTTGGGTCATTGAGTTTTAATTATTGGTGGCTTATTCAGTGCAATTTTGTATTCTGTATTATTATAATTTCTCAATATAAAATCTTTTCTAATATTTAACTAGGAACTAATCATCTTGTATAATTTTATAAAACCAGCTTAAAAAACAGCTATTTAACTTCAAATTCCTTCAAGTGTGATGTCAATATTTTTAGTATTCTTCTTTGAACTATGGTTTATCCCTCCATAAAATGAAAGAATTAAATTTGACAGGAGAGTCCACCTAGAGAACTTTTTGGAAATGGAGGGAGTGCCCTGTGAGTGGGGCTTTGAGTTCCCTCCCTTCTTTCAACCAGAAAAGTCCAAATTCATTGTTTTTATGCTGCTGGGTTTGGACTCTTTTACAATGCTTTCATTTGTAAGCAACAGGAAATCCCACTGAAACTAATTTAAGCATAAAAGATAATATATTTACTTACATAACTAAGAAGTTCAGGGGCAGCCGACTTCAGGTACAGCTTAATCCCATCAGGTTAGTGATATTTGCCTTAGATGCTCATCTCTTTGTCCTTCACAGAGATCTGTGTCCGTTGCCAGCTTGGACCTCAGGCTAGAATTTTAATGGAAGCTACAGTGGATCTGGTTGGAGTCCATCCCACACAATACCCATAAAGGAAGGGCATTTTCTCAAAGAAAATTTAGGTACACTTACCAAGAAGGAGGCAAGTTAGGAGTATTAGATGCCTACCTTTGTCTGAAGAGGAGTTTCCATTATTAAGAACAAGTGTGAAAGCTCTAGAGAAGACCATTCCTGAGACTTTTCTACCTTATCCTACCTTTATCTCATCTGACTCAGTGTCAATCCCCCAGGATGTTCTAGATCCATGACTAATCTTCAAGCTCAGAATGGATTAATACTTTAAAGTAAAAAGCATTGAGTATAACAAATAATGTCTTGTATGTCCTCAGACAAAGTCCAGGCTGAGCATCCCATGATTTCATTAACTCAGAGGCCAGTGTGTCATTATTTAAACGAACATTTTCTTTTTAAAAGAGGAATGATTCCCTGAGGGTTGATACTCACAGTTGTTTGTCATTTGGAAAGTTTATTACAGGTATCACTGAGGGAAATGAAAACATTCTACTTGTTATGAAGGGAAGGCCAGAGCATTCTCTCTATCCAAGTCTGGCTCTTGAAATAAACTCCCTTCCTTCCTGCCCAGGGATTAGCTGATGCCATTCCTATGACTGTGACATTGAGTGGGGTTTAAGAGGTAATCCCACACTTGAAGGTTTGGAGACCCATCTCCAGGGGTAAGCACTACGAAGTCAAACATCTGAGTCACAGAGAAGGCAATCAATAAATACACACCAGGCACCTGCTTTGAATCCGGGTATAGTGAGGATGGCCAGGTTGGGTAGTCAGGGGAGCTACTTTACATACAGATTATCACTCAGTTACAAAAAAGAATGAAATTTTGCCATTTGCAACAACAAGGATGGACCAAGAGGGTATTACGCTAAGTGAAGTAAGTCAGACAGAGAAAGACAAACGCCATATTATTTCACTTATATGTGGATTCTAATACACAAAACAAACAAACAATACAGAAACACACCCATAGATACAGACAACAAACTGATGAATGCCAAGTGGGAAGAGGGTTGGGGGGATGTGTGACAAAGGTGACGGCATTAAGAAATACAAATTGCTGGTTATAAATATAGCCACAGGGATGTAAAGTACAGCATAGAAAATATAGTCAACTATACTGCACCGAGTATGATGTCAGATGAGCACTAGACTCATGGAGGTGATCACGTTGTAAATCACCTAAGTGTCTAATCACTATGTTGTGGACATGAAACTAATATGATATTGTATGTCAGCTGTAACTGAAAAAATAAGAAGTGATGCAACATCACTGTCTTCTTTCAAGGCCCCCTGCCTGTTCTCCATGCATTCCCTTTGCAATGCCTTCCCCCCCTTCATTTATTCTCAAGGCTCACCTCAGAGGTCATCCTCTCCAACAGGTCACACTCCATCACCTGGAATTCCTGGCTCTACATATTCTGAAAGTAATTTCTAAGTGTAGCACTTCCCACTAATGGCTTCTTTGGTCAGCTTCCTTCACTGGGGCAAATGAACCTCAGTTTTCTCATCTATAAAGTGGGCATAATGGTCCTTCCTCAGAGTGGCTGTAAGGATGAAACTGAAAGCTCTTCATCTGTGTTTGGCATTCAGTAAAAATTTGATCATTTTAGGCTGTAAATATAAGCCTCGAGCAAAGCCTAAAATTGAAGATAAAGAGTTTGTAAAACGAGCCAGGGTAAAGTCATGACTCAGCTTCTGCAGCAGCCACATACACAACTGCTACTGAAGGAACACATTCCTTCGTACTTCAGTTAACCATCAGCTTAACCATGTCACTGATCGGCAACCACTTGGGATCAACACTGCCTTGCAGACAGATTCCAGCATACCCAGGCTTGCTCCGTGCCTGCCAAGTATCTGCATTGCTCATGTGGAATATTCTCTTTGAAACTGGGGATCCCACTGAGAGGAAAAACAGCGTCTCTTCTTTGGATGTGTTAAAGCAGGGTTTGGATGGCCAATGCCCAGGAAAATGCGAGAGAGCATCCCTGTGTTGGTGGCAATATTATGGCAACCTTAGATGTGACGTCCAATAAGGTCTCTCTGAGGTTTGTAATTCTAGGCCACTGGATGTTAATTTTCTTTTTTTTTTTAATGCCTTTTATTTTTCTATACTTAGATGAGTTACTCAGTCCTAGTTTCTTTGGTTTGCCACCCGTGTAGGTGGGAAAATAAATTTTAATGTCTATTTTATTTTCCCATTAAGAGATGATAACACATGAGGTAATAAGAGAACATTTGTGTTATGAGATCCTTGGAAGCAACATTGAAAATAAATCTAAGATTTTACTCTAGGATATGAATGATTCATATGCCTAAGCCATACATATATTCCAAATATATTTCCATTTCTCTCCAGAAAATACCAAACTCTCGTAGTCGTAGACACAACAGTGAATCATTTCACCACCCCCTCCCCCCCTTTTTTTTTTGACTAGGACCATCATTTGACACAGACAAAAAATAAAGATTAAGAACAAAAGTCATTTCTCTTCTTTTTTCTTCTCTTTTCAACCAAGACTGAAGTTGGTGATTGAAAGGAAATCTATGTAATCAATGTAAACTTGGAATACTGTCTCTGATAGTCACCTGTGCTGGGTTCGCTCCAGCTGTGGAGCATCCAACAGTGTGTCTAGGAGTTCCCACCTATAGACAGGGCGGGCTGATTTTTACCTGCTTCAACACCTTTATTCCTTCCCATCTTCAACCATGGCACCTGAGCAGACACAAACACCAATCACTGTGCTTGCTTCCTGGCAGTTTTATGGATAGGATTTAAAGTTATTGTACTCTCTCCTCTCCTGGCTGAGGTAGGAAGCCAGAATGCTAACTTGCAATGCTTTGCTCCTTGGGAATGAGCTCTACTTGGACTCTACTTAAACAAGGAAGGAAGGGTTAGAATGAGGAGGTAAATAAGTTAGAGTTTAAATCACTGCTCTGTGTTTCCTAGCTGTATGACCATGCATAATTGTGTCTCAGCTCTCTCATCTACAGAAAGGGGATAATAATACCACTTCTCTGCAGGCCTGTGATATTCAAATAAGATCATTATTCAAAAGCCTTTGTTGTACAGTATGCACTCAATAATCATTAGCTTCCTTTCTTGTTTGCCCCATTTCAAGTTTATTGTATTGATGAAAGGGGGAATGATTAACCATACTGAAGTGAATAGGAGTCTGACTCTAATATAATTTCACAGATATAGAATCAATCTTTGGCAAAATTGGACAGCCACTGACATTTGTCTTCAGGTTGGCTACTTGTATTCCTGTACCCTCTCCTCTGCTCTGCTCTTTCTCTAGGGCATCTGGATTCCTCATGTGTCTTTCTCCTTCTTCTTATCAATCTTTAGCTCTAGAAAAATTTCTTATATACTAATTTCCTAAGGTGCATAAGACTAGTAAGTTTCAATACGTATTTGAGAGCAGAGATTTTATCCAAATGAATAACCACTTACTGTGGAATACTAGGCAACAACTTGGTTGGTGGTTGACTTCCTGCATTGCTTACTTATTCAGCAAATATGCACAAATCTCCTTTTCACTACCAAGTTGTGGAGGTTTAGAATACATAGCTGACCACTGCCCTCATGGGTCTCCCAGTCTTGGGAGACACAACTATGTAAATATACATAATAATAATAATTCATAGAGCACTTACTGTGTGCCAGGTGCTGTTCTATGTGTTTATGTATATTATTTCATTTACTCATTGTAACAACCTTATTGGTAGTTTACTATTATCAGCTATAGTTTGAGGTAAGGCAACTGAGGCTCAGAGAAATTAAATATCCTACCCAAGTTGACACAGCTGTCAATGTGGCAATTTTTTGTTCTCCAGAGCTTTTGTTGTTTACCATCTAACTGCCTCATTATACACAAGATGGAGTGATGACCACTTTGAGGATTGTAATCAATGATGCAGACAAAGACTCTGGGTGATTTATGTGACAAATTAATGGGAACAGGAAAAATTACAAATATCCATCAGTGGTAGAATGTTTATGCTAATTATGGTATAACTATTTGATGAAATATTCACAACCATTAAAAAAGGTAGGGATACAACTCTAACTTTTAAGAGCAAAAAGGAAGGTACACAATTTTTATATATTATTCTAATTTTTAAAGTATACTGTGTATATATCTTTGTATGTCAGTACATAAGGCAGTTAGTAGCAACACAAATACAATACAACTCCAGCACTGGATGAGTTTGCAGTTTAGGAGGAGATAGGCATTTTAGTCATAGTTTTCCAAGCTACAATGAAGGGCCATGCATGGGGCAACAGTGCCCAAGGGACCTGGGCTTTGCTGGGGCAGTGGGAGGGATTGGGGAAATAATCACAGTGAACCCCTGCCTTGCCTCTTTCTTTCCAGAACTTCATCTTCAGAGGAAAGACTGTAAATATACTCTGTTCAAGTTTACCTAAGAAGGAAGGATGGAAAGTCAAAGCACATCTGTCTTCTTCCCAACCTCCAGCAGCCTTCCAGTGACTTCATCTTTGACTCCTACTTCCAGTTTCTCAGCCCAGAGGTCCCATCCTTCCCAACCCTCTTCTAGCATCCCTGTGATATGTCATTGTAATCCAGGAGCTCCTCTGGTTTCCAGGATGGTCAGAAAACTGAAGCTCAATGCCTGGTTCTGACCTCAAACTTTCTTTAGCTGGGACCGTGTCCAGAGTTGTAGCTGAGTGTTTGGCCCTCCCATAAATATCTCCCATTCTCCAAGATACCTTACAACTGGCTTCTCTCAAAGAGTGAAGAAGAATCATCATTTCTGCTGCCTGCATGCTGACTGTGAGCCAGGCATTGTCCCCACATGGTATCCTCTACTTATAGCAATTACATAGGGTAGAATTTATCATCCTCATGTTAAAAGAAGGGAAGGTCTAGTTTCAAGCAGGTGATGGAGAGTCTGTTAAGGTTCCACAAATGGTTACAACTGCAGTGGCTAATATAGTTCTTGGCACATAGATTCCATTAGTAGTTGTGTTTTTGAGTCTCAGAGCCAGCAATAGGTAGGTTTGAGACCACAGTCCATGTCCACATGATCTCAAAGCTTTTTCTCCTCCTGCTATGCCAAGCTCCTCAGCCTGGGTTCTCACCACAATAATCTTTTCATGGATAGTCTTCCTCTCTGGCTGCTCTTAATTTTTTGGCAGAGATAAGGGCATTCACCAGGACCACCACTCTAACTCTCAGCAATTTGTGATGGCTTCTAGATCAAAGAATTAGGGAGTGTGCCCAGGGGAGGGGAGGGTGGGAGCCCTCTGTATGTTTGCAGAAACTGTTTCACATTGTGTACTGGGATGGTAATCTTTCATTCTTCCTCTGCCTTCCTTAGAAGTCCATCAAACAACTCCTGGCCTTTTCCTTGTCCTTTTTATCACTCTCTGGAACAAAGCTGGGACTTGTGCAATGTCAGGGTTCTTTTCTGTGGGAACAATAATCTCATTTCAAAATGTGTGGGTGGGTAGATTATAAATTATGGGCTTGGAACTCAGCTATAGGACTAGGGAGGGACTGGGTTAAATAGTTGTATGATTAACATGCCACTGCATTTTTATGAAAGAAAAGTTTGCTACAAGGATTATCGGTTCAGATTGGGAATGAATCACCCAAAGGTATGCAGTGGTTTAGGTGGTAGAAGCAGGTAGCGGTGGAGAGGGCAGAAATAACCCTCCTCCCCCTTTCCCCTACACACATTCTGGCAAAGAAAAGAAAAGTATGTATGTACTCTGAGGATTTTAATCCTTTTTTTCTTTTTAAGCCTTCCTCCTCCTGTGGGAAAGTTCTCTAAAATTATGGAGAGAATGTGCCATGTAATAGATACTGCTTTATATTCCACCTGCATATGGCCTTAAAGTGTGTGTTAGAAGAAGCAGAGGTTTAGAGATCAGCTGAGTAGATGATTTTGAATAGTCACATGTACTTGGGGTTTCTGTAAGGGCAAATGGGGCTACATAATCTTTCAGGTGCCCTGCAGGTCCATTTATTCATTGAATGTTTATCAAACACCTATCAGGACTGAACAAACTGATGTTGGTCTGCAGGGTCCATCAAGACCCCTCTTGCTTTCTGCCTGAGTTCACACCCAACCGAGAAAAATGACACTGAGGTTAGGCAGATGGAGATTAGACTGTTACCATTATTATAGATAAACACTACCCAGAGTATAAAGGGAAGAGAGCAATGGCTTTCCTAACATCAACCCTCAGAATAAATCCAATTTATCTACCCATTCTCTAGCACTGCTGAACCATCACAGGGTCTCCCACCTCTGTGTGTGTTGGGGGGATCCTTCTTCAGCAAAATCTGCAGCAAGGAAGAGCAGTGTAGAATGTATGCTTTCTGCAATCAGACGCATTCCCAGAGAATGAAAGGGAGAGAGGGATTGTCCAAAGAAGTTTAGCCCCTTCTCCCAAATGCACTCAGGAGCTAAGTCACTCTCCCTCCCAATGGAGAGTAAGATAGAGTGGAGGGAGGCCTTAGAGTTTAAGGTAAGTTCCTCCTCATGGAAACCTGGAGAGTTGGGAATTGTTGTGTTCCAGAGAGGAGGCACTCTCCATACATCTACTCTCTTCTACACTTCCCAGACTCCACTGCCGTTACACTGGGGTCATAGGTCATATGACTGTGCCTGGCCAGCAAACTTGAGTGGAGGCAATGTATCTCTTGTGAGTTGGTTAAATCTGTCCTCAGCCCTTCTCATTCTCTGCCTTGGTGTCCTCAGAAGGTATATACACTATATGACATGGCTATAAGACAAAGGGAAACTGTCTAAATTGAAACAAAATTTGTGTGAATAAAAAATAACCTCTATTTTTCTAAGCTACTGAGATTTGAAGATTTATGTGTAAGCACAGCAGAGCCTGTCCTGTCCTAACTAAAATAACACTCCTCCTCAAACATCAGGGACTGGATATACTGTGAAGAAAAGCAGACATAATCTTTATGCTCATGGAGCATTTATTCTAGAGAGGAAGATGGGTAACAAATGGGTGAAAAATAAATAATTACTACCAATGGTACAGGCTCTGAGGGAATAATTATGAACAGTAATTGTCAGGGTATAGATATGTTGGGTCACCAGAGTAGACTTCTCTGAAAAGGTGACATATTAGCAAATCTAAAATGATGTATCGCAATAAAAAGTGAGTTATTTTTACATAGTAACCTCATACTATTAAAATTACAGTACACACCTTTCATGGTGTGAACATGCTTCTCTTGACAACATATTGGCTAGTACACATATGCCAAGGGTTTTTTCAGCCCATTGGCATTGGCTAAGACAATATTATTTTTCTTTTCCTGTTACAGTTTCTATTATATATATAAGCATTTGATTTTTATTCAACAGGCATGTACCTTTAATGTTAAGTGTGTTTCCAAACTACATCAAAACCCCTCCCTGACAATATTCCATTTCCTGTCCCCGTATCCCCACTCTGTGTGATGTGTCCTTACTGGCTGTAATCACTGATGCAGAGTGTGACTTTGAAACCTCGGGATTCTTTCTAACCTCAGAGACTGGTGTGTAGTTAGACAGCACATATGCACATGCTTCAGTAGGACAACACATACATTAATTTAATGGAAAGACCTGCGCTTTTTTCCAACTGATAGACCAAATAAAATCTGGAGATGACTGTGGTTGATAATTCCTTTTATTGCGTTGTCCAGGCTCCCTTTTCCCTTATGTAGGTAACAATTTCCTGATTTTCCATTGGGGTACCACCCTTTTCCCCATTCACCAGTTACATGCTCTGGGTGGACATGTGACTCAGAGCTTGACCATCAAAGAATGGCATTGTCCTTGCTCCAGTGATTGGCTATGTGAACTGATACAGTCCACTGAAAATCAGGCCCTATATTTGTGTGGGAATCTTGGGGGAAGGGGTGATTACCTTCTCAGCTGGATACAAACCTAGGTGAACATAGGGTTATACTTGCTAGTTCCCATCTTGCTTTAGAATACAATTCACACTGAAGAGAGTAGGGTGCTTCAAGTCATGGGTGAACCCACCACTTGTGCCAACTTCCTCCTGGTCCCCAAGTCATGAGTTTCCCATGGCTTACAGTGAAAGCAAATCTAACTGATAGAGAGGATAACATTCACTGAGCAGAAGAAAGAGGTCAGTGGACCAAGTGTCAACTATTATGCTGATCTATTGTCTCTTTATTGCTTTCTCTAAAACTTAGGTGCTTCAGAGAGGTTCTGATAATTGCCTGACAAAAAAGTTCACATCTAATAGCTTTATATTCCTTAGTAGGGAATGTATGTATTGAGAATAAAAAAATAGCTCCTATCTAATGAATAAATGTTATTCAAGGTATAAAATTTAAAAAAAGAAAAAGAATACTGCAAAGGCACATTAAAGACATTTAAAAGCCAGGCAATAAAAACAAAACAAAAAGCAAAACAACAACAAAAATCTTGTTGAAAATTTTTTGCCCAGTAGGAGATAAAATAAATGTTAACTGCTTCACTCCCTAAAGTAGACTTAATCAATTCACATAGCTATTTAATTACTTCTCTTAGTCTCTCTCTCTCCCTGGGCAATGAAAGAAAGAAGAAAGGAAGCTAAGAATTATCAAATGCATCATTTAAAAACCTAATTGTCACTACAACCTTAGGAGTTAAATTATGTCATTTCAATTTTATAAGAGAGAAACTGAGGCTCAGAGAGGGTGATAATTATAAGTAATCTTTTTTTTCAGTGCTTCATATGTCACAGGTGCTTTTCCAAGTGCCTGTATGAACAGTCCTATTTAATTCTCATACAACCCCATGAGGACGGCAACATTATTCCTCAGTTCATGAAGAAGGAAACGGAAACACAAGGAGGTAAAATAACTTGTCCAAGCTCATACAGCTTGTGCCAGAGCCATGATTCAAACCCAGGTGGTCTTACTCCAGAGTCCATGCCCTTAACCCTTAGGCTGTTTTGCCCCTATAGGCCAAGACATCTGTGCAAGTTGATTTGCCCAAAGTTCCAGAGTGAATCAGTAGTTGTAGTGGCTGTGTTTCTTTACTGAAAACAACATGATTAAATCTAGCTGTTTTAAGAAGGAAGGGATCCATTGAGAGATATAGTCAGCTCTCACAACTGATTAAGAGTCTGAAATAAGAGATTTGAAGCTAAACTTCCAGGAGAGATTCCCATGGAGAGAGGCTGTCCTGTCATGATCAGGGCATTGGGAACCAGGAGCTGCTACCCCAGCTGAAGAGCCAAGAGCAGCATGCTATGTCAGCTGTGACAGTGAAGTGGATTCCCTCAACCCAGCCTCCTCCTTCATAAATCTCTCACTGCCCCCAAAATGCCCTCCAGGATCCATTGGATTAACAGAGCCTATGCTGTATCCTGCAACAAGAAAAACACATTCTGTGTTGGGAAGGAGAGACTTACACTCTAGAGAACCATCAAAATGTGGAGCAGGTGTTTATATGGGCTCAATGACAGATGTCAAGCACAAGGCAGAACTCATATTGGAGTCCAGATCTAGCCAACCCCAGAGTCTGTGTTCTTAACCATATCATTCTATACAGCCCTCTAATGCCCTGGTCCCAAAGGACCCAGGGCTCACCAGGGTTAGAGGCCTTGGATCTGTGACACCTCACGTGTTCTGTTTGGGGTCCTTGCAGAAATACCTGCTGCCTGACCCACATTCATTATCCAGAAGAGCTTCTCTATCTCAAATTCCAGGTGTCATTTCATCCTGAAAATGGGAGTGAATACGGGAAGTGATACCCTTTACTACTCTGTGGAGTCTAGATGGACTCAAGACTTAAGGACTTGACCTTCCTGTGCTTGAGCCTATCTGCCTTCAGACTCAGAGCATCCCAAGGGAAGAACCTGTGCCTTCTTCATACTGGTTTTCCTGTTCCTAGGACTGGGCCAGACACATCGTGGGTGCTCAAGAAATATTGGCTGAATAAGGAAAAGACCAGAGGGATGCATGGGTGGTGAAGAGCTCTTTTGATTCTCAGTTGTTCCTAAGGAGGAACAGGTCTACTCATGTTGGGAGACAGTTTGTGGAGAGAAAGAGAGTAAAAAAGCAGGCCAAAAATAACCCAGAGGGCCACATCATGCTCCCAAGGAAGCCATAATCCTCCCACTGACACAATCTCTTCACGCCCCACTGCAGCCCAATTGTCTCCCCAACACTCACTTCACACCCCATGGTAATGAACTAATCTCCCTGCACAACCAATCCCCACATCACACAAACCCCAGTCCTCCCTCCTCATAAACCGTTGACATACCAGAGTAAACCCCAGGCTCCCACCTCACAACCACTTCACACTCCACATCAGGTACCAGTCCTCTGTCCCCACACGTATTTGACACTGAGAGCGACCCGTGGGGCTTCCCCTCCAGAACACTTTCCCACCTGTGCTACCACTTCCCACTCCCTGGAAAGTGTGACTTCACAGTGCACTTCTGGCCACCGTGCTCCCATGACAAGTCCAATCCTCTCTCCACAAAACCACTTACACTCAACCTTGAGCACCGTCACCCCTCACTACAGCAGCTTCCCTCTGGAGAGTGAACCCCAGTCTTCTCCCTCACACCTCTCACATTCCAAAACACGCCGACCCTTCTTACCCGCAGCCCCTCCACACTCCACATAAACCCCAGTCCTCCCTCCTCGAAACATGTCACAGTCATGTAAACGCAACCCTCTCACAAACGCTGGACACTTCCCAGTGAACCCCAAAGCTCACACACCACAACCCCTTCACACTCCACAGTGAAAGCCGATCCGCCCAGGCTCAGCCCCTTCAGGCCCAAACTCTCACCTCCACCATCCTTTCACATCCACAATAATCTCCAATTTTTCCTCTCCACGGACACCACACACTCTCCAGTAAACCCCGACCCTGCTGACCCCCAACCTCTTCACACTCCACAAAAGACTGCAATCCATCCACCCTCATAGTGTGTTTATGCTTCATAATAAGCACACCTCCACCACCACCTGTGACACAGCAGAGGAACCCAGTGCTCCATCCCTACAACCACCTCACCCCCACAGTCCCTCTCAATCCTTTCTCCCCGTGAATAATTCACACTCCACCCAAGCTCACAACCTCACGCCCCACCCTGAGCACCAATCCTCCCACCCCTGCAGTCATGTTACAATCCACAGTGAAGACTGACCCTTTCACCCCACAACAACTTCACATCCTACAGAACCACAGACAGCCCTGTTACTTCATCCTCCTGCCGACCACGTCTCACTTCCCAGTGCACCCCATACTCCTGCCACATAACTAATTCATATCCCACGTTAAGCATGACACTCCCCTTCCCACACACGCACTGTCACACTCAAGGGTACATGTGGTCTCCCCTCCCCCAGCCTTCCTACATTCCACCTTCACCACCGGTCCTCCCCTTCTACATGCTGCAGGCCACACTCCCGAATGAACCCAGACCATTCACCCTCACAACCACTCATGACCCAGGATCAACCCCTGTCTTCCCTGCACTGTTCTATATTCTGTAGTATAATAACTCTGAAAATAAAAATTATACTCCACAGTGACACCAATTTTTAACCCAATACCCCTCCACACTCTGCGATGAACCCCTATCCTCCTGCCCAGTCGGTCACTTCACACTCCACAATAATCCCCAGTCATCTCCCTCCAGCCACTGCAAGTGCCACAGCGATTTCCAGTCCTCCCTCCTGTAAGCAGGTCTCATTGCACACCATGCCTCAGTTCTCCCTCTGTGTCATCACTTCACACTCCACATAAACAACAATTCTTGTACATGTACACACATTCACACCCACAGCAGCCCACAATCCTCCCTCTTTACAAACACTTCACACCCTCCCACCTGCCATCTTTTCACACTCCATGGTAAATCCCCTTCCTCGAATCCCACAGTCCCTGAAACCTCAACCACAAACCCCAGCCTTCCCACTCACACAGCCACTTCACACTCCCCGCTTCTTGTCTTGTTTTCCTTCCCTCCCAGCCCTTCATACTGCACAGTAAGCCACTGTGCTCTTCCTGTCAATCATTTCAAACTCCACAATGAGCCCTTTACTCCTCAACCTGTACGAGTCTTCTAAAGGACGTTAGTGGGAACTGGAATACCATTTTATAATCAAACCTTGAAAGATGTTGATAAAATTAAGTCTCTAATTCCAAGAACCTACCTTAGGAACTTAGAGTAAGAGAAGAGCCGCATTTTCTGCTTTGCCATGCTGCTTAAACCAGGGACTATTGAAAGTGTGATGTTGGTGGCATGGGTTACCCACGGTAGCTTTGCAACATTTCTAAGAATTGGGTACTGAAATCGAGCCCTCAGTTACTGCTGATAACACACAGGATTTCCTTTCATAAATACCCACTTTCAGTAATTTTGAAGAGCTCCCACAATCAGTTAAAATGAAGTAATGCAAAATTTCAAGTGTATGAAATTAAAAATCATTTGCACGTAAGAACCAAGGAGACAACTTGAACTTATGAACAAATGCATAGTCCATCACACTTCATTCAGACTCATATTGAGGGACCAGCATAAGTCTGCCATCTAATGAGGGAGGACATGAGCAGTTCTCAGTATTTTAAATTGTAAACTAAATTGTGCATTAATTTGTATTGCCACTTTATGAACTGACTAAAATATCAAGTAAGTTCTGTTTCAAGCTGAACTTGCTGTCTGATTCCTGTTGATCAGAAGTTTTGATTGGTTAATTTATATCTTTGATCAATAAAAAATGGGAGGTGAATTAAGTACAGAAAGCTGCCATCAATTATTTTTAGATGAAATCCTTTCCAAACTTTGCATCCATGGAGTAAAAGCAACAAAAAAGATATTCCTTGTGGTAAAAGTGTGTGGGTACCACCATGCCAGTTAAACTCCATGTTTTACAAGCATGTCTAGAGAGGACTTTGGGTTCTTTGAAGCTCACAGTTGGGCTGGTCCGGTTCTCTACTAGTCGGTAAGTATACACAGAGGAGGCAGACATTCTGTCTCCTTCACGGGTTTTATTTCCCCAGTGCCTATGTATTGAATGGCATTGAATTAACATCTTCAGATTTACTCAATTTTCCCAGATAGCACTTATTTCAACTAATCCATTGCTAGTGCTTCTATTTTCCTTTTTTCTTTTCTTTTTCCCCTGAAGTTTAACTAACACAGAATACTGTGTTAGAATTAGTCATCCACTGGCTGTGCCAGCCAGCAGCCTCTGAACCAAAACCTTGCCACAGAGTGTGGCTGTCGCAGTGACTGGAATGGAAATGGAAATAAATCAAGGGTTATTTTTCCCACCCTGAAACACCAGAGAATGGTATCAAGCTTAGAAATGTGGACTCGGGGAAGGAGAATTCAAGTCCAGCAAAGGCGTTGCAGCTAGTGAGCCTGGCTGGGAACTGGGCAGGTCTGTTGCAATGGGTTGCATGATGTGACCTTACTGGAGTACCAGAGAGGCAACTCCTAGTGGGTGTGGAGGGAACCCCAGGCAGAGAGAGGGCGTTAAGGCACATGATGGTGATGTTCCAAAGGATGATTGGAAGGAAAGGGCGATGTCTGGAACCGATAAGCTCTGGCTATTTATTTGCACCTTACTGGAAAGCCATGTAAATTAATGGAAACTTCCTGGCAAAATACTTTGACTTGTAGCAACTTCTCTGCCATACTTAAGTGATAATCTAGAAGGAACGTTTGCCCACACCCTATTCATGTTAACACTGCAAGCAATTGTTCCTCTGGCCATAAGACAGCTCATGCTTGTGAATAGAAGAAAGCTTTAGATTTGGTATTCAATTAGACACCATGGAGTGAACAAGGGCCTTCCATAAGCTGCCCAATAGTGCCTTCACAAAGAACCCCAGGCTTCATTTCAGGTCCTTCTGTTGCGAGGTTCATCAAGAGCTCCAGAAGCATTGTACTGACATAACTAAAACCAAGTCAGCAAGCAGTGATTCAGTTCAGGGTAGCCTGAGTGCCCACCATGGTGCTGGGTGTTCCTGTGCTAGTTCACAAAGACATTCGCTTCTCCAGCAAATACTTAGTGAGCACCTACTACATGCCAGATACTTGTAGGTTCTCATAGATTCAACAGTGAGCAAAGCCCCCCATCCTGTCTTCAGGAGGCCCCAAGCCCAGGGGATAGGCACAGATATGTGGACAGAATATTACACCACAGTGAGGCAACTCATACTGTCAGCATCTCACCCATCCTTAGCGGATAAGGAGGAAAGATTTCCAGAGGAAGTAATACTTCTGACCTTCATCATAAAGATATAAAAGGTTGCCTACTTTAAGAAGCAGGGAGGCAGGAGAAGGAAAGATGTGAGCAAAAGCATATAGATGAGAAACTATTTGGTATATGGCAGGGTGTCTGTTTGGTCCTACTAGAAGGGAAAGGGGAAGAAAGTGGCCAGAGCCACTTTCTTTCTTTCTTTTTTTTTTTTTTTTAATTATTCCTGGTGGAACAGCTTGGGTACTGATGAAGGCCATAAGCAACTAAGAAAGTTGTAGTCTCATGAGAGAGGTAAATAATCTGATATATACACACACATTTATATAAAATAACCTGAGATATCTACAATATGAATGTTATAATCTGATTTTATATATATAATATATGACATACTCTATAACTATTCAAATTTCAGTTTACCTCTTGCTATGGCAGGCCAAGATGCAGGATAGAGAAACCAGGATTTGACACCATAGAACTTGGTTCCCTGTATCCTTGGGCAAAGTCTCAGGAGACTGCAAGCCCCTCAGGGCAGCCATTCTCGTACTGACTATGATCCACTGAGGTGTGGGATTAGTGCGGAAGCAAAGAGGTGATAACGCGCCTTCTCACAAGCCACTGACTAGTCCAGAGAGAGCCACAGTATGTTATTGCCACCAGCCCCTGGAGGACAGGGAGATCCTGGCCCAAAGGAGGCCTGGAGTTGAGATGAGGGCCCTGCAAAATGTGGACCTCAGACTGCAGGACGGAACAATGTCTGTCATTGGCAGAGGATGCCAGTATGAGGAGGCATCCAAATGAGAACCAGAGCATCTGCACTTCTGAGGAAGCCTGCAGAAGAAGACAGCTGAGAGACAGACAGTCCTCCCCCGACACCACAAGGCTGCGCAGCCTTCTTTCACCACTCAGGTGTCCCCTTGGAACACAGAGGAGGGTAAAGAAGCAACAAGAGATATGCATGCGCCTAAAAGAGCCTGAGGTCACCTGAAGGAGACTGCTCTAGGCCAAAGTGTTAGTTACCCCCTGCAACCCTTCAGGAACCAGGGCTGGGTTTCTCCCATTTTTGTGTCCCAAGCACCTAGCACAAAGCCTGGCATTGAAGAGTATCTCAGGAGAGGAGCACTGAATGGTAAAGGAACAGAATAGTGAACAGCATCAATGTTTACAGCGGCCCACAGGCCCAAACTCACAGAGGAAACATGGGCGGAATGGCAGACACCTGCCCTCTGGTTTGAAAACGAACTGCACAACTATAGGAGTGAGAGCCCTGTTTTAAATCAGTTACTGCGGATGAGAAACCAAATTCAATTTAATGCAATATAGTTTTAAAAAGGAATAGTTGTAGAAATAAACAAGATTATAATACTGAAAAAAAAAAAGGTATGATATTAAAAAGAAGAGGTGAAGAAAGAAAAAAAGCACAATGCAGCCCCTAGGCTGCCTTGATAAAAGCAGCCTGCGCAGATGAAGGGAGCTGATAGGAATATCCAGCAAGTGGGGAGGACTCTGGGGGTCCCAAAAGGGATGAGGAGTTTCGACAATTTGTATGCCTATGAAATCAAACCTGCTTTGGCCCACTGGAGGTCAAGACCAGCTGGAGAAGAGCCCAGCTGTCTCAACTAGGATGGCCTAGTCCAGTTCACTGTCAGTTGATCCCCCCCCCCACACACACATGAGTGAGCCCAAACATGATTGGCAGAGCTGACTGCAGATGCATGAATGGACGCAGCTGAGACCAGAAAGACTTTCCGGCTGCTCCCTGGACTTGTGAGCAATGCAAATGCTTATTGTTCTAGACTCTGCCTTTTGAAGTGGTTTGTTACACAGTAATTACTAATATACTGTAGGAGACCATTCTGTATGGGGTGGGCCCAGCCCCCAGTGGCAAACATTTATTGCACAGTAACTTCCTAAAATCCATGCTAAACCTTCCCAAGGATGAGTGTAACCCATTCAACCACTTTTCGCCTTTTCATTTGTAAATAGCCCTCTTCTGTGATGTGATTAGCAGCGTTGGCTCCTTTGTTTTCCGTAAAAGGTAACCACCTAAAGCAACCTGTGCATAGTAAATGAGGACTATCATCGTACTATGCTGAGACCCAGTGAAGAGTGGTCACAGCTAGGGCCTTGGCTTTTGCTCCCTTTGAGAGAAAATCGATGCTGTCCCTTTTCCTCCACCGGACTTGGTAGTCCCTGTGAATGTCTCATTTTCATCCATAATGACGCGGACACTGAGGGCTGGTGTCCGCATCAATATACCAAGGGAGTCAAGGAGGCCTGCATCCCACTTCTGCATGAATCTAAAATGTTGACACCATATGCACTTATATATTTCATGGGAGGATTTAGTGTAGTAATTTTCACAGTGCCCATAATTAACACTCAACAAATTCTGTCTATTATTAGCATTTTTATGAGTGAACTGGAGAAAAGTACCAGTGGGGAAATGAAGACATCACTGGAAAATAAATTCCATAAGACAGGCATTCTTTCATACATCAAAAAGGCGAAATAGTTATTTTCATTATCTTTTTTTTAATTGATACATTTATTTTGGGAGAAATCACTTCCTTTATATGTCTGTGTACTGGGCACAAGTCCAAATGAACACAAAGAACTTCAGATGCCAACACACTCTCTCCTGCTTCTCTGTGACAACTGCGATCGTCCTTTGTTTTATAGGTTCTCTTATAAAGGCTCTTTCTCTGGATGACAGTGAGTCTCAAAATTTAAGACTAGTCAGGACCAAGGATATGACAAGTTCATGTAACCTTGAGCCCTCCCTAGGCTGACGAAGAGCAGAGCAGCCTAAGAAGGTCTTTTTATAAGACTAGGCAACAAAAAAAGAGGAGGCTAAACATCAGACTTTCAAACAACCTCTAAGAAAAAGAAATTCTCCCCCTGGGAACTCTACACATTATCTTTGTAATAAATTTCAAAATCCAGAACCTGGATTTAAGGTTTCTCTTTCCGTAAGGATGAAGGAATCACAAGTAAAATAAGTCGTGATTCAAGTTGGCATTAGGAGTGACAGTAAAGTCTAAATGTGCATCCTTCACAAATACTGAGTCCCAGGTCACATGCCGTCTGCTCTCTTCCTCCTGAAATGCCATGGTTTTGTCACTTGAAGACCCTTACTTCTATACATCTGAGATATTGAGCCAAGAACAGAATGTGTTAGTTTGGCGTGTGTGCAATACAATTTCAAATACAATTTCAGATCCGTTCTCCGACTGCACTGGAAGTAGGATATACCTCAGGGATGAAAATTGTTAAAACTGGAAATCAAAATGCTATTGCTCATGGGTAATTCATGAAGACTTTGAATTTGTTCTGTTTAAATATTTTACTCTTAAATTTGTTTGCATGTATGCTACTTTAATTTTGCCGACATAACAACCAACTACAAATTCAGCAGCTTAACACAACGCATATTTTCTTTTCTCATATTTCTTAAATTGGAAATCTGGGTGATTTTCAGAGTTTTGTGATTGGGGTGTCACCAGCCAACATCAGCCAGCCTGGCCTCTATTCTCAAAACTCGGAGAAAGAATCCACTTCCAGGGTCTTTGAAATTCTTGGCAGAATCTGCTCCCTCCCCGCAGCTTCCTTGCACACCCACCCAGATCCCATCTTCAAAGCTAGCCACAGTGTGTGAAATCCCTCATATATTTCAAACCTCTTCTACCCCATCTCCCTTTCTTTTCTTTCTGCTTTAGGGACTCTTGTCCTATGGGGATCCACTCAATAATTGAGGACAATCCGCCTATTTTAGGTTCAGCTGAGTAAGTAACCTTAATTTTAACTGCAAAATTCCTGTACCACGTAACTAACATAAACCCCCGGCTTATGTTACACTTGCAGTTGGAGATTTGCCTATAGTATTATGAGACCAGTACATTTGTTGCAAAAAAAATAATATTTTAAAACTATAAATATATCTATAAAAGTATTGCTACAGTTTAGCCCTTGCGATGGTTTCTTACATGGAACAAACAAGGGGCATTATGTCCTCAGAATTTTTAGCTGTTTTATTATGTTTTTTAATTATAAAATTTACCAATGTGAGCTTAGAAGAGCACATAGAAGAAAATAAAGTACTATATTTTAGAAATACCACAAAAAATAAAGATATCTTCATCATGTCAGTTTTGAGACATAAAAATTCTTGTGGCACTAGAGTGTTTCAGTGTAAAAAAAGGTCTTTCAAAGGGATGGGTAGCTCCACCTTCCAGAACTGAACACTGGGTACTAGCAAAACAGCCACTCCTCTCAGACCCACTGGGTTTGATCCTGTATGGGGCACCCCAAAAGAAAAGAGAAAATGCTGCTGAATATTATTCACCCAAAATTTCAGCTGCTCTCCTATACAATCGATTCAATTTCAGAGATATTCAGAGGCATTTTATATGAACAAGATTCTTACCCTGAGCCTCAATTTGAAACCATAGGAAATGAAGCAGGTCATCAAAGAGATAGCTGCACCCCCATGCTCATTGCAGCATTATTTACAACAGCCAAGATATGGGAACAACCTAAGCATTTGTCAATGGGTGAATGACTAAAGAGGACAAAGAGATATTGCATGGAACATTACTAAGTCATGAGAAAGGAGGCAATCCTGCCATTTGTGACATCATGGAGGGACCCTGAGGACATTATGCTAAGTGAGATAAGTCATACAGGGCAAGACAAATACTATATGATGTCACTTATATGTGGAATTTTAAAAAGCCAAAATCATAAAAACAGAAAGTAAAAAATATTGGTTCCTAGGGGCAGGATAATGGTGGGATAGGAGAGATGTTTAAGGGTGCGAACTTGAGACTTACACACAAGTAGGTCTTGGAGATCTACTGCACAGTATAGCAAATATAGACAGCACTATTGGATTACAACCATCCAATCTGCTAAGAGTCTAGATCTTAATTATTCCAACCACAAAAAAGAAATGATACTTCTGTGATGTGACAGAGGTGTTATCACTACAATGGTAATCACATTACAATATGCTAATGTGCCAAAAAACATCTTGTGCATTTTTAGTTTACTCAATATGTCAAATATATTTCACTTAAAAAAAAGTAGGTCATTCAATCCAACCATCCATTACATTCCTGAATCTCCCCAAGTACCTTCTCACATTCACGACTGAATACTTTATTGCTGAGAATTTCACGACCTCATGAGATAGCCTAGATCATTATTTTTGAATTGTAAGACAAGGATTGAAGTATACTTAGGTTATTTGGGTGCCTTTCCCAGTAAATACAGTAGGGACATGGAGAACTGACATAAGAGATGAGCAGAGAAATAAATATAGGGTGTATTTTTAATCAAGTTACTGTGTCAGATAACTGTACCTTAATCCTATCTGCTAAGGAACTCTGGGGAAAAAATTGAACACATATCACAATGATCTAACACAGGGGATGAGGTTGCTGGGGTATTTATCTACCACAATGCACAATTACTAGTTGCACCTGCTATTGAGTTTATTCCCATACATGTGGCAGACTGGAATTGCAGAACATTCTTCAGCCTCATGGCAAAGGAGCACAGCACTAGAAATTGTCTTACAAGATATGAGTAGGGCTTCAACCAGGTGTGTGACAAGGTGTGGAAGTCTATTCTTCATTGCAAAAGGCATATGCCATTGTGCCTTCTCAGGGTCTCTCCCTCTTGTTTTGTTAACCTCCCCCTTGGAGATTCTCCCCTTCCTTTCCCTTGTCTCAGTCCATGTGATCTGGAAGGTGCTGATTCTAGCTCCTCCTAGTTGATGAGCTTCTGAGTCAACACATTACCTACCCAGTCCCGGCCAATAATTGTAAACCATTTCATACTCACAGTGATTGGTTTAGAGGTGGATAGGTGTCAAAGCCAGTTGATTCAGAGCTAATGCTGCAATTTTTCTAGAGTAATTATATACTATCTGCTGGGGTTGCTGATAGCTTGAGAGCTGGGATGTTCTTGTGGCCATCTTTGTCTAAGCCTGGGAATGAAGGCAGCAGGAGAAAACATATTCCTGCCCATATTATTTGAGCATCTATAACCAGATATGTGTGATTCTCCCTGGATTCTCACCTTGGATCAGTTTGAACGGCATCCTGGCCAACACACTTATTTTAAGTCTCCATCTGTCCTCCTTGGGATTTCTTCTCATTTGTCCTAGGACCACTCAGTAGGGACATATGGATCAATTCCCATCTCTCTTTCAAGGGCTCACCCATGAGAGATAAAGAGAATTATGTGGTGTAGGCACTATGCACATGTGCAGTGATTAAAAACAAATTTTGGGGTTTTCTGACCAACCTGAATTTTAAACTTGGCTCAGGTATTTGCTACTTGTGTAGCCTAAGGTAAGATATTTAAACACTGTGAGCCTTATTATTTTTTTTTTACCATCTATAAAATGGAAACTGGGTGCCTACTTTGCAAGCATTTTGAGAGCTAAAGTTTGGGATTTGCTTAAAAATATGACTTTTGAACTTCCGCCAAGATGGAGGCATAGGGGGAGACACCATGCTTTCTCACACAATCAAGTTTAGAGACAACTAAATATTAGCAACAGAAAACACAGCCAGAACACAGAAAATCTAACTTTTTGGAAGTCTGATAAGAACAAATTCTTCAGCCTGACCGGTAGGAGGGGTGAAACCAGCAGCTGGCAGAGCAGGGTTGCACAGGAAAACTTGGTCGGATGGACTCAAGCGCGTGGAACCTAGGTGCGGGGTTGCAACAGGTGGACCTAGTGAGCGACCCAGTGAGAGACCGCAAGGAACCAGCGAGGGAGCAGGGCCGAGATTTGACTGTGGTCTCGCGTTGGTGCGTGGATAGACAAGCGAGGGAATGGGCGATTAGACGGGACCAGCAGGCCCCAGCAGCGAGCTCAAAAGAGACCTTACAGGCAAGAAGGGGCTGGAAAGAGGTATTTCAAGTCATGAAATCCAAAGACCTAGAACCAAGATTGCTCTATCCAGCAAAACTTTCATTTAGAATGGAAGGACAGATAAAGTACTTCTCAGATAAGATCAAATTCAAGGAGTTCATCATCACCAAGCCCTTATTATATGAAATGTTAAAGGGACTTATCTAAGAAAAAGAAGTTACAAAAACATGAACAGTGAAAGGACAGCAAACTCACAGTTAGTAACAACCACACCTAAACCAAAAGCAAACTAAGAGGACAGCTAGATCAGGAGCAGAACCATAGAAATGAAGATTACATGGAGGGTTAGCAACAGGGGAGTGGGAGAAGGAGAAAGGGGGAGAAGGTACAGAAAATAAGTAGCATAGACAGTAGATAGAAAATAGATGGGGGGCAAGAATAGTATGGGAAATACAGAATCTAAAGAACTTGAGACAGGTGGTCATAAACTAAAGGGGGGATAATGGTGGGGATGGGGGGGTAGGGTGGAGGGGAATGAAGAGGGGGAATAGAACAACTGTAATGGCATAATCAATAAAAATTAAAAAAATTAAAAAAAAGAAGTTCTGGGGTATATTGCCAGCCTTTGAAGAAGTCCATGTATGGCTGCCAAGAACTAAAATTTTAGAGTATATGGAGTCTGGGTGTTGAATAAAGACACAACATAAATCACCAAAAAATATATATATGACTTTTGATAGTAAATGCCCAATCAATTTGGTGATATTTGAAGAAAAAAAATTACAGAATTGAAATACAATACTTTTTTAAGGTTAATTTAATGGCATAGGTATTCGTCTTCATAAAGGTAGTTATAATTATCCTCTCTCACACTAACCTTCTTTTCTCTTAGATGAAACTCCGCCATCTCTAGGCATACATTGTTTATATTTGTGCATTACAATCTCAGCAAAGCTATGACAATGAGGTAAGACATTTGAATCTGTGTCAGTCAGAACAGTGGTGTGTGCTGGCTCACTGGCTATCCAGTATGTTTTGGATCCTCAGTCCTATAATTTACTAGTCTCATTAAGTATAGCTCAGATGAAAAATACATCTACTTAAATATTTTACCTGGTGTGCAGAGCAGCAGCTCATTCCACCAACAAAGTAGTTTTCATTTCTCTTAAAGCAGAGATTACCACTGAGGCATAATCTCTGAGACAGGACTGGTTTGACCTTGCAGTGATACTGGTTCTTGTGGGCTCTGTACCCCCTAACTATCGGCCACATTTGAAATTCTTGCCCAATTATACTGTGGTGGTACAGTTCCCTCGAAACACGGGCTTAGGAGAATTACCAGACTGGAACCAAGTCACAGAGTGATGATGCTGAAGGGCTGATCTTTCATCCCAAAGTAATGGATGGGGTGCTTTTCCAGTTTTTGGATCTATGGCTCCTCCTGGTCCAGAAAGTACAGTCTTAGACTAGCATCATTTCTTTTTTTATTTTAATTGTTGTTCAAGTACAGTTTTCTGCCTTTTACTCGCATCCCAGCACCCCCCCAGCCCTCTCCACCTCTCTCCGGTTTCCACCCCTGTTTTTGTCCATGTATCCTTTATACTTGTTCCTGCAAACCCTTCCCTTTTTCCCCTGAAATTTCCTTCCCTCTCCCATCTGGTCACTGGCAGCCTGTTCTCTATTTCAGTGTCTTTGGTTATATTTTGCTTGCTTGTTTGTTTTGTTGATTAGGTTCCTGTTAAAGGTGAGATCATATGGTATTTTTTTGAACCTTGCATCCTGTCCTTAAACCACTGTAAAAAGGTTGGTTGACTTCTTACTCTGATTAGTAATTTGTAGCCAGTGATTTCCTATTGTCTTATTTGTGGTTGAGTTTCCTGAGAAACAGACTCTGAGATGGAGACTTGTTTGCAGGAAGTTGACTGGGTAGTGTTTTCAGGAATAACATTTGTAAGAGATTACAGGGAAGCAGGATTGAGCAGAAGGAGAAACTGCACTGTTAATGTTGGTGCATCTGAAGCCTCAGCCCATCCCACAGGGCACTGGAACTGGGACAGACCTGCTGATTTCTCCTACGTGCAGAGGTCTTACCCTTGTACCTTCATAGCAACCAGTTCCTGAATCCAGCTGACCCCAGGGAGGGAGCGTGAAACAATTGGTCAAGAGGGCAAAGTAGCTACCTTCCAAGAGGGCAATTTTCTTCAGCAACCAATATTCCCGGCAGCTGAGGAAGTGAGTGTCTTGATTCACGGTGATGCACTGTAGCACCCACACGTCCCTTTTAAGGAAATTTGAAAGTGCATTTGGCATCTGTCTTGATTCAAACCAAAAATGAAAGCTGAAAACATGAACCGAAGGCTCTTCCTTAGAAATAATGGAAGTGGCATGATGATGAACTGGCTTGAGATGTGGAGTCAGACAGACCTGGGATTTCATTCTGTATATTCTACTCTCGGTATGAACTTGCAGCAATCCCATTCAATTTTATATATAGCTTCTTTGAGCAGCAGCTTTTTTTACTTCTACAGTGATGATGTTGCAGTTGCATGGCATATCTGAAACAATATGATGCCATGAAGTTTTTGAAGTACCAAATAAAGCACCTTGCATATTGAAAGCACTTAATAACTAGGAATTTCCTTTCACCTTAAAAACACTGAATGGTTTGTCAGCATGTCCTTCTTTATCCCAACATTGTAGTGAAGAATGTATCAGAATGTTGAAAGTTCACAATTGGTCGAATGCAGGGGAACACAGGCAACAAATGAGGAGACAAATGCTGCTGATATGGAAGCCAATACAGACAGTCCTGGAAGTACAGACCAGGAACCCTCAGAACAGTCTGAGGAATCAGATACGATTAGTGCATTCAGGGTGGTGTGGCCTGCAGACTGGTCTGAGGAATCAGGGCGAGCTTCTTGGAAGAGGAGAAACCTGACCAGTGTTCTGAATCATAAAGAAGGGTGATGGAACAGTGAGGACAAGAATTCAGGGAGGGGTTCTCAGGCCCAAAAGCAACTGAGACCAGGCGACATTTGGGTGTCTGTAGGTGCCACAGAACATTTGGGGCATAATCTTGGAGGGGGGTAGCAACAAAAGTGAAGGCTCTATTTTAATATGTTTGGTAATAGCAGCTCTTAATTCATCACTGCAGGTTGGGAGTCTCTTGTTTCAAATTCACTGAACAGCAATGAAGGAGAGAGTAGCTGAAAGGGTTCATGGCCTTGTTTAAATAAAGTCTACCTGGGGCTGAAAACCAGTTGGCATGGGTCCCACTTACTCCACCTTGTTAACAGCCCTGGATCTCAGGTTTAATAGTCCAGCTGCTTTAGACCAATTTTGATAAGTAGCCCATGTTTCCTTTGGATGAGGGAAGAAGTTATTCTCCTAAATCCTATGATCAAATGGAACCAAGATCCAAACAGTGTTCGAAGTTCATTGCAAGCCCACAGTGCTCACAATGCCTGTAACAGGAGTGGCTGTGTAAGGTGCGGCAGGTCTACCCTAGAAGGCTGTTCTATGAAGCCAGGCTCCATCCTCTACTCCCTCCGCTTGGGCGGATTGGCTGGGGAGCAAAGTGCCCTGTGGCCTGTCTATGACATGGTTTCCACTGTAAACTTTGTTTTCATTCTCTGTGAAAGGGTACTTTATGCTCTGAAGCTTATGAAAGTTAAAAAAAAATCCATTTCACATGAAATTTTTCAAGTTGGGACTCAGCCCAAACAGGATTAAAAAAATTGGCAAGTGAAAGTAAAATATTCCAGGAGGTTTTTAGAAATGCAGAGTGTTAACCAAAAAATAATTAAAACTTTAGAGTGTCTGGCTTGGCCATTTCAATGAGGGTGGTGAGTTTACTTATACACATGTCTCATCCTGGTCCACTTCCACACTTCCTAAAACATCATAATACTACTCCAGGCTTATATAGGACTTCATGATGTCAAAGCTCCTTTCATTATTAGCTCACATTTTTAACATATCACTGTGACATAAGCAAGGCCAAGAGATGAAGAATGAGGGACAGAGACAGATAACGTGACTTGCTTATATTGATTATGGCTATTATTTGGTGGAAAGAGTATGGTCTTTGGCTATAAGACACAGCTGGGTTCATAGATACTGTAGCTGTGGACGAGCTGAGAACTAAAGTCCTGATTACTTACAAACTCTGAGCCTTGACTTACTTGTGTGTCAAATGGGGACAATAGCCTTGTGCAGAATGCTGTGAGGATCCAATGAGATGGGGGTGAAAATATTCTGTTAAATTATGTCACTTCCATGTGAAATGAGGTTTGATGCAACTAGACATGTAGTTCAGGGGGTAAATGAATTCAACCCAGGTTTCCTGCATCCTGGGTCAGCATTTCTATTCCCAGTAGACCATCATCATCCATCTCAAATCACCATCACCAGTTTATCAGGGCATTATCAGATTTAAGCCTTCTTCCAAGTAGATCATAGGATCCATTGTAGATCTATGAACTCCCCAATCACTTTTGCCCCTCATCAGTTGGGGTGGAACCAGGTTCATGTAGAATGTGCTGGGGGTTTTATTCTCATACTAACTCACCTTGCTTCCTGAAGAGTGGCCTCTTATGTAATTTGGAGTGGTACTGTTTAATGCTTTGAAGCTACATCGCTCTTAGTTAGAAAGTGTGAGCTACAGGAAGACAGCATCCGAGTCCTCAAGGACTCTGTTCTCAGAGTCACTAAAGGCAAGGTGCACCCACAAGTCTAAACATCTGCCAAATCATGTCTGGAAAAAGAACACAACAAAATGAAACCAACCTCACCTCACAAACCAAACATCAAAACAGTGACCAGCCATGCAGAGGAAGATCTAAAGTTCCCCTAATGTACCCTCTCAAGGAACTAAATACTGAACATGATGAACTTCCTGTAACAAAGGCTAGCTAGCTCTTTATCATCACATGCCTCTCCCCCCAGAGACTTGAAAGAAGCACTGTAACAGTAAGATGTATGTCTCTTTCCTTTCTTCTCAAGCGACTATAAACTGGGGCAGGTAATGATAAACTGGGGCTCTTGTTCCCCCATAGCCCTCACGTGGGGTGGAAGAGTAACACTTATTAAGACCCTATTCAGTGCCAGATGCTGTATCATAGTCTTCACATAGCTTATCGTCTTCATTCTTTGAAATAATTCTTAAGTGGTAGGCATGAGCATTATTCCCAATGACAAACAGGGAAATAGGCTGGGGCAAATAACTCACTCAAGGTCACACAATTAGTAAATAGTAGAGCAACAATTCATACCTGAAACTGTTTCCTATTAGATCTCTTTGCCTTTCACATAGTGCGCTGCCTGAAAAGTAGTATGTGCTTATGGATCCAGGTTAAGTTGTTGTATTACCATGCCTAAAATAATGTTTGTATAAGATGTAGCATCCTGGTCAGACACAGACCTTATGTTAGAATGCTGTCAAGGCTAATTCTTACTTAGATACCAGATCTTGGAGCCCCATTATAATACATACCATCTACCCTTTCAGGTAGAGACAAAAGGCATGAATTGTAGTCATAAAATACAACTCACAAAACAACCCTTTGCAGTAGGCATTGCTATTACTTTTATATATATATATTTTGTAAATTAGGAAAATGAGGCATGGAAACTTTGCCCAAGCACAACTGAGATTCACCCTAGATAGTTCTGGTTCCTTTATGCCTATGGTTCTCAAACTTAACTGCAATTTAAAATACCCTGGGAATTTTCCATACTCTGGAGAGCCTAGACCTCACCCCCTGAGATTCAGATGCAATTGATGGGGGTGAGGTCCTGGCATTTGTGCCTATTATAAGCTGTCTGTGTAATTCTACTGTACAGGTAGGTCAGGAAGGCCCTGCATTATTTGGACCACCTCTGAATCTTGCTGTGCAGAAGTCTTGTTCTCTGTGCAAACCAGAGCTGACTCCTGCAAACCAGGTTGTCTGAAGTATTAATATGAACAGAATTGATAAGATAATTGGTTAAGAATAATTGAACCCTTCACCTGGAATGAGAACTTTTTGTGGTTTAGGTACCAAGCACCATGCTAGAAGTTTTTATGGTTTATGTCAGTTAATCCACAGAACAGCCATATGTAGTATGTAATCATTACTGTAGATGAGTTATGTCAAATATATTTTATCTTGTTTCCTTCCAATCCAGCTGAATGCAGGAGCTTGGAGCCTTGCCACTCACAGCATGGTCTGTGGAGGTCACCTGGGAGTTTGTTAGAAATACAAATTCTTAGGGCCCTCCCAACTCCCATCCATCTAATCAAAATTTGTATCCTCACAGTATAAAAGAACATGGCTGCTCTTAATAATGGCTCTAATGGTGGACAATTGGTGGGCAAACAAATAGTTGTCCGTTGACTAAATATAGCATATCACATTGTTGATTTCCCCCAACATCATTTCAGTGCTCAGTACCTGACATTCTATTACATCAACCTATACCTCACTCTTAAACAGAACCACCCTTGCTAGATAACAGGGGTTGGGGAGAAAGTCTTCCTTTGCTGCTGGTGCTCCCTTTCCGGGGGGAGAATCTCCACCAGGCTAACAACCCTGTCCTCTCTCTGCACACTGCCCATCTCTGCCCAGAGAAGGACACCTCAAAGTGACTTTTGTGAGTCTGGAAGAAAAACCCAAGCACGCGGACCTGGTCCAGTCCCACCCTCACTGCCCAGAACTGAACTGTGCACAGACCACACATATTTGCCCCTATTTTAGGCCATGCAGGGAAATTCATGAAACAGTTCCGGCTGAAGTCTAGAGTATTCGAGCACTGCCTGTGCCCACAGAGTACACCTGTCCACATGGCTGCGGGTATCCGCCCATTCTCCTAGGTGGCATTTTCCATAATGAAGGTTGTATTTTTATTGTACCTTTGTCAGAGGCAGAAAGATATTATGGATGAGGGCATAGACGATGGCCTGAAATAGCTGAGGTTCAAACCCTGGCTCTGTTACCTGCTTAACCTGAGTTGTAAGGATTCAATGAGATAATATACATAAAGCATTCAGAACAGTGCCTGGCACAAGGCAAATGCTCTATAAGCATTTGATAATAATGTTACCCTTTTATTCTGTTGTTCAGTTGGTTCAGAGTGCAGGCCGAGGAAGAGTGCCATAGGCTAGCTCCCTGCTCACACCTCAGTAACAGAACTTGAGAGTAACTTGTAAACCCACTGCAGGCTCGAATCCCTCAGTGATTAGGCTACTCCCACACCTTAATAGGTCTCACCCCTGGAATTATCTTTTTGGCTTTAGGGATAGTAATGTCACTCTGAGATTCTTAAGGAGTGTGCCCCCCCCCAGTAGGGTTTCACACCCTCCAAAATCTGACTCCGAGGCCCACAACTCACTCTTTCTGACCCATGCTCTCCTTTGGCCCCAGTCCCACCCAGCCGATGGTTTTTGAATCGCAGCATTGTTTCCACACCATGCTAGCTCCATTCACAGCTCACATAACCGGAAGAGGTCAAGGGGACTGTGTTTGGGTGTGGGACCATGTCCTCTTCGCTTTTGTACACTCATCTGATCCAGCATCTAACTCAGTGATGCTCCTAAATGGTTCCTCTAATACCAATTCATCACAGGGTCCTAGCAATGCCTTCCCCCCAAATATTAATCAAACTTATTTACCTCCTTCCACCTCAAGCTGACCTCCATTATCTCTTACCAGGTTTACTTCAGCAGCCCCCTAAATTCTGCTTCTGTGCTGGACACAGTGAGGTGATTCCCCAAACACAGAGTTAACTTGTAAATCAAAAGAGGTTACCTTCCCCCTTGATGAACTCCCTTGTAGCGATAGTGAAACTACATTTTGACCTTTTCATAACCGACTTTCTCATCTCACTTTGTGTAATCCTTTCTCGTTCCCTTACTCATTGTGCACCGGTCTTCTTTCCGTTTCGAGAACAGGTCAAACTCTTCCCAACCTCATCCTCTTGTACATTCTGTTCTTTCTGCCTGGAATGCCTGAGCCTTCCTCTTCCTTTTTCAGACAGCAGGTTTCCCCACCCACACTGGCCCTCAGCTTAGAAGCCCTCTTTTAAGAGAAGACACTCCAAACCCTCGATCTAAAATGAGACCCTTCCCCACTGTGTAACTCCCTATATCCTGGAACTGAATACCTCAATCCTCATTAGTTTTCACTGTACTAGTACCGGTTGCTAACAATCATTATTGCATGTTTCCCAGTGGTTTATTGTCTGTGGTCTCCACTAGACTTAAAGCTTCACAGTGGCAGGGATGGGGTCTGTGTTTGTTATCACGCCCTTCTCCGGGCCAACTACAGAGCCCAACACATACAAGGTAAGAGACAAATATGCTCAATGAATGATAACCTCATAGAGTGGTTGATATTGGGGTCCTTTCAGCCTTGGAATTCTATAATTGTGCTTATGAAGTTAGTCCTGAAGCTTTATTCATGGGTTTGTACAATTTGCAGAGCACTTTACTCTTGAGTGGCCTTGGGGGCTTTAAGGGTTCCTGGAGTAGCAGGGGACTCAGAGTGCACCTGGTCAAATCCCCACATTGTACAGGTAAGAAAATCAAGGACCAGGACTTGTAATGAGCTCTTGTAAGAGATCCCTCACTCGGTGCCTGCCTGCCATACCCTGGTGTTTGGGGTATCTATCCTTCGTTATCTAGTTCTCTTGCTCTAGACTTCTGGAATCTATGCAATAACTACAGACCCTTAATAAAATAATTTTGAAAGGAAAGTCAAATTCTTCATGCATTTCAACCTTTCATTGAGAAAAGAAAAGTAAAGCCGAAGGAAATGCCATCTGACTAATTTCTAACCAAGGCAAATCTTTCTTAGTCACCCCTGACAAAAACGTCAATGCTTTACAAGCACCACGAGAGCTGCCAAGGCCCATGGCAGGTGCCCAGATCATCTCTGCCCTGCCAGGAGGTCTGGGATCCACTGTGGAGTGGGGTGGCCCAGGGCTGTGTCTGAGCCCTGCCTGGGCAAGGAGAGAAAAGCTAGCACCTTTAACAGACACCTCCCCTTCTTCTACTAGGAAAGGTTTCCTATTGTCACCTGCAGCATATCGATTGGTTTATTAGTTGTATTCATGTCTCTGTCTCTTTTCCTCTCTCAGTTTTCTTGTTGCTACAATAGAGTAGCTGACATCAAAATCCCTTTAGCCTTAGCATTCCATGATTTTGCTTTATGGAGTTAGTTCTCAAGTTTTAATGAGTATATATGATTCTCAGAACACCTCATTTTACTACCATGTGCAGGAAACTAGATGATTCTTTCAGCTTCTCACAGCATCCAATTAGCATCCTCTGCTGTCCTGAGCAAGTACTAGGTACCAGTGAACGATGGAGCTAATACCTCCTGTTTTCTGCTCTCTAGGACTCGCCATCTTTGCTGGACCAATATATTCAGAGGGAGAAAAAGATGTTCTCAAAGCTGATATAGTGTGTGGGGCAACGCAGGGTAGCCTGACTACCTGAGCAGGTGGAGCCTTTTGAGGACAGTAAACATTGTCTGTTAAGTAGCCAGTACACTTATTATTTATTCTATAAATACACACTAAGCACCTTTTAGGTGACAGACATTGTGCTGGATTCTGGGGAATCGGAAGTAACTCAGAAATGATCCCTGCCTTCTAGAGACCCACAGTCTAATGGTGAGATAGGCAGGAAAGCTACTGCAGTGCTGTGAGATATGCACCTGAGTAAAGCTGTCTGTTCTTGGAGTGGTCACAGCAAAGGGTATATCTTGCACCATCTGGGGGCATGCGAACTAGCTCATGGAGGGTGAGAAGTTTGCTTGGCAGATACAGAGTAAATGATAACATCAGGTGGAGAAGCAGGCATGCACAAAGGCATCGAGTTTTAGAAATGGTGAGCCATGTAAGATGATTTGGTGCCAACACCAGAACAGGGAGAAGATGCAGAAGAGGAGAGTGGAGGTGAGGCTGGAGCCTCATCAGTGGGCTTGGACTGTATTCTACTCACAAGTGTGGGGATCTGCATCAATGCGGAGGTGAGCCTGTAGGTGCACATGACATAATCAGGTTTGATTTTTTAGCAAGGGGTGGACAATATAAATTAGAGAAGCATGAGAGAATCCAGCTCTGGGGAACAGTGAGCCTTGAGGTAGCTACCCCACTGATGAGTAAGGGGAAGGCAAGCTTTGAAAACATGTTTTGGGGCCAGTCAGCTGAAGATTGTGTACGTTTACTAAGGAGTTTATGTTAATAGATACAGTGAGGGAGTGCTCCCTATAGCTTTCCCCTGTGGTTCACATGACAGTTACTAATCCTAAGAGCCTTGAATGGCACTTGGCACTGAGTTGTGTGGATTGAAATAACATGTCTACGCTGAGGACATGACTTCTCTAGATACAGCACAGTGCCCGCTTCCTGTACTTGCTTATGGCTAAAGTCATGCCCTGCCTCAAGCAGCCCATGGCAGATTTTCAGATTGTGTGGCTTTAGCAAACTTCTGACCTCTTAGGGCCTCCATCAGCCACTCATTGCTGGACAGCTGGCCTCATATCTGGCTCTGTCACTGCTGGAGAGGCATTCAGCCATATTCTCAAGCAGCAGGTTAAATGCAGCTGTGCTCATGGATGTAGCAGGGACCAGAGGACCAGTGTGAAATCTGGACCTTTGGAGGACGGAGAATGCATTTATAAATAAATACACAGAATTCTCCTATCTTCTCGTTGGCACCATACCTGAGGGCCTTGACTCAGCAGTTGTGGGTCTTACTGCTCATGCTTGTCCATCCCTCTCGGCGGTGATTGATTCCATTTTTGGCTCATTTTCACGACACGAATGTGAGATCTTTGGAGTGCCTAATGCCTTGCAAGTTCCACTGGAGGGTGGAGGAGCTAGAACAAGCTCGAACCAGCAGACAACCCGGTGACTCAAGAGCTTAGCATTTAACTAATTAGTAAAGAAAAATGTGGCAAAGATTGGCAGTTCATAAGAACGAAAGATCACCGGACCCTGAATTACGCAAGCTTCCATTTCCTTTTGGGACCGTATCAGAGCGTCGGGAGAAGAAAGGCTACCTTTTACCTTTGAGGAATTTTCTAAGCAGTTTTTTTGTTGTTGGTAACGGACAAAGGTAATGATTTCGACACCTCAGAAAAATGCCTCATCATTTCCTCTTGTGAAATCGGGGTGCTTTTGAAGGAATCCATGTGAGAAACATGGCTTTGCATCATGAGGGTCAATGTCCACCCTCGTTTCTGACTGAAAGCTGCTACTGAGTGGTAGCACTGGTTGGAAACTGCAGAGCACTCGCTCTCCCTGGGTGTCCTGTGACCTATCTTTTTTTCTTCAAAGTCAGGCAAATGTAATAATTAAGGGCACAGCCTTTTGTCAGATAGAATCAAATTTCAGCTTGGCCTCTTTAAAATTATATAACTGTCCTCTCTGAGCCTCAGTTTTCTTACCTCTAAAATGGGAGTAATTATATCTCCTTCAAAGGGGGTTCTAAGGATTAAATAACAGCACATGAGAGCTATTTCACTAAATGCCAGATGCATAGCATTCATTCAACATCATGGCTATTAACAACAGTAAGAGAGACTGACAGAAAATGTACACATGTTGTTTGTTAACATTTATAGCAGAATCTACTCACTCCATAGATGGGATTTCTCCAAGTCAGGGAAATTTCTGAGTTCTACTTGTACTAGGTGACAATAGTAGGCTTAAGAAGTTACTTTTATGGATGATACTGTCTAACTTTGAAGCAAGATAGTATTTTAACACTTCACTTTGAGATGTGTTCTGTTTAGTTTTTATGTTTCCTGTCTTATTCCAGAAAAGAATTTCTAAATTTCTTAGATATAAAATAAGATAAATTAAAGTATAATTATTTTTTATATGTAGCCTTAGCAATGTTTTAGAAAGTTACATAATTGACACAGATTGACATAGAAGAATCGCTCAATAAATATTTATTGAGTTTAATGTAAATGAGAAAGAGAAAAAAATCTGATGGATGTTTCTCTTTGAGACCTTTTGCCTTTCTTTGCCAACATATATTTTTAATTTTTTTCTATTGTTGTTTGAGTACAGTTGTCTCCATTTCCTCCCCACCAGACTCCCCCACACCCCACCCAGTCATGACTCCCACCCTCAAACCTACCCCCTTTGGCTTTGTCCGTGTGTCCTTTACACATGCTCCTTGATGACCCTTCCCCTATTTTCCCCTATTATCCCTCTCCCCTCTCTGGTTACTGTCACTTTGTTCTTTATTTCAGTGTCTCTGGTTATATTTTGCTTGCTTGTTTGTTTTGTTGATTGGGTTCCACTTATAGGTGAGATCATATGTTATTTGTCTTTTACTGCCTGGCTACTTAAATTAGCCATTATATGAATTTGAACTCAGAAATAACCAGGTTTGTTTTTATTTTTTTATGCTCATGTTAATCTACTTTAGAATTAATTTTGATAATTTAATTGTTTTGAACAGGTACTGGGTTGACACGGTTCAAACTTGGAAAGACATGAAGCACTGATGGAAGTTCCTCTCCATTCCTGCTCTTCAGCCACTCACTCCCCTAACTGGGGACAGCCCATGTCCTTTATTTTCTGTTGAAGTGTGCACAAGAGAAGCAGGTCAAGATCAGCACGTAAGGCAGCAACCACTGCCTGGCCACTGAGGTTACAGATGTGTGGGTTCAACCAGTCTTCTCTTTGGTAGCTTCAGGCCTTTGAGCAAGTGGCTTACCATCTCCAATATCCAGTTTTTAACTCTGCTAATCAACATACATACTTTTTTGCAGTGAGGTTTGAGGTTCAAATAGGAGGACATTTGCAGAGTATTAGTACATAGTAAGTGCTCAGTCAATATGACATTCTTTCTCATCTTCTGTGTATTCCAGTCTTCAGATCTGAAGCTTCTTTGACTTCTACGCGCTTTAATGACTTGAATGTCTACTTAAAACTTTTAGACTGTGCATTTGAACAATGAGGGAAATACAGAAACATTTCTTCATCCCACTGTCTTCTATATGCTGCAGGAACGTTCATTTATGACCTGGGGACTGGGGACCTTCTGCGCATCCTTGATTGCGGTAAGCTTCTCTCCCTCTACACACTGCGCCTTTGCCCACTCAACTCCAATACCACTGACTTTAGGAAATTTTTCACTTGCCAAATGGAACAGAAATTAGATTTCTCCAGTCTAAGCCCACCTTTCCCCCCACAAACATAATGGGTTCTGTATGTGGTGGTTATGTGTATTAGCTTTGGAAACATACAGACCTTGGGATCTGGACTTTGTCACTTCCTAGCTAACTTTAGGCATCTAACGTACTTTATCCAAACTCCCATTTTCTCCCCAGGAATATTAAGCTAGAAATATCTCCAGTCTTTCCTTTGCTGGCAGAGATACATTGGGAAGGGACAGTCATAGACAAGGGCAGGGATTCCCTGTTCCTGCCCAAATATGCTGTCCTACACTGGCATCCCAATCTCGCCAATAATCTCACAAGTGGCTTCTTCTTTCAACAGCATTTCTCAATGTTCTAATTGCTGGTTTCAAAGCCACAAGACAACTGCATTCTCCATGTCTAGGTCTTCATCTCATTTCTTCTGAGATGATATTCAGACAATCTGTGGGGATTCTGAGGATGAGGTCTTAAGGCATTGATCTCATTGACAGGATGATTTGATTCTCAAAGTAATTTATTAATAAGTGCAACTCATTTTGACCACTTTCTTGGAGGAAAACTTCTTGAACTTTGGTCCATCTTCCCTGCACTTCTGTCCCCTCTCCACCACCGACCCCCGCCAGTTATCTGGACTTGAGGAAACAAACTAATAGAGAAATTGATTCATCCTCTTCAAGCTCTCACAATGTGATTCCCAATTCACCAAATTAATATTGGTCAGGTGTGCATTTAGCACTTAACCCAGCAGTTTCCCTAACTTCCTTGAAGTTCAGGATTGCTATTACCAATAAGCACATAAAGATAAAAGGATGGTGAGTTTGCAAGAGAATGCTATGAATATGCTCCAGGGTCCAGGAAAGCCCTTAATTGCAGCCCCGATCTACCATTTACATAGTAAATTCTCTATAACCATTTACCTTGCTCAGATCAGTGATTTTAGTTCCTCGTCTCTGAATGATTGAACATGTCTACTTCCTATTTTAATCACATTACCTGGGTGAGCAAAAGTAGCTCTAGGCTGATTTATGTGTTCTACCTGCCAAGGAAAAAACTCAAACAATGTGATGCTTAACCCATTTTGGGGGGCAGCTACAAACCATAGGCATTGGTGTTCTTGCAGACTCTGTGATATTTTATGTTCTGATGAGGGATAAAAATTCCTATCTCAAATGGCTCCCCATCACACCAAGATCTTGCAACAATAACACTACTGATTCAGACATTAATCTTAAGTATCCAGGGAGCCCTAAAACACTGTAGCCCACTCGCAAGAACCATGGTAATTGCCACGTAAATCCCCTCCATAATGTGGCCCTTATTATGACCAGCCAGCCAAGGCTTGCCCTTAAATCATCCCAAGCGAACAGAGCCTTGTAGAAACACTGTCACCTACACATACCTCTGCTTCTTTTCATTAACCTGTTATCCTCTTTACAGATGAGTTCTTCACCCACTCCCTTCTTCCAGATTAGTAATGCCCTGTTAAGTAAACGAACATGAAAATTTCAAAGGGAACAAGAGCAATAATCATTACCAGCTGCCCTGGTTAAGCATTGCGAAAATGCTTACAGTTCACAGAGAAAAATCCATGCTGCTCTTTGAAGGCATTCAGGCCTTCAGAGCTGGATAAATGTATAACCATCAGGCCAGGCCTCACTGTTCTAACAATAAGTCCTGTACTTTGGGAAAGGTGCCAAGAAATGAACTTTGGTCTTCTCCATGATTCATCTGGAGCATTCACTGATAACACTGGCTTTGAAGTTAGACTGGCCGGGCCACTCCTGCCACTCACTGGCTTGGGCAAGTTATTCATTTCTTCATTCATTCAATTAAAAAATTGTGATATATACTTGCTAAGCATTACTTAGACCAAAAAAAGAGAGAACCCACCAAAAACCTATTAGAAAGACAACACAGAAAAAAAGTAACATAGCCAGACTTGGAAGGTAAACAAGGGCTTCTTGGGGGAAGCAATGGCTAAGATCCGACATGGAGAATAGGGTGTCATCCCCAGTTTTCTCATCTGTGAAATGGGCACAATGGTACCTACCATCATGAAAGGAGATGTAACATTAAATATGATAATGTTCCTTAAGTGCACAATTGCAAAGCATTTGGATTTGGCATTTGATAAATATTACCAATCTTTTTATGTGCCTATAACAATTACATTTCATGCAATTTGAAAAGGGCATGAAATATTACAAAAGAAGACAATAAAGGGACTTGTATCCCATATCCTAAAAATGTTTACCTTCTATTAACATTTTAACATATTTCCTTCTAAACATTTTGGTCCCTTTGTATACTTATACTTGGGGGTTATTCTTTTTATGTATTTTGGAGCCTTATTATTTCAAGGTTAGCTGTGTATCACAAGTATTTTCCCACACCATCAAACAGTCATTGTAAATGTTATTTGCAATGGCTATATATGACATCATATGGATTTATTATAATTTCAACATTCACCTATTTCTGTTCATTTAGGCTGTTTTCAATTTATAGCCATTATAAATTGAATTTTTGACTATTATAAATCATGCTTAAATGAACATCTTTGTGCATAAATCTTTGTGCCTCTTTTTGATTATTTCCTTAGGCCAGCTTCCCAGAATTAGAATGACTGGGTCATAGGCTATGAATATTTTTAAGGCACTGCAGTCACATTTCCAGACTGTCTTCCAAAGGGGTTATAACAATTTACATCCTGACTGGGAGTAAATTAGCTGGCCTGTCTCCACTTCTGCTCGCCAGCTAAATTGAAGTTACTCTTACTGTTATTCTTATTACCATGTGCTGTTGGGTCTTGTTGGGTCCTCAGGGGCATATCAGGTTTTCAAAATTCAACCTCGATTTTTTGTGTGCCTCTAAATTTAAAAGTAGTATTTGCACTTTATAACTACTGGAAAAAAAATAGAGAAAAGCAATCAAACAAATAAAAGAAACAAAAGCCTGAGCAACCCTACTAATAAGAGATAATCACTCCCGAACCAATATTTTTTATGTATTTCCAACATAAATGTATTCTTTTTTTATAATTGTATGTCCTTTTTTCATTTACATGTCTGCATGTCATTCACACTCTTTTTAAAATAACATTTTAAACAATTGCCTACATACCCATTGTCCTGATAGATCAAGTTCACTCTTTTTCTCCTGCCCGCAGGAATGTTAGGAACCGAACATCTTTAGACTAGGGTTTCTCAACCTTCACACATTTGGGATCAGACAACCTTTGCTGCTGGATGTGTCCTGTGCATTCAGCATCTGTGGCTTCTACCCACCCCAGACTGTGACAACCAGAACTATCTACAGACATTGACAAATGTCCCTGCGGGGAACAAGCCTGCCACAGACTGAGAGCCCCTGGACTACAGTCCCACCCTGTGCTTCTGCAGACACTGCAGGCAGGTAGCCTTGATTCAAACTTCCCTGGGGATGGCACACTCACCGTGCTGCCTTGGCACATTCAAAGTTTGGACAGCTCTGACAGAGTTCTTCTTGACATGGATTGAGCCTTCCTGAACTTGAGTCACTATATTAGCTTTTAGTTAAGAAAGAAAAGTGTACAGATGCAGAAATATTTTGCCTTTTGTACATATCTTTCAATATTAGAAGACTGCTAACATCTCTACTCTAAAGGCACTCTTTATGTTTTTCTCCATTTACTCGACATCCTTTTAGCCTTTTCCCAACACCATCTCCATCTACCGAGTGGGATATTCTCCTTGCCTATTAGTTTCTTTTTCTGTATGGGATCCAAGAGAGCTGAGTGCAGCAGAGCAGAGCCAAGCAGGGTGTTTTCTGCCCGTCTCACTCTACGGATGTCTTGGCCTCTTTTCATCAACCTGTTACCCTCATTACATATGAACCTTATGAAGTTGTCTTTATTCAACCACTCTTGAGCTACTAAAAATAGAAATACCACGTTCTCAAACCTAATATATTCCTACATACAGAAACATGAAACTTAACTTTTTGGAGACTACATGGTATCAATGATTCACATTTCATTCACGGTCGTCTAAAGGCTCCCAAAACTTAGTTAACCAATTCTCCAACCAATCAGGCAATGTGGTTTGCCCGATTAAACTAAAGAGAGTCATCTGGCACATTAATAACCATGTGCCACACCCCCAGCCCCCAAGAAACTGGATAGGTAACTGCAGAGTGATGAAGTAGGAAAGGATGAAAGAAGACATTAGATTTTATATCCTTGTTTCCTAGTAAGATTTCATCTGGAAGCCTAATTCCCAGACTACTGATTTGTCCAAGGACACCATGAGGAACAATGGAATGGGTTAAATAAATATGTATATATACACATACATATTTAATATATATTTAATATATATGGTTAGTGTACATAGATACACAGATCAATGGAATAGATAGACTATTGTGGGCAAAACCTATAATAATATTCTGCAAAGATAGAGAATTGATGAGAAGCTCAGGCAATTAGCTAGTACTGTTTTGATGGCAGTGGCCAGAAATAATAAAATACATTCAACTGGGTGAATGTGAATGGGAAATAAATAGGTCAATTGAATATCATTACTTTCACTGCTTAGGTTTCCCTTTCAATACCTATACTTTAAATAAATCTCATTAATTGACCACAGGGGGTTTGGATGTGTTATTGCTACTCATTAGTTGACCACAGGGGTTTTGGACCTGTTATTGTGAGACACCAGTTATTACTACTTTAGATCTAAATTAATCCATCGCATGCGCCCCTTCTCTCCTGTGTCTCTCTTTGTCTTTCTCTAGCTGACCAAGGTTCCATTCCACAAGAAGGAGAAGACAGTTTCTAAAATGGGTATTTGATCAATTTAACCAAAAAGTTGCCCCCACCATTAATTTTTCTGAATAACGTATTTTTTAAAATCCTTGCAGTTTCGTTTCTATTAGTTTCAGCTTCCAAGCTCTTATCACGTTCAATAAATGGACAGTGTAAGTAAACACTGCGGATAGATCACAAGACATGTGTGATCACCCCGAGTGCTTATCTTCAGCTCCGCACGGCCCCTTCCCTGTCAGCTCATAAACTCCAAATGTGCTTTGTGACTCAACGTACCTGCCACAATAGCTCTATGGCTCTTTATAGATATCAACAGGATGTTTGACTTAGGTTAGCCATAAACAAACACTGATATCCCTAATCCTAAAAATCACATGTATGATAAAAATAAATATTCTGACCTTGCGGTGAATGAGTAATTGGACATGAATTGCATTTGTCTTCTTGATAATGATGCAAAGCAGAATGGCAGAGTGAGGGGACATCCTGTCTTTATGGGCTTCCATGACAATGGGTAATTAAGTGGAGTTGAATAGGTTAAGGTCAAACTGTGCTGCTACCCTTGATCGGTGGCTTTCAATGGCACAGCTGAAACTGAAAGGGGAAACTGCAATGCTCTCTGCTGGAGTGGACGGTTAGCAGCCTTGGTTTTAGAATCAGTGAGAAAAATTACAACCAAATCCTGCTCTGCCCTGCCCAGCAGATTGCCCTGGGCATTTCAAATGATAGGGAATAGGAACATTCTGTAACAGTAAGAGATACATACATAGTAGAAATGAATATCATTACAACACATGTCTGTATGCTGTATTACCTCCTGCTTACAGAAGAGGAAATTGAGGCTCACAGGTGAGCTCTTCGTCACTCCAGTTTCCTCAGCCAATCAGAGGTGAATGTATAAATTAGCCACCAGCAATGACATTTATTATGATTGAAAGGCATCAGTCTTTGTAACTTGTGAGGCTCACATCTTCCAGGAAATAAAATACAATATTTCTCCCTTATAGGGATATGCTGGTGTGGGAGCCAGTTTTCTTCCCATCTGCCAGTTGCTGTTGGGCCGGATTTTGTTGTCTTTGGTGTGAGGGAGGGAGAGGGGGTCAGGAGGTGACATGGTGTCAGTTGTTGTTCATTTCCTTGCATATTCATCTACCTAGGAGCTATGGGTCCAGGCCCCATGCTGGCTGCCGGTGGGGAACGCAGAAATGAATCAGACGCTGTCCTGTTCTCCAAAAGGCCACCAGTTCCTATTGGCATCAAAACGTTTGGTCATTCCATAAACATCCCCTCGGCACCTACCCTGTGCCCAGCACAAAGCTAAGTGACAAATGGAGTACTGTCCTTTCCGTCGTGGAGCTCCTGGTTTTTAATCAACATAATGGTGAAAAGGCAGAAGCTAGACTGTTAAGTGACAGGAGAAGAACACCAGGTCTGCCTTGCTCGCAGCCACATCCCCAGGACCCAGCACAGTTCCTGGCACACTGGGCATTCACTAAATATTTGTTAGAGGACTGAAGTGCTCCAACTCAGTCATGTGCAAGGACTATGGGCCAGGTTGGGGGAGGTGATACTTAAGAGAGAGGTGATATCTGAACTTCTTTTAATTTTTAAACTAAATAACTTAAATTTAAAAAAAATAAATGTATCAGGGTGACATTGGTTAATAAGATTATATAAATTTGAAGTGTACATCATCTGTATATCACACTGTGCATTCAGGACCCCAAGTCAAATCTTTCACCATATATTTGACCCCCTTACCCTTTACTGCCTCCCCCAACACTCCTTTCCTCTGGTCACCACCACACTGTTTTCTGTGTCTATGAGGTTTTGTTTGTTTGTTCGGCTTGTTTGCTCCTTTGAGTTTTATATCCCACCTGTGAGTGAAATCATATGGCTCTTGACTTTTTCTGTCTGACTTATTTCGCCTAGTATAATAGTCTCAAGATGCTTCCAAGTTGTTGCTGATTTGACTACAGTTCATATTTTCTTATGGCTGAGTAGTATTCCACTGATTAAAAAATTAACAATAGTATTACTATAGGACCCAGCAACAGCTCTTCTGGGTAATTACCTGAAAAAACCGAGAACATTTATTTGTGAAGATATGTGCACCCTTATGTTCACCGAGCTTTTCTCGGTTGAAGATACCGGAGAAGAAAGGGTGTGTAAAGAAAAGGCTCATCGTGAGCAAAAGACTAGCAGTGCTGACGTGTCAGGGGAGAGCCGAGCGCAGCAGGAGTGGGTTAGGAGCTCAGTTCAGGGAGAGAAGGAGTGAAAGTCTGGACGGGGGAGGTTAAGGAGGTTGGGAAGGCCTGGTGTGCCTGGCTGGCTGGTGTGAGACTTCTGCTGCACCAGTTCAGGCCAGAACTTAGTTGGTGGCAATGAAGATAAGAGAGAGTAGGTAGGCAGAGTCATGAGGCTGTGTAGTCATGTTAACTTCTCACAACCCCAGAAGAAAAAGGTATTATTATTTCCTCTTTACAGATAAGGATATAGAACATTATGGAGGTTAGACTTTTCTTAGGTCCTATACTTAGTTGTTTCACAGCCAAATTTTGAACCTAATTTAGCCCTAGTATCTGACAAAAATGCAAAGACAAATGTGTAGAAAAAGCTAATTAGCCAGAAGCGGGATTGCAAGTGGAAGACCCGGTAGGCTGGATTTAGTCAGCAGACCAGACTTCCTGGCCTTGTACATTGCTGAAAGATTTTGAATCTGAATGTCTGTACCGCAGACCCCACTACTCCCTATTGTCCACAAGGCCTTTTCAAATATTGTGTGAACTGCCTGCCCCTGGAAAGGCAACTAACCAAGAATGGTCCAATGAAGTGCTTTAAAGAAGCAGAACTTATGAAAACTCATTTCAAGACAATTAAAAAAAATGTCAGTAAAGGGTTGGGCGCTGGAATCAGGTAAAGAAGCAAAAGCAAAAAAGGGGTTAATTTGAAATCGACATTTAGGACCTTTTGCAGGGTGAGAAACAGGAAGCCAGGGGATTTGTATTCAGTCCAGATGCGGGATGGTCAGGAAGAAGGAAGGAACATTCAGAAAGATAATGGACCCCATTCTCTGCCCTCTGCGTGGAGTAGGGGAGGGGATGGATTTGGAGGGAAAGGAGAGGGGTGGCCCTTCAGCATTTCCTTCTGCTGTAGTCATCTGCCTGAGTGCAGGATGAGGAGGCTGAGCTACCTGAGTGCCATGTTCGTACAGTTCCTCACTTGCCGAACATATTTTGGCTCTTATCAAAGTAGCAGTGGCTGACAAATGGGTAATATTCAGTGTTGGTGTGGTTATGGAGAAATGAACAGTTTCATACACAGTTCTGGGAGTAAACTGGTAAAGACCTTGAGACAAAAATTTGGAGTATTTAATAAATTCTACTTCTGGAAATGTATCCTACGAAAGTAACCTGAAATGCAGACAAAAATTTAATGTACAGGCATCCCTCATTTTATTGCACTTCATTTTACTGTGCTTTACTGATACTGCTTTTTTTTTTTAAAGCATTTGAAGGAAAGACCCTTCACAAGCAAAAAGATTACGACTTATTTGTGTTACTTGCTTTATTGTGATACTTGCTTTTTTGTGGTATCTGGAATTGAACCTGCACTGTCTCTGAGGTATGCCTATTCATCACAGTATGTGATAGAGTAAGACAACTGTAAAATATCTGAATGTCCAATGATCATGCAAATTTAGGCATATTCATAACATGAATCATATACAGCAGTTGTCATACTCTGGTTTCTCTTCAGATCGTACAAATCTTTTGCCTTTTACATATACAACAATTGTACAGACTATTATGTAAAAATGTTCAAAAACTTGAGAACATATTTATGACACCAAGTGAAAAGAGAAGTATGTACAGTTGCATACACAGGATGATATGCATGGGAAAAAAATCTGTATTCCGTGTGCCAAGGGTTGGCACACAGAGCCCGTGGGCCAGATCTGCCCCACTGCCTGTTATCACAAATAATTAAAACAGCCATGCTCACTCTTTACCTATTGTTGATAGCTGGCTTTGCACTTCGACCACGTTAACGAGTAGAGCTAGAGACTATAGATCCTCAAAGCCTAAAATACTTACTATCTGGTTCTTTAGAGAAAAAAACCTCATGAATCCTGCTCTATAACAAAATGAAAGTAATGATTTTTGTAACAGCAGAATTATAATTTTGAATAAGCATCATTATATTTAGCTTTTATTTTCAGAGTAGGTGTGTATTATTTTTACAATGTGTACAAAAAGACTATTTAAAAATATCTGGCTGCAAAGGAGAACAGAGCATCCACGTGATTTTGCTCTGTGCTGTGTTCAGCTATGCAAAGTGAGGCAGTTTTGCTTACGTTGCTCTGAGTATTAGGAAATCCCAAAGCTAAGCCTCAGGGGTGATGACCTGTTTCACATTTGTAGTACAGTGTTTTCCACCACTATAGGCTCAGTTAAAATGCAGACTTTTTGTACCACCAGATTTTAATCAGCAAGCTGATGAACTGAGCAGGTAGTACCATAATGGAAAGAGAATCCTTCTGCAGTGTCAGCTCTGGCAGCCTGTCCCCGGAACTGAGCTTTGCCCCAGAGGAAAATGCCCAAATATCTCTGGACCCCTGCTGCCTGGTCTCCAAAATCAGCGTAATGACCCATCGGCTGATGCTACCAGTCCCAGAGCTGGCTCAGATGTTCTCTTGACCTTGAGTCTAATGTCCAGTTCTCCACACTGCAATTCCATGATTTTTCAGTAATCACTGATCAGCTGCCAGCACTGAGGATCTCGCTCACTGGACTTCCAGAATTAATGGGTGCAGGGATGGCCATCAATATACAGGAGAAGGAAGACTTTCCTCTGTGAAACTCTCACACATCACCCAGCGTTTTTACCTGGTGACCTCTGAGCAATTAGTTCCCCGCGTGGGATGGTACCCACCGCCTCTCTCCTCTCTCTAACACACGGTTCCTCTAGTGACTTTGATGTTGTGTGCCCTGTACTGTGTGCTGCTTCATGTGTTACTCGAAGAAACATGATGTCTTGTGGGAAAGAAACCTGACTCTGTTTGCCATGCTTCAGACCCCAAGAGCAGAGACTAAAATAGCTGAAAGGCTGTTCACCGGAAGAAAAATTCAAATAGGTATTTTTTACTTCACAGTTCTGGTTTCTGTTTTCAATGGGGATTTCAGGGGAAAATATTCAACCTGAGAGCTGGACATTTTGAGACACAGAGGTGAGGAAACCCACATGTCTTCATTGTTTCCACGATTTCCCAGCCAGCGTCAAGCACCATCCTTCCCACAGAGTTTTTTTCTCAATCTGCCACGTGGGGGGTAACGTAGGACAAAAGATGCACAGCTGAAAATCAGCTATAAGAAGAATGAGTTTTGAGAAGCCAATGTACAGCATGGTGAAGGTGGTTAATAATATGGTACTGGATACTTGGAAGTTGTTTAGCATAGATCGTCTCTCTCTCTCTCTCTCTCTCTCTCACACACACACACACACACACACTCACACACGAGTTCCCTACGCCCACAATGTGAAGTGATGGGTGTGTCAATTATCCTGATCTTGGGAATCATTCTACAATACACGTGTATATCAAATCATTAGCTTGCACAATTTTTGAAAAACACAGAATGTGATGTGCAGACTCTTCTTTGTAAGAATGGAATGCAGCCAATAAGAAAGCTGATGACCAGATCCCATTAATGGAGAAAAGGAAAAAGAAAGCTGTCTCAAATATTCCTTCTAGGGGATACGTTATATCTTTTTCCTCCCAGGACATGCATTCTAATGGTGACTTCCTAGTCCACAATTCCCCAGGCCTGGGATTTGTCTCCTGAGATTTCTTGGTAACTAGAGTGGAAAGACATCTGCATACCTTCATTCCCATTGCACAGGTCACGAGAAGCTGGAGAAAGCAACCCCAAAGCTGCTGGGAAAGATCACCCAGCTCCCCACAACTTCTCGACCACTCTCCTGAAACTTAAACATCGGAGTCCCTGGTTTCATCAGCAGGGCTGATGATCTTGCTAAAGACAAATCGGATGGACATTAGGTACCATGTCCTGAGGTCACAGCTGAGTGGCACAAGGAAACTAGCCTTATTACTCGGAGGCACTGATCTGATTGGATTCATCATGAGAATCACCCCACTTGCCCACATTGACAACTCTCAATCACCAGGTAGCTCAAATCTCAAGCATACACGAACATGGAGGCCATCTTTGGCATCGAGAAGATGGCCATTCAAGTTTTGATCAAGAAAGTCTGGATGCTTTTGAGCCTCATTTCCATCTGTGCTTTTTTACCACCACTCAGCCCCACTGTTGGGGGGGTGGGGGGGTGCTCACCGATGACTTCGGCATTACTTTCTCAGAGTATAATTGGGGATTTTATAATTCTGAGATGTTCTATAAATGCTGTTTCTTCTTCCTAGAATGCCCTCACTTCTCTAACTGCATTTCTCTAGTTATTGTTCAAGATCCAGCTAACATGCCTCTACAGCAGGGAATTCTCCTTACGTTTCTATGGTCATTTATTCATTTTACTTTTCCTTTCCTAGCACAAGAGCGACTTCCATTTATGAGTCTGACTCTTTGAATTTGAATCCCTTCTTGGTAACATGAGTGATTTTAGGCAGGTTATGTAACCATTTTCACCTTCAGTTCCTCATATTTAAAGTGGGTCTAAGGAGAGTCTGTTCCACACAGAGCTGTGGTGGGAACAAAATGAGACAAATAACCTTAAAGTCTTTGCGTGGTGGTTAGAACAGAGGAAGACAATAATGTGGCTAACTGTTACAATAAAGAAATCACTGTATTGGTAAACTTCAAAGATAAACAAATCTGCCCATATATCCCTGAGCCTTGAGCTCCTAATCAATCCTGATATATAAATCTTCCTGGGAATTTGAGGCATAAATATAGGGAGATCACTTAGGAAAATTATAAACCAACCCCCAAGCAAGGAAAAAAACTGTACTGTGATGATCACAAATAGTTCAGGCAAGATGTGGATGGTGTTGGAATCTAAGCAATGCAGTGTCTGGGATGGGAAAGAGGGTGTGTATGTGGCTTGTTCTCCCGAACCGAGCACGTCACGTGGAAAATGGCCAGGCATTTAGGGTACTTGCATGGTACCATATTTTGGTAACTTCTGCACCAATTTTGCCCTTCTGTAGGAAGACTCACTAGAACATTTTGTGATCCTATATCATTAATGTTCTACTGTGTATTTTATGTTAATGAAATTATATGTCTGGTATTGTGGGTTTTTTAAAGATTTTATTTATTTACTTTTAGAGAGATGGGAAGAGAGGGAGAAAGAGAGGGAGAGAAACATTGGTGTGTGAGATATACATCAATTGGTTGCCTCTCAAATGCCCCCAACTGGGGACCTGGCCTGCAACCCAGGCATGTGCCCCAGACTGGGAATCAAACCAATGACCTTTTGGTTCACAGGCCAGCACTCAATCCACTGAATCACACCAGGCAGAACTGGTATTCTTTTTTCCTGTATAATCTTATTACTCCCAGGGTCTAACTATGCATGGATATACTGGAGTAGGAATATGAACCTGTCCATACATGATCTGCAGTCCCTATTTTCTCCACTGTGCTGGGCAGGTCAGAGCAATGTCAGTGCCAAGCTCATTAGAGGAGCACCCCCTGTTGGTGGATTGAGGGATTTCTGTTTGTGAGAGATGGGGTACAGATGGGTGAGGGACTCAGCAGGGGAGGGGGCAGACAGTGCAGGAGGAAGCCTGGATCTGAAAGTATGCATGACCTCAGTCAGTCTGTCTTGCTGACTCCAGCCCCCATCTCCTACCCAAACTATCCCTCCTTCCACCCTCCTCTCTTTAAATAGCTCAGGCTACAAATTAGAGAAATTCCTCCCTACTTCTTTTCTTTTACCATTGTCAACAAATGATTTTATAATATCACTCACTGGATTATTAAATATCATTGTGCTAAACACTACATACAGGGAGAGGCAAACGTCATTTTACAGTTATTCATATGGAAAATAATACAATAATTAATAAATAATAATAGTACAAGAATAAACCCTGTGTTTCGATTTCCACTATAAACCTACTTTTGCCCCACCCCATATGCCAAGTGAACAAACTAGGAGTGTTTCACACTTCTGTGCAGTTTACAGACTATAAACCATGCGCTTATGCTCATCTGATGCTCACGGCAAGTACTTTTGAAATAAGAATTATTTTACCCATTTGACAGAGGAGGAAACTGAGTCTATTCAGTGGGAGAAGAGCTGGACTTCAGGGTTCAAGGTTTCTCCTGTACTATGCTTTCATCCACACTAGAAGATAGGACGTGAGAGAAACAAAAGTGAAGTATAAACCCACTAGTAGAGATTCACTAATTTCGTCCTTCAATTATTTGTGCAAGTGAAGGAAAGGAAGAGTGGCTGGAAGGAAAAGGAAGAAGATTCATGTCCACGAATGAGGTTTCCCCACTCCAGCCCCTTCTCTTAAATGCCTGGTCATTCTTTGGCCACCTTTCAAACTCTAGAAAACACTCCGGAATTCCAGGCTAGGAGGGGTTTCCTTTGCAGGTCTGGCCATTGTAATTTTACGAGAAACTATTCAATACTTCCTCTTACCAGGTACAAAACAATTTTCTGAATGAATGTCTTATTCATTAAACAGCTAACCCTTGACCTTTCTGACTCACATTTTTTTCTGTTATTACTCAGCTTCGAGAGTAAGATAAAGCTTTTATGTACACCCACACATACTCACACATACAGACACATTACAATACTAGCATTCTTATGCAAACCTCTAAGGTATGCCTGCACCCATACGCACACATGAACGCAGAATCAAATACATATCAGGGCATACTCATCATACATGTAAACATCCTTGCACATGCATGTACACACATTCACGTACCCACACAGATACATGCTGGCATGACACTGACTTTGTTCTCTCCGTGGAGGAAAGAAATATAACGACTAAAAAATACTCAGACTCTCAGAGGAACATATAAGAACCCTGTTAATCCAGCACATTTGGGGCTATTTTCACTTTTAAGAGAGACAGGATATTGCTGCTACCATTGCCTGTTGTGACCTCCCTTCCCATCCTTCCCTGTTGCTGGAGGGTAGAGATCACCCTTGCCTCAAACGAGTGATACAGTTTTTTTTTTCCTTGTACACATGATAAAAATCATAAGGACTATTGAACAAAGTAGAAATGAACTCCTGACTTCCAGTTTCTGGTTTACAGCAGGCACTGAGTAAATGTTAGTTGCATGAAAGAATTAATAAAGACTATTTATATTTCATTAGACCAAAACAAGGTACCTAAGGACACTCAGTCCAGGAACTTCATGTTTCAAGGGAGGGTTCAGAGACCCAGAGGGCTACGTCATCCCCCTGGAGTCCACAGTGTTAATGGCAAGTAAAAGGGGGCTGAGGCCATAATTCCCAATATCCTTGAACTTGGTAATGAAAGGCCAATGTCATTGGGAAGCTTTTCTCCTCTTCTGTTTCATCTTCTCCTTAATATTCAAGCCAGAAGCTAGTAAGGGAATTCAGTTAGAAAAACAATGATGTCAAAATGATTTATCTGTATGTTTAAGTTTATTTCTAACTTTTCCACAGTTTTTATCTCCACTACTATCTTCTCTAAATCTTATACCACCCATGCAGAAACAATAACTTTGTATGCTTCTCTAAATGTTCATTCAATCATTCATTCATTCATAAGACAAATATTTAACGTGGTTACTCTGGGCAAGATACCATGTCATGACTCACTGCCCTTGGACATTCTCTGCCTGGAACATACTTCTCTCTACCTACTCGATATGACAAATTCTAACATGCATTTCAAGATTCATTCAGATAGCTCCACTGAATGAAAGCTTCTATGCCCCTGGGCAGAGTGACTTATTCTCCTTTTCCTCTGAGGTCACCTGGCACTTTTCATAAACCTCAGTAAGAGTTTTTGAAATTTTTGCTAAGTCCATTATTGTTTGATTCATGCTCTTCTCCTTCACTAGATGGTGACTCCTTGATTGCAAAAATTTGTAGGAACCAAATCTTTGTGTTCAAATGGTGCTTAGCACCTGCCAAGTATAGCAGGTGTTTACCACAGGCTTATTCAGTAGTTGAATAAATGAATAAACAAACATGTGCATGGTCACTGATCTACTTTGTGGGTGAGAAAATAGGCTTATGGGGGATACTTACTAGCAGCAGGTTTCAGGCTAAAACTTGGATATTCTGACTCTTATTCTTGGGTGCAACACAGAACCCAATGAATGGCCCTTTCATGTTCCACCCCAGTGATGTCTGAGAGAGGAGGGCTCATCCTGAAATGGGATAGAATCTCCTTGGCAGAGCCAGCCCTGCAGTGCTAGCCCCTCATCCAGATGAGTGTGTGTGTGGCAATCTGTGGATTCATCTTTTTCGTCCCCTGTGGGTGTCTGTTCACAGGCTGCACCTGAACAACCACAGGGCCAACCTAGAGAGCGGAAGAGGGCATTTTTCTAGTTCTAGACAGAGATAAGCATCACTAGTTTTTTCCTCCTAACATCAGTGACCTCAAAAGTACCAACTTTGTAGACAAAGGCAAGAAGGACCCCAGACTTCTGGGAAAAGTGAGAGCAGACCTTGGTTCTGTCAGGACCCTGTTGAGCTCCTCTGGAAATCTACACTTTCATAATTCTAGACAAAAATGAAAAGTGTCAATCTATTTATACAGTGCCTGGCACATCACAGAGAGTACACTTCAGCTTCCTCATTTTTTTCCTCTAACTTCAGGCTCTAAGCTAGAAAAAGCCCCTCTTGAATCTGAGATTTGCCTTTTGAATTAGTTTACTTCAGGCTGTATTTGGATTATCTCACATTATGACAGTGCTTTGCTATTTATGAAACATTTTGACCTGTATTTTTTTTTGTCCTGTTTTTTACCCACTTCACAAAAGTAAGGACCAAGACTGAGAAAAGTTAACTGACTTTTTATTCAACAGTTGTTCAACATTCTCTCTCAAAGTATTTATTAAATGCCTGCTAACTATTGTTAAATAGATGAATTTAGCATGGGGTAAAAACAGTGTTTTGGGCTAAGCCAACTTGGAAGAACCTGGGGACTTTTTTTTTTTTTTTTTTTGAGAAAGTGACATTTAAACTAAGGCTTCATTATGGCTACATGTCCAGTCAGTGGCTGAGCTAGGACAGGTACCTATACCTCTTGATTCTGGTTTTTATCCCTGCCCAACTGCCACTGGCATGGTATGGTGAATAACTTGGTGGTCTCGGGTACCCAGTGACCCATTAGTGGACTTGTATATGCTAGACCTTGGCAAAATGCAGAGACTCACATACCCATCATGGTTGGCAAACATCTTCAGTAAAGAGAAGCAGTGATAGCTGCTAAGAGCAACAGAATACAAAATTCATTTCCCTAAAGTAAAATAAACCATTATGGAGCAAGGCTCTATAAACCTAAGAACAGGCAGAAAAGGCTTTGGTGCCCTCACCTTTCCTATTCATAGATATAAATATGGAGATTCAGAGAAGGTATATCATCCCGTTAGTGTCCCTCCACCACAGATCAGGATTTGGTCCCAGTTCTTATGACTCCCAGTGATGGGAGGAAATGTGATGGGGCACCAAAGCACAGACTGTGAAGTCCCATATGACGCTGGACCCACACTTTGCCCTTTACTAGTGTGACCTTGATTTTGCAGAGCTGATGGAACGCCTAGCTCAAAGCAGGTTTTCAAGATCTGGATATTTTCTAGGTATAGTGCCCTATATTATATTCAGAAATACCTTACAGATGTTATGGTTATTATTTTTACATACAGAGGATATATTATTGCCAGATAAACTGAAAAATATATATATCATCAAGTTCCAATCAACATTCTATTTACACCAAGAAGTATTTAATAACTAGAATCTCAGGACATCCCAAAGGGTTCACTCAATCTTCAGTGGCACAGCATACAAAGAGCAGAAATAAGGAGACATGAGAGGGTTCACAAAACTTGCAGATGCCAAACATCTGGCCTTTGTCATTTCAGTCCCAAGGTGGACATGGGTTTACTTAGCCCTGCTGTGAAGGGGAGGGAGCGCCATGGGCCTTTTTGGGAAGGATGATTCCTCATGGTGTGCTAGTTCCACTGGCTAAAACATGCTACCCCTCTCTCGCCCCTCCCAGATAACGGTGATGCTCCCAGTCATTGAAGAAGCTGAGAGCCACCCTCTCCACTTCAAAGCTGTCCTGGGGTGGTGCCACTCTTGATTGTAAACCAGCTTTAATTAAGAGAACACCATGATGCCAGGAACTCAGCTTCCTGGATTCAAGTCGCAGTTTGGCCAACACACAACTTTGTGATCTTGGACAAGTCATTCAGCCCTTGACTTCAAACTCTAAAAGGGCAGGCAGGTATGTTTTATTCATCAAGCATTAAGGAAACAGTGATTAGGACTAGGAGCTCTCCAGTGGCCTGCCTCTCAAGATAAACATACTCCTCCAAAACTTGAAATGAACATTAAAGAATCAGAAATTGAGAGATGTTAATGAAATGTCTAATAATGTGAAATACCAGAGTAAACTCAATATTTCACTATTTATATAAAAATATAGTTAAGTTCAATTGCAAGAATAATTACATCCAGAGCTCAGGCCCCTCTCACCACCTGTCCCACCCACTGCCTGGTCCATGTCTATATGTCTCTTGTCACAATTATTGCAGCAGCTTCCTCACTGACCAACCTGCTCCCACTCTTGCCCTGAAAGGGGTCTGTTAGAACCTGAGGTAGATCATAGCATCCTCTGCTCAGAGCCTTCCAATGGCTTCCCTTCCCTGTCAGTGGGGGGACAAAATTCCCCAAAGACCTGAAAAGCCCTTGTCTCTTAGTTTTTTCTCTTCCTCATTCATACCACCTTTTCCCTGGATTAATCTGCTTTATCCGTATCAGCCTGCACGCCACTCTTCAAATATGCCAACACATCTGCCTCAGGACCTTTGAACTGGCTGGTGCCCCTTCTGGAAATGCTCGACCAACTGCCCCATATCCTTTGAGTGTTTGCTCACACATGACCTGCTCAGTCAGATCTGTATGAACATTCTATTAATAGTGTCATTCCCTTTTAACAAATATTAATCCTTTCCCTGATGTACCTTTCTGCATTGCATGCAGCATCTCTGATAATACAAAATTCACTTATTCTCTTTATTGCCTGCTTACACTAGAAGGTCATTCCAAGTAGGGCACTGCTTTTTGTGAATTTATTTATTTATTTAATTGTATTTTTTTAGTGCTAGGATACTAGATATTACCTGGCCTCTAGTAGGCACTTAATAAATAATGTTGAATAAATGTGTCAATATGCAATGTGGGCACATTTTATTAGGTTTGATACGACATGGAATTTTGCCTCCAAAGACAGGAATGCTTAATGAAATATCTATTAAAGTTCTTAAAATGTTCTTAGGGTCTTAAAATAGTCCATATGCATTTTCTTATCTGTATCTTTATAGCAGCACCTAAAAGTCACCCCGCACAGGACTCCTTTTAAGCTGACTCTGTTTATCCGGTCAGCTTTGCTTACCTCCCCTCTTGAGCTCCCACTTCCTTCTTTAATATTGCCAGTTGGCTTGTAAGCTCCCCGAAGATTCCAGGCTGTCTCATGCCTCTTTGCCTTTGCTCATGCTTTTACTTCTCTCTGGGATTCCCTCCTCCCTCCTCCTTTTCTGTCTACTTCTCTCTCACAGGTTACGACTCAGGAGTTACGTCTTAAGAGGCTTTGTGAACAGCACTTTGAGTTAGGTGTCCCCAGTCCTCTGCTCTTTACAGTCACCAATACATTCCTCTGGCTTTGCCTTTACTATATACTTCATTGAAATTATTTTCTTGTGTGTCCATTTCTCTTCCCAGACTGCAGACTCCTAGAGAAGGGCCTCTAGTAGGTGCTGAGAGCACGCGGAGGAAAGAAGGCAGAATGATAGTGCTTGTCTCCCGAAGCAGGTACGTCCCACCAGGCGTGTCCTTTCATGTGGGATCCATTTTTTTTTAACATAGTCTGTCAAGAAAAACAGCTGCTGTAGTTATAAAAAGAATGGGGACTTGGGTACCAGGTTGATATGACTTTGAATCCTGACTCCCTGATAACCAGATGTGTCTTGAACAAGTCACTGAGCATCAGTAGTTTCCTCATTAGTGTAGTAGCATAATAATACTGTACAACATATATAAGGCAGCCAGCACGAGATGGCCAATGGATACTGATTCTTTTGCCCTCTTCTTGTCTCTGGGAAGGAAGTAAAATTATTTCCTTTTGGTGCCCATTTATCCTCCCCCATTTGGAGTGCGGAAGAGCGAAGTGTAGAGCTGTCTGCACTGGGGGAAGGGCTGCAAGCAGTAGGCAGCGTTAGAAGTGGTGGAGCTTGTTGACTTCCTCCTGGGGGCCCAGTTAACAACTGGTGAGTTCCTTGAGAATCAAGTTCAACTTTCACTTCTTAGCTCCTAAGAAAGTTGACTGAAAGTGAACTGAAGCCTGTTTTAGACTGGAGACATCTTTGCTAGATCCCTGTCCTTCCCAGCTTCATTCCAGGTCTTCCCAGGAAGCATCCAAGGGTCTGCAGACTGCTCATGGGCCTCCTGCAGCAACACAGAAGGGCAGAGGCTCCTGGAGCCGCTGTGGCACTGAGTGAGCCCTGTGTTCTAGGAGCTGAGTCCAACAGTGAACACTCATCAACTCTTCACCGTAACCGTATGATTAAGAAAAGATGCTGCGATTATTTCTATTTTGCTTGTGATCAGGCTCAGTGAACTTCCCACCTGCCTTCCCAGTCCCCAGCTATAAAAAGGTCATAGAGCAACACTTTTGGTCTTGCTATTACTGGAATTTACAATTTATAACCACAGAGCTTCATTTGCCAGCCCAGGTTTATTTCATAGTTTTCTGAGGGTCCGTTCTAGCAACAAGTGGAAAATCAAAGAAGGCAAAGGTGAGGGAGAAATGTTCATAAGTTTCCATTTATGCTCTTTGCTCTCCCAATCCTTTACTTCCAGTTCCCTTATTAAAACTATGAGGATGAAAACAGTGACCATGATGGCACTTGATGAATCTGACTTTGGTGGTATGAAATGGATTTGTTATTTTTTCCTTCTTGTAAGGATGGAGAGGCACTATAGTGTAGTGGTAAGTTCCCGGACTCTGAAGTCATACTTCCTGGGTTCATGCTTGTACCTTTCACACGTGTTGATTTCCAATAAACATCTTGAAGCCAAACTCTGTCTTGGAGTCTAATTGCAGAGAATCCAACTTACAGAACTTAGTTATCTACCTTTGCTCATCTTCCTGTCAATTCCTCGACCAGCTGCAATCACTTACACCAGTGCTTCCACTGAAACCATCTTCAATATGGATTCGATGCCCTCATTGCAACACTAATGTTTAATTTTCAGTTTCACCTTCTTGGTTTCCTCGCTGCATTTAATGTGGTTGACCACCTACTCCCGAAAACTCTCTATTCTTCTGGCTGCCATGATATCACACACTTTGGCTTCTCCTGCAGCCTCTGTGTCCCTGACAGTCTTCTCTTCCTTCTATACCCCTTTAAACATTCATGTTATCAAGGGGTATCTTCTCAGCTCACTTCTCTTCTGTTTCTACAGACTTTTCCTAATCCATTTCTTCTAATATCACCTATTTTGATGAGTCCACAATTTGTGTTTTCCATTCTCAATCCCCAGATCCAATACTCTACTTGGAATGACTTTTGATAGTGAGCATACAATAGAGAAAATAAGTGAATTATGTATGGTCATAGAAGATGTTGCGTGCTATGCAGAAAAACACATCAGAGAAAGAAATAAGTGCTAAATATACAAGTGCTTGATGGATGGCACTTTCTGGTTTCCTTCTGTTCCTCCAAAAGCAACACATTCCAAGGGAATTATTCTTTATGTGAACTATACAGAAGTTTCCTCCTTGTGCTCAGGCTAGGAACTAAAGATTTCTTCTTGATTCCTTCTTCTTCCTCATATTTGCATAACTCACTACCAAGTCCCTGTGAGTGCTGTTGCTAAATAGGTTAACTTCTTTACCCTCCCACCTTGTCTCTATTATGTTGGTGCACCTCATACACTCAGCATCTCTCACATTGGCTTTGGCAGTGATCTCCTCACCAGTCAACCTGACCCATAGGCCATTTGTGCTTCATGTAAATGTGAATCTGAAGAATGAGGAGCAACAGGAACTCTCACACTGATCATATATGTATCATTTTGTATAGTACCTAGGGAGACTGATGACTTTCATAGCCTTTGACCCAGAACTATACCCTAGAACACATTAGAGAAACTCTAGCTTGTGCACAGTGAGAGATGCATGATCATATTCAGAACAAAAGTATTTTAATGGCAAAAATATGGAAGCATAAAGCTCCATAGGTCAGGGACAAATAAATGAACTGTGGCATATTCGTACAGTAAAAAATAATATTGTCGTCAAAGTGAGTAATCTAAAGAAATACCTTCACTGGCAATCTCAAAAAAGATGATTGAGTTAAAGAAAACAAGTTGTAGAAGCATTTTAATCATTTGATATCATGCAGTTTAAATATATACACACAGTTAAAAATGTACGCACACAAATCAGCAGTATCATGAGTGAGAATGATAATTATCAAATTCAGAAAGTGGTTATCCTTGGGGAAAGGGAACTGTATTAGGAGTGGGGGTACAAGATGTCTCAATCATATTTGTAGTGTATATTTTACTTACAAATATATGAATTAATTATGGCAAAGTATGACATTTGATTAAGTAGGGTAGTGAGCGCATAGCATAATTCTTACTTATATTATTCTTTATAATTTTCTTTATGCTAAATCATTCTACAGTTGAAAAATCTCACAATAGTACTCCTTTGCTTAAAATTCTTCAGTGATCTTCAAATGCCTAGAAGACAACATCCAAATTCCTTCCCGACTTGGAACTTGCCAATTGGTCATGGACATTCGCAGTTGCTTTTCCAAGATCTCTTTTCTCCTTGTCAAAACAGCCCGATTTCCACTTTGGTGTCTACATGGTTCTTGGGAAATTGACCCCAAATTCCCCCTTCAGGTTGGGACCATGAGACCTTAGCTGGGACCAATGGCACATCTCCTTTCCCTCAACCCAGTGCCTGCTTCAGGGACAGTGAGATGAGCTAAGCCAGGTTACATAGAGTGGATCTGTGTTTCTGATGAACAACCCAGCACAAAATGCTTTATTTCTTTCCATCTGATTTTTTTACTAGGTAAGTTAAGGTAAGCTGCTATATAGCAACCGTAACAAAATCTACAACTAAACTAAAAAATATACAAGGTATTAAATGTGATAGCTCTGCACACTTCAATATGCAGCTTTTAAAATGGCTCTGCTCATTGACACTGGGCAGGAGGAGGCCAGGGAAGAAGCACAGGACAGTGTCTGGGAGCCCTCAGGGCCCCGTCTGCAAGGGGTGGGTGTCACTGCTGTTCACAGTGCATTGGGCAGAACCTGTTTGCACGGGTCCATCTAATTCTGAGAGAGGCTGGGGAAACATAGACTATCTGTGTGCCCCAAAGAAGAGAACACTGCTTTAGAAAGAGCTAGTCTCTCAAGGGTGTGAAATGGGAAGCATTTAGCTCATTGAAGTTACCAACAACCATTTATGTTTCTACAACAAGTCTGACTGAAAATGAAGTGGAAACCTGGAGAAAGAGCCAGGCTGAGAGGAATCAGTTCTTTGAGGAAATTTTTCTTCATTGCAGGCAGTTTGAGTTCATGGAGTGCTCACTCTAATGCAAATGATAGACTAGACACCTGGAGAACAGCAGTTGATGGAACAGAGAAGCCTCTGCCTGCCCAGAGTGACATGGGGGGGGGCTAGAGCAGCAGGACCAAGCTTAACTGGGAACCTGTGTCTCTATGTATCTTAGTAACAGGAGCCAGTGCATTGACTGTATTACTGCAACCAGCTTGTTCTATGTGTCCTGTTGCTTTCAACTGAGAGCATCCTTCCTTATGTACTTCTGGGTCCTCATTTCCAGCCAAGCTAAAGAGCTTGTTCCCTGTACATTCTATGACATTTCTCATTTACCTTTGTGTATGTTTCCCCCTCAATTTGAATGCTATCCTATCTTTACTCAAAGTCACATATATTTTTATTTTATATTTTGCATTTATGCTTTACATTCAATATCATTTTGTATTTGTTTCAGGTGGCTAGATAATCATATACTTTACAAAGTATTCACTTTGATATTTCTAGTACCCATCTGGCACCATACGTAGTAACTCCAATATAAATGACTATATTCCCTGTGCTGTACTTTACATCTTGTGACTATTTTGTAACTAACCCATTTGTACTTCTTAATCCCTTCACCATTTCACGCAGTCCCTGTCAAGCCTCCTCCCCTCTGGCAACCACCAGTCTGTGTTCTGGGTCTGTGAGTCTGTTTTCAATTTTGTTTGTTTATTGTGTTCTTTAGATTCCATATATAAGTGAAATCATACATCTTAATAATGGTAAATACAGAATTTGAATGATAACCCTCTAAAGCAGCCTCTTCCCTTTATTCTTTTTTCCTGCTTAGATTAGGTATTCTCTCTGGTATGTCAGTTAAAGTGTATGTAGTAATGAGAATGTTTATATGTATTCATAACTACTATGAAAATTCAGGGGCCAAGGGCTGTCTTAGTCTGCTAGGGTTGCCATAACAAAAAGCCATAGCCTGGCTGGCTTAAACAACAGACATTCCTGTTCTCACAGTTCTGGAAGCTGAATTCTTAAGATCAGGGTGCCAGCACCTCAAGGGGGTTGGGAGGGCTCTCTCCCTAGCTTGCAGGTGGCCACCTTCTCGCTGGGTGTTCACATAGGGTCCCTTCTGGGAGTGCACGTGAAGAGATCTCTCTTTCTCTCTTCCTCTTCTTCTTAGGCCGCCAGTCCTATAGGGTCAGGACCCCATCCTATGACTCATGTAACTTTAAATACCTCCCAACAGCCCTATCTGCAAATACAATCACATTGCGGCTGAGAGTTCAACATATGAATCTGGGCAGAAGGTACAGTTCGGTCCAGAGCAAGGGTCAAGCACTCTAGAAGAACACTGGAGAAACTGTTCTGCAGAGATGTTACTCAATTTTAGTTCTCAAACCTGTAACAAATTCTCAGACTGAACTCGAGATCTCCTGAATCAGAATTTCCGGGGTAGAGCCAAGGAATTTTTCTTTTAACGTATTTTTCCAAGTGATTTTTATGTATTCTCACGTTTGAGTCTTTTCTAGGACACTCGTTCCTCCTTAAAAAGACTCTGTCGGAAACTTGTTTCATGATGAAATGCTTAGAAAGACGCTGGCTCGATAAAGCGAACAAGGCTTTCGTTTTTTGTGGGACTTCACAGCACACTTCAGATGGGCCGGCGTGCATTGTGAATCTCTAAGAAAAGGATGCTTCTTCTGTCTCCGCAGACTGTCTTCCCACCGTGAAACACTCCCCTCCCCTCAGGTTCTAAAGGCAGAACAATTATTAACACCTGGAAAAAGCAGACAGCCAACTCACAGTGTAGAAGTTGGTCTAAAGTAATGATCAATTTCCATTTTATTTTATTTCTTATCCAGTTTTTATTTTTCTCCCTGGGAGCAGACACTGAGCCTTATATGTCCTGTGCACCCTTGGCCTGGTGTGTGTTTCAAGTGTGTGCTCAATAAATATTGTTACATGACTGGCATTTAATTTTAAATAGATGCCCCTCATTTTTAAGCCTGGGACTTCATACAAAGACATCTACTTATTACTGAGCTGTTATGGAGGTTAATCGTATTTGAGGTATGAATCATTGTGTGAAGAACTGGAGATTTGGAGAAGGAAGACAGTATCATTTCTGGTTCGTAGTATTACTGACTTGCTGATCTTTGAATAAACTCTGTGGCTCAGTTCCGTCTTCTGTAAAAAGAGGAACACACATTTGCTCACTTTGCAGGATTAGTGTAGGGCTCGATGAGATAATGCTGCTGAAAAATGTTTTTCAAGGTGATAGAGAAAGGCTAATTGTAAACTTGAGACAAATCTGCAATTGTTTGAGGCAGGTGACCCTACCACTGGCTGCACTATTAAGGGCGGAAATGGACAAGGTAAAGTGATCACTCTTTCTAAAGAGCTTTTTAAGTTACTTTGTTTTTCCAGAGCTGCCAGGGTGGGTACTCTCAGGGTTCTCCACCCACTCGCTCACCCCACTTTTTCCTTGGCATCTTCATTCATTGAGATACAATGGTGCAAAGCTTTAGGGTACTTAAAGTGGTGGGAAAGATGAAGCTGAGTTAAGAATTACAGTAGAATCATTGCTAACTTTGATGAATTAGCACCAAGGCGCTCTTCAAGATGTCATTTTTAAGCTTTTGGAATGATTGGTTTTCAATGGTTTCATCTAAAGAATTTTAATTTCGAGAGCTGTACAGACAAATGCACACACACAAATCACTTAGAGTCCACCTTCAAGAGTGCTTATGAGGGAAAAATTCACCTTTCTACTTCGCCAGTTTCCTGCAGGGGCAGAATTTCTCTTTGTTCAAAGTCTAGCATTGAAAAAATTTCGTCCAATTCAGTAGTTTTAAGAGTAGGGAGTATACCTTTAAAATTATCCACTCTATCTGTCCAATAATGTATAAAAGGCAAGGAAGTCCACTCATAATGGGGATGATTTTGCGGATGGTCATAAGAAATATTTACCACACACCTGCTATGCACCTTGAAATGTGATAAACGTTTTACATGTATCACCTAATTTGATGCTCCAAGAAACCTATTAGGTAGAAACTTATTATTCTCATTATAGAGACAGAAAATTCATTTACAGAGGGTTAGAGAGGTGAAGCAAGTCATTCAATGTCACATGCTTCTCAGTGGTGAAGCTGGCAGGACAAATACGAAGGCCGTAGCTCCAACACTCCCTCTCTGAGCCACAGGGCTCAAGACCCTGCCACTCACAGGCTTAGTTTCTCCAGCCGTGACCTAGGAGTGATTAAGGCCCACTTCGGAATACAAGACAGTCCATGTGAGAAAAGAAAAAAGAAAAAACACTGCGTTGTATAAAGTATGAAATGTTGAGGGTGTTTTTATTTATTTTTAGTAATGCACTATTAGGGGCACCCTCCGGATAACACTTAGCAAGGCTGGCCCTGGGATTGGAGAGCCTGGGTTAGGTCCTGCAGGGATCGCGGGTTTGCTGCAACCCCATCTCCCTGCGCCTCGGTGTTCTTGTGGTCGTGGGGGTGCACATATTTGTCTCTCTGAGCACAGTACTGACATGCATAATTAGTAACCTTTGCCTGTCATTATCACCACTGCTGTGGCTTTCTGGTGGAAACCTGCTTCTGACAGAAAAGCTTGGGAAAAGACGCCCCGCAGAGAAATCAAAAGCAGGAGAGCAGTCAGCCTCCTTGCCAGCCCTGCAGGTACTTCCCCCAGATCTGTCTTCTTCCGGGAACAAGAGCACCGCCTCTTTTCCGTCTTCCCCAATTGTCTCCCCTGTTCTCACCCTCCAAGTAAGACACATCCATAAAACCCCATGGGAGTCGCTGTTCCGAGAAGATTACGAACTTGCTGAGTCCTTGCAATGTTGATGATTTAGGTTTCAAGGGCAGATCATGAAAGGTCCCGCGGCATCAGGCCGCCCTCCTCAGCTGTGAAAACCTGGCCCATAGAAATCCCAGCAGCTGGGGGGGGGGGGGGCGTTGTAGGGACTTCTGCACCTGGTGGGGACAAAGCCCTGCTGCGGGTACTCCCTGGGGCATTCCACGGCAGGGTGAAATCTCCTCCTGATGCAGATTTAGTTTTCCCTGCGTCTGCATATTTCCGTTGCATTACCTTTGTTTCCAATGTACCAGGTCCCGATACATTCGCGGGGCCTCCGTTCCGGTTTGGGACGACTGCTCAGAAATGCGGCATTAAAGACCCTGGAGCGTGACACTGAGAAAGGCGGAGAGCCTCCTGGGTAATGTTTCAGGAGTGCTTTGTATTAGTCTAGAAAATAATCCTCCCCCACAGTCTTCAAGTGAGACCCGTATAGGAGCAGATAATGATGTGTAAGGATGTATTGAATAAACCGTTTTGATTGCTAGCAACCCAAGCTGGTCATGAAGGATAAACCGGCAGTGACTTATTCTAGGAGAAAAAGGATGTAAATGTTTATGAAATACTTTCTACGTTCTGGGCATTGAGTCAAACAATTCCATATCCCCTCTAACATGTGAGTTTGTCTGAAGTAATAATTTAATGTAATTCTCACTATATTTGGCAAATGAAGAATCAGGGGCTTTAAGAAATGTAGGCACAGGCTCTGGCCAGGTGGCTCAGTTGGTCAGAGTATCATCCTGATGTACCAGTGTTGTAGGTTCAATATCAGGTCAGGACACATGCAAGAAATCAACTAATAAATGCATAGAAAAGTGCAATGACAAATTGATGTCTACCCCTCCTTTCCTCCCTCTTTAAAAACATCATAAATAAAAACAATTAAGAAACATAGGCACAGAGAAGTTAAATAAATTAGATATGACCTTTCATCACCTTATCTAGTGAATGCAACAAATTACCCCAGACTTTTGTAGTTTAACACGACAAAGGTTCATAACATCTCATGGCTCCTGGCATTTGTAGATAATGGTTGCATTTGTTGATGACATTTCATTCTCGATGCTGTGTATGGCTGAATTGAGATGTACATTGGATAGAATTACAGAAGGTAAGTTGACCTGTCACCTTAATAATCATAATTATTACCTTAACAGTAATAATTCAGGCAAGTGTTTGTTATTCTAAGTGCTGCCCTTATATGAAGTCAATTAAGATTCAGAATAATTCAGTGAGGTAGGTATTCGCATTGTCCCTATACTGGAGACAAGGAAAGAAACTTCAAGAGATGTGAAGTCTTGCTCAGGGTTACACAGCCAGCGAGTGGCACAGGCAAAATCAGACCCAGGAGTGTGGTTCAGAATGTGTGTTGCCACCGTCTATATCATGCAGCCCAAGCCCTGGACTAAGGAGCTGGTGCACCGTGAGCATATCACTTTCTCTGGGGAGGACCTGGAAGTGACTGAAGAGTAAGAGTAGTAAGATGATTGAAGTTATGAATTTGAAAAGTGGCCCTGATCACTGTACACAGCAGGGATTGGAGAATGGAGAAGCTAGGGACAGGAAGATGGGAAGAATACTGCATTTTAAAGGATGTGACTTGGGAGAAGGGTCACTGTGGGAAGAAGGAATGGGAAGGAATAGTGAGGAATAGTGTTTTCTTATTGAAAGCTTTCACGTTTTCCTGCATCAGTATTTTGTGCCTGTCTGCCAAGGCGCACTTTCCTCTTATTTCTTCATAGGCAAACATGGCATCACCCAGCTTCTCTGGCAGATGGTGGTGGCTGTGAGAGGGGTCTTGGGCCAGTGAAAGGTGAACACATGTGAGGCTGCCCACTGCCACCCATTCTCTATGCCCACCCCTCTTCTGGCTCACTGTGTTAGCAATCTCTGAATGCCTTCTGAAGCCACGTGGTCCAGAGGGCAGAATCATCGGCCTGAATTCCTAAATGACTACAGAACCCATCCCCCCAACACACACTTTATTTGCCACCTCACTGGACTGTTACGTAATGATACAATATACGTTTCTGTTGCTTGAAGGCGTGACAAATTGGGATCTACGTGTTGTCACAGTCTAGCCTAAACTAACTAATACATATCTGATCCAAATAATGCTGGAATGATGGGAGCCTTCTGCCCAGACATATTTTAAACCTTTACTGTGAACTATTTCTCTTTGCTATAACTTTTTAATGCTTTTTTGAAATCTCTTTCTGCTATAGTGCTTTGGGAAAGTTTTTTTTTTTTTTGGATCTATCTTAGGTTAAGGGAAATTAAAAAGAAAGAATGAGAAAGAAGAACAGTACTTCGTGTTTCGGGATTTACAGAAGACACCATGTGCCCTGGCGGGAACAGCGTGACGGCCTGTCATTTCTAACCCACAGAGCACTGAGCTTCTAAACGAGAGTATTTTTAACATTTGAAGGTCAGCTTCACCGAAGAGGTTATTCTGGTGATTACCCCCAACATGTGAAATCTGTATTTCAAACACAATGGCAGGAAACCAGAAATGGGTAGGCATATTTCTGGCTCTCACAGAGTACAAAGTACCGAGGGGCCCCTGAAGTCTGACAGCACTGGAAAAACAGAAGAAATAGGTTTGTTGCTTTTTTTAAAGAGCAGTCAACCTCAACCAGTTGCCACATTAGTTACAACTAATGACTGTGTTTCATTTCAGCCTACCCCAGTGGTTTTATTTCTGATACTCGTAAAATGTGAATCTTTTTGGTCATTCTGACAGATTTTCCAGCACTAAAAATATCAGGGGCGCTTAACTGACAAATCCTGGGTATTTTTGATAAGGTAGTAAATTACCTCTGGGAAATTTTCTCTACCTGCTATTAAAAAAAAAATAAAAAAGACACCAAAGGGTTACAAAGACTCTTTTACTGGTTAATTAAGGCCTATGACTTTCTTTACTACCTGCCTCCATCTTTATATGTAAATGAAACACAGAGCGGTATTTGAATGGGCTGATATTAATTACTCAATATAGGAACTAATAATTCTGTTTTTCTAAAAAATATAAGGCCAGAATGCATATTTTTTCACTAAAAATTACATGGTTCATCTCAGATCGCTGTCAATGTCATTTTTTGGCACCTACCGTGTGTATGTTCAGCTTGCTAATGTGTAAACAAGATGTAAGTGGTTATGTAACTTAAAGTTCCCATGGCTAGGAAGTGGTAATCTACCTTCTAAACCACTTCACTCCCAACTTACTTTCACATGCTGCTGTTCTGTCAAAAAGCACCTACTGAGCAGTGGTGCTGTAGTCCAGTGTTCTGTGGAAAACACTGGAAGTGCAGGCCCCGCCCCTGCCCTCCTGGAGGTCAGAGGTGAGGACGAAAGCCGGATATCATAAAATAAGCACACAAATAAATATTTGCCTATAAAGTGAAATAAATGCTACAAGAAGAGTATATGACCAAAAATCTGGTCACGGCCCGTGATTCAGACTAATATTTTCCTACTGTAGGAAGAGGGCCGACACCTGAAGGCATGCCCAGCTTTACCACGCTTCACAGATGCTGTGTTTTTGTTCTGTTTCGTTTTGTACAAATTGAAGGCAAGATCCTCCACCAGCAAAAAGATTATGGCTCATTTTATCGCGGCAGTCTGGAACTGAGCCTGCAGTATCTTTGAGGTACACCCGCAGACTAGGTGTCTGGGCACATCCACAGAATTATGCAGAGTCCGAAAATAGAGGGCATGGTAGATCAGATGCCGCACCCCACCCCCACCCCCAGCTAGAAACCATTGGGACAATCTATCTATGGCTGAAAAAGCCATTCTTTCATCCCCAACTTCCCATTGAGAATCTATCTGTCTTTGATTCATCTCCTAATCAGCTCTGTTAGTCACTGCCTTCTCTGCACTTGAATGTGAGTTTATTTGACTGGGTTGGCTGGTAAACAGGCAGAAGGAGACAGAGAACAGATAAATGATTGGGCTGAGTCTGTCTCTAACTCTCTTAAGGCTTTGGCCCTAGTGGCTTATAAGGCGTAAGCTGTTGTTAGTGAGTCAATACAGACTCTTAGAAGTCTGATGAGTATTCTGTTTCTTAAACAATTTGAAATCAGCAAGGTGTCCCAGAAATACCCACGGGTTTGGGAGTCAGTCTTAAGTTTAAATCTGTGCTATGCTATTTATAACTTGCATAGTCTTGTGCTCATCTATTTTTGCTTCAGTCTCTGAAACTGCAAGGGGCATGAGAATAGCAAAGTCTGCCTACTGTGTGGGGTGAAGATAAAATGAAATGACTACAAAGGGCACCTGTGCGGAGAGTTGTCAATAAAGCTAGTTTACTTTCCATTACACTTCAGAGTTTCTACAAAAATCTGGAAAAAAGTGCCAATGGCATGTTGGTTTTTCACTGTACACTTTTCACATACACTTGAATTTTATAATTAGCTTTGCTACAGAGCTGCCTAACTTTAAACAGTAACATCACCTTTTTTTGGCCCACGTTTCAACATTCTCCTTATTACTATTCAGTGTTTTCAACATTGCACATTGAAACCCCTGTGAAGCTTAACAAAAATATTGATGCTTGTTTTGATCTTTAAAGATAATGATGAGACTGATCTGAATTGTGGCCTGGACATTGGGGTTAGTTTAATAAAATAATGCTTTGTAAATACTTAAGTGCAGGAATCAATTTAACTGCAGAGATTTATGAGGGATAAAGAGTGGCTACACTTAGAACCTACCACTGATTGAGATCTATAGCCAATGTTATTTCCAGTACACAATGCTCACAGAAATGACAGTAAAACCTTTCTAGTGAATATGACCAATGAATGGACCTGGGACCACCTTATAGATGAAATAGCTTTGTAGCTCATTCAGTTAACATTCAGTTAAATCTCCCTTGTACCAAAGAGTAGGGAGTTGTGTTTCTCTTCCTTACTTACAATAAAAAATAAAAATACAAGTATTGTACTTATTTGTTAATTTTATTGTATTTTTTCCATTACCATTTATCCCCACTATACCCTCCTCTCCATCACAATTGCCACCCTGTTGTCCATGTACAAGTACTGTTTAAATTATGCCCTCTAATATTTCACTTGCATTATGTTGTCTCATGTGCTGAGATTTGTCATTTTTTTATGTTTAGGCTTCTTCATTTCACTCAAAAACGAATGCTTCATTTAGGGTACGCTGCCACCAGGTGGCGGTAAGGATATCACTCCTGATTCACCATCTTTGAATAATAATTGTTCATTCACACATTCACTCATTTATTCATGTTTATTTGGAAAAGTTGATATGCCTTTCACTTACTGTCATTTAAAATTTTAATGTAAACTTTAATAGCACAACTAAAATAGCTAATTTTATTTTTAATGATGATAAAGATTTTATACATATAGGTATCCATAAAGAGTTATACATATGTATGTACAACTCTACATGTCTACATGCGTGAATGGTTTAGAGAAATTAAAATAGAAAATAAATGTTGGTACCTTCTTTACTATCTCTTATTAATTACTAGTCACAGGATAACCTACAAACTCATTTCTGTGTTCTATAGCCATATTTTGCTACAAGTACCTTTATGAGATTGAGTACTACTATGGACCTTCAAACAGATTTGAATTCTAATTTGTTCACATGGATTTTCAAACTTTTAAGTAACAAGTATTTCCAATTAAGGAATTATTCATGTAACTGCTTTCCCACAGACTGCTAATGAAACTATCCCTGGCAGAGTTACCTCCTGAAAAATTCTCTCTCATTCTTTCCACATCGCATAAGTAGAAAATACAATAACATAACTTTGTGTTATTTGGGGGTATATTGAGTCCTTGTGACCAATTCCTTCTAATCACATAAGAGAAACTTCCTTCAGCCCATGGGAGAAAGAAACATAATGTAGCCATTAGTTACATGTGACTCAAGAGCCACGAATAGAGATTCTCCGCTATCTGATGAGCTTGACTTTAACATCACTTTGAGTTTTTGACAGATTATCTTTGACATGATGACCTGTCTCAGAAGCAATGAGGAGAAACTGATAATGCTTTTATTGGTCCCTGCACTCAAATATCTTCTGATGAAAGGAGTCACAAGGATCCTTCCTCCCCAAGATGGTGTCACCCAGGCTGGAGATGCTGTACGGGGCCGCGGCAAATTGGAATTGTGCTCTTGTGTGGCCAGAAAGCCCCCATCTCTGGGCTGCATGCAGAGCATTTTTACTGCCTCTGGGGTGATTGACTATTCTGACCAATAGAGCTATGCCATGCTAATTGATGCCTGTGAAAACCAATCACAAACTCTGTTACAGATTTAGAAATGTATAAATTTCTCCCACCTCCCTAATCAATCATCGGTAGAGTCTGGGTAACCTCCTTACACCTTCCCCTTTGATTCTAACATATAAAATGAGAGTCAGAGCTGACATTTTCCAGAGCATTTTTTTCAACATGTCGAGATTTTGCTTCCTGGCAATTGTTGTCCATTTGGCTCAATAAACCCATAAAAAATTCTCTACAGATTCAGATGTTTTCTTACATGGACACATCACTGGTTTATTGTAAAATATAACTCAGGAGCAGCCAGACGGAAGAGATGCATGGGGCAAGGAGTGTGGGAGAGGGTGTGAGGATCCAATGCCCTCTCCAGGTACGCCCCTCGCCCAGCACCTCCAGGTGTTCTCCAGCCCAGAAGCTCTCTCTGAATCCTTTCCTTTGGGATTTTTAGGGAGGACTCATTACATAGGCACATTGATTAAATCATTGTCCATTGGCGATCACTCAATTCCCAGCCCCTCTACCCTCCTGAAGGTCAGGGCCTGAGTTGGAAGGTTTCAACCTCTAATCAAAAGGCTGGTTCTGCCCTGGCTGGTGTAGCTCAGTGGATTGAGCGCAGGCCTGCAAACTTAGGGATCGTGGTTCAATTCCCAGTCAGGGCACATACCTGGATTGCAGGCCAGTTCCCAGAGGGGGACGCATGAGAGGCAACCATACATTGATATTTCTCTCCTTCTCTCCTTCCCTTCCCCTCTAAAGATAAATAAATAAAATCTTAAAAAAAAAAAAAAAGAAAGAAAGAGGCTGGTTCTCCTGGCTACCCACCCCTATCCTCAGGTGCTTTCTAAAATGTATCTTATTAACATAACAAAAGGTAGTTTAATCATTCAAAACACCAGAAATAGCATGGACACCTTCAACAAGTGTGTGGGACCTGAGGCGGGGTTGTGTGCCTTCAGGTTTCACCTTCCTCATCTGTAACATAAGAACACTCATCATAATTCCACTCTACAGGATTATCGAGGAGACTCAATTTAAAAAATGCACATGATAAGCACTTGATAAAATACTATGCTGATGTTGTCGTTACTGACCTTGTAAGTCTGAAAGGTACAAAGAAAGCAATATTTCTTGGATACAAGAGGCTCAGAGACCTTAACTGCCATCTCAAAGTCGCACAGCCTCTGTAGGTGCTGGAGCTGAGGCTTAAACCAGAGCCCCCAGTTCGTTCTCCCCCCCCCCACCCCCCATCATGTTGCGTCTAGTGTTTATGTTTTCTGAAACTTGAATGGCATACCCTCCACCCTCCACTTACTTTCCCTCCTCATATCAAGACATCTTTTCGGATTCAGCTCTCTGGAACCTAGTGTCTTAGCTAAAATCATTATTGATTGACTTCCTGTAGAGCTGGAGGGAAGGCAATAGCTGAGGCGGAGCAGGCTCTTTCTATTTGCATTTCAGGTGGGCCAGTGAAGTGTGACACAGTCATGGGACACCTTGGAATGCTCCGTCCCTCTGCAGCAGGCTTGGGCTCACCTTCAGGCCAGGCCATGAGGCTAAACACGGACTAACAGTCTCCCTGACTACCCACGTGAGGCCTTCCAGAGCAAACTAATGGCCGCCCTGGAAATGTCCCCAGACCCACACTGATACCCAAAGGCCTCCTCTGTCCCATACTCTGCACTGCTCAATTCCCCAGCTGCACGGGGCCACTCAACATCCGATGGGCACTCCCTCCTGTCTCTTTCTAAAGTCAGTCCTCATCAGGGGCTGGAGAAAGTTCACAGGCTCCCACATCCTGGGATAAAGCATCAAATCTCTCATTTGTACCTCAGTTCTGAACTCTAGAGTGATCCCTCAGCCCTCTCCCATTCTCCTGCTTAGAATCTAATTTTGGGCCTTGAAAACTGGGGCACTGACTTATTCTTTCAAGGTGACCTGTTTAGGTGATGTTAACCAGGCAGATCTCTGGGTTCACATTCTCAATCCTTTCACCCCACTTTCTGTGATTCTCAATCCATGGTCAGTGAACTACCATAATCATTTGTTCATCCCCTATTCTATTCAATTATTAATTCAACAATGTCTACTGAGCATCTTCTACGGGCCAGACTGCATTGGAGACACATGGTGAACAACACTAGTCTCCTGGAGCCCTGGCTTCTTGGAGTAGACAAGACATTTATCTGTGAACATCAAATATTTATCAAGTACCCACTACTAGGGGCTGTTCTTAACAGGACGGATGCAACAGAGAATGAGCAGGTACAGTCCCTGCCCTCATATAATTAACATTGTCTTGGGGTAAGGTGGGAAGGAGAGCAAAAGACACACAATAATAGTAATAGGCCAGGAGAAAGAAAGTGATAGGAGGAAATTCATGCAAGGACAGGGAACAAAGAGCAATGAGTAGTTCTACTTTAGATAGAGTCATTGGGGTTGTTTTCTTTGTTGAAGTAACATTTGAGCCGGGACCTGAAGGAAGCCAGGAAGCAGGTTATGTGGGTAAATGGGGGAAGCGCATTCTGAGAAGGGACAGCACAGACAGAGACCCAAAGGTAGGGGGGTGTCTGATGTGCCTGAGGATCAGGAAGGAGGGTGGTGACCTGGAAGAGGAAAGGAGAGGGAAAGAGGTACATCAGATGGGGTGTGGGGGCAGGGGGGTAAGGGCAGTTTTGTGTAGAGCCCTGCAATTCTCTGGTGAGGACCTAAGGTTTTTCACTAAGTGAGATGAGTATGTTCCAGACAGGTTTGAACAGAGGAGTCTTCGTCTGACTTAGGTATTAAAAGATTCACTCCTTCAGCCCCACGTTTCCTGTTCTAGGTGACGTGGATTAGTGATGATGATCTCGTTCAGTCTGTTAAAGTCAGCAGAAAAAACAGGCCCCTTCCTTCTCCTGGAAGATTAGGACAATCTCTTTCCAGATCAGAAAGCCAAGAAGAATGAGCCAAAATCCAACAGTCAGCAGGACGTTGACTCAAGAGTAGAATATAGTTCTTGAGGTTGATATATTTGTTACGGAAACAATCAAACCATCACCAAAGTGGGGGGAAAACCAAGAGAGAAGGAAAAAACATTTGAACCCATCTTGCTGGATCATAACATTGATATCTTCCTTGATCTAACTGTAAAACCAAAGGAGAAGTACAAAAAGAAAATGAAAGCTAAGCTTAAATTTGATGATGATGTGGATGGTGCCTTCTCTGGTATCCCAGCTAAGACAAGCAACCAAAGGGTCGATCTTCACAGGCAGCACCTGAACAAGATCTGAACAGAAGGTGGCTGACCTGTTTCAATGCCTTTGGAGGCCAGAAGAGCACACAGGGTATCACACCTCATCCTTCAGCTGCATCCTTCAGTTAATGATGCTGTCTTATGTACTCACTGTCTTAACTAAATTATAAAAAGCAAATACTGAAGCAGCCCACTTACCTCTTACCAAATGCACTTAACATTTTTCTGCACTGGTTTTAATCATGCTTAGTACTGCAAAACAAAAATAAATGTTTCACAGTGAAAAAAAATTTGTTCTTTGTGACATATGAAGACTAGACCATAGGAGGCATGGGTGGTGGAGACCAGCAAGATCATCATAGAGGACTCTGGGATGAGTCTCCAGTAAGAAGAAGGTGGCTCAGACCAGGGCGCTGACAGTGGCGATACTTTGAAAGAAGAGCTATCAAGATTTGCTGAATGCTCAGATCTGGAGTGTGAGAGGAAGAAAAAAGCCAAAGAGGACTTATAGTTTGAACCACGTGACAAAGGGGGTGTTGTGAATTAAATAATCCCCCAGTGAAAGGGTAAAGTCACAAATTGAGATTAGCACTGTAGTTCAAAGACTCTGGACCCTGTCAGTTCTTAATGTCACCCCCGCCCCCCCTTTCATTTCCTGCTCACCTACTAACCACATTCTCTCTCCCTGTAGTAGGATTTTGGATATTACCTAAGAGTGATGGAAAGCAGATACTACGGCATGCAGTGAGATGACCGTGTTAGAGCTCTGGAAAGCTCATGTTGGCCACAGGGTAGAGAGTGGACTGGGGAAGGACTAGTGTAAATGGAGAGAGACAAGTTAGAAAGTGACTGTAGTGATGGGGAGGAAGAGGAGAGTGGCTGGGACCAGAGTGGGTGGTATCATATAGACAAAGCCTGGTTCTGCAGGGCCATCCGTATCTGAGACACAAAGGTCTAGGGTCTTCCTTCCTAAATAAACTAGTCGCCATGTTGGCTACAACTGACAGGCCAGAAAGGGCTTCATGAGGATGTGGTGGGGGAAAGGTATGAGGAGACAAGAAGGTCTAGTTTAAACACAGGGCGACAGTGAGTGTGGTCTCTTGGGTGGGGCTCTCAGGAAGCTTTGAGCTATTTCCAGGAAGAGATGACACTTTTCTTTGATGCCCTGGTGGTTTTTAAACTTTTCTGAGTGAAGTTCACCACTTGCTAACCATGCATTCCTCTCCCCTTTCCATAAGCCTTTCCTTCTCAGACTGCTTCAAACTCTCCATTTCTGCCTGTCCACCAGCATCCTTCTCTGTGCTTGGTTAGGCCTCCTAACAGCTTGAGAAAGAGGCATAACAGTTGAGGCATAGCTGTATAATGGTTAAGAACACTGGCTTTTGAGTTGGATTGACTTGGCTCTGAAACTCTGTGTGGCTTTGGGCAAATCATTTAATTTTTTGGAACCTCTGTGAAACGGTGAAAATTAAAACATGTACCTCCTAGGATGGTTATAAGGAATAAGGAGGATCATGACTATGAAGTACATGATGCCTGGCCAATAATAACAGCTGGCATTAGGACATTTTTTTATTTGTGACAAGCAGTGCTCTAAGCACTTCATGTCTATTAATTCATTTCATCTTTTACATTAGCATCTTATCACCACTGAACAGATGAAGGCACTGAGGCTCAGAGAAAGCTAGTATCTCACACACAAGGGCACAGAATTGTGCAGTGATGGAGCCAAGTTTGGACCCCAGCAGCCCCTCTTATAATCTGCACATTATACAGCAGCTTCCTCAGGTGACTGCTACTCAGCAAAGGCAGCTGTTGGTATCCTCACCAGACGTTTTCATGAATGGACACTCTGGGATCTCAGGAGGGGCAGGTAGAGTTACCTGAACCACCAGTTGCACTGCTTTTCCTTATTGTGGGAAATCTCTCTACACTGACTGAATCTGTTTTGTTAGAAACCCAAGGGGAAGGACTAGGTACTCAGATGTGAAATGAATACACAAATGATTAAGTTGTCTGCAGTGGGCCCTTAAAAACCCTTATGGAACAAATAAGTGTTAGGAAGAGAATTGGTTCACTGGTGAGGAAAGATGCTAGGAGACCTGGTTTAAAGGTGGAAAGGAGAGTAGGTTTCTGGATACACTGAATATGGGGGGCAGAGCTATGTGCCTTTGGGATCAAATACACTGGGATCAATACACTGTGCCACTGTATTGGTGGAAGAACAGTGTCTATGTCAAGTTTCCCAGCCTTTTTGTGGGTGGCATCTTGTGGGCAACACATAGTTCATACTAATCCCAATATTTCCATATGTGGTGTTTTGGGTAATGAGCCACTGGCCCAGTGAGAGGCGGCATGTGCCGGGATTCAGCCCATGGAAGCTCAGGGCAAAGTGCCTGGTGATGTATTCCACTCTACTTTCTAGCTGTGTGATCTTGGGAAAGTAGCTTAACCTCTTGATATCTCCATTTCTCCACCTATACATGGAGACTGAAATAATATTTATGCCATTTGACTCACATGAGAAGTAAATGCAATAATACCTATAAGGAGTTTACTGTTGGTTGTTGTCACTAAACTGTATCAGTTGTATGCTATAATCACAAGGCAGGTGACCACGTAAGGAGTAATTCAAGGAAGGCACCCAGCTTTTAGGTCCCTAATGTCTAATCATCTGGACTAGAATTATGATGGCAATTTCCTGAGCCTGCTCATTACTTTCATGCCAATGAAACACAGTGCTTGTCTATATGTCTCAAAGCATGTAATGAAAAAGTCCATCCCATTCTATTATATTCTATATCTCATTTTAAAATTTCGGCACAATATGTTTTATATCCTAGTCTATTCCAGCCCATTTCATTTTATCCTGTTTACATTCTAAAGTATATTTCACACGCAGTCATTCCACACCCTCTTATATTCCATTCCGTTTCATATTCCATTCCATTTTCCATATTCTATTCCGTTCCATTCCGTATTCCATTGCAGTCCATTCCACATTCCATTCCGTTCCATAGTTCATCTTACCTCATCTCAAGTTATTGTTCATCACATTCTCTGTCCAATTCTATGATTTCCTACCACGTGCATCCCACATTCCATTTTATCCCTCTCCATCCTATCTGACCCCATGTCTCCCAGACCTCATCGGCCTGAGGATAAGGAAATGGTAACAATTTCCATTGTTCCTTTGCTCCAACGTCACCTGTTTGCTGTGAGTATGGTCCCATCTCAAATTCTCCCTAAATAACTGGGTGTTTCTCAGAGATCTATGGCCCAGATGAATAAATCCGGTGTTTCTGAGCATTGGCAGCCTTTCCCCTCACCTGTTCCAGTTTGCTGAGATGGAAGCTGGTTAGGGACAGTGCAAGCACTTAAAGCTCAGACTCCCTCACTTCACCAATGAGACACCTCTCATTGCACATACTGTCTCCTGCAAGTGGAAACAATTCGAGTTTCTTCCTCCTTTTGCCCCTTTTTACAGGTACAATCAGGTGTCAGATATATTCAGCGTTGAGGCCTGGAGGTCTGTCCAGGCACCTGGCACTGAGCTAACTTATTTGGTTACATCAAAGACTGAGCACAAGGTGGCCTTGTAACCCACTAGGATACTCGGCACCAAGAAAAGATGGGCATGGGGGGCATATTTGTACTGCTCAACAGTGACACCTGTTGATCTCAGGTGGGAACATATGTCTTCTAAGTGGAGTCTGGGCAGACTTGGGGATTGAAGAGAAACAAACGGGAACACAAATGGCCACAAAAGCAAGAAACACAGGAAAGCATCCTTTTCCATTGGAGCTGGTTTCTCTGCTGCCAGAACTGAGCTCATGCTAGCCGGGATAAAATCAAATGCACACAGAATTGGTGAGTGGAAGCCTCTACAGAGTGCTTAACATTTAGAGGCAAACCATGTACTGTGGTCTATTTAGGGAAACTGAGGCCCACGCATACATATGCTGTATGAGAGATATAATACGGTGGTGGAGGCTCGATTTGCTGAATCAAAAGTGAGAAGACTTTTAATTCAGAGCAGTGATTCTTATTTGTTTCTTTTAACTTGTGAAAACAAAGTCTATGAGGCCCCTTTTTTCCTTCCTTCCTTTCTTCCTTCCTTCTTTTCTCCTTCTCTCCTTCTTTTCCCACTTCTATTCCCTCCCTCCCTTCCTTCTTTCTACAAATACTGTTTTACTGACACCATGAGTCAGACCCTGGACTGAGCGTGGGTGATGAGTACAACGTGGTCCAGACATGACTGAATCCATCAATGATCAGAGAGCCATGCTTGCTTGTTATATAGATCACTAACTCAGTAAAGTTGTCAAGAACCTCCCATGGCACACAGATGTGGGAAGGATAGTATCTATCTAGGTCTATGTGGTGGACAGTGGTAGGTCAGTGAAACCTTCATTGAGGAGAGTTTTTTTTTACATTAGGTCTTAAAAAATCAGAAGTTTTCCACCAGAAGTAAACAAACTCAGTGGCATGAAGATGAATTGTGGTTTAGGGAGTGGTCAGTATCTTCTGTGTCTTTGATATCGACTGCATTTTAGGAAGAAGATGAGCTTAGAGAGACCAGTGACAACAGACTGAAAAGGGACTTGTGAAGGAACTTTCTATATATCTTGTGTGCAATGGGAAGGTATTGAAAGATCTTATAAGCAGTCAAAGATATTTAATGGCAAATACATTTTAGGGGAAAACATTCTGGATGCATTGTGGAGGATGGGTTGGAAGAGAGAGAGAGAGAGAGAGGCTGTAGGTAAGACACCAGTATGGAAAGTTAAAGTCCTTATTTGGAGTCTATAGGACAAAACATTTTGATCATGTTTGTTATTTGCTTTTGTTTGTGGGTGTGCAAGTGTGTGTATATCTGTGTTGTCTGCAGTGCCCCCCCCCAAATGTCTACAGAACAAATAAGTGTTAGGAAGAGGATTGGTTCATTGGTGAGGGAAGACGCTAGGAGACCTGGTTTAAAGTTGGAAGGGAAAGTAAGTTTCTGGATGTGCTGAATATGGGGGGGGGGGCAGAGCTGTTTTGAGGTTAAAACAAGGCAATGAAAAGAACATAGGTTTTTAAAGATGCCAGACCTAACTTAAATCTCACTCAGTAGTTACATGGTCAAGCAAATTAATAGACTTTACTGGATCTGTCTGTACATCTACTTAATAATACTTTCTTCAGAGGACTGGTGTGAGGATACATAGATAAAGCATTAAATACATCAATACTAGTCCTGGCACTTGGAAAGTACTAGAGCAAATGGTGTTGCTTGCCTACTAGATGAATCTGGGTCCTTGGTCTTCCCCAGTCTCCCAGAGATACACTGTTTTTTTTTTTTTGCAGTGTAAAGATTATCAGGAAATGACGGTGTGCATTTAATAGGGTGCCTTAGGCTTGTGTAATTTTATGTAAAGTGTCTACACACATGCACACACACACACCATACAGTGGCTGAAAGTAGAAAACCTTCCTGTGGAATATCACAGACAGAAATAAGTCTGCAAACAGGAGAGCCTTTTATGAAAAATTCCAGATGCGCCCGTTGGTGCATTTTAGAACACCAGCAGGTCCACCACTCTTTTGGCCTCCAAGTTCCAAATATGGAACAGATGCTTTGCCACCTCCACTTTTAAATTTAGATTTTAACATCATCACCTGGGTCGTGGTGGTGACCAAGTTCACATGGCTGTTTTCTCCAACTTCAGCTTCCCTCGAACCCATACTCTCTGGACAATTTTCACTCATTCCTTCACAGACAGCTTACCACCTACCTCACTGTTTTTTCCTTCAATTCATGGAAATGAATCAGGGCTCTGATGGCGTCATTCAAAAGAGAAAGCTAATTAAAAAGGTCCCCCTTCCTTCCTCTTAGAGACCTTGCAATAGTTTTTGCGTTTAGGAGACACAAGCAAGGAAGGAAGCTAGCTCTTCAACACAGCTGTGAATAGAGAGGGCCTGGGGGGGGGTAGGGAAATGGGGTGATCATTCCCCATTAAAGGTTAATCTGCTGGGAGTATGTTTTCAGCTACTTTGTCTCTTCCAAGGTCAGGATAAACAGAATAACCTCAGGCTGCTCTAACCAGAAGGAACATGCGATCCTATGGCACAAAAATTAACTACAGGGTTAGCGTGATTAAGCTACTACATGGGGAAAGATTTTTTTCTAGATGTTCATCCTGGGATGAGAGTGCTAATAAGCACTGATGATTACATTGCTCTTGTCATGTGTCAGGAATTGTTCTAAGAGTTGTACATATGTTATTTGATAGTTACAGCCACCAAAAGGAATAAGTACTATCACAACCCCCATTTTATAGACAGGGAAATGGAGGTATAGATGAAATAAAATGACTCGTCCAAAGTCATTCAACTAGTTAATGTCAAACCTGCAGCCAGACCCTTTGGTTCTGGAGTACATGCTGGCAGCCACTGCACCATACTGTTCAGGCACAGCATACTGCAGTGGTCAAAGCTTAGCCGGAAACAGTGACTGAGAGTAGGAAGCAAACTGTCTCCAGGGCATGTGGATCAGAGATGTATTTTATGTGGACTGTATAGTACTGGCCTAACAATATGTTACACTTGGGTTAATTGGCCATATTTTCAAATGAAAGAAAATTGGAAGCTCTGACATTGAGCAAAGTAGGCAATAGAGACTTTATACTCTACCCAACTGAAACTCCCATTCTATAGATTTGGAAACTGAGGCCAAAATGAGTTAAACGACTTGTCTCATGTAGCCCGGCCATGTGAGTGCAGGGACTGAATGTACTGCAGACTAAACGTTTGTGTGGCCCACCTCCAAAATGCATATGTTGTTAGCCCTCTCCCCAGTGTGATGGTATTGGGAGGTGGAACCTTTAGGAGGTGATTAGGTCATGAGGCTACAGACCTCCTGAACAGGATTAGTGCCCTCATTAGAAGAGGCAAGGAAAACATGGTCTCTCTCTACCATATGATGACACAGGAAGAAGGTGGCCACCTGCAAACCATTAGGGGAGTCCACATCGGCCAGCACCTTGACCTTGGACTTCCCAGCCTCTAGAAATAGTAATAAATACATTCATGTTCTTTAAGCCACCCAGTCCATAGTATGTTTTTCTAATAGCAGCCTAAACTGTCTGAGATGGGATGAGATCCCAAATCTGATTCCCAAGAGGGAGGCTCTTCTTTGAAGATCCTGGGAGCTCCTAGCTCCGTCTTCATACTCCAGAGCCATAATCTGATGGAGGACTTCCGTAATCTTTTTTTAATTGTTGTTCAAGTACTAGAAAGCATTATGCTAAGTGTAACAAGCCAGGAGGTGAAAGAGAAATACCATATGATCTCACCTATAAGTGGAACCTAATCAACAAAATAAACAAGCAAGAAAATACAACCAGGGACTTCTGTAGTCTTAAAGCAACCTCAGCAGTCATGGCAGTACATTGGGCAAAACACTAGACAAGAAGCCAAGCATACTGGGCTTTACACTTGGTCCCGCCACTCACTCTCTTAGTGACCCAAGGCCAGTGACTCAACCCTCAAAGCCTCAGTTTGTTGATTTGTAAAATGGAGATACACTATCTGCTCAATCTGCCTCACAGATTTGCTGTGAAACTCAGCTAAGATAACACCCGTAACAATAAGCCTCCGATATGAATGAATATCAGGAATTGTGTATCACTTCGTCTACTGAGTAAAGAGTAAACTTCCTGAGGGCCTGCTGTCAACTCTTCCCTGTATTCTCTGTGCTTTTGTAGTTCTCACATCAGGGTGCATGGAATGATTAGACAGTAATGCATGAATCATCAGGTGGCTCTGGCTAGAACAGTGGAAACAGCAGCATTCAGTGATTCTTTGGGGGGATTGCTGTCAAAAATGCAGGAAGATGTTCAAGGTGAGGGTTGTTTGCTTCTCATATGTGTGAGCAAAGGTCTATCAGGCCTCAAGGCTGTCCTGACCACCACTGGTCAGCAGCCCACCCTGTCAGAAGCCAACCCTTTGTGCTGGGGGGAAGGAACACTGGACTTGGAGGCAAAAGACGTGGCTTTAAATCTTCACTCAACTCTTTAAAAGCTACGTCTCCTTTGGTAAATTTCTTCCCCTCTCTTGGCCTCAGCTGCATTATCATGATCAAATGACATTTGTGTAAATATTAAGCATTTACATGCCCCCTTCCTTCTCAGGAGCTCTGTTATAGCACATTCATTTTCACCGGGGACTTTTTCTGGGTTTGTATTTTATTTGGGCTCTATTTTTTTCTCTTTCCTTTCTCCTCCTCTTCCCCTCTCTTAGGGTGAGTCAAATGGTTCATTTGTACCCCAAGTCACTGTGCCCAGGCTGAGGGTGTTTCTTCCCATCGGGGTGAAAAGAGTGAGTAAACCCAGGGTCCTCAAAAGCAGGGAAGTCAGATTCATCTAATGTAGTCTGATTTCTGCCTTCAGAGTTAATGCCTCAGGAAAAATATGAATCGGCTCTGATGCATTTTTTTTCCTGACTGTGTCTCAGGCTGATCCCAGAAAAACTTGGTTTCATCTAACCTGTTTGTTTATACACTGAAGAATGGGGACTGCGGGGGCAGGGGCTCTGGCTGCTTGCTCTCTCATTCTAGCTAATGAATTGAATTGATACAGGAACTCCTTCGTGTTCTCAGGGAAATCCTGTTGGCCGGGGCACACTCCTCAGCACCGCTAAATTTAGGTCACGGCTCAGCGAAGAACAATTACAAATCCTTAATGAAAGATAATTTACCCAGCAACATCAAGCAGGACAGCTGGGCAGGCATTCTTATTTTTTGTTGATGTTGTGTGGGTGGGGATATGAAGTGAGGACAAGTGTTGACAGAAAGTCGTTTTCTGACCATGCATTTCTGTTGGCTGACCTGTGTGGTGGCACATGCCAGTCCCAGCTTGTACAGCAACGAGAGCTGAACCTAATGAACTCGCCATAAAGCAGTTTCCTAAACAGGGCAAGGGCAAAAAAGAAGCTGGTGGGGAGGCAGAGTGTTTACATTCTGGTTGCCCATGCCTTTTCCAGATTAATTGTTCTGTAGTTTACTTCCCTACACCCTCACTCTCTACTCTACCCATACCGGATCACTTCACAAACTGTGCTTACTCTGTCCCTTGGGGCTTTGCCCACTCTGTGCCTCAAGGAGGGAATGTTTCTCCTTTGCCTTTGAATGGCTTCTTTTTGCTCATCTTTTAAATACTAGTGCAGTGGTCACCTCTTGCAGGAAGCTTTTTGGGACTGTCCAAGGATTGCTTTCCTCTGATTCTCTGCTTGACTTCTCCATTAGACTGAGCTCTGTCCAGGGGGCACTCTGCCATTGTGTTCTTGGTCTCCAAGTAGTGACATGCTCCATGCAAACCAGGTTTCCCAAGGACCTAATAAAGACCTGCTTGCTGTTGAATACAATAGACATTTCTTAGTTCTTATGTCCCTGCCCTATTAATGGAATCTTATATATTTGTAAGATTTATTCATTCTATTGTAAGTGGAATTACATCTCCAACAAAAAATATGTCAAAGTCCTAGTCCCTGGTTACCTGTGGACAGCGTGTCCATTCAAGACCCAGCATGACTTCACTGAGAGGAGATCTGATCACTTGTTTCCCGAAAGCCTTCAATGAAGACTCAGTTTTTAGTTCATGGATTGAGCTTCCCGCTATCACGTGCCATCTTGTTTAAGATCTCAGTTGTGTCAAATTCTTCACCCTCCTTCTCACCGTTCCACCACTGCACTTATTTTCAGGCAGATTTTAATGCTCATAAAATTTTCCAATTCATCATGCCTTTTCATGCTGACAAGCATTTGGGCATATTTCCTCTTTCCTAACCTATCTACCAGCCTAACTCATCCTTATCCTTCAAGATTTGACTCGGGCATGATCTTTTTCAAGAAGGCCTCTCCGACCCCGCCCCCCCCCCAGATGAAATAAGGGCTCTCTGTGTCTTCACAGAACTCCTGCTTCTCACATCAGTCACACATACTTGGTGCAAGTGTCTTCACATTAGACTCCATGCATGGCTAGGAACTGAGACTCACTTGTTGCTACCTAACCCGGGTCTCAAGTACATCACTTACTAACTAAATGCTTGTACATAAAATAATATATAAATGAATGTACTAAGTTCTATGGAAGCAGAGGGAAGACAATGACCAAAATTAAAACAGCCTCAGAAATTTGCATATAAGATTTGCTCAGTTAATCTATTTTGGTATGTACATTATTTAGTGTTATATAACCAGACACATGGTTTGACAAGAATAGAAACACATTTTTTTTGAACTGACTATTAGCATATAACAAAACTTTAATGAAAATTGGGCAGGGGCAGGAAGGGTGAAATTCTACTTAATTCTGTATAATAGTCTCTTAGTAAATTGAAAGGTCCATATAGAAACAGTCACAGATACAAACAACAGACTCACAGCTATCACAGGGGGGGCAGTGCGGGGCTGGGTGAAAAAATGAAGGGATCAAGCAAAAACCACACACACAGAAAGGGGGTGCAGGGAGGTAGGAGAGGATAGAGGGGGTATAAATGGTGATAGAAGGAGACTCGAATTTGGGTGTGAATGCAAGATGCAATATACAGATGATATAAGACAAAATTTTACACTTGAAACCTGTATAATTTTATTAACTAATGACACCTCATTAAATTCAATTTAAGGAAAAAAAGAAAAGAGAAGTACATCTGGAGTCTGGAGGTCAGTCTTAGATTTGTTGCTCACTAGTTTTTACAGTCTTGGAAAAAATCCTTTTGCCTCTTGAAATTTAGTCTCCACACCTATCAAATGGGAGTTAAAAACACTTTTCAGGGTTATTCTGAAAATCAAATAAAGTATATGAAAGAGACAATAGTGCCTCATAAATAGTAGTAAATTTCAACTCCCTTTCTTCTTGGGATAGAACAGGCCAGAGTAGAAGAAAAAAATTAAGGAGCTAATTTTAAACAAATGAACAAAACAATTAAAAACATCTTTTAGCTTAGAGTGACAAATATGTGAAGAGCAATTTTTAGCAGAAACTCTTTGCAAAGAGGAGGCACTGCTGAAATTTTGGGAAGCTGTTGGGAAAAATTAGAACAGTTTGGGGTCAAAATTTTTCAGTCTGAGAAAAAAATTCAAATTACATTAAAGATCAGTAACTCATTTCTGGATGGGTAAATAGTGCCATTAAGTTATCTAGTAGAATATCCTTGATTCTGATTGGCACCACTCGACTCTAATGATGACTAGATGGCATATTTTAGTTATAATTTTGCTTTTGAGTACTGTATAATTTATCATTTAATTTTCCCCTAAAGTTCTCCTTCTTATATTACTTAAGTAATGTATGTTTTTAATTAGAGACCAAAGGAAGAAAAAAATAAAATGCCTACAATGTTACCTGCCTAAAAACGGCTAGGAACATTTCATGTGTATATTTTCAGATATTTTTCTAACATATATTTTACCATAATGGGACCAGACTGTACATGTTTTATTACAATGGACTCTTTTTTTCATTCAAAACACTATGAATATTGTTACATGACAGAAGAACATTTGCTTCCAGCCATGAGCAAGCAATCTTCTTCAGACTAACTTCCTATTACAAACCACTAGAAAATGGTATGAAATATTTAAAATAACAATTTTTGAGTACTATATAATAGGCAGTGCAAGACCATGATCCCTGAAATGAGGGAAACAAATGAGGTTAGCCCCACAATCATCCAGCCTTTTGCCTAGACACGAAAAACTTAGGGACAAGGAACAGACTCCAAAACAGCCTGGCAGTCTCCTGAGTTGAGGAGGAAGAAATCACTTGGGGTAGAACCAGAAGTAGCTGGAATTTGCTGGGGGAAAGTAGTGGAGAAAATAACGTGCTCCAGACAGCTTCATGGGGTCCCCTGGCGACAACATAACAGCGATTTCTCCATGCTTACATTGAAATTCCATGAGACTGGGCAAAGAACAAATTTGCAAAAAAAAAAAAAAAAAAAAAAAAAAGAACGACCAGGAATCACTAAACTGCAAAGTTTTCTGGAGCTCACACTGAACGGGGGAATCGGTTGGCTTCATGCTAGCCAGAGAGTAGAGACCTTTTTGAATACACAGGGACTTGGTTACAGATGTCAGGAAGGTGACACCTTAGGTAGGCACCAAACTATCCCTAGGCCAGCTCTAACAAAGCTGAAAAGAAAGTTTAGTAAAAACCAAATGAATCCACAAATCTCCTCATGTGACTCTGGGGAAGTTAATTAACTCCCTGAGCCTTAGTTTCTTTACTTACAAAATTGGAGCAATAACTCTATTCACCCCTAGTGTTGCTCAGGGATTAGTTACAGCTCTATAGGAAGAGGTTATACTCATTGAGTGCTTACTCACTATAAGACACAGCTCTGAGACCTGAATTATAACAAGTACCCAATAAATTCTTGGTAACAAGTACCAAATATTATCAATAGTTTATGCCACTATGTTCTCAGAAAGGCACTGTGGCCACTATCAAAACTAAAATAATCTGTTTTTCAATATGAGAAACAGCCACACCTAAAAAAGATGCTCTTCCTTTAGCCATCAGACAATTTGGGACTTACGGATGATCCTCAGCAACTTGGAAAGTGAACTCAAAGACCTTCACTTGAACTCCTGTAGCACAGAGCACTCCTCACTTGCCTACTGACTTAACCCAAGTGAACTATGAAGCCTTAAGTACAGAACTACTTTGAGGGGAAGTCACCAATGGTGAGGCCAATGCACTTTGAATTGCATTCTTCTAAGGGAGGTCTGCTTAGTGATTCCAGATGATTTATTATCTTCATCGATTACATGAACTCTCTAGCTAAAATCATAACTTTAATCTCTAGGTGAGTGTCCATAACATTACATATTATAGTAGTAAGATTGCCTTAGTTATGGTATACCAGTATGACTGTAATCTGCCTAAAAACAGGTTACCATTTTTGCATCTTCATCATTTCTGTGTGTCAAGCATCCAGCAACCATGCTTGCTGCAAAGTGATTTATGCTCCAGAAAAGAATGACCAAGATACTCACCCTCCAAAACATACCCAGCCACTCTATTCTGGTCCTTCATGCTACTTGTGTTGGTGATTTGCCTGGAGTTGGAGGCTACAGTTCTGCCATGTTTTTGCACCAGCATTTATTTTTTATTTTTGAGAGGCTTTACCTAATATGACCTTTTTGGGGTGGGCATAAGGATATGCCCGAGGGACATGCCCCTCACTCCCATGTCCATGAGTTATAACAAGACACTTTGTTGCCTCACGGCTGGAACATTGGATGCTGGCAGCATCCAATGATGCTGCTGGGCCAGCAGGCTGAAGTCATACTTGGAGCATACTCTGCTCATGGAGATTCGTCTCAAACGCCAAGTGCAAGGGTGACTGGCCACAGCACCCAAAATGTGACTTGTTTGCAGCCCTCCTGATAGTTTTCTCTCCATGGAGGAAAATTGCTCAGGAAACATAATTCTGGGGATTCAGATAGTGGGGAACACAGAATCATGGGAGTTCAAAGATAAAAGTGTCCTCTAATATATTTTTTCCAAATTTGCCACATGCGTAGGTGAGAGAACTGAGGACCAGACAGCAAAGAACTCCCCCAAGATCATAACAATTAACAGCCGAAAAGACAGGGTTAAAAGTACGTTGCTGGAGACCCTGGAGGACTTCTTTTCATCTTGCTCTTAAGCTGCTCACCTCCTTTTCTCTGACAATGCCCTCAATGTGCTGTGTTTAGTGCTTTACATGGGTTACCTAACCTTACCTCAAGAATCCTGCACTGTACTCTATTTTGAAGATGAGGCAACTGAGACTGGGAGGAAGATGCCAATTTGCTTAAGGTCACCCAACTCCTAGACGTCTGGATAGAGTCTGAACAACTTACCTGCTTGTTTCTAGGGCCCAAGATCTTTGCCATATTCCATGGCAAGCTGATGTCACTGAGAAACAAAAGAGCATTTTTTAAAACCTAACTATAAGTCTTCTTAAATGCTAGAGAATGCCTTTGTCCAAATTGTGAGATACAAAAGTTATTTTTAGGGCACATGAGCACATTCACTCTCCCAACCCACATCTAGGCTTCTGGAGTGGTTCCTTTTGCTTTGAATTTTTTGTGTCTAATTGGTAGAAAAATTTTTAAAAATCTTTACTAAAAACTGCATGCCTCAATTTTTGTTTCAGCTCTGCTACCAATTTCCTGCACATTTTTGTACAGTTATTTCACATATCTTTCCTTCAATTGCCTTATACCTACACCAAAAAAGGAGAAGGAGTGGAGCAAAGAGAACAAATAGAGTTACCTTAAACCAATTCCCATAAGTGGTGAGTCAAAGCCACATTCTCTGCACTGAAAATTATTCTGAAACCACAGACGGGCTCAATGGGGAGTGGAGTATGAATGATTAGCAATGCTTGCCATAGGGGTGTTAAGAGATTGGTATCATGTATGATACAATTTGCCATCCATACAGCAGAGGATCTTTGAAGTCCTTCGGGTTCTAATGAAGTTCTTCTTGAATTGGAAATGAAAGCACTAATCTGTTACTAATCTCTTCCCTCTACTCCAGAAACCTGTAGTCTGTGGAAAAGATCTTTAGTGGTGACTTCCAGGAAAGAGCAAATCCAGTATTTTTCCCAGTGGAGAAGCCCATCCTCCCACCAACCAGAGAGGAACATGACCTCTCCCTTCTGCTACAGTCTGGGCTGGTCCCCAAGTGCTCAGAGCAGAGAGACAGAGGGAAACTGAGAAGCCACAGGACTTGGAAGATGCTATTTCTAGGTTTGAAAAGGTAAAGGTTCATTATAAAATTCATCTGAGACCCAGACAATCTCCCTGTATCTGTGTATCAAGAATAGGACAAGTGGGAACCAGAGAAGCAAAGTATCATTTCATTTCACACACACTCACTGAGATTCTCCTCTGTGCCTTGCACTGTTAAGCAGAGAAAACAACAAACAAAGCACAGCCCTTGGCTTCTGAGCTGTGCCAGAGAGGGCTGGCTGTCAACCCCAGAGAATGGCTCCCACTCCTAGGAATTGCTGCTGGAAGGGGCTAAGTTGGAGACCACTTTTCTGATCCTCCCTTATAACTCTATGAGGCTTTTCCTGCCAATGGGATGAACAGAAGGGGTGTGCATCACTTCCAGGGCAAACAGCAGATGAGGTCCTAGAGAGTATACATGCCCTCTCCACCCTCTCTTTCCTCATTTGCTGGATAAACACAGGTTCCTAAAGACTTGGGGACCGTGGTTACCTATATCAAATCTGAATAGTGCGTTTTGACAGTTAACACCTGTATCCAACTGCTAACATAAGCAGAAAATACAATTTCACTCTATGTGAGAATATAGGCCACTGAAGTTCCAGAGCTTATTTGTCAAACCAGTAAGGGTTTTCTTAGTGAATACAACCTATGCAGCTCAGGGCAGATGAATAAACCAGAAATTGTAATGTCACTTTAATTCTTTCCTGTGACAGGACAGAGTTTTGCAAGCTGTAGAAACACAGATCTAGGGATGAGGAGAAACTTAGCAGCTCAAAGGAATGAACTATGGGAAAGGGTTGGAGGGATCAGAAGAAAAGGCAGGTGCAAGGGCCTTGAGGAAAGAAGGATGCTGGCTCCGTGTGTAAAAAGCAAAGAGTTAAGTGCTTGCAGCTGAAGTTCAAACAGGGCATGAGGAAGAGACAGGAGGGAGTGGAAAGCAGGGCCAGATCATAGCATAGTGGAAGTTTTGACTTTGAAATGAAGACAGTAGGAGCCAAAGCTCAGTAATGGAGTCAGATTGCCCTGCACTGAAGAAGGTGAGACTGGGAAGGGATAATACCCATTAAATTTATTACTGTTTTCCACTCTTGAGTACAATGTCAACTCCAAGGCAAGGAGTGAATATACTTGATTATTTGTTGCCCAATGGATATACAAATGAGTGAACCATTTCAGAGCCTGTTGTACTAGTTCAAATGACAGATGATGGGACATACACAAAGGTAACTGGTGTGGACACCAGGTAAGAGATTTAGTAAGCGAGTGATCAATTGGATATGCAAGTGCTGATGGCGTCCGGGATTGCTTTACCTGGTAAGTTGCAATTTATGTATAATAATTACCAAGTGCCAGGGACTGTTCTGAGTATTTTGTAAACAGTAACTTATTTAATCCTTACAAAAACTCTGTAAGTTAAATGACATCAATATCAGATGAAGAAAATAAGACACAGAGGGGTTAATAATTCACCCCCGGTCCCACAGGAAGTTACCATTACAGCCAGGAGTTAAACTGAAAGTCTGGCTCTGCAGACTGTACTATGCGTGCCAGGTGTGATGTTTTTATCTGCTGTTGTAAAGCACAGTAGGAGAACCTGCCCTGGGAAGAAGAAAATGAGTTCAAATTTAGATCTCTGAAATGTAAGTTGTCTGCAGAAAATGCCAGTGGGAACACCAAGCAGACAGGTGGACATTTATAACAAACTGATGAACAGTGCACATGAAGTGCAAGCTGAGAAAGTGATCCCAGAAAGGCTGCGTTCGTTCCTGGCTGTTAGTACGAAGCTGCTAGCAAAGGAAGTGACCGTACGAGACAAAAATGTGTGGCATGAGAGACAACAGTGGACGTTAGAGGATGCGCATAAAGAAAGGGTTGGGAAACTGAAAGAAAGGGACAGCCGGAGAGAGGGCCCGGGAATTCCCAGCAGAGCAAGAGGACATGGTGCATGCGGGTTCTTCTCTGATTTGATTTTCTGGCAATGCTACAGCCACTGTTGAACACTGCAGCAACTTCTTACGATTTTCACATTCATTTTTATAATATTGTAGAACCCAGATTTAAGGAATCCTACCACATACTGCAAGGGAAGAAGAGAAGTGCCTGAACCAAACAATAACTGTAGCCACAAATTCAGTCACCAGCCCCTCTTCCACAATAGCTGGAATGCAGTTGATTCCCATCTGAGAGTGTGTGTCTTTTTTCACTTACATTAATATTCTGTGTCTATGTTAGTCTAAAACAAGGACAATAATAGCAGCTGAAAGGTATATTGCTTGGAGAAATCAGTAAGTTAGTAAAGATATATTAGTAAAAATATAGTTAGTAAAGGTATATTGTTTGGAGAAATCAGTTAGTAAATAATTAATAGAAAGCATACAGGCCCCACAGCTGTTATTTCTCCAATGTGTGAAGCTCTTGTGTTTTGTTTTGTTGTTTCCCAGGCTGCTCATACATAAAGGTCCTGCTCTCTTTGGATCTGAGCTAAACTCACAAATGTATGTTGGCTTCTCTTGGCTGGTTTTTGACCCTTTATTTCTCATAACAGAATAAAAAACAACTTCTCAGTTGGAGAATGCTTTCAATTTAGGAAGTTTGTATTCCTTACCTAATCTTCATAGAACTCAGAGGAAAAAAAATGAACTTTTTATAAATGGAGAATCTGATGCTTAGAGAAAATTAGCTTATTGTACTGTCTTTACTATAAACTATGGTTAACATTATTGAGCACTTCTCCTGTGCTGAGCATTTTGAAAATATTTCTTGCACATTTGATTCTGTTAATGAACCCATGCAGTTGGAATGACTATTCTGTCCATTTTACATAAAAGGAAACAGGCTTAGAGAAGCCAAGGAAGCTGCCCAAGGACCCAGAAGCGGCGAGTTTTGAACTGTCCATTTTCCCCGAGCGTCTGACCCTTCGTCCTGCCTGCAGCTCTTTGCCCTACTCTGCCATGCGTGCGGCCTTGTCTAAGCCAGGTCAGGCTTCTGCACTAGGATGTTTCCCAATGTCCACAACATGTTCTTCATGTGTGAGTTCAAGGCCAACCTCAGCCTGCAGCTGCCCTTTCCCCCACTGGCTTATCTCTGGAGGGACTGGGAGGTAGAGAGTGTGCTTGTGTGTGCAACTCCCAATTCATACTTCTCTGTGAACTTGATTTCTTATTTTAGGGCCCAGGAGGGTGACGATTGCCCAACGACATCCAGGGTTTATTTGAGGCAAACTGTGAAGAAGGTAAATTAATTTCTTTTCTTTCTCTTTCTTTTTCTTTTCTTTCATTCTACTTCAATGACAAACATTTTCTGCTGGTATTACTCAAATACTCCAGCTTTCTTACCATTTAAAGTACTTTGATTGACCCTCTTCTGTGTACCTGGATATGTGCTCTGTGTTGGACATATTAAGGTAATAAATAAGCCATGTTTTACTGGTAGGTTCAGGAATGCAAGCATGTAAGTATAATGTGGCATGATAAATACTATAAGAAGATTCTTCAAGGAAGAGAGAAGGTTGAGGGAAGCACAAGGAAGGGACCAATCAGCCTTCTCAAGAGTGAGGTCCAGACACACTGCCCAGGTCCAGACACACTGCCCAGGGCTAGAGCTAGCTGAGCTGGTCTTTGAAGGATGAAAGGTTCCCTGGGCTGGGTTTGGGGTTCATGTTGACTAATAGGCAGATGAATCAGTCTCTCTGGAGGTACAGAGGTCTGAGATATCAGGGCACATGCTGAAAATTGAGTGGTTCATTGTAACTGGGGATGTGAGATGGAGAGAGGAAGTAAAGAAGCAGGCTAGAGACAGATATGGAGGGCTCTGTATCTCCTGCTAACGAGTTTGGACCCCTCCTGTTCTGACCAGGAAAAGCCAACAAAGGGTTTTAATCAGAGCAGCAGCGATTTGAGATTTTTGTTTGAGGGTCCATTGCTTGTTGGGAACTATGATCCAATAGGGAAGATTCTGGAGACATAGTTTGGAGGCAGGGCTGCAGTTAGAAGTAAGGGCCTAAGCTAATGCATTAGATGCTGTGGCAAAGAAAGACAAGGGTTCTGAGAGCTCCAATAGAAAGTTGACCAGTTATTATGGTTGCTGACCTGAAAAACAGCTATGGATGGTGATGCCGCTCATTCACCAAGAGAGGGATTCCAGATCCACTGGGTTTGAGAAGGAGGGAAACGAATAGGTTTGCCTTTGAATGTGTTTTAGTTTGAAGTTTCAGTGGGATGTCCAGGTAGAGGCAGTGGATGGAGGATTAAAAGTATAGATCTGGAGCTTAAAGGGCCAGTCTGGGCTGGACACAGAGATGGGAAAGTCATAGGCACACATGTGGTGATTGGAGGTGATTTGTATCAAAAATGCAGCTGACCTTATTCTGCAAGGTGACATGAAAGCTAACTAGGTATAGAACAGACTCATGGAATGCTAATATTTAAGGGTGATGCAAGGAAGAAGCAGCAAAGAAATCACTTTTGGGGGGTTTAAAGGAGACCAGGAGAGGAAATTTTCCCTGAAGACAAGGGAAGAAAGAGCCATAAGGAGTTAAATCCTGACAGAGCAGAGGGGACTAAGATAAGGAGTGAAAATGGTCCATTGGCTGTGGCCGTCTGCAGGTCACTAGAGACCCTGGAAGAGAAGTTTTCTGGAGGGATGAGGCCCAAAGCCAAACAGCAGTAGTAGATTAGGGAGTAAACAAAGGTTGAGCAAGTTCAGAGCAGACTCCAGGCTTACCAAGCTGACGTTAGCGTTGACTTTGCTGAAGGTCACAGGCTCCTAAGAGGTATGGCCAGGATTTCAGATCCAGTGGTTGAGGAATTAAAATGCCATTTGGGGGCTTTTTCACATTAGTCATTTACTTATTTGTATAAGTATACATTAGTCACCTACTGAACTCTAAACACCTAGAAGTTAGGCCCCTTCCATGTATCATACAAACCACATATGGATGACTGTCAAGGAGAGTAAAATCTGAGATTTTACTCCCAAGATAACAGGTTAGCCTTTTACAGTTTCAGGGAAGCTGGAAGAAGATTGGAGACTCGGGGATCAGAGACAGAGGACAGCTGATTACTTAGAGTAATAATAATAACCAGAGTAACATTTTCTTAGGACAGTTCCCTGATCCTCGATTTCCACAGGACGACATCAACAGGGCTGTGTGATGTCCGTGCACATAGTCAGTAGGGTTACAGGGGAGGAATACTGAGTTTAGGGAAAGTGACCCTTTTATAATGGGCAGTAAACATGCCCATTATACTAGACAGTACACAAACCTGCTCTGTGCTCTGGAGAGAGACATTGTCTCTAGCTTCCAAGGCTGTTTGCTATACAAACACCATTGGAAAAACAGTTCAGAACAAAGGAATGTTGTGTCCCTGCTTGTAAAATATGCAGAAATGTAAGAGGCTCAGGGAAAAGTGTCTCCTAACAATGGTGTGATATGGATGACAAATTTCCTACCTAATATTTATTTTCCTTCACTTAGTAATAGAAAACTGAATAGATACCAGGTAGCAAGGTATCTAATTAAAGACCATGTGATAGCTGGATCCCTAGCAGCCTCCCTGTGACATGAAGATTGTAGCTTCAAACAAAAAGGGTAAAGCAGAGTGACAGAAGGCGTCTGGGTCCCTGATAGCAGTTGTGAGCTGGTTATCTAGGGATTTTATGTAAGTAGATACATTTTCAGGCTTTTGTGCCATTATATTGGGTTCTGTTATTAACAACCATAGATTAATAGTTACGATTAGTAACTGAATGCAATTACTAACTAGAATTATAGTCTTCATTTTCTACTAACTTACAGCATTAACTTCAGCATGTCAATTGACCTCCATGAGCTTCATACTTCTCAGCTAACCATTAGGTACTTCCTAAGTAATATTTTTTAGCTTGCAGTTCTTAAGATATTTTTTCTTTTTTATCCTTTAAAACTCAGGAGGTTTTGTTTTGTTTTGTTTTTTGGAGTTTTTTTTGTGGTATTCCGTTCTCTTTGGACAGATGTCCACCTGAAAATTAACTGGATTTTAAAAAATCAGATAATAGCTTAATTTGCTGCCTCTGTTCTTCTAGCAGCTGAATATGGGCTTTGTAGATGCCTTAACTTAGGAGTACAGTATGATTTTCAAATAGATTTCCTGGCATCTTTAAGGTTGTTAGGAGAGGAACTTCACCAGAAATGTTTATCATGCACATTATTGGCAACAAAGCAAATAGTTGGTCCGCTATGACATCTCTATTGCTTGTACTAGCACAGAGCCTCCCATGCAGCAGGTCCTCAATACCTATTGAATGAGTGGACAAACACCTTCATTTCAGAGAATAGAACATTTAGGGCCAGAAATAGGTGGGCAGGACCCTATCTGAGCCATCTGGTAAACAGCTACTCACTCCACTGCTATGCAGGATGTGGCCCAGATGATTTCATATAAAATAAATCTTTGATAATCTAAAATAAAAGAGATCAGAAAGAAAAAATAATAGTGGAGTTAAATGATTTCTGGATTTTTTTCTTTTTTAAATAGTAGGTCATTTGTTCATTGGAAATGTAGCTGTCAGTTTAAATTATGCCCTTATTTGAAGAAATTGATATTGGATAATGAGGTTTCACTGAACGACCGTATATACTTTTTCTCTGAGCTAAATAATTCCAATTCCTGTAACATTTTATCATGAATTGTATTTACTAGGTTCTTAATCACTCTGTTCTCCCCTGAAATTGAATAAAAATGTTAACCAGCAATGAATATCATAGGCTGATTTTTACATGAACATTGGCCCTATACTCACCTTTAAATACATCATTGCCATCGGTGACTCTAGGGTCAGATTTAGCCTTTTATAAAATGCTAGTGCCCTGACTGGTGTGGCTCTGTGGTTTGAGCACCAGCCTGTGAACCAAAGGGTCATCGGTTGGATTCCCAGTCAGGGCACATGCCTGGGTTGCAGGCCAGGTTCACAGTAGGGCACATAAGAGACAATCACACATTGATGTTTCTCTCCCTCTTGTTCTCCCCCCTTTCCCCTCTCTCTAGAAATAAATAATAAATAATAAATAAGTACTTTAAAAATATACTAGAATATTTTTTATCTTACTAATGTCTACAACTGCCTTTAAGTTTATATTAATCTGTGGATCCATGATACTAGCTACCAATATATTACCAGTATCTAAATAATATCAAGGAAATAAAAAAGCAGATAGGCAGACGGGATTTCCTCATTTGCAATCTGGGTATTTGATTTTTTCATTCACGAATCCATTGATCCATTAAACTGTCTGTATTGTGTTCTTACTCTGTGAGCGGCTCTGGGCTCAATACTAGCATAGAGGTAAAAGAGAACTCAGAGGAGCTCTCAGGCTCAAGGCCAACACCTACCACCAACAATTATAATAGAGCATGGTCATTGCAAGGATATAAGGACAGGATACTACAGGAACACGAATGTCCCCTAATGCAGTTGGGTTCTGATGTCTTAAAGGACAAATAGATAAATCAGGCAAACTGAGAAGGTTGGACAATTACTGCATTATATAACACTAGCATATGCTGTAAATTAGTTACTACAAGTAAAGGATTGGAGGAGAGCACTATCGATGCTCTTACTGTGATGTACGACCACAACTGAAGTAGACAGAGACTTCCCTGAGTCAGGGACTATGCCTGGTGTCAGAGACTGAGCAGAGAATAAGGTAAATATGTCACGGGGCTTCATGTTTAGAGGAGGAGACATACACGTGAACTCACGGTTAAAATTAGAGCAACTTATTCCTTCTCAGGACAGTCTGAGTTTTTTCTCATCATCCTGGCTTAATGATTAACTATGTCCCCTTTCACTCTCAAATATGCCCTGGTTTGAATACTAAAATTGCATACAGTCTTCCCTGCCATGGGCCTGTTGTTACCCTCATGGCAATATAAGGTAAAACGTTTGTGCATGTTTGAAAAGACAGCTATATACATAAAATGATACGCATTATTTTCTTCCCATTAAACAAATTTATATACCTTGTAAGAAGGAATATGAACATTTAAACTGAAAAGGCAAAACATGCTTTGAGAATGAACTGAACTGATAAGATATTGCATAAAAATTAGCCCTTCTCCTGCATGGGTGCTGTTGGGGGAGGAGTTCCTTGAGATGATTATTATCTCATCAGTAGACCGAACACCCCATCCCTGAAACTTCACAGAAGCCAAAAGGCAGGGGAGCTGAAGAGAAACCTGTTGTCATTTCTCTGTTATTATCAACTGTAGCTACAGGTCCAGGTGAACAGAAAAAAGAACAGGCTCTGAGAAGGTGGTTAGTGTGATTTTTGGAGGACCAAGTTTGGAAGAAAGAAAGCGAGACAACCAACATTCTTAATATCTCTACATGCCAGGGCTGAGTGCTCTACCTGTGATGCCTTCTTGACTGCAATATGCTCTAGTGGTGGAGATGATTGTGGGAGACCTGCGGCTTAGGAAGGTTCAGTGACTGATCCAGATGTAACCCACATACACTGAGGATGCCTTGGTGAAAGCCCACTAAAGGCTTCAGTGACTGTGTTATTTCTTATATTCATTCTTCAAGGCATATATTGGATCTTAAAAAAAATACATTTTCTTGATAGGTGAAGTGGTTTCAGAGAGACAATATTCCAGATAGAGAGACTGGTAGGAATCAAGGCATTATTTTAGCCAGAGGTAGCACATGTATACAAAATTTGTGCCAAAGAATTTTCCATTGTGGCCAGAGGTGGCCACACAGAAATACTGCACACACTTCCTAGCAGCACACCAATTAAGAATGGGGGGGGGGGGGTGGAGATGAAATTAAGCAGAGAAGATTGTGTTCTCAGTGAATGAATGACCAGAAAATTCATTATGCTCCCTATATTAGTCAGACTTCTTAGTTGCATGAAACAATTGTACTTCTGGCTAACATAAGCAGACAGAGAAGCGAAAGCCAAAAAACTAGTTTTATTGAGTGCATGAATGAATAAAGAATGAATATCTAAATGAATTAATAAGTAATAAGAGATATACAAAAAATGCAAGGAACTGAAGAGTGACACTTGGCATGTCATCCTACACAAGACTACAAAGCCTTGAAGCTCTGTCATATACCAGAATAACACTAATACAGAAATAGCAAAAAAAATCATGTTTCCTATCCTCCAGGAGGGTTTATAATAAATTGAATATTGAGAAAGCTGACTTTGTTCTCAGATAAAATAGACATTTTATAACTTCCATGTATTTTCCTTATATTTCTCATCTAATTGGCCTTTTCATAGTGTGATTACATCATGCAATCCTGTTTATCTCTTCCTTGCCTTGGCCAACTTCCTTTGCTTTCACACCCATTGCAGAGGAGTTTTGCTTTTTCCTTTAAAAATCTTATTTTTATACCCTGCTTGTCTGCACTTAATTTACATCTTCTCCTCCACTTCAAAGCTTCGCTGAGGCTGGGACTTCACCTCCTCAACAGTGGTCACTGTCTTCTTTGAAGTTGAGTTTTCATTGGAAGAGAGATGCTGTGTCTTTTGGCTCCTTCTCCTCATCCACGCTGTCAGGAGATGAGGGCAAACCACAGTTACCCTAAGGATTTTGTGGGATAAACCTGATACTTTCTGGATATAAGGAGCAGCCCACTTCCCTGCTAGGATTTGGAACAAGACAGGAACATGATTTTAAGTTTAGGCAAAATCTTCAGAGGCTCTGTTCCTTAAACATCGCTCTGCCGTGGGAATGTTTGGGGCATAAGAGGGCCCGTGCACAACCTCACACATCACCTGGGGGAGGCAGGCAGTGGGCGGCCTTTCATTGCTGACCCCCTATTCCCCCAACATAACCTTCTTATTTCACTGTGCCTGTCCTGATCGCACTTTGAGTTTACAATGTAAGATTTGTTTTTCATCCTGTTCCATGTCCTTGGAGAGAGCTCACTTTGATGACATGCCAGGAACTCATTGTGAGGGGAACAAGTTGTATGGCAGGATGAAATCCATGAGGCATCCTGAAGAGAAGGGCGGTGCCCTAAGAGGACGGGATTCCAGGGAGGACTCTGGACTGCCTTTCCTTGAGACTGCTCAGAATAGCATGTGCAACTCTCCCACTGGAATTACTAAATCTCATGTTTGGAAGAAACTGTAGAATCCATGCGGTTCAAGCTTTATAAGAATGTGAATTCCTTGGGCTATGAAGTTCATGTTGGGGCCCAAGTCACTGGAACCAATGTGGTGCAATAAAAGAAAAGCAGCTTAAAGTCAGAGTCTTAGCTCTGCCTCTTGGTTGAGGTACTTAGGCTAAAATTAACAACACTGGCAAGTATTTATTGAGCATATACTATGGGCAAGGCACTGGGTGAGTGCTTTATTGTCAATAGCTTATTTGACTTTAATAACCAATTAAATTTTATTATTATTATTATTATTATTATTATTATTAATAGTAGAAAACAAACACATGAGTTCAGGCATGGCTCCTGCAGTTACAAAATTAATAAGAAAAAGAATCACGTCTTAGGGCAAGGTCTCACGGGCTCATGTGCTGAACAACTACACTACACTGTAAATAACTAGTCCTTGCCAAGCCTTGTTTCCTCATCTGGAATATGAGGCCAATAGTTCTGCTTATAGAGTAACAGGATTAAATAAAATTGTTTATTTATAGTGGGATTGTGCAAGTGACTTGCTGGTTACCTAGAACATAGGTGTCCACCATGATCACCAATAGTTTTCCCTTTCCTCCATTCCCTGTTCTAGAAACCACAAGCCTTCAATCTCACCTTGGGAGACACTAGACAGAAATCATGGCTGTTCTCTATGGCCACTGCAGATGGCTTGGTGATTTGGCCCAGTAGTTCCATGGGGCAAACTGGCCTGTTCCCAGCCAGCCCCATGAGAGCAAAGGCGTAGAGGAGACTGACTGTGCAAGGCTGCCCAGAGTCTCACTCTTTCCTTGGCATACCCCACATAGAACAGGGCCTGATGCATCCCGGCCAGATGAGGCTCCCTATTGTTCCCCATTTCACAATATCTTGATGAAATGTGGTTCAAAGGGGCACCAACTGAGAATTACACAACCTCCTTCTCCTCCAGCTTTGAGAAACTAAAGCATTCTTCTGGCTCCTTCGCAGCCCAACTGGGGAATCTAAACAACCTCTCAGCCCCTTGGAATTCCAGTGGGGAAAACCTAAACCTGAGGCCCACTTTGGCCTTATTTCCCGAGGGAGCTGTCAGGAGGTCTGCTTCATTATTTGTCACAATGATCCTCCACTATCAGTGCCCAACTTGACACATGTGAAACTGACACTTGGCAAGAACCAGTCACCCACTCAAAGTCATGCATGAAGGATTCAAACCAGTTCTGTTTGGTTTCAAAGCTCTTTACATTATTCCACATTCCACTGTAAAACTGGACTGGCAATCCAGGGGACAATGTTGAGAAGAACCATTCATTCACTCATTCATTCATTCATTCATTCATTCATTCATTCACAAGTATTTACTGAGAGTCTATGATGTGCCAGTTACAGATGGTCAGATGCTGGTGATACAGATGTGAACAAGCATAACTTTTCTGTTCTGACAGAGCTTGCAGTCAAATGAAACAGAAAATAATGAACAAATGTGTAAGTATATGAAATGTCAGGTAATAGTGCCAAAAAGCAAACAAAGGTAGAGGCAAGGAAGGCTTCTCTGTCAAGGTGTCTTCTGAACTGAGCCTTGCATGAGTTGGGAAGCGATTCATAGGAACACAGGCAAGGAGTATGCCAGGAAGTGGAAGCAAAAAGCTCCAGGTGGAGACAGGAGTGTGCTTCACATGTCTGAAGGAGGACTATGTGGCCGGCCCTAGGGAGCCATTGAGAGGACTCAGTGTTTGGCTGTAAGAGAGATGAGCGGGGCATAAAGGATGGAGTGCTGAGGACTGTTGTGTTCAGCAAGTCACTTCAGTCTTACTGCTAAAAAATGAGGGGATTTGCTTCCACAGGTGCATCCCAAACCTGGATGCACTAGTCCTCTAAGTATCCAGTTAAAGATACAACTGCTGTCCCCAGAGACCATGGTTCAGTAGATCTGGGGCCCCAGCTCCCTGGAGGTTCTGCTACCCAGACAACTTTGGCAACCACTTGCCTGATCCGTTCCTCTATTCATGCATGTAAGTCTGGACAGGGGGAAGGGCTGCAAATACAATACAAAATATTAGCAGGTGTGAAAAGGCTTCTGTTATTGTTATCTGTGTAAGCAATTACAGTATGATCTCATTACTTCTCTCTCATCACTGCTTCCTTTCTTCCTCTGAACATGAGGAAGAGATTAAATAACTAAACAGAACAAATTACTACATTCTCATGCAGACGGCTCTTGGACCAAGCTTACTATTTCTCTCTGTACATTCTGATGACCTGCAAATTGACCTGATCAAACTGGAAACGCATGTGCTATCTAAATAATCTGCTTGATATTCTGTAACATTACTCCAATTACTCATCCTTTCAATAAATTTAATCTATTGATTTGGATACCTTGTTCTATTTCACACACTCTCACTCATGCTCAAGAAAAGACTCAGTGGTCTCATAATGAAAGTAAAATAGACTTAAAATGCTGAGGGAATTTTCCAACCCCTCATCCCCCTTTATACCAAACCCAGGCATGACAATAAGCATGAAAAATTGCTGTTTTCAAGTGAATGCATTTTAAATATGAGAATGCTGCCTACAGATTCACGTGATGTACTCTAGATTAGGAAGAATGCATTTCATCATGTGTGGTCACAAGTAGAAGTTTTGATGCCCAGCCCTTCATAGGATTAGCTTAGACCAGAGATGTCGCTGGCCCTAGCTCAGCAAACCTTTTCTGTAAAGGACCAAAAGCAGGTATTTCAGGCTTTTGGGTCTATGTGGTGTCTGTTGAAACTATTCGGCTCTGTCACAGTAGCACAAAAGCAGCCTTTGACAATATGAAAATGAAGCTGTTTTTCAATAAAACTTTATATATAAACACAGGCAGTGGGTTGGATTTGTCCAACCAGCTGTAGTTTGCCGAATCCTGATGTAGTCTAATTCCTTTCTTTTTCCTTTTCCTTTTAAGATGATGACATTGAGGTCCAGAGATGCTACTGACCTTGACTAGCTACAGCACAGCTGAGAAAGGAACCTGGGTCTCCTGACCCTCAGATCAAAGCTCTTGGGACTATACCAGGCATTTGTGTTGATACTCAGGCCCACATTCTCCATCTTCAAGTGCAGAAAGAGGAATGTGTACAGTACAGGCTGGTTTGATCTTGATTTGGGCATAAGACCACTGCTAGGAGCCCTTGTGCCTAGGGCTTCCCCTTCTTCTCCTGGTTGAGGGGCACTTTGCACCCTAATCTCACTTAGGGTACATTATATCTTCTGTAGCCACAGCAGGTGATAAAAGAGTAGATTTTTTGTGACCAGTTATGAAGACAGCATTTGTGTTGGCCCCAAACACATCTGCAAATGCAATCCATTACCCATTTCATTTAGAAATAACCTATCCCCTCAGATAGCTTCCTACTATTTTCCTCCAAGAAGAGTATGTACTCAGGTAATACCATTAATTCCAGCTAAAATTTCCCTCCTTGGGTTTTAAAACTCCATTTGTTTCACTTTTTTTTTTTTTTGAGAAGTGAGATAAACACAAATAGATGGCTTCCCTTGATGAAACAGGGAGTTCAAGCTCTAATTTCCTATGAATCCTACAAGCTTACCTCAAAATGTTGGGCACACTTTTTCTTATACTGTTTTATCTTCCTCTCTTCCTCTCTCTTGCAATAAAAAAGAACTTACATTTATTCCATATTTTACACTTTCCTATAGGAATTTCCTATATTGAGTTGACTTTTCATTGGAATCTGAAGAATTTTGGAATCCACTGCAAAACTGCTATTTCCTGTTTGTTAGTGAAGGTTGAGAAACAATAGTCCTTTCTGCCAGTTGTAAAAAGACTCTCTATCCTCAGCTATTAACTCCCTAACAATGATTCGAGGCTTACCTCAATCTCTTTCCCCTGATCATGATAACCACACCCATGTCTTACGCTAAACCTTAAATCCCAACATGGTTTATTTTCCACTTAATGCAGGAATCAAATGGAAAGAGATGACATTTGCAGATATTTTGTTGAATATTGTGGACAAAGGGTTGTGTTTAGTTGTCACTTTTGTTGCTTTTTATATTCAGCATTTCTTCTAGGCTGTTTTATGTTTATGCCAACTGGATGCTGGAATTAAAAAAATATCTCAATAGCTTTTTAGCATCTGGTTATTGGGCATCTCACTTTCTTAAGTTCTAGGAGTAAAATGTTCCTTCTTCACTATTACTAAAAACTAATTCTCTTCCATGATTTGAAAATGTTTGAAGGAAAATATAGCCCTGCCCTTTTAGGCGTCAAAAGACATTTGTATCAGCAGAAAATAAAGTTGTAAAAAATCCCATAAAACAAATGCTGTAATTAAAAACTGATCTTAAATAATTCTATGGAGAAAATGATATTGATCTGTGATTTCCTACAGACGTTTTGAAAACTGAAGTAAGAAATGGAATAACTATGGCAAGCAAAAGAAATCAGAGATGCATCGTGTTATTTAGAAGTTGGCCTTCCCTAGCCATATGAAAGACCAAGCTGCAGCCACAGGGAAGATAACAAAGGTAAAATATATTTTGGTTGTATACAGGGTCTGGCAGAAGTAATGCCTGCTTCAGCGTGGTTGGCAGGATAACAATATGGGTGTAATAATTGATAGTTTTAATTTAAACATTTCACCTAAAATGTCATATGGTGTGCTTGAGCATAATTCTGTAATATTGTTATGTTAGAGAATTACATGCTTATGAATGTAATAAAAGATTTTGTAATAAACGAGGGGCATTATTTCTATTAGTGATCTTCAAAAAACTTCTAGGAAACTTTACCAACAGGAAAAAAGGTTACTTGCAAAGATTTCCTTAGAGAACTTAGAGTGTGTTGATTTCAATATTTGTACCAATTTCTGGTCCAGTAGACTGACTGACTGATTTCCTAGCTGACTGACCACTATGTGCCACATATTATACTGGACACTGTAGTGACAGCTTCTGTTTTGTGGGTCAACATTGCTGCTATTAGCATTTGACTTTACTGTAGTTGCTCACAGGAAGTTGTCTTCCCACCATCCCACGGTCCTCATCACTTCTCCACAGGTTGTTCATTTCTACAGTCACCGCCCACTCTGCTGGTGATAAAGTATCAGAATACCCTGCTTCCACAGGAGCTATTCTTAGCGTTACCCTCCATGAACTTGCTTTGTCTTACTCTTCAGATCTCAGACTACATCTAGTGAGCACCTGCTCTGGGCCTGATGGTGTATCATGGAGGCACTAAGAAAACAGGGTGAGTGCAGCATCTCTATCCAAGCTCCATGTTTTTCCTCTTTCTGCTCCAGTTGCATGATAAAAATCAAGGACTTGGACATAGCTAACAGCAAAAAGCTACGAAGGAAGAAATAGGTGAGAAGACTCAGAGGAGGAATTTCTCTGATAAGTAAAAAGTGGCAATTTTACATTGTGGTTAAGGACTTTAGACTCACAGAAGAAAAAGACAATTTAGCCATAAGGCACAGAGAGGCACTGGGCAAAGGCCTTAAAGCAATAGAGGGTGGAAACACTTGGAAAGATACCTATTTAGCAGATGCAGGTACTATGTCTAAGAAGTGTGCCCTGGGAGGGGGCAGGAGATGAAGCTGAACACGGGCAAGACCCGATCGTGAAGTGTTTTATATGCCACACTGAGGATCTTGAGCTTCATCCTTAAGAAGACAGGAGACAGGCGAAACATTTTAACCCCTTCAATGAAAGCAAGGAGATAATGCGATTTTTTCTTAAAGAAACTTTGGTGGTAATAGCAAGAATGAGTTGAGGGGGTTCAAAAAGAACAATAGGTTTGGAAGTTCTTGAAAAAGCTCTAATGAGGAGGAATTACACTGGGGCTGGAACAGAGGAGATCAAAAGCAAGCAGGGAAGGAAGAAATGTTTTAAAAAGGTGTAATTGTCCAAATTAGTTTAAAAAAGACATTACTGAATGAATTGATTTGTCCATTCATTTGTTCACTCATCCATCCATTCATTCATTTACTTTACAAATGTTAAGCAAATGACTGTTACGTGCCTGGCATACATGTGCAAGTCAGTGATCAAAATAAATGCTCAGCTCTCATCTGGTTCACAGCTTAGAAGGAGCAAGGGAAGATTATAAGAAGCAAATATAAATATAGTTATAGAGTTATTAGAAATAAAATATGTATAAGCTTTAAGGAGGGCTGTTTTTTTCAAATGAGGTTGTCAGAAACACCTTGCTGATAAGAAGGTATTTAAAAAGACACCTGAAACAAGTGAAGGAATAATATAATGCCCTATATGGCAGTTGGAGCAAGAGTTTTCTGGACAAAGCCAATAATATAATCACAGTCCCTAGAGCAGTGCATGTTGGGACAGTGTTGTAAGAGGCTGGAGTGTGCTGCATTTGTAGAAAGTGTCATTTGTCTCCAGTGTCCCTTTCCCTCAGGGCCCTAGCCATGAAACCTTCCTTGCTCTCTTTTCTAAAGGTCTGGAATGTTCCAAAGGCTTATTGGAACCTGCTGGCATCCTACAGGCACAGGGTATCCTGGTTGTGGTTTACCCTCAGAAATAGCAGGCACTTGAAGGGTCTTGATGCTCCATTTTTGTTTTCAGTGCTATTTTTTTGCTGTATTTCTTTTTAAAAATTTCTTACAAAGGCTATTTATTATACAGCAGCAGTCAGCATGCACCAAGCAGAATTGCTTCTCATAATAAACCGATTCATCTTCTGGCATGTCAGAAATTTCTCAAATTGATACTTATAATAAATATGATTAATATCATATTGTATTTCAGTTGTTGCTGTAAAATAATTGGGAACAAATATCGTATTGTGAGGTTGACAGTGTTGGGTTGGTCGGTGCCAAATGGTGGGAGCAGCCAACTGTATTTCATTAACAGCCACATTGCTACAATGCTATTAAGTTTTTCATAATCCCTTTACTCAGGGTTGATCATTCATTCCGTCAGACAAATTCTTGCAACAGTCACGCTGGAAGTAAATCTGCCAGCCACCATCTCAGCAAGCGGGGCTCCCACGGAGACATGAGGTGCCCTGCCTGTGGCACATGCTAGGCAGGTGGTGTAATGTTCACCTTGAGGATTCAGGACTCATCAAGGGTCTTGCGCAAGGGGGTAGGAGTAATAGAAATGTAACTGGTGAGCCCGCATTTGGGGCAGCAGGAGGGGGAGAAAGAGGTATGACTTTAAAAAAAAAGGGAGATGCCTCATGCTTCCTCAGGCTCGCCCAGCCTTACCTCCTTCTCCCTTTGTCACCTTTACTGCTTCCGCCATATGGTTACTGCTAGCTCTCCAAACACATCAAACTGGTCCCGTGTGCCTCGCTTTTGCATTTGCAAATGCAACTTTCACTTCCTCATATGTCCTCCCTGATTCCTTGAAAGTCTGGTAGACTCTTATGCATCCTTCCAGCTCTGGCTCGTGTGTCAGTTCTTGCCAGAACCCGCCCACTCCTTCCACAGGGCTGCAGGGACATCACATGAGACCTTCCTTGCTCTCTTTTCTAAAGGTCTGGAATGTTCCAAAGGCTTATTGGAACCTGCTGGCATCCTATAGGCACAGGGTATCCTCGTTGTGGATACCCTCCAACAGCTGTACATCTTACACTTGCACTTGACTTGGTTTCATGAGTGTCTTTTCTGACACGTGGTGTTCTCCTAGAAGGCAGGACTTAGCCACAGTACTACTAGGGCAGATGGTGGCATGGCTTAGATGAAGTTTTCAGTAATTGTTAAACTGAATCTGACTGAGGGGGACTTAGAAAAAATATGAGCATAACACAGCCAGAATTGCTGGCTACTCTGGTGACATACACAGCCCATCTCCTCTGTACAAGGTGCTAAAGGTCTGCCCAAGGATCCTAGACAGCTTTAAGACATTTCTCACAGATGGACCTACCCATGAACATGCATACACAAAGTTCAGAGAACTTAACACATTCCCTAGAATCATGGGTTCTCAGCTTGGGACCAACTTTTTAGATATTTTTTCCCAAGCCTGTATTGAATCACTTAGATTTACCATAGCAGAAATTCCTGGGCTCATCCATGACCTCCCTACATTATTCACGTATCCCTTCAATACCCATATACCAAACACCCATTATTTGCCAGGATACGGGGATGGACACTGAGGCTAGAATACTGAGTAAAGCTAACAGGCCCTGTATTCACCTATAGTCTGCTTATAGTCTGCTGTGTGGAGGGGTGGATTTTGCAGATAGTGTTTTTTACTTTCTGTTTACCTCCCAGAAAATGTACGAGTCCTTTAGTTCAAGCTCCTATCACTTTCCTCCCACCCAGGTCAAAATATATTACTATACCATGGCTATTACTATCACTTCCTATTTTTCTGAATCTTCACTAGTCTTCTCCTTCCTGTATTTGCCCTTCCTCTGCATTAAGGTTCATGCCATCTGTAAGCCGAGAGCTCTACACTGACACATTCCAGCGTTTTGCTCCATTCATTTCTGGAGGCACTATCTTGTGTCAGCAGTCTTTCTGTGCTGGATGGTAGACGACATGTACCCATGCCCCATTTTCCCCATAATTTCCAGAGATTGGGTGACTTCTCCAAGTTCACCCAAGTGGTAGGCAGAACTCGCATTCACATCCAAGGAACTCCAGTTCCCTTCCAACCACATCTTGCTGTCTCCAAATATCTTTGCTAGAAATAAGCAACACTAAACCAAAAAATGCCATTTCCACACTATCTGGAGCTTCTAATGTATTTGTTAAACGAGGTCCAATGTATTTGTTAAACTTTAAACTGTGTATCATTTTAAACTTTGTTATTTTTTATTCTCAGAAGTGGAAACAGCTGGCTTTACTAAACCCTTGGGCCCTCCGGCTTTCCCATGACTGTCTCCACCAAGTACGGCTCTCCTCTCCTGAATAAGTGTTAAAAGGTTGAGTTATGTGCCTCCTAAGGATGTCACCCAGGAGGGCAGATCTGGCATCTCAGCTCAGTGTGTTCCCTTACCAAGTGATTGCATGAAGCTGCGCCCCACAGTGCAGCCATCTCCACAGACTCCTGCTGGGGAGTGGCCCGGCTGGACAGGGTGTCTCAATCTGGCCAGCTTTCATAACCTCTGTGTGTGGGGTGGCATCCCTTGTGATTGGCTGGGATGTAGCTGCACATTCCAAGTGCCCTGGCCCACAGTCACCCAGCGTGTGCTCCCCCACATCTGGGTCTGCCGTGGTCTCCTCCAGAACCACCGGGATTCACAGCATCCATGGATCCAACCCGGCGAGAGGCCCTGAGGAAACCCTGCAGCTTTAGCCTGAGTCCTCTCCACTGCTGCTTGCTCTTTTTGGAAAATGCCCAGTTGCTTCTTCAGCTGCCAAAAATCTCCTCCCAGTACATTCTGTGAGCATTTGGTCTTGTCAAGGCTGTTTAATGGTGGGTCTTTTTTAAAGCTGAGCTCCAATCTCTTTCTCAGGGGCTACATGGTTTACTTGTCATTTAGAGAGAATATAACTTATGGGGGAAAAGTCACATGGCACAGATGTTGCTATTCTCAACTGCATTGTCAGGTCTTGTTTGTATATCATAATTACTACTTTTTTATTAAATAAGTCAATGACTTTCTGAGTGCTTTCTGCCTGTCCATATGTCAAGTTTTCCCCTTAACACTCTCACACAGTTGATTTCTATATTATTCAGCACCATCTTTATGAATAATACTTAAAACATACTGGGAGTGATTTAGGCAAAAGGGGTCATTTATGGAAAGAATCCTGAGGAAGTCCCCCATAACCAGGGATTTGGCCAGATGAGCTGGCCTCCATCTAATGGACTTGAGAGTGAGGTGCTCACCTCATCTCTGTTTCTTTCTGGGGACCAAGTTCATTCCCTTCTACACTAGCTTGGATTCCAGCATGATGGGGAATGGGATTGCTGACAAATGCTGAGCTTCATATACCACGCACTCTACTGTCTTAGCAAGTCGACACTTCTTTTCTGCATTCAGTTTCAACCATTCCTGGGAAGGTCTCTACCTGGTGAGTTTGGGGTCCAATACTCACCCAGCCCACTCCACCGTGTGACCACAGAAGAAGACAGGCCACTGGTGCATGGACAGAGGCATACATTTCATCATGATGCTTTTGTAAGGGACAAAGGGTCAAAGTTACTTGGATCCAGCTCATCAGACATAGAATATTGTAGAAATAACTTGGGAGAGAACCATCTAACTAAGCATCATTTTGTGCTGATGCCAGGGTCACTGTTTTATTCAACAAGTACATGGAGGGGGTTGTATTCAACCCAGCACTACTCTTAGCCTGGTAAAAACAGTGATGACTAAGATCAAATCCTGCTATCATGGAGTTTACATTAAGTAGGTAAGATACAAATATGTATGCAATAAAGAAAGAAGAGAATCATACCTAGTGATAAATACTAAAGGGAATACTGAGATAAACAGGATCAAGAAATGGTGAGTGAATACTTTAGCTAGAGGGGAAGGAAAAACCTCTACAAAAGAGGTGACACTGAGCTGAGACCTGAATAATTTGATAAAAAGAGCATTGCAGGGAAAGAGTAAAGCCGATGCAAAGGCTCTGAGCCAGGCATATTCAAGGAATGGAAAGACCATAGTGGCTAACGTGTCAGGGTGGCGGCACTGTCTCCAACCAGGTTTAGGGACTCCATGAGGGTCATTTCTCTCTGCTCCATCTCAGCTATCTCTGCTCAGGGTTGAGGCAAGAACTGGTATAAAAAGCTTTGCTGACTCTCTTCTTGTGCTTCAGAGAAGTACTGATGAGAACCTTATATCCCAGATATGTTTTCCATCCACCCCACTCTTCCATACTTCCATACTTCCAGTGACAGATAACTCACTATCATTTCATTTTCAGGCAGATTTAGCTATTAGAGAATTCTCTCCTCTTTTGAAAATGCAAATCTTGTTTTACCTTACCATATTACCTGCATGGTGGAGTTCACATTGCCTTTCTTAACAGGTAGGACAAAGCTAGTCCCTTTCTACCCAGTCTGTCAAATATTTGAAGTCAATGACTATAGCTTCTTCAATTCTCCCCTTCAAAAGAAGCACCCCCAACCCCTTTGTTACTTCTCAGGGGCAAGCTGTTAGTACCCTAGGCATCATGGAGAACCCCCTCTTTTTACAGGTGTTGTCTGAAGACAGTGGCCTGACCACTGGCAAATGCCGTGGGAGAAATAGCTACCTTGTTTTAGACTTAAGATATTTACTAGTGTGGCCTAAGAACCAAACACTTTGGTGGTACTGACATACATCCATTGAGCCCACAACATCTAATCCTTGAAGATGTGAGTTTGGCAACAGGAAACTCCCTCTGGCATCTGAGTTTGGGAAACCAGCCCAAATATTCCACAGCTGTCATGAGTGCTACACTACCCCACAGAATCAGCATTGTTGGAACGCTGGGCTCCTCAGTTATGTGGGCTCAAAATCTCCAGCCCTAAACCATCCAGGACTAGAGGTTCTTGACAAGGAGACAAACTAGCAGGAAGAGTTTAGAATATACATTTCCATATATACTTACATATATATGCTAATAGAATATATATGTACACATATACTGTATGTATATGTATGTATTTGTATGGTTTGCTGTGGGTTCACATACTTTATTATACAAGAGTCTAAACAACTAAATAATTAAAATTAAAGCCCTGACAATTATCAGGGGCCACACTAATCAAGGAGACATCAACTATCTTCATGAGTGGGCTTCATAAAGTGGGGAAATAAAATCATTCATATAAAAAAGGAGTGCAATTGCAGGAATGAAACAGAGAGAGATGTTGGATTTCTAGGGCAAGCCCCAATATTTGAGTCAGTAGTGTTCGTTTCTGTTGCCTGACTTTCTTCTGTGACTTGGAGTCTGGGTAAGGCTGGGGGACAGGGAGGGGGAACAGGAAGAAACTGACATTAATTGAGCTTGATTTGCTGCATTCGTATGTGTGATCTCACTTCATCTCACAGCTGCCCTCGAAGGTGGTTTTACTGCTCCCATTTTCCAGATGAGGACAGCATGAATCCAAGGGCCCCAGACTTGACCACGTCTGGACAAAGGCCACGCTCCATGGCTGGCTCACAGGATCTTTGAAGCTTTCCATTTGTCAGGCTATGGAGTCCTCCGTCAGGTCCTGCTTCCTCAGCTCCACAGAGCAGAGGTTATTAGAGAGGGGTTGGAATGACTTCATTTCCAATTTCTAATTTTTCTTTTCCTTTGTCTCTTTCCTCCATTTCACCTTTCAAAATAATTTCTCCAATCACATTTCCTTTTCAAATTTCCTCTTGGCCTATGTACCATTTCCTCTTTTATGACTGTTAACAAATAGCTCTCATCCTAATTGGCAAATTGGAAAAAATAAGTTACTCCCTGAGAATAACTCTTTGTTAATTGTATTTTTGGAAAGAAATAGAGAAAGGGCTTTTTTAAGCCTACCCAGGAATTGTAATATGGCACTTAATTCATCAGGGCAAAATGGCTTTGGTTTAGTGGGTATTTTAAGAATAATTGCAAAAGTGGTGAGAAGATCTCGATTTCTTATTATGAAAAAAAGTAATGTTACAAACCTTTCTAATGAATCAATACAGAATATGTCTTTAAAAATATAATCCCTCAGATTTCTGAGTTTCCACATATTTCATTGTATTTAAGTATTAATCAGTTGCTATCACTTTAGCTTTGTGCTTTATAATATATCTTTGAAAGTTCTAGTAAGTAGATATATCTACAGTGACAAAGTACATTTTGCTACTTCCCATTCCTTTCATGTGCCATCTATACATCTGGTAAACTCATTCTGTGACTTACACAATTGATATTTTTTAGACATCTACTACAGGCCACACATGTGCTAAATATCAGTGACAGGGTAGAAGTAAGAGAGATGTCTTCTCACTGTCATGGAGTTTACCACCTCTGGGGAAAGAGGCCATACACAAGTATAATAATCACTGATAATAAACTATCACATAAGCACGATGGATAAGAGCTATGCAGGAAATAACTACAGAGTAATGGGGCAGGGTTCATGCCATTTTAGCTAGTGGAGCCAGGATTAGGAAGTGGCATTAAGATTGAGACCTCAAGAATAAAAATGATCACATAGGAGAAGTCTAAATAGAGAATATCCATCTCTCTTGAAAAGGGAAATGAGACCTTACCTAGCAGGCGATGCCGGGGCCCACCAAGATCACCACTGAATTTGCACAAGCCATACAGCAAGCCAGCTGCACAGTGCAGATTACAGAGTTTCGAGGACCTGCTTCCTGACTGAGCATTTACTCTCTTCTCACTAGCCTGTTTCCTGTTTTCCCCATTTTTCCCCTCTCTTTTCCTCCCTGCTGTCATCTACAGGGTCCAGCTAGATTTTCCTTTTCTCTACCCTGGGATAAACAAACGGAACAGGGCAGCCTTAGACACATTTATAGGGTGTGATGGAGATTCTCAAAAGCAAACTGCAGCTCAGGCTAGGAGATCCTCAGCCTGGCAGGCTGTACGTTGTTTCTGGATGAGAAGGCAGGTCACCCCTTCAGCTGGCGTGTGCCTGGCCTTTAATAATGGAGTGTTATCTAATTGGTGCTTCCTTTACATCAATGGGCATGGGAGCACAAGATGCAGAAACAAAGCCACATGTCAGCAGTTAAGTGTGAGTGAGGGTTCAGAGCCATGACTCTGTGGGCTTTGCAGGAATATTTAAAACACATCCTAATGACTAAGGCATATATCCTTGGGCGGGTCAGCTTCATGCAAGCCATCTGGCGTGTGTTTTCTGGTCTGAGAGTCTAGCACCTCCCCCTCAAGCAATTTGTATTTTTTAGAAGATGGAGAAGAGCTAGGGTAAAGGCCCATCTGACAATTTCTTTGTCACTTACATATAAAATAAAATTAAAAGCCCAGAACTGTTATTACATTGGGGTTTAAAAAACACATGAGTGAAGGAAGTTTGCCAAAATGTTAACTGGATATTTGTTTCATTTTCTTTCTCTTCTTGTGACTATTGTGCATTGAGAGAGCTTCACAGAAGCCATGTTTTTTTTTTTTTTAATTAAAGCAATTCCGGAACCAGAGGATATTATCTGCTACATGAAAAGCTTGACACCCTCAGTCCCCATTTTAATCACCTAAACACAATCAAGTCAGATGGCTCCTCTCTGCTTCTTTCTAAACCCTTATGGGAAACATCACGGAGCAGAAGGTGAAGAAATACAACCAAATGTAGGGCTTGCCTGGAGAATTTCCGGAGGCTCTCACAGAAGCTTCCAGTCAACCTCTCTTTGTTGGGAGCAGCTGCCAGATGGGAATGTCACTTCATAAATGTCAGAAGTGGAAGGAAGGGCAGGATCTTGCCTGTGATAGCCTATGTTGGAAGAGAAGAGAGTGGAGAAAATGACAACAGGGATTCCTTTGGCAGTACAGGACTGAACAGCCCTTCCTATGGTGGCCCCTGCTGCCCAGGAGACCACACTGACTGCCTGGTGATCGAAGTGGACACTGAAAGGACACTGCCCTTCCCGAAGGCATCGATTAATTAGATTATCTGTATTTAGGTTAGACGTGAAGGCTCTCCCCAGGAATTCTGTCTTGCTTTTTGCTAGCTCCCAGATATCTTGGTTTGAATTGGCCAACAATGGGGAGAAGAGATGTGTTCTGGCCTTCCTGAAGTCAATGGCTTTTAAATGCTGTTTCTCATTAGCATCCTATTTCCAGTTCTCCCAGATCCCTGTATGTGACTCAGATGAGAGCAGAGCTTCTTGGTGTAGGCTGGGCAGAGGTTCATGGTTCTGCTTGGTTTCTTCCCCATTACTCCCTATAGGGACCTCTGAGGTACCTCTGGGCATCTTGAAATGCAGTTTGAAACTTTAGGGAGGTGCTGGCTCTCTGCTGTGGCCCCTATGCCAGTTTAAAGCAATAAATTTGTTGAGCATTGCCTACCTACAAAAACATGACTGAAGATCTTGAGGGCATGCAGATGTGACAAATAGCCTGAGCCTGTTCTTCATCCTCTCCTGTGCTCCACAGATGAATTATGAACTGAGTAATGTTAATCCTCTTCTCCAAATCAGCTCCACTATGTGCCCCCATCACAAGTCCTTTTCTGTCCACATGTGTGTCCATGTGTGTGGTACAAGTGTCCTCACCACCTGAAGGCTGTTCCTGAGCATCTGACCTCCCTGTACTCCCAGGCCAGCAAGCTCCCTCTTCCCTGTATTCTGGTCTTGATCCTGCCCCTGGATCCCCCTTCCTGTGTCCTCTGTAACTGCTCCCTTGGACTTTGCAGTCTTTGCTCCCTCATCCTTCTCCCTCAGGACTTGGAAACCAGTTCTCCTTTGCATTTTTCCCCAAGATCAACACTGACTATTAAACATTCATTTCTGGCCCACAGGACTTCAGCATAAACTTGGACCAATGGCTTTGCCTTCACAGAGTAACCCACATGCATAATAGGCAACCTGACAAGCAAAAGTCAAGGCCAAATTCCTGTGGTAGCACCAACCCCTGGAGTGTGTGTTTGTGTGACTGTTCCTCAGTTAATTGTATGTGTCCTTAGCACACCTCTTTTGCTTCTGAGATGAAAGGTAACTGTAGGATTAATGTTAGAACATTTCAGAATTTGTCCCTGGGTCGACATTAGACAAATTACTGACCATAAGCATGATCATTACACCTCTCTGGGAAAGGCTGAAATTAACTGCTGGCAACTTCTATACTTCCCATTTTGGGAAATCAAATTCATGCCATTCTCCTGACTCTTACATGGTCTGACCCCCACCTACCTCTGTATTCCTCTCGCATCACACCCTCCCATTCACAGTCTCTTCCTCCAGCCACCTCGTCATCTGTTCTTTCCCGAAGTGTTTCCTCTTCTTCTATCTGGAATGTTCTTTGATGACTGGTCTCTTGTCCTCTGTATAATTTCAATTCAAATGTCACCTCTTCAAAATGTTTCTTTTTTCAAATCACACCATAGAAAGTAGACAGCTTCAGCTAAATTTTATATATTTGTGTGTTTATGTGTGTATATGTGTTTATACACACACACACGAATGTGTGTACAATAGAAAACCTGATGGGTTTGCAGGAACAAGTATAAAGGACATATGGACAATAACAAGGGGGGTGGAAATGGGAAGGAGGTACGGAGGGCTGGGGGGTGGGCTGAGATGGGGGTAAAAGGCATAAAACTGTACTTGAATAACAAATAAAATACAAATTTTTAAAAAATACAAAAACATATGTAGAGAAAAAAGACCTCTAATTCTGTGATGCAGATAGATACACTGATACTATTTTGGTATATATTCTTTCTTCTATAACTACTGTATAGAGAACAGATATCCCAATTCAAATGTATTATGTCCTAATTTTCACTTAACTTTTCATCATGGCTCCTTTTTCCTTATAAATAACTACTTTGTACTTATTAGTCAAATAGAATGTAATGTGCTATCTTATGGAGCTATTGTTTGCTTAACTACTCTTCTCATTTGACATTTACATTGTTTCCACATTTTAAAAAAATATATAGCACTGTAAGAAATTTCCTTGCATACAACAAAAAAGTAGCTAAAATAAAGGCAGAGCCTACATCTCTGTGTACTGTTACTTGAGTAGGATTGAGAGTTTTCTAAGTGACCTGTTGTAGATGTAAGGTATACAGTCCAGAGGAAGCTCTTTGAGCTTATGTATGTGTGTCTGCATGTATGTGATTGTGTGTGCATGTGTGTGAGTGTGTAATGGCAGTAGTACCTCAACAATTTGGAACCAGAAATATTAGCTCTGCTCACAGAATCTGATAATCTGAAAGATCAGCTTACTTCATATGCAACTATGTTGGAAGTAATTACATTTTAATGTAATTAGAACAAGCAGGTAAATGTATTGAAAAGATTCCAACTGCTGAGTCTAATAAATACTCATATCTTACTGGAATGGAGCAAAACAGAGAAAGACATGTATTCCACCCTAGTGACAGTGCCCATGTGCACAGCTACATGTATATACACTCACACATACAAAGAGCAAGGCCTTCACAAAGAGAAGCATATGCACCATATTTCAGTTTATGGATGCTACTTAATTGAAATACAATTACAGCATAATGATTGGGAGAATGGACTCTGGAGTCAGACTGTCTGATTCAAATTCTGGCTCCGCCTTTGCTAACTCTGTAACTTTCAGCTGATTCCTTGACTTCTTTGCATCCCAGTTGCCTCATCTATAAAATGAGATTTAATGTTACATAGGTCATAGTTAATTCTTTGATGTAGATATAATGAGATAATACATGTAAAGCCCTTAGCCGTGGCTCCTGGGAACTCCTCCATTGATGGCAGCTGTAATTGTTTTTATTAGACTCACTTCCTCCACTATTTGTGGAAGATCCAGTTTTCACTTTTTAGTATGTGCTTTGACTTTTGAAAGGCAAAATCTTCTAAGAGTTATTCTGGGTAGCTTCCACTGGGGAGAGGCAGCTGATCTGACATTGTCCTCTCCAGTGTCACTTTTCTCTTGAGTCATTACTTCATTCAGCAACCCAATCCTGGATACCTGCTATGTTCCGGGCACTGTGCTAGGTGCAGGGGTTCAGAGAACAATATAGACATGGTTTCTGGTGTCGTGGAAGTCTCACCCTCTCAAACATTAAAAAATCCCCCAATACACAGCAGTACATCTGTTTCCTGGAGTCATGCCATGCTCCTTTTAAAAGCCTGGATAAGCTTGTGCAAAAATTCTTTGTGTTCCCAGGGCAAACATGAAGTTCATGAAATTAAGAAAAATATTTACTATAAAAGAACATAAAAGGACTGAAGGTAGAGAGTACAAGCAGTGTCCAGTTGGATATCTTTCCAAAGAGTGGGTTACTGTATTAAAAAGGATCACCCTGAGCCCAGTCTGGGAATCAGCACTTGGTCCAGTTCTTGGCCTCCCAGATACCAGCTTGTTCCTCAGAAGTCACTGGATCCTGACTACCTCCCAGCTCTAGCTTCAGTGAAGCCAATGGTTGACTCTTTTTGCCCTGTCTCTAGCAGATGCAATGCTTTTCCTCCCATGAATGCAAAACCTTCTCCTAGCTTATTTTCCCCAGGATGAGTTTTCTACTCTCAGGGAGCATGGCTAGCAGACACCCTTTGAGTCCCAGCGATAACTTCTCACCTGAGTTATCAACCCCATCCACTCTCAAACCAGTCACTATGATAGGCTTCTTCATACCAGCGGGGATGTGTCCAGCCCATTTGAAAGGCTCAAGGCAGTGCTGCCCAACACATACATAATATGAGCCACCTATGACTTCTAAATTTTCTAGTTGCTACATTAAAAAAGTAAAAACTCAGGTAAAAAGTCATTCTACTAATACATTTTATTTAAATTAACATATTAAAATTTTAATTATTTCAATAGATAGTCAAGTATAAATTATCCATGAGATCTTTTACACTATATTTTACCATGGGTCTGAAATCCAGTTTGTGCTTTACATGTGCTATTCCATCTCAGTTCAGACTGGCCACATTTCAAGTGCTCAGTAGTCATGTGTGACCATTGGCTACCATGTTGGACAGCACAGGCCCAGGAAATCCAAAGACCTTCATGACCAGCAAGGCTAACATACACACTGCAAGAATTCTCCCACCCACCATTACAGGAGGGTCATTCTCTCATAACCCTCACTTCCTTTCTCCCATGAACCCTTCCAATATTAATAAATCAACTCCTTGTCCAAGTATCATATTCAAATGATGTTTCCCACAATGCTTTCAAGAAACTTCCATCCATATAACTCTGCCCCAACCCCCAACTCTTTCCATTGTAAGCTGGTGTTTCACATTTCTGTAGCAAATACCTCAATACATCATCCTCAGCAAACATCATTAACAATTGCACATGGTTCTGGGCTAAATATCGATTATCCTAAGTGAAATGGGGATAGTTTCCATCTGTTTGTGACTTGACCAGGATGGTAAATGCAGCTGGTTATGCTTCTGTCTTTGCTGGTAGCTTCACTCTAAGCACAGTTTTTGGCTCAGTTAGAAAACTGATTTGAAAGATGAACTGACACACAGGTTGTTGTATTATTTGGCTGAACTGATTGTACCTTAAGTCCAAATAACCAAGCCAGTCCCGTGCGCAGATGGAAATGGACACTATCAAGAGGATCCCCCGGGACCTGAGCTCTGTCTTACACTTTTGCAGAGCTAGTTCTCCTTTTCTTTTTCTATGAGAAAAAATGCAATGGTCAAGTAGGATCACGTACCAGGATGTGAAAAGCAGTTTGTTAACTTTCTCATTCAAGCTTTATGCCTTCTGAGAAGCCTCCCCTTACTGACCCGGGGGTGAGGGGAGGGTGTGGCAGGTGCTCCTAATCAGTGTGACTACAGATTTCATGTATATTATAACGGCCAAAAGTGTGAACTCCTGAGTTCAACTCCACACTTTTCCATCCATTACCTGTGTGGCCTCTGACCAGTTGTTTTCACTTCTCTGTGCCTCAGTTTCCCCACTCATAATGCCTATTCTTAAAGTTGTGAGCATTAAATTAGTTGACATACAAAAACACTTATACTAGGTATTATTGGCAAGTACTAGGTGTTGGCTTAATTACCTCATAACTGCTTTTTGGATTTCATTCTCTCAATGATGACTGTCACCTTCCACTAGAAGTAGCCCAAACATTAACAATGTCCAAACAAAACAAGTTTCTTGACTGCCTTTCTTGTCCTAACAATGTTGCCACCATTCTCCCTTTCAAACCTGTTCAGAACTTTGCAGTCATCTTTCTTCCTCTCAGTTTCCTGTGTTCACTTTTTCGTTATGTTATGTTCATAGATGTTTTGCCTTCCTAATTGCTCTGGGAGATGTCAACAGGAAGATAAGAGGATTTAGATTCCAATTAGGCGTCCTAGCTCTAAAATTCATGAGCTGAGTGGTCAGAAGTAATTTTTCAGCCTTTGATTCTCAGTCGCCTCTGAAATGCAGATATTAATACCTATTTTATATTTTGATTGTATTGCACCTCCAATACATGTGAAAGATGTTTGTCAAGCACACGTACCACACACACAGTGGAAATTGCTCTATTTGATTCTTAGGCTCAGTGGATTCAGAGCTGGAAATAAGTCACACTGTAGACCATTTTGTTTCTTTCTGCCCATCAGAATCTTAGCATCTCAGTACTTAAAATTACTTTAAAAGTAATCTGTTGGGTTGGGCAAAAAATCCATATGTTTTTTTTTTCATAAAATAAAAGACACGTTTTTCATTTTCACCAAAGACTTTATTGATTTGGATATTTTGAATACATCGGCTCTCTCTCCCATAGTACAATGTTGATTGTTCTCAGTTAAGTGTCTCAATCTGATTGCTATCAACTTCAGCTGGTCCGCCTGACCGTGGTGCATTGTTCCAGTGAGATATCTCTGGCACGAAACTTTGCAAACCACTTTTGGCATGTTTAATCAGTTATAGCTCCTTCTTTGTACTCTGAGCGAATCTTGTGGGGTTTTTTTGCATTTCAGTTGTGGGTTTTTTTTTACCTTTCTTGAAATAATATGGCACAATATGCTAAAAATGTTGCACCTTTTCTTCCATCTTCAATATTAAAATGGTTACACAAGAATTCACCAATTTTTATGTTTTTAAATGTATACTGATATGACAGCTGTCAAATTACAATCTAACAAAATTGTTTTGAATGAAGTTAAAGACAACTAAGTGCTACTAGAGCCACCTTACAGCAAAAAAACAAAACAAAACCACAACTCTTTGGCCAACCCAATATAATACTTTCTTTATCCAATGCATTTATTTTTTTTCCTAAAAATCCCCCACTAATTGATTTGCTCAGTCGCTGTCTAGAACTTTCCTCATTTGCATCATCATTGTCAAGTTCTTTCCCTACACTGTAGCTCAATAATGAATCGATCCGCGTGTCTTTGAAGAGGACTTTCTGCCATCACCACTCCATAGGTCACCAGCTGTCATCCTAATGCACCTTATGGCCAGGGCTGTGTGTGGAGAAAACATCACTTACACTGAGAAATGCCAGCCATGGACAGCGCTCAGTCTGAGGATGATCGTAAGACCCAGCTGAGTGAAGGCCGAGCTGAGTGAATGGAGGTGAAACAGCCATGTATTCGACTGCAGTCTTTTTGATACCTGATAATGGTATAATATTTGTTTTTCAAAATTTGTGAAAACACTTTTAAAAATGAAGCCAAGCCGAGTGAGTTTCAGAAACTTTATGAATTATTTCTACTACCTGAAAAACATTAAAGTACAGCCTTTTCTTGTACCTAAATCTCATTAAACTGTCAAGACATTTTTCTGCTTTTTAAATAAGTGATTAACTCTAACAGGAGAGGAAATTTTGGAGAACAGCTGGACCGTTCAATGAGAGTTTGTGATGCTTGCTTTCCAAGGCTCCAGCATGTGCAAAGTAGCTTGTTAAATTCTGGTGGCAAATTCAAAACTCCCTACGTCACACTGGTCCTGGGGTGAGTGGGTCTTGAGGTGGCTGATTTTTCTATGGCATCCCTAGATTTTGAGTATCTCAGTTCTATGATCTTACCCCGTCAAATTCCCAAGGTCTCGTGGCATTGCCACATCCCTTGATGAAATCTTACCCTCTGAGAAAGTCTAGAACTCCTGCTATTTCAACCAGGTGTAAATGCCTTCATTTCACAGGTATTCTGATTTTCAAGCTACAGAAGGAGAGGTGGGGTGGTGGCATTGCAGGCACGGGTTTGTCTCATCCCTTCTTGGACTTCTATAACGGCCCTTAAATCCTCTGGCACTGGCTGTCTGGGAAACTTCTTACAGTCCCATTTAACCTGGCTAGTTTCTAGAAATCCTAGCAATACTTTGCTTTGGGTTAAAGTTTTAAATGATAAGTCCAGTGAGGAGTTGCTCTGCTCTCTGGTGCTGGAGGTGTGCGGAGGTCGGGGTGGAAGTCAGAAGGTGTGATGATGAAAAACCATAAACAGCAGAAAGGAACAGGAAGAGGCTGGCTGACTTGACTGGAGTCTCTGGTAGACACCACAACAGGTGCTGAATTCCATGTTGCGTCTTTCAATTCCTTTGCATCCCTGACAGGTGAGCATTATCACCCCCATTTTCTAAATAAAAGACATGAGCTGAAAGAAGTTAAGTGACTTGCCTAAGTGGCAGAGTTGCAGTTAGGAAGCAGGTTTGAGGCATACCATGGCCTGGATTTTTGGCCCATTGTGTGGAATTTTGTCACTCACATCCCTTTCCTCTGCAAAGCTAGTGACTACCAGGAGGGCTGTTCCAGCACCTGCAGGCTATGCTCCCCCTCCTAACACACAGAGACCTGAAACTCAGCACCAAGGAGAGAGAAGGAGTGTACTTCCCTTTCTCACCAAGTCCCCATGGGCAAAAGGGCATTTAACACTTTGCTCTCGAGAACCATGGGGAAAGGGGGAAGAGGCCAGTCCCAGGATTAAATGGGTATTGGGTTGGCTCAATATACATGCTCTTCACCTAGAAGGTTAACCAATGTCCTCTGTCATATATTACTGTTTTGAGATCATGAATAGATGAATGATATCAGCATGATATGCTGGGTAAGGTCTCCATTTTCCCATCTATTAAATAAAGATAGTGATGCCTACATCAGGGATATGGTGAGGCCCTAAATGAAATGCATGTGTAGCACATAGGAGGAATCCAATAAGTAGAATATATTATTATTAATAAAATTAAAATAGAAATGATATGCTTACTATGTGTTAGATATCATTCTTAGTACTTCATAGATATCAACTCATTTAATTCTCTCAACAACACCATAAAGAAGGTACTGTTATTATCACCAGCATTTCACGGTTGTGGAAACAACATAGATGCTAATGAATAAAGAGATATAAATAGCAATAATCTGCTATTATTATTAATTTTATATATAACTAACGGTTAACAGTGGCATCTCAGGTATGGTAAATACCTTCTCACAGCACCACGTGATCTTTATTTAATCACATAAAGTCCATAAAGTCTCTGAGACAGAAAGTGGGCAAGTTCTGCCCACCACCTCATGTAGGAAGCGCTTCTCAGCAATCGGTCATTTGAATCTCACAAGATGATCTTTCCCATTAAGAACATCTCCAAACACTAGACAGTTTCTTCTTCCATTTGAGTGCAGACTATCTCTCTTTTACTTCCCCCAGTATTCCTAGATGTGCCCTCTGGAGCTATATTACCTCAGCTTAATTCCTGTTCTATTTGAAGGCACATTGTTTTATTTTATTTGTTTTTAGAGAAAGGGTAAGGAAGGGAGAGAAACAGCGATATGAGAGAGAAACAACAATTGGTTACCTCTCACACATATCCCAACTGGGACTGAATCCACACCCCAGGCATATGCCCTGACTGGGATTGAACCCGCAACCTTTTGCTTTGTGGAACAACTCCCAGCCACACCAGCAGGGGCACTTGAAGTCACTTTAAATACTTTTTTAAGATTGTGGTCCCATCTTCCCAAGCCTCTTTTACTCCAGGCCAAATAAACAGGACTGAGAGTGACAATCTGGATGGGCAGGGTGAGCTAAGGGAAGGGAGGGGGCATGACATTTACCAGCTGTGAGACAACTGGAGAAAAGATTGAAACTTCCTAAGTCAGTATTTTCTAGGTTTTACATCAAGACTACTGGTTGGTTTGTTGTGCTACAATGTCAGATAATCAGCTGTGTGAAGACCATGAAATTCATTCACACATTCATTTATTTATTCTATAATAACAGAATAAAGACTATTTTACAAACAGTCTAATAAGACAAAACTGTATGTCATGGAGAATACAGACTGACAAGATAGAATCTGTAACCTCATGGGAAATAAATTCCCACATATTTAAGGTAGATTAGTTTGTATTACATCAAGTGTCCTTAATATGTGATTGCCAATCTATTACTGTCATTGTTGGTATTATATAGTCTATAAGTGCACAACTCAGCTTTTGAAGCTGGGTGCCAAACTTTGTTTTTCCCATTGCACAGAATCTGGGCTCTGTGAACAGACCACCTAAATTGTATCTCAGACAACTGACTATAAGATTTGGGACAAATTCCTTTACCACATCTATAAATTGGGGATAATAATAGTACATTCCATTAAGATTATAGTGAATTTAATAAGAAAATATATGCAAAGTGTTTGATCACTGCCTCGACCAGAGTAAACATAAAGTAGTTCATGCATTAGTCGTTACTGTGATTATGTCATTAATGTCCATGCCAGAATTATGGATACTGGCCAACTATTTCAGTCCCTCAGTCCATTTTGTCTTTGATTTTTAAATTCAATTACCAAACACTTACAGAGCAACTCTGAGGAACTCTATTCTCATCCTGGTAGGTCCACTGCTTTGCTCCTGATCTCAATAAACTCAGAGTCTAATGGAGGAGATGCAAATATAAATAGCATCCTCTAATACTGTGCCACAAGCCCAATAATGGCACCTGCACAGACAGTGAAAGGACAAGAATGCAGGAAAGGGTCCCTAACTTGCAGGATGATCAGAGTCAGAGTCATCTGGTTAAAGGATAATGCTTGAAATAAATTGGAGCTTAAGTCAGCTATTTTGACCCAATAAATAAATAACATGACATGAGAAAGTAAATATTTTCAAATACATATCTTCAAAATGCTCTCTCCATGGTATGATTTTCTCTAGTGAGCACTGTGACATGCTATCACTGTGAAATGCCACTTTTACCTTGCAGGGACAGACCGAGCGGGTTTATCTTTACAGATGTATCTGCTGGCTACTGACAGTTGATTCTCATTACACAGAAAGAAGGTCACCCAATTTAGAAGGCTGGCTTTTTTTTTTTTTTTTTTTTGTAAATGAGAAATGCATAGCTCTCCTTATTGTTCTGAAGCCCTTTAAAATTTCTGTTGTAAAATAATTTCCTCAATAAATGTTGTAGTGTGAAAAAAGACTTCTGTAGCCATTTTCTATCTCACAGAAATATAGCAAAAATTTTACTTATTGTTGTTTAAGAGACATTGACCACATTAACTGCATCCTATATAGTGTTTTTTATGTCTCCTACTTCAACTTTGATTCAATAGTTTACAACTTATGCAGTAAATAATTTTTAAGTGTGGTACCATCTGCAAACCTAACACCATTTTCCCCTTTACATCTAATAAGAGCATTTGCTCCAACAATAATTATATTTATACTTTTATCCCATAAAACATCATGTTTATTAAATCCAGTAGGTGTGTGAGGGCATCTTTGCTTTTTAGGTTCACATACAAAAACGTTTTTCAGATGCTTTCGAATTAAATTTTGTAGGGTTTTGTAGAAAACCCTACAAACAAATACATGAAAACATTTGTATATTCATTTCACAGTACAACATTCTGTTTCATAATTGTTTAAATGTTTATTTCTTCAAATATTTAGCAGTGGTGTCTAGAGAGAGCATCATCATATCTGTTGACAAAGAAATATATTCGGCTTGTTACCGTGTTCTTTCCACCTATTATCTCAGTCTTTCCCCCGTGCCAAAGTGAACGTGACTTTTTATCTTCTAAAAATCAATTAAGAAGTTAAACCTAATCTTCTAAATCACTACATATGCTATAATTTCATAAAATGATGAAATGAGTAATGCATGGTTTTAAACATTCCTACAAAAAACCCTGTTCACATTCATCCTCATATCTTCATACTTGCATACTGAATGCTTTATATTGTTGTGTGCTGATGTCTCAAGGCACAGATATACCTGAGGGGAGATTCATCAGTTACTGGATGTGAATCCACATTTCAAATAGACTTCTGGGTAATGTGAATATTTTGGGCCACTGTCCCATCAGATCTGAGTAGATCACCCCTGGTCTTTGTTCATAATTTGGATGATAAACAAACATGGAGCAGAATTAGGGGAGGTACCAGCTCCGCTATTTTCTTGTGGCTCAGTGCCTGCATTATTGGTGTTTTGCAGTTTCTTTACAGAAAGATTTAGAAGCCAAACGTCCACTTTGTGAGAGGTAGATTAATTAAAATTGGATAATGCCGTGTCCAAATCCCTAGAGCAGGGCCCACGGAGCTGAGGTGAAGGCTGGCCTGG